>NC_071515.1:27847500-28472500 GCF_027887155.1 Malaclemys terrapin pileata | reverse complement strand
CTTCTGTTGGTGGTGTGTGTCCTCACCAGGAGTACTTCCACTGATTGAAGGGGCCATGTGGGTGGCTGAAAGCCAGGAACCCAGCGGCTCTCCATTCTGGCTGGGAGTGGTGGGGGAGGGCAGCCGCCTGGGCTTCTGGGAGCAGGGAGCCTCCAGGCAGCAGCCCGGCTGGGAGTGCGAGCAGGGGCCAGCTGGGCTCTAGCTGCCCGGCTTCCTTGTCAATTTCCATGCTGGAGCTGTGATATTGACAAGACAGCCAACAATCCATGTAAGGGTCTACACAGACACTGCATTGCTCTAACTACACCGCCATAAGCCTTACGCCTCTCACAGAGGTGGAATGATGTTGGTAATGTAGGGCACTTACATTGGCGGGACAAAGCTGTAGTGTGTACACTGACATAGGTTGACATAAGGCAGCTTATGTCGACCTAACTGTGTAGTGTAAACCAGGCCTAAATCTATAGATTGGTACCACCTTGAAGATTTTGAAAATAGAACATTATTTAGGGCAGCAGTACTGATTTAAGATAAGAGGTAGCAAGCTCTAAAAGAAGTCTGTCTAGTTCTTCAATATCGATTCAATTATTTTAATATCTAAATGGGTAAGCTTTTTTTCTTTCTGAAATTTTTGTAAGGGTTTGCTTAACTGATTTAATCTTAGGATGCTTGCAATAAGGTTATGTACATTCATAATGACTAGGGTTGATTGGGAAAAATTCTGTTTCATGAAAAATTTCAGGGTTTCATAATTTTTCATTTGGATACAGAACACAAATGACCTTTCACAAATTTTCATGGAAAATCATGGTAGTCATGCTGGGAGAGAGCCCTGCTTCCGCGTAGCCAGTAGCTAGGTCATTTGTCTAGGCAGTAGGGGAGACAGGATAAAGTCCCTGCTCCAAATTAGACAGAGCAGGGACTTAAACTTGGGTTTCCCACATCACTACTGGGCTATTGACTATTCTGTAGGGGGTGTCTCTGAGAATTTTTGATGATACTTACATATTTCCAGGAAACACATAAGTTTTAACAAAATGGTGTTTTTCGCTGGGGAAAAGTTTAATTGAAATATTGTTGATTAACTCTACTAATAAACCTTAGTGCTTTTACAGACATGAGCCCAGGGGCAAAGTAGATCTCAGGAATCAAGGATCTGTACTGAAAATCTGCAGACACTAAAACGGAGAGTAAAAGTATGAACCTGTCAGACTGATACTGGAAGAATTAAGAGATTTTTGTGGACTAATACCTGGAGGCGAGCTGGAAGTGATGGGTGCTCTAGCATTTGCATACTTCTACATTTGAAAGACTTGTTCTCATATTTTTTAACCTACAGTCTATCTATACGCAAGGCAAATGGAAGGATTACATAAGAACCTCTCACACAGCTTATAACATTCAACATATTTCATTTTAAGTTTAAAAAGTGGGTGAAGGGTTGTGTAGGCAGGGCTGGATTAAGGCAGGGGCTTTAGGAGCTGCAGCCCAGGGCCCTGGCTCAAAGTGGGCCCCGCAAAAATAAATCACAGGCAGCGATCTCCAACTCCTGGCTACTAACAGTCCTCCAGTGCAGTGGGGTGCTCAGGCAGGCTCCATTGCAGACTATGGCTGCACACGACCCCTGGCGTGTGTGTGGGGGGTGAGGTGGCTCCATGCACTGCTCCTACCCCCAAGCACTGTCCCCACAGCCCGGCCATTGGGAGCTATGGTGGGGGTGATGCTTGCAGGTGGGGGCAGCGCACTGACACACGCTGTCCCTGTCCTCCCAGGGGCCACAGAGACATGCCAGCAGTCGGACGCTTCTGGGAGCCCTGCTGTGCCGCTGGCTGGGAGCTGCCTGTGGTAAGCGCCCCCTGGTCGGAGCCTGAACCTCGCACCCCCTCCTCCACTCCAATCCCCTGTCCCCTCCTGCACCAAACTCCATCCCAGGAAAAAGACTTGTATACAGGGGCCCCCCAAAATCTAATTTCCCCGGGCCCACAGGAGAGTTAATCCAGCCCTGAATGTAGGAGATGAAAGGTACTCTGACACAGTGATTCTCAAACTTTTTTACTGGTGACCCCTTTCACATAGCAAGCCTCTGAGTGCGACCCCCCCCCCATCAATTAAAAATGCTTTTAAAATATAGAACAGGAGTACTTGTGGCACCTTAGAGACTAACAAATTTATTAGAGCATAAGCTTTCGTGGACTACAGCCCACTTCTTCGGGCTGTAGTCCACGAAAGCTTATGCTCTAATAAATTTGTTAGTCTCTAAGGTGCCACAAGTACTCCTGTTCTTCTTTTTGTGGATACAGACTAACACGGCTGTTACTCTGAAACTTTTAAAATATATTTAACACCATTATAAATGCTGGAGGCAAAGTGGGGTTTGGGGTAGAGGCTGACAGCTCCTGACCCCCCCCCCACGTAAGAACCTTGTGACCCCCTGAGGGGTCCTGACCCCCCATTTGAGAACCCCTGTTCTAACATGAATAGATTTTTAAATACATTAGTGCCTCTTTTTACTATGTGATTCTGATGGTGTTGAAACCACAGCTAATGTGACATCTTTCCAGTGAGGTGTGAGACAGGATTCCTATAGCATGCTCACCAGAAGCTTATGGTTTACTTCAATGTGTTTGTAATCTACTCTATTTTTGCCATATCTAACTGAGACTGGGTCATCATAAAACTGAATCTGGCCTATTTAAAAACTGCCCCAGCCAGGAGAGAGTTGAGTAGTTCAACTCTTTTCAGTCACCTCAGATGGAGGTGGCATGTTCTAGATTTAAGTAGAAAATACAGTCTGATTTGCTTTTCACTCTATTTTTACACCACTATTATTCCACTGAAGTAAGTCATTTACTTCAGGCTTACACTAGTGGAAATTAGTAGAGAATGAGTCCCACAACCCATTCACTTCCTTTTGTGCGGCTTTCGACATTACAATTCTTTTATACACCTGTTTTATACACACATTTTCCCTTTATTTTGCATATTATTTGGGTAGACTTAAAAAGCCTAACTATTCATACAGTAAGAATCCAGGGCTAATCTATTAACCATTCTTTATGAAAGAGCAGCCGATGTGAAACTTTGTTTTGGGGTATTCTGTGAGGCAGTCTTAGTGCAATACTTAGGCCTAAATACTTTTCCAATTGCATGGCCTGTTTTCTCTTTCTGCTGGGAAGTGGTTTTGTTTTCCTGGTAACCTAGTTATCTGAGTCAAAATTGAGCTGTTACGGTGTCAGATTAAACTGGACTTGAGTATGGGTGAGTTCAGTGAATGTTTTCCCTGGGTAAAAGACTGAAGGAATCAGGCCTTTTTTTGGAATAAATGATTTCTTCCACCAAGCAGGGATCTGTTCCTGCTCCGTGTGACGTTAAGGGAAATTTTGCTACTGTCTTCAATAGGTGCAAGCTTCGGTCCTTATTTTTTAGAAACCTGTCATCTCTGCTAGGTTAGTATAAAACAGGGGTTCTCATGCTTCATTGCACTGTGACCCCCTTCTGACCACAAAAATTACTACATGACCCCAGGATGGGGGACCAAAACCTAAGCTCCCCTGTTGTGGGTGGCGGGCAAAATTGAAGCCTGAGCCCTGCTGCCATGGGTGTGTGTGTGTGCGGGGAGTTAAGCCAAAGCCTAAGGACTTCAGCCCCGGATGGGTGGCTTGTAACCTGAGCTCTGCCACCCAGGGCTGAAGCCAAAGCCTGAGCCCTACCATCCCGGGCCCCAGCCAGTCCAACCCCAGGCTTTGACCCTGGGTCCCAGCTAGTCTAACACCAGCTCTGGTGCCCCATTAAAACGGGGTTGTGACCCACTTGGGCAGGGCCGGCTCTAGGCACCAGCAAAACAAGCTGGTGCTTGAGGCGGCACATTTTTAGGGGCGGCATGGCTGGCGCCAGAATGGTGCCTCTAAAAATGTGCCCCGGCCGCCCTAGCTCACCTCCGCTGCTGCTGCCACGGCGCGCGAAACAGCTGATTCGCGTGCCGCTACTCGCCCTCCCTCCCAGGCTCTCAAACCTGGGAGGGAGGGGGAGACTCCGAGTGGCCGCGGTGCCGCTTCTCCCCCTCCCTCCCTCCTAGGCTTGCGAGCCTGGGGGGGAGGAGGCAGGGCTGGGGATTTGGGTAGGGGCAGAGTTGAGGCGGGGCCGGGGGTGGGGTAGTTAAAGAATGGGGGGCGGCCAAAATTGTTTTTGCTTTGGGTGGCAAAAATCCTAGAGCAGGCCTGCCCTGCACTTTGGGGTCCTGACCCACAGTTTGAGAACCGCTGGTATAAAAGAATCTGATGCTGTGTCTGAGACTTCCACCTCAAGGAACAGGTACAATCTGGTATTTCATTGTTTGTAGGACAAATGGTCACTGGAGGTAAACCTAAGCTTGCTGTGATGCCCTGTCCCGGCACTACTTGCTGTATTGCACCTAGCAGCAGTGAGAGACCCCAGGGCCCTGAATCTCGGCCACACGCTGGCAGGCAGCCCTTGTCTAGAGCAGGTCTTATCTCTAAAGTAGTCTTTGGAACGGGGGAATGCAAGAGGGAACTCCCCCCCCCTTTTTTTTTAAGTTTTCCAATGTTTGCTCCTTTATAAAGTTAGTCCCGATGAGGGGGCACGGGGGCAAATCTCATCGCAACTTTTCCTTGTCTATTGTTGACATTTGACAAGTGTCCCTCGGCTCCTGCAGTGGGGCCGGGACTGGCAGAGTGTGTGTGTGTGTGTGTGTGTGTGTGTGTGTGTGTGGAGCGGGGGATTCCCAAGGATAACTTAGTTCCCAGCTACTGAGCATCCCCCAGGCTGGACGGCAGGTGCCGAACTGGAGGCGCCCCAGTTTAAACCTTGGCCCTGGGACGGAGGGTGGTTTTCCGCGGCAGCTACGTGCCTCATCCCGCCTTACAGCGGGGCACAGCTCCCCCGCGGGCGGCCAGGACAGCGTCGGAGTCAGGCCGCCTGGGGGCGCTGCGAGCCGCGGGCGGCCCGGGCCGGGCGGCGGCTGGAGGTGCTGGGAGCGTCCCAGCCCCTTCCCAACCTCGGCCGCCCGCTGCCTCCGCCCTGTGCCGGGGGGAGAGGGGGCGTGGCGTGGCGTGGCCGGCGCCCAGTTCAGTTGCACGGGTCGGGCAGAGCCGGAGAGCGGCTGCCGGGCTGCGGGAGGGACCCGCTCGCTGAGGGGAGAGGTACGGTGCGTCCCGGGGCGGGCAGCGCTGCTTTGAGGGGCTGCTGCGGGGGAGAACGCGGCCGGTGCCGGGGCTGGGGAGAACTGGGGCCGGGGGCCCAGAGGGGAACAAGGGGGAACGATGGTTTTAGGGTTTAGGCAACGGGGTCAGAGGTTACGGACCGGCATTGGTTGGGGGAGGCGCGCTGTTGCCTGCTACCCCGACCTGGCTTTCCATGCACATGCGGATGGGGGCCCGCCCCTGCACAGCCACTTCTGCGGAGCTTGGGAGGACAAAGCTCCCGGAGAGGCGCTGGGCAGGCGGGATTCTTCCAGGTGAAGCGGTGTTTGTGTGGGAGTTGGAGGCTCCCTCTGCGTGGAGCTGCCCCTCACCCCCCTTTCCGCCTGCCCTCTTTGTTTAGTCTTGGTGAAAGGGATTGTGTGTGTCCCGGCTCTTGTTTCCCCGCGGAGATGGGATTCATTCGGCTGGGATTGAAACCAGATTGAGAACCAGAGGAGACTTGCATCAGAGTTCTCCAGACCCTGGGGTGCATGATGTGTATGTGTGCGCGGGGGAGGTGGGGTTGTGAGTTGTAATGAGTCGTCTGTTCAAAGGGCTGTGCGTTTTCAGCGCCCATGGGTGTTTGCTCCTTTGTGAAGAATGTGGCTGAATATTTACTGTTGCAACAAGTTACCTAATCGTTGCCATGTTGTTACTATGCCACACAGTCCGGCTGTGGCTTCTGAGATCAAACCCCACCTGGTACTCACGTAGCAGATTGCTTTGCAGGCTCTGTATTCTTAAAAGGAGGGGATGAGGCAAATATATTTGTGGCGACTTAGGCTGGATGGATAGAGGCAGCTGTTACAGAACTGTATCCATAGGGTTAACTTCAACCGTGACACTAGAGCGAAAAACCCACTCTAAGGAATGTCTGGGAAAAACCACTAAAAGAACCCTAGATTGCTAAATGCATGAATCACAATATGTAACATTGCATTGGAAATCCCTTCCAGAGATGACGCCTTCAAATAAAAGTATTTAGTTTGAAATGATATAGATTTCTTATGGCTTTCATTAGCAAATAGTGGATGGTTCTAGACCTCTAGGAAGCCTAATTTAACCAGGAGCTTTGGTGTCCATAAATATAAAGATGTTCCAGATTTTAAAAAATCTAAAATCAGTGTGTGCACGCTTTTCTGGAGAGATCATTACATCTGCTTTTTGTTTTTTAAAGCAGCTAACTCGTGTGGAAAGCTTCATTTAATTCAAATGGATGGCTTAGACTAATTTTTATACAGATACATGTATGAGGGACGATTGTGGGAGGAGATTGTCATTATCTTAGAATGGAACTTTAAATTCCAAGAACAAATAAGCTTTAGGAGAGGTCACTATTATTTGGGAAGGGCTTTCCAGACCTGGACAGTTGTGGAAATGTCCCAAATGTATGGACTGTAATTTAGGTATGACAGCCTGTGCATATTAAGTTGTGATATATCAGGATGCACTGTTGTACATCTGTTATGCTTGTGGCTTTTAAGGAGGGCATAATGCTCCTTCCTAAGTGACTAGGACTTCCCCTGAGAAACAATGGCTACCATTAGTGGGGCCTTCTTATGATCGGGCAAACACTGCTGTAAAGGCACAGATACAGCATTTAGGGGTTCCTTGTCTTACACTTAAAATAATCATTGGTATTTTAGTTGTGTACATATATGCACTTGCTCTTTGTCTGACAGCATGCTTGGTACACCACTACGTTGATAAGGCATGGTCATTGTCCCCAAGAGCTTATGGAATATTAAATAAAATATACTTCAAGAGCTGTTAGCCTGTGTATTGGAAAGAAATGGTTGTTTGAAATAAGGCAGGTTAGAAATTACCACTGGCAAACATCATAGGTCCAATAAAGTGGCCGACTTTTCAGTTTTAGTGTTGAGTCATGATTTTACCATATCCTGCTATCCTATTGTTAATTGTGAATTAAGGGTGGCAACAGGCTGCCCATCCTTCCTTGGGTGAATCATCACTTTGTCAAGTCCTGTATCAAAGGCAAGGCTTTCTCCCAGTTTTGCTAGGATGTAAACATAATCTGACACATTTGTTAAATTGGACTTCAAAAGTGGGCCAATTTTAAGTGTATTAATACATAATAAAATTCCTCTGTTTATTTTCAATGAATATCAGGATTGGAAGGGACCTCAGGAGGTCATCTAGTCCAACCTCCTGCTCAAAGCAGGACCAATCCCCAGGCAGATTTTTGCCCCAGATCCCTAAATGGCCCCTCAAGGATTGAACTCACAACCCTGGGTTTAGCAGGCCAATGCGCAAACCACTGAGCTATCCTCCCCCATCTCCAGTCTTCCTTCTGATTATAAAAATGACTTTATAATTGTGTCCTTCTATGAAGTATAGTGTTTTTGGCTTGATTCTGTAGTAAAACGTACTGTTTTGTACCATCACAGTTATTCCCATAGCAATATACAGTGGTCAAAATTCAAGTCAGAATTTTCCAACAGTTACCGCACCATGGTATCTTAGAGAACCACACTTTCCCCCCATACTTAGAATAGAAGATGTTTCTGGAAACTACATGTTAATTGTTGGCATGTATTGGATATTTTAATGGCTTCTTCTCTATATGGATACTATGAACAGGATTATGATTTTTTCACAGGATTAAGCAGAAGATGAAGGAACTCTTGTTAAAATATCTTCAAGAGGAAGCATAGGGACTCACTGGTTTAAAGCCTTTTAACTTTTTTGAAGTAAGAGCCCCACTTCAAATCACATCTATGAGGAGGAAATAGGGACCAGAGAAGAGAGGACAGAACATGGATTTAAGGTGGTTGAGTTTAGCTAGAGAATTACATTAGCTCTCCTAAAATGATTTTGCTTTACATTAAATTTAGGAGAGCAAGTGTACATCTCTGGGCCATGTGCAGAATTCTGTAGGAGGATGGGAGAAGAGAGGCAGGCAAATGAGAAGAGGAAGTGGGGAGAGACACTGGAAACCTCAGCAGAGCCATTAACTTTTCCCACTGCATACTCATAAAGGGCTGCTGGCAAAGTACAGAAGATGTCAGGGATCTTCTTTCACACAATCCTCTGAGATCATCAAATTTCTGAGCTCTGTGGGAACAGAAGTTCTCCATGCTGGTTTCTGATCTCATCTTTCCCCAACAGCATTAATATCACAAGTGGAGTAGCTTGGGAATCAGCGAGGAAAGTGAAAGAAAGGTAAAGTGGAACATAGTCTGCAGGACAGCTTTGTGTAACTGTAGAACAATCTGGTTGGTATAGCACATCTACCTCTTGATTTCACACTACATGTGGTCAGAAACGGGACAAATGCTTACACACTGGGGAACGTTAAACAGTCTGGCAGTAGCGCACTAATCTTATTTATGGCAGCTCATATGCCAAATTATCCTATAAATCTTACCTTGTATTTCATTCATCCTTTTTTTTCTAAGTTAACAAAGAACAAATTGAAATGAAAAACAACATTTTAGTGAGTTATGTTTCAAGAGTTGGGGAATTTTCTGACTTCTAAAAGATGACAGGACAAGCAAAAGCGTTGCTGCTTCTTTATGAATATGGAGACACAGTATTTCATTCCCTCCACCTTTTTACCTTTTAAAATATCAGCTACATGTCTTCTCCCCTCTTTGCTGGGGGACGACGGCACTATCTTAGGAGGACCACAGTAGTGATGTCCCAGCCCAGATCTGCGGCTCCCCATCCTGAAACTGGGGGCGGGGGAGAGAAAGGGAGTAACAGGTCTGCTTACATCCTTAGACATGAAGACCTGATATTTTTAATGTAAAGCTCAGACAGAAAACATTTTCTTAAAAACTTCAAGACACTTTATCATAAAGCAGCAGTAAAGGGCAACGATGGTTAATTTGTAGGGCTGTCTATTAAAAAAATAGAATACCATTTATTTAAATATATTTGGATGTGTTCTACATTTGTAATTGAAATCAATATATTTGAAACACAGAGTACAGTCCTCACTTTATATTTATTTTTGATTACAAATATTTATGATGTAAAAAATAAAAGAAATAGTATTTTTCAATTCACCTCATACAAGGACTGTAATACAATCTCTTTATCGTGAAAGTTGAAACTTACAGATGTAGAATTATGTACAAAAAATAACTGCATTCAAAAATAAAACAATGTAAAACTTTAGCACCTACAAGTCCACTCAGTCCTACTTTTTTGCAGGAGATAATGCTGCCTGCTTCTTGTTTGCAATGTCACCTGAAAGTGAGACAAGGCTTTCACATGGCACTGTTGTAGCTGGTGTCGCAAGTTATTTATCTACGAGATGTGCTAAAGATTCATATGTCCCTTCATACTTCAACCACCATTCCAGAGGACATGCATCCATGCTGCTGAGGGGTTCTGCTCGATAACGATCCAAAGCAGTGCAGGCAGACGCTATTTCACTTTCATCATCTGAGTCAGATGCCACCAGCAAACGGTTGATTTTATTTCTTGGTGGTTCGGGTTCTGTAGTTTCTACATCAGACTGTTGATCTTTTACGACTGCCGAAAGCATGCTCCACACCTTGTCCCTCTCAGATTTTGGACAGCACTTCAGATTTTTAAACCTGAGTGCTATAGCTTTAATTAGAAATTTCACATTGGTACCTTTTTTGTGTTTTGTCAAATCTGCTGTGAAGCTGTTCTTAAAACGAACATGTGCTGGATCATCATCCGAGACTGCTATAACATGAAATATATAGCAGAATGCGAGTAAAACAGAGTAGAAGACCTACTATTCTCCCCCAGGGAGTTCAGTAAATAATTAATGCATAATTTTTATAACGAGTGTCATCAGCATGGAAGCATGCCCTCTGGAATGATGTCTGAAGCATGAAGGGGCATACAAATGTTTAGCATATCTGGCATGTAAATATCTTGCAGTGCTGGCTACAAAAGTCCCATGCAAATATCTGTTCTCACTTTCAGGTGACATTGTAAATAAGAAGGTGGCTGCATTATTTCCCATAAATGTAAACAAACTTGTTTGTCTTAGCGATTGGCTGAACAAGAAGTAGGACTGAGTGGACTTGTAGACTCTAAAGTTTTGCATTGTTTTGTTTTTGAGTGCAGTTATGTAATAAAAATTTCTACATTTGTAAGTTGCACTTTCATGATAAAGAGATTGCATTACAGTACTTGTATGAGGTGAATTGAAAAATACTATTTCTTTTGTTTATCATTTTTACAGTGCAAATATTTGTAATAAAATAATATAAAGTGATCACTGTACACAGTGCTCACTTTGTATTCAGTTTTGTTATTTAAATCAGTGTATTGGAAAATGTAGAAAAACATCCAAAAATGTTTAATACATTTCAATTGGTATTCTATTGTTTAACAGTGTGATTAAAACTGTGATTAATTGCGATTAATTTTTTAGAGTTAATTGCGTGAGTTCACTGCGATTAATCAACAGCCCTATTAATTTGTGCTTCACTGTTCCTAGAATCAGATGGTCAGAAGTGCAGATTTTTCTTTTGTACTGATGCTAATGGGAACAAGCTATATAGGTCCTCGCCACAATCCAAATCCACAGGTGTTATGGAGAGCATTGGGATTCCTGCCAGGGGGCTGTCTCTGAATTCTGCTTGGAGCTCCCATCTTCTGCTTCAGGTTTTGGTATTCGATAAACGTGAAGCACCCTTGATCCGCTTCTGGATGCTGGATTGGAACTTCTGTTTTCTTTCCCCATCACAGGGTGTATGTAGGTTCCATATTAAACCCATCTCCCAACCACCTTATTGTTTGTAGGCAGATGTGTGTTTTGTTTTTTTTGGGGGGGCGGCGTGGGGAAGCTCTGCTCTTTTATTCCTGTGGATCTTCCAGGTTTACTTGAGGTGGGTGTAACTGGGTCTTCTCTCAGCTGCCATAGGCTCCTGCCCCTGCCTCCATTCCCCCATTCTTAGGATTCTCACAATTGTGTGAGATACTTGTGCAAGTCCAACACCATTTCTACAATCTTATTTATTAAAAGAATGCAGTTCATCTAAACAGCAGTCTAGTAATCCTTCCCTTTTTGATTAGGGACACCTCTCCTGGGCTCACCATTGTGCCCTGTGTCTGCAGGACAATAGAAGGGGAACTTAACATCCCCCTTCCCCTGGAATTCCCAGCTTGAACCTTAAACAAGTGTGTCAACTCCCATCAGTACCTGTCTGCGCTGCCTGATCCGGGCTACTACTATAGGCCTCCTAATTCCCATTTAAGAGTCTTCCCACCTCCCCGGTCTCCAAAGGCTTTTGCTCCTGCCCTCGCTGCAGGGAGCTTTGGCTAGTGTGGAGCCCCTTTTCCAGTCCTCTCTGACTTTGGATCCCCTGTAGGTCTGCCTGTCCTCTAACAAACTGAACAGGCTCCCTCTTAAGGTATGTATGCCTTCATTGTGATTTAAAAACCAGTGGCTGGCCCATGTCTGCTAACTTGGCCTCAGGCTAAGGGGCTGTTTAATTGCAGTGTAGACTTCTGGGCTCTAGGACCCTATGAGGTGGGAGAGTCCCAGAGCTTAGGCTGGGGACAGAGCCTGGAATTCTACACTGCAATTAAACTCTCTCTTAGCTGGAGCCCCTGAGCTGGAGTCAGCTGGCATGGGCCAGCTGCAGGTGTCTAATTGCAGTGTAGACATACCCTTAGAGCAGTGGTTCCCAAACTTTAACAGCCAGCGAACCCCCTTCACCAAAATGTCAAGTCTCGTGAACCCCCTCCTAAAAATGAATATTTCCAGGGATTTTCTCCCTTACCTCAGCATAAATTATAAAAGCAGTGATCTTGAAAATATAAAATTTGTTTTTGACATGCTTATTGCACACTATTTATGAATGATTAATTATCATTACAGTATTTTTATTACATTATGAAAACAGCAACACACTTCCAAGATCTCACTTTTGTAGTTTGTCTCACTTTTGATGAAGCCTGTTATAAGACAAGGCTCCTCTCAGAGGCACCAGTAGAAAAAAGGGGCATGTCAGTGTGTGTGTGTGAGGGGAGGAGGGGGCTGCCAGAAAAAAAGGGTGCCTCTGGCTCCTATGTTTCATCAAGGAGTATCAGATGTGAAACAGCATGAAGGTATTTAAGAAGTTAGCTCAAAGAGTTCCTCCTACACAAGCATTCAGGTCTTGAGCAGTCCAGGCAAACAACGCACATTACAACAAAGCTTAAATTTGTTCTTCATAGTAATTTAAAAACAACACTAACAGCCTATTTAATTTTAATAACAGCAAAAAATATCCACCTCCCTTTCTATTTCTTATAAGGAGTCTTGAAGTTTAAATCTCTTCAGTGTGATAGAGATGCTTGCTTTGATCTGCTTAGCTCTTGGAAGTCCCCAAGGCCCTGTGCTGCCCGGGGGCCCTGTGCTGCCCAGGGTCCCTATGGACAGCTCTGTCCGCCATTAGGGAATTTTTTTCCGAGAACCCCCTGTAACATTTCATAAACCCCCAGTGGTTCACGAACCCCAGTTTGGGAACCACTGCCTTAGAGGAAACACCATATGCAGGTTATTAGCACATCATGCTTGTTCTCCTGAGCCTTTGACAGCAGAGCTCTTCCTTGGATAAGCAGAAGCAAAATCTGGACCTAGGAAAAGCAGCAAAGAGTCCTGTGGCACCTTATAGACTAACAGATGTATTGGCGCATGAGCTTTCGTGGATGAATGCCCACTTCGTCGGCTACCCCTCCGATGCTTCTACTTAGCTTCCTAAGAAGCGGAGTAAAATTTACGTGATTCTTGCCACTTTCACGGTTGTCCCCAAGCTTTGAAGAGCAGCTGTAAAGCTGACTAGTTCAGCTCAGTTATTGCTTGGAATTGTCTGCAGCCTCAAGAAGACAATATTATACCAGTTAACCATCCAGATGTGCCTCCGATCTAATCTTTACTGCCACAAGGACAAGAAACATAATTTTCTTTTTGATGAAGGCATAAATCCTGCAGAAACTGGTAACCTGTGTCTCCCCTTCTCACCAGGGAAAGTTTACGATCTGTGTTGGTGACTAAACTTGTGGTTATTTCATGGTATGTTCTGATCATGCTAGTAACCTTGTAGTGGTGATGAAAAGCATTGTTTCATTCAAACAGTCTGTCAAAGGATGGATGCACTTGGCAACTTCTGACAGAGGATACTTCTAAAGCAAAAAAACTAAAATACAAGCCTGGTCTAGACAGAATAGCAGGAAAGATTGACTTGGGAATAGTGTGGACAAGAGGAAAGGATGGGATCCTCTCTGTCCTAATGGAAAAACTTGCAAGGAAATTAACAATTCCACAGTTTGGAATGAAAGCAATCAACATATGGGGTTTAAAGGTAGGCAAGCAGACAGAAAATTCAGTAAACAAATTGAAGGCTGAAGAGACAGAGCCCAAATATCCAGAATTTGCCAACAGTGAAGGCTTTTTGGGATTTGGGGGTGGGGGCAGAGTGGTCCTTTACACTATTTTCCTAACCCACATTTATATTACGCTGCCTCTAACTGCTTTGGTGTAGGCGTGCTGCTCATTTCAGTCCGAAACATCTTCATAATCTCTGCCTTTCCCTCTCCCTGGAAGAGGGAACCTTGCTGGAGTGGACATAAGCAGCATTCCTATGCCATTGGGCAAGAGGACCAGATGTAGGGAAAGAGTGGGTGTGGTGGGCGGGAGAAGGGGAAGGTGTCAATTAGAGAAGTTCAGCAGAAAGGTGAGGTAGTGGGTACAATAGTATTGAAACAATTCAATGCATATTTCTCAGTATTCAGACAATGGGTAACAAAGAGGTGCTTATTTTTCAGTACCATCAGCAGAAAGCTGTTATTTCTAATTGCTTGTGAACGGTGCCAGATTAACAGCGCTAGAGTGCATTAATCCATCTACAGCATGGTCTGGAACAGTGCAAGCTTCCCTACCCCAGCCCACAGATATGCTTTGGAAACTCTGTCGTCCTTTCCCTCTCCTTATTTCTACCCCTTTATTATTCTACAGTGGCACTGAGAATTATTAATAGGAAAGATTAAGCTGAAGTAATGGCTATAAGAAGGAAAAACTTGTATCAAATAAATAGTAAGAGATTAAGGTTCATAGACCCAAAACTTGGCCAATTTTTTCTTTTTTGTTTGGAATCTTTATAATGTTTTCCTCTCCCCCAGCATGTGAACGTAAGTACAGGTTACTATTGTTTATATTTTTAAAAAGCAGCAGCCCTAAGGTAACCAGTTAATGCAGGAAATGGAGAGCGTATATTACGATGTATTTAGATGATCCTGCAAATTATTAATCTGAAACTTAAAAACCAAATGTGGACACCTATGTGTGATACTTTCTGCACAAAAGGTTTCTGAAAAACTTATGAGCAAAGTAGAAGGAATTGATTCAGTACTTTAATTCACCTGTGTTGAAACCACTTCCTAGAGTTAGAGCCTAATATGGCCTCTAGTAGATCACTGAATAAGGGTTTGCTGGATGCCACAAGTAGAGAAAGTTAGTTTTGCTGCTGTTAGGTAAATCTTGTCCTGCTGTGAAATTGACAATAATCTGGTCAATTTCCCTCTTCTGTAGTTTTGCAAAGCAATAAACACTGAGGCTAGGGGATGAAGAGGCTGCTTGAGGCACCCTCTTCTCCCATTACCACAGCTAGGAGGCTCAGGCATCTAGTGAAGATCTCCCAATCACCAAGGAAGCTGCTAGAAGTCTCTTGGTTTAGGGTGGGGGGCAAAAAGAGGAGAGGAATCCTCCTTCTAGCTGCTTGAGAGGTTGGGCCATGGATTCATGTTTACCAGATGCCAACTGATGCACCTGAGCCCAGCATCCTGCTAGGAATCCCAGCAACTCTCTTTTCCAGCAGGTGAGGTTGCTTCTAGACAATGGAGGAAGGGAAGAAGGGGGTAGGGATAGAGAGAGGGGTCCCTTTAGATTGTGGCCTGGCAAATAGGTTTAGGCAGATAGTCCACAAAATTTTACCAGACACTCAGCAACTGATGTGTGAGGGGATGAGTGGATACATGTGGGTGGACAGGGGTGATTGAAAAGTTATAACAGAGAAGCATGGTATTTGGAGGTGAGATTTTTTTGGAGGAGAATTAGCTCAACAAAGGGTAAGAGGATGGAGGGAGAGAGAATGAAAAGAGGAAATAGACATGGTAAACAATGCAAGAAAGAATAGATCATGATCTAGAAAGAGAAAAGTAGATCAAAGGCAGGGTAGGAAAGAAGTTACAAGAGGTAACTGATCTTTTGAAAAAGACCAGTTGAATAGAAAGTTCTTTGTTAGCATTACTATCCATACTATGTTTAACTGTCTTCAGATACTGCTGGTGCTCCCTACCCTTATTGCTCTGTCTTACTTTGAGTTCTGCTTCTTTTCCGGGTGCTGGGTGAGGCTGGAGGGGACAACTAGGAGTTGGTCACTCCTGTGTGGTGTGTGTGCTGTGCTGTGTTGTGGGGGAGTTGGAGGAATGTCTTTATTTTCCAGTCCCAGTGCTCAGTGTGGGAGAATGGCAGCCTGGCATGGTGGTGATGGGAGCCAGAGTAGGAACTGCAGAGCCAGCTAAGACAGAGCATTTCAGGAATACTCCCAGCTCTTCAAGGGCGGGGTGGGGGCAGGGGAGAGGGAGAAAGAGAGAGCTCTGCCTGCTCCATGTGCTGAGTGAGGAAGAAGCCCCCTCAGCATATGAAACACCTCTGATTTCCTACCTTGCCACAAGAGGCAAAGGAGTGGAAAGGCAGACAATCAGAGGTGTTTCCTCACTGGGAAGCCCTCTATCTAGTAGGGTCAAAATGTGACTAGCTGCTGTGGCATTGACCCCGTGGTCTGTGGACACAGAACAGATTGAGAGCTACCCTTGTCTCTGTCTGGTTACAAACTGTTACATGTAGTGATGACAAGGACTCTGAAGGTTAACTTGGCAACCAAAAAGGTGCAAAACACCTTTATTTTGTTTTTTGTTTAAATCTAGAATATGAGATCTCTGAGAGACAAGAATTTAGTGCACATGGATTTCTAGAGTTCCTGGTAACTTGTAACACAATTCTAAGATAAGGGGATGCCTGCAGATATATTCATTATGAAAACCATCAACTGACTTTTGTTTCTGCTGAAACAAAATTTGGAAAAGCTCAATGTCTCTGTATAGTTGTGAGTTTTCGTGCTGTGAGATTGACTCTCTCTGCTCCCCCCCTTCCAGAGGGCAATGTCTTCTGTGGCTATTTTAGGAAGGTATTTCACACTAAAATTGTGAAATGTACATTTTAAAACTAAATTTAAAATCCTTTATCTTCCTGGGCTTTAATAGTAATGTCACACTTAGCCACATGTGCCTTTTGACTCCGGTGATCTTTGTGGGTTTGAATTGCCAGTTTTAGAGCTCTCTCCATTGTGTGGGACCATCTGTTGATAAAGCAGTTAGGTTGATGGGAAAACTTGATTTATCGTATAATGATTTCTGATGTACTGGTGAAAATGGACAATTGAGAAGGAAAACCCAAAGTCTAAATTTGTAAATATTATTGAAACACAATTTTCTGTATTGTGTTAAAAACAAACAAAAATACAATTTACTTAATCTTTCTCTTTTTCTTAAAGGGACACTTCACTTTATTCAAAATTCAGAGTTATTCTGTTTGCAAAATCTCTTCCCCATCTCACAGCACCCTTAAAAAAACAAACAAAAATAAAACCTTCTTCCCGCTCTGCTTTTCTGTTACCAAGGCTATGGCTACACTAGAGAGCTTACAGTGGGGCAGCTCTCCCGCCAACAGCACTGTTCACGCCACTGCTTAGGTTGGTGTAACTTCTATTGCTCAGGGGGTGGCTTATTCAGACTCCTGCATGACATAAGTGGTGGTGTAGTCACAAGACTGCCAACCTCCCTGGAACAGAGATCAGTGTGCAGCACAAACAGACATGGAAAACTATGGCAGGGTAACAGATCTATTATAGCTCTTAAAGGTAATGTCTGAACTGCAATGTTTCTGAAGTCACCTATCTACTAGGGTGATGTGCTCATAACCAATGCCTGTTCAACCATTGGCTTTTTCACTAAGGTAACAATTTTGTCCAGGTGTCAAAATATATTAATAGATTAATAGAATTTTTTTGTCATAGACATTTGAGGTCTTCCTTTGACAGTAATATCCTGGTTTTATGCACAGCACCTGACTTGCTCTGGCTATGTAAAAGGAACCACTTCCTTCCCCACCCCTGTGACCCTTTTTGTCTCTTATAGCAGATGTTGCCCATGGGAACGAGCTGAAAAGAGTTCTGGGTTCTTGAGGGTTGGGAAGAGGGAGGAAAGGGCCAATCAGTGTGCTTCTTTTAGTGGCAGATTCCCCATTTGGCTCTGCTTGCAGCTAGTGAAGCCATTTGAACTCTCTTGTGAAGCAGTGGATTAGCCTCTTGCAGTCTACTCCACAGTTCATCTGTCACACCTGCCCTCTTGAAGATGGATGGAACTGCAGGTACTCACTGGAGCTGACGGGCTGGGTTGCCAGGGAGTGGGTGTGTTTTGGGATTGGCAGATTGGATTGCATGAATATGAGGTCTGTTAATTATTTTTGGTGAGGGGCTGTGTCAGGATATTGATGGTTTTCTGGTGACTTGTCTGTCCTCTTATGTTATACATACCAAACATGGAAATGAACAATTGAAAAGCTACTGTCAGAAGGTACTTTTGTCTGTGTAAGTTCCTGGCTTTACTTCGGACAATTAGTTCTTGCGAAAGTGTATGGTTAAATGCAGGTGAGGGACATGTTGTGTCCAATCCCTCGTATAGCTGGGACGGATTGAGATCAGAGCTCACCATTCAAGGACTGGTGGTGAGAGGGAAGTGGATCATACTCAGAAAGGGACCAATATTTCCCATGGGACTTGGATTTTCTGAAGTATCAGTAATTTGATTAGCTTGGTGTCCAATGGGGAGAAAAGCTTGATTCATTCGTACACTGAAGTTATTAATCAGCGTGAGGTTTTATGCTTGTGGCATCCTTCCCTTCCCCCCCAGATGGATCCAGTGTTTGGAAGTTTATTACCGCTGTGGCCTGTCTTTTTTTAGTCATCTTCATTCACATTCTTCAGACGTCTTTGACTGTTGCTGTCCACTTAGCACTTAACAGAAGAATAAATATTTCAAAACAGCATGCATGGATTTGACAGCAAGATTGCCACTGACTGTAATACACCTTATCATATAAGGACATACCTTGAGTGACATGTCGCTGTTGTTCTATGGCAAATAGAAACTTATAATTCCCGCTGTCCCATGTTGCACAGAGGTGTGTGATTAGCACTGAATGGATAAAGGAATGATTTGCTCTCTCTCTGTGTGTAAAAGGAAGTAAAAATATTAATTTTTATTATTGTAGGAGTGTAAGTGAGGCATATAGCTTCATGTTGAATGTAATATCTCTCCCAAAGGAGGGAGGCCTCACTTGGAAAAAATGTGTTGACTGTGTGTGGTGAAGACTGGCCATTTATATATAATAATGTGCAGGGATCTGCTGTTGGTGGGTCTTTGAACATGAACTCTGGCCTGCTAGCAGGCCAAAGTTATGACACTTAAAATAAACAAAAATTTCCTAGCTTGGTGTATGTGGCTCTGTTCTTCAACAGTTATGCAAACGTAACCTTTGAATCAGGCATGAAATAAAAAAAATAGCACTAAATTTAAGAGCAGTTTGAAAGATTAAGGTAACTAGTTAAAAGGGCATCCCCTCTGTACTGAAATTCAGCTATACAACCAATAGTAGTAAAAACTAGTATTTCTATTTTCTTAACTGACTGTCTCCCAGGTGTTTAATGTTCTGTACTAAAAATTTGTGTAGTTCAAACAGCACTGTCAACCAAATATCTAGACTGTGATTTAAAAAAACACGTATTTTTAAGTTAGTTTCAGGTTCAACATCTGTCCCTGATGTGGTTTTACAATCTCATTTCGCTATTCTTTAAAAAGGATTTATCTTTCTAAGTGGAGAGACCCACATAAACAAATTGACTGAGACTACAGTGAAGTGGTTCTATTTTTGTGAAAATGCAGTTAAGTGCACAAAGAAAACAAACTGGAAAAACATTAAAAGAATATTTCTCTATTTTTAATGTTAGCAATCTGAGGTGTTGCTTCTAACAATGTAGGATTAAAAATGGACACACTTTTTAAAATTGATGTCAAGTTTATTTATTGGAGATGAGAATGTTTACAAAATTCTACAGTTAAAATGTGGCTAAAGAAAGTTTAAAAGTAAATATTCTCCATGGGATAGCTTCTGCTCCTAATGAAATCAGTGGGAATTTTGCCATGGAGCAGGACTGAGCCCATTACTAGGGAGCTGTTCCCAGCCATACAGAAAATGGGAAGTGGGAGAGTAACCAATGCACTCACCCCAAAAAAGCAAAAGTAACTTAAAATAGAAAAACTATATTCAGGGTACAGAATAAGCTGTTGCAAAAAAAAAGGTTATACCACACCTATAATCTTTTAAACCTATTGGTATAATTTAAAAACTTAAATGGAACTTACCCAGAGTGTAAGCGGAGCCTAAAACATCTTTGATATTTTAAGACTACCTTTTAATAGGTGCTAAAAAAGGTCTGTCAGGCTGATATTTCAGTAGCAAGCATCCTCCTCAAAGCCTACCAAGCCAGAGTAACCAGCAGAGATCTCTTTTAAAGTAAATATATAAACCACTGAATTAGGAAATGGACCAACAACCTAATATGATAACTGGTAACAACTAGATACTGTATACATATAATAAATATTGCAAGTACTTTGAAAAATTACACATACAGGAGAATAAAATGGAAGTGCTTTATCTAGACCAAAAAAATAATCTTATAATAAGGAATACGCACGCACACACACACGCGCGCACACACACACACACATATATATATCTCAGAGAGAAGCATAGGACAAATGTAAATAACATTGTTTACCCTTCAGCACTCAATTAATCTTCAGTCAGTTAAGAGCAGGAGGGAAAAAAACCTTTGTTTAGTACATATAACTCTCATGGCCTTTGCCTTTTGTGGTTAAAAACAGAATATCTTGTGATTTTTCTCAACATGTTTATATCACAAAAAGATATCAATAAAGCACCCATGGGCAATCCCTGAGAACATACAAATCTCTTGGGGAATCTGCCATCACAAGTTAAATGGAGTAGGTGTAATCTATCCAATGTAGTTTAAAATTCTAAATAAAAAATTACAATAACCTGAATGTATTCACCTCAAAGATGTTAAGTTTTAATCCTCATTAATGTCAATGAGTGACATACATTTTCAATAAAATAACTAATCCACCTCTCTGAAGTCTAGTTTTTCTAAACTCCCATATATGTTCAGTCCCTATAAAATTTAAACTACTTAAAGACATGATTCAGTTCCTTAGCAACTGGGAAGGTAATATTACTCCTCATAATTGCAGACCTGTGGTCAGTAATACATATTTTAATTGGCCTCTCATGTATATGACAAACCACAAGCACATGTAAGCCTGCAAATTACTTAATCAGTGCCATATAATTTTTTTCGGGCTATAGAGATTTGTTTTTTAGTTAAAGGGCTGCTGTGAATCTTTAATGGTCTGCAGAGTAATTTTCTCTGTGACTCTCAAAGAATCATAGTGTAAGTAGCCACCACTGATTATAGTAAAGGTTGCATAGCAGTTTTCATTCTAATCCCCTGTTTTCATTTGCTTAGAACTTTCTGAAACTTGGAATACAACAGTTCTGTTATTAATAGAAAGTATATTTTTCAATGAGAAAAACATTTGCAATTCTGAACAGCTCTGTGGTTAAAATGGGTTAAAAGTTGATGTTTGACATGGAAATTACTTGCACTGAGAAGAAAACTAGTTTTGATTAGAGCAAGTTACGAGCCTCTGAAAAATGCATACTGTCCATACATTTTGCATTGTTCTGTCATTATTCTTGTAAAGGGTTCTTCAAATGGTAAATTGTTTTTTGCACATAGTGAGTCCATTACGTACATAGTACAGCTGTTACTCATCTTCCATTTACATTCCAAAATGTGTAGGGGACTAACTTCGAATTGGGCTTCTGTGTTTTTGTAAGATATTCAGGAGGCAGCCCATTTCTGGTGCACCTTGAGAGCTTTGAAGCCCCAAAGGTGGACAGAAGAGAGATTGCAGGCTACTTCAGGCACATAGGATAGTGGATTTTAAGGGAGTGTAGTTAAATACTTCTAGTTATGGAATTTACCTGAGCTACTATCAATTGTTTGGCAAGTGAATAGGTCTTAAATATCTTGAAAAATATAGCTTCTTATGTCTTTGTTTGTTTAAAAGTTAATCCAATTTAGTGTCTCTTTTGCTATGGAATTCTTATGGCAACTGAACACTAATGTTGTGACATTGGACTCTCAGTAGCTGGGAATTGAGATTGTTTCCCTGTGCAGTTGTTCTCTGTCCCCTTTTGTGTATGCATTAAAATGAAGTCAATATAACATTGCACAACTTTTCTACCACTGGAGATACATGTGGAGAATCTCATAGTACCAGCCAACAGCTGGTATTGCCATTTCTGTTGTGGCAGTATTTTTGGATGAGTGGGGTGAGTGTTTTGTCTTTATGCTGACAGAAACATTGCTAAGGAGTAGATATTGTTGCTGTTTAATTGCTCTTAATAAAACATTCCCTCACTCTTAATATAAATAAATATACCTCACTATCTCTTGTTTAGCTTTCATAATTTACTGAACCCATTTGTGATTAACTAGTTGAGGAATCTGTAAAGTCCTCTTAGTGTTTGACGCTTACTGAAAACTAACAAAACATTGAGCAAAGTTTTAGAAGTGTCTTTTCAATTCTAGATAAGACATAACAAGCATTGTTTAATTTTAAAACAAAGCCAAAATTACAAACTACTTTAAAATGGCAAATATTGATTGGTTCAGAGTGTAACTGCAGTAAAGCATTGCCTGGTGGGGGGGAAAAAGGTGTTCATAAAATGGTCATCTGTTGGCCAAAGCTTAAGGCAGTGTACAGAATCAAAGGAAGTGTTTTAACTTGTATAATATCCTTGATCTACAACATACCTGTCAGAGGGTTTTGAACCCACTCTTCTCCTAGGAAGTCATTGGGCCCCAAAGCCCTCTGGCTGCTTGGCAGTTGTTTTCCCCCACTCTTTTCCTCAGTCCTTTCATTGCCAATCTCAGCATCTTTGAACAATCTTGGGAGAAGCAGGAGGTTATAGGCTCTCTCCCTGAAGAAGAGTTCCAGGCAACAGAAAGGTTACATCCACAATGCTGTTGCTCCACTGTGCTCTGCTCTGTCCCAAAGACTGAAGAGTTGGGGAGTCAGCAGCTCTTGGGTCAGAATCAGCAGTTTGTTACATGCTGGATGCGGAGTGCTCTGGTGGTGGGTGAACAGAGCACCATAGTTTTCTCAGTGTGTATGCCCTTGGCAAGAATCTAGGTTGATGTCACTTTGTCCAACAGGGCTGTTTCCTTATCAGCATACTCTATTTCCTGTATATATGTACTCTGTGCATCAGTTTGAGGGCAGTGGCATGGGTTTTTTTTGTGTAAAGGAACATCAACAACTTCCAAATCCTTTTTCTTTCTGAATTTTTTTTGCACGCTTTTGTCAGATGTGGCACAAAATTACTCTGACAAAAAAAGATTAGCATTTTCCCCATTTCTTAGTTTCACTTTTGTCCATTTGGCAGCACTATGTTTCTAGTCATTTTCACTGTTTCCTGTATGTGGTCAGAAAGTTTACTTTTTGTGTGGGTCTATTCTGCAGTGACAGGGAAATGAAACATATGTACGTGCAGGGCCGGTGCAAGGAAGTTTCGCGCCCTAGGTGAAACTTCCACCTTGCACACACCCCCCATCCCCAGCCCTGCGGCAGCTCCCCGCCCCCCTCTCCGGTCTGAGGCGCACCCCCCACGGCAGCTCCCCCCCCCCAGGGAGCTGTGCGACAGCTCCCCACCCCAGCTAACCTCTGCTCCGCCTCCTCCCTGAGCACGCCGCCCCCATTCTAATTCTCCTCCCCTCCCAGGCTTGCAGGGCCAAACAGCTGATTGGCGCCGCAAGCCTGGGAGGCGGGAGAAGTGGAGCAGCCGCTGCGCTGGGAGAGAGAGTCTAAGCCGCACGTGTCAGTGCGCCACCGGCAGCCCAGCCCAGGAACGCTGTAAAAAAAAAAAAAAAAAAAAAAAAAAAAATTGGCACCACTTTTTGGTGCCCCCAAATCTTGGCGCCCTAAGCAACTGCCTAGTTTGCCTTAATGGTAGCACCGGCCCTGTGTAAGTGGGATTGCAAAAATCACAAAAACTGACAGGGAGGCTGAGCGCCAGGTATGGTACCTAAAGCTACTTCTAACTCCTCCTAGATTTCAAGTTGTTGGTGTTGCTGATAACTTTTGCCTTTAATTTCACAAATGTTTTCTATAGAGAGTAGACTGTAGTGATGGCAAGGACTACTTTTTTTTAACCATCCTGAAATTGGAGCTTTGCATGAGTCCAGCACTACATACACTGTCAGGAGAGCTTTGGGTACTGGGACACTAAAATGTCCTCTTCCACTGCAGCAGCAGTGAAGGAGGAAAAAAATTAACTGACATACGCTACCAATAGTAGCTGCTGTGCAATAGGTAGGCCCCTACCAAATTCACGGCTGTGAAAAATGTGTCTCGGACCGTGAAATCTATTCTCCCTGATGAAATCTGGCACCCAGCCAGGGGCTCCTACCCTGCACAGGGCTCCTGCTGCTAGTCCACAAGGATGAGGAGGAGCAAGGCTTTCTCTTCCCCTGCGGGGGCCACTGCAGCAGGTCAGACACACCTCTGGAATATCTCCCAGCTGCAGGAAGCTCTGCGGCTTCAGCTGTCATGTGCGCTCTTCTCCCCCGTCCCCTGCAGGGGCAGCTCTGGCTCCAGCTATCGCCACCCCCCTCATGAGGTGGCTGCGGCTCCAGCTGTTAGTGGGAGACTGCTGGGTAAACCAGACATATGGTAACCTGCCTCCACATACCCTGCGGCCCTCCCTTCTGTGCTGCTGCTGCTGAGGTTTAGAAACTTTAGAGCTGGGCGCTCAGCCAGCAATCTTCCTCTCGGGCTGCCCAGCCCTGAAGGCAATGTCCGTGCCAGCAGCAGGGCAGAAATGAGAGTGGCAGTCCCATGACTCCCCTGCAACAGCCTTGCGACCCTGACCGCTTTTGGTTGGGACCCACAGGGTAACAACTGTGAAATTTCCAATGTAAACTTATTTGAACACATGAAATTGACTAATTTTAACTCTTCCTCCCTCCCCCGCCCGTGAAATTGACCAAAATGGACCCTGAATTTGGTAGGGCCCTAGCAATAAGGCTAGGTCCACACTACCCTGATTTGGTGGGTAGAAATCGATCTTCTGGGATCGATTTATCGCGTCTCATCTGGATGTGATAAATCGATCCCAGATGCGCTCACCCATCGACTACGGAACTCCTGCTCACCGAGAGGAGGAAGCTCTGTCGACGGAGGAGCTTGCCTGCGCTGCGTGGACCCGCAGTAAGTAAACTTAGTTCGATCTAGGAAACGTCGACTTCAGCTACGCTATTCTCGTAGCTGAAGTTGCGTTTCATAGATCGATCCCCCGCCCCAGTGTGGACCAAGCCTAAGTGAAGAGGTTCTTTAAATGATTGTCACCAGCTTCCTGTAGATGTGCAATATTTGATTATTACATCATATTTTGGGGTGTGTGGATGGCATGGGAAAGCTCTGGCAGTGCCATTATGTATGGGAGTCCTTAATACAAATAGTATGATGCTTCCCCCTTTGAAGAGGGGTTTTTGACTCTAACTATACACATTTTGCTTGGCTTTTGCCTCTTTTGCTGTGTTGGGCTTCTTTTTACAGTACTATTTGGTGCTCATTAAAGCATTGAGATCTGCTGCAGTTCCTTTAGTTGATTCCTAAAAATGCTTGTGAAATGGTCTGTCATTTATTATTTTAAGTATTTTAAGACCGTTCACCTATGTGTAAACTTACTGTAAGTCTCGTGAAGTGTGTCCGATCTTAAATTTTGCATTCGAAGTCTTAATGCACAATGTTGTCTAGATTATAAAATAGTCTTTATTTTTTATAAGGAATTTGTATTAATTGATTATTGGTGGTTGTCTAAATATGCAACATTTTGGAAATCTGTCAGTCACAGTTTTTATGAACTGACACACTTATGGGTGGATGACTTTGGGCCTCACCCATTTTACTTCAAAAAATAGGAAAAATATTTTTTTGGGTTTTAAAATACCCCCTTCTTCAATATTAAAAATATAAGTTAAGCTTCAGAATGCAAAACAAAACTCTTTCAGTTCCGTTTCCTGGCCAAGCAGCACAGTAACACAAAATCTAGGATCCAGTTCTGTTACTGTGAGCTGGTTGGAAGTTAAGGTTTGACAAGATTCCTATTCTGAAGTGGTACACCCACATCTTGAATACTGCGTGCGGATCTGGTCACCCCATCTCAAAAAAGATATAATGGAATTGGAAAAGGTACAGAAAAGGGCAACAAAAATGATTAGGGGTATGGAACAGCTTCCATATGAGGAGAGATTAGTAAGAATGGGACTTTTCAGCTTGGAAAAGAGATGACTAAGGGGGGATATGATAGAGATCTATAAAAGCATAACTGGTGTGGCGAAAGTAAATAGGGACTTGTTATTTACTCCTCATAACCCAAGAACTAGGGGTCACCAAATGAAATTAATAGGCAGCAGGTTTAAAACATACAAAACAAAATATTTCTTCACACAACACACAGTCAGTCTGTGGAACTCTTTACCAGAGGATGTTGTGAAGGTCAAGATTAAAAAAATAACTAGATAAGTTCATGGAGGATAGACCCGTCAATGGCTATTAGCCAGGATGGGCGGGGATGGAGTCCTAGCTTCTGTTTGCCAAAAGTTGGGAATGGGCAATAGGGAATGGATCACTTGATTCTGTTCTGTTCTGAACCTGTTCTGTTCATTCCCTCTGTGGCACCTGGCATTGGCCACTGTAGGAAGACCAAATACTGGGCTAGATTGGGGTTACCATATTTCAACAATCAAAAAAGAGGATGGGAGGAGCCCCGCCCTAGCCCCGCCCCTGTCCTGCCCTAGCCCCACCCCTGCCCCTTCCACTCCCTCCCACTCCCTGCCCCCTCAGAACCCCCAACCCTCCCCCCCACGCTTTGTCCCCTGACTGCCCCCCAGGACTCCACCCCCTCCCTAAGCCTCCCTGCCTCTTGTCCCCTGACTGCCCCCTCCTGAGACCCTCCCCCCATCCTGGACGAATGGTAACCCTAGGCTAGATGGACTTTTGGTCTGACCCAGCATGGCCGTTCTTATGTTTTTATTTTTAAGTGAAAATCTGTGCTAATACTCAAATTAGGGTTCAGGGAATAAATACATCTGAATTGACCAAGCAAATGGAATGCAATGGAAGGGAAGACTCTGTTCTAATAAGAGTGGTCTATAAGAGAAGAGCAGGAGCATAAAGGGAGTAGAGAGTAAGTTGAACATAGAGGAGTTGTCATTAGATAGGGGCAGTAGAAGCCAGTGCTAGGCTGCAGAGCTTTGTGGCTTCGTACGTAGACTGCGTGGGGACAGAAGAGAATCATTGTTGACTATAGTGTTCCAGCTGGACATGAATACAGTTATCCCAGGCATTGGAGCGTGTGGACACAAAACACTGAACTAGTATTGCAAGCCCAAGGTTTTTCTTGGCTTGTTGCAGTGTGTTTTTATCTAACATAGACAAGATTCTGGACAATTGAACATCCTTTTTTATAATGTAAAATTAATTGAAATCTATGCAAGTTAAGTGGGAACAGGGCCCGGAGGAAGAGTGATGAAGGAGGAAGTTGGCCACTGAATAGGAAGAGAACAGGGATGGTGGTGTAGGATGGAGATGGAGTATACTCTGGGGATGATGAGGAAGATTAATAGGGGAGGGAACTAGCAAGTGGGCGTGGGAGAGTTCAGAAAATATTTGGGGAAAAATCTGATCAGCAGAGTTTGTGTTTGTTTTTCTGAGCCAACTTCTTGTTATACTAAAATTTAATAATTTACAACTGTAAACTTTACACAACTCTGTTTCATACAGTGTATCCAAACGAGCTTGATACAGCTGTAAATGGGTTAGGTAAATCTGGGGTTGCCATTTTTATTAAGCTTTTCTACGGTCTTAATATTACACAGTTTCAGTACCTCTTTGAATCTTTCTCAGGTCAGTAATTTGTATAGAGAAATAACCAAAGCAAAAGTCATTTTTGTGTTTATATAAAAAAGCAAAGCATAATTAACACATCTGACATTTAACCAACTTGCTTGTTTTGTTTTTATAAGTGCAATACACAGCACTGGCTAATGCTGGCAGTTTGGTTTCATTTTTAAGCTTGGCAACATTAATTTTACCAAATCCATTCCAGAAGCGTACCATTGCTTTATAGTTGAAGGGCAAAGACTTTCAAAAATAAGTCTCTATTTAGGAAGTTGGGTGACTATTGAGAACACAATAGCTCTATAACAGGTCGATCGGAGCTGCTGGGTGCTCAGCACCTTTAAAACA
Organism: Malaclemys terrapin pileata; assembly: GCF_027887155.1. Taxonomy (NCBI): domain Eukaryota; kingdom Metazoa; phylum Chordata; order Testudines; family Emydidae; genus Malaclemys; species Malaclemys terrapin. Next base: position 28,444,784 of record NC_071515.1, on the reverse strand, counting down.
TTTAATTAGAGGCCTGACATGGATTTGCGCTCCAAAGTTTAGAGATCCATCTATGAATGTCTTGGCTGAAATTTATTCCCTTACCAGTGCAACATAGGACATTTCGTTTTCTACTGATATATAGTGTTGACTCTTTCTTTAGCAATAATAATACTTGGCACCGTGCACTTTCAAACTGCCTTACAAACCTTAACGATTCTATTTTAATGCCTCTTCACTTCTATTCTATTCTATTCTATTCTTAATTATTCTATTAGCATAAGTCTAATTGTTTAATGTGTGTTTTGCATTATTGTTGGTTCTTCTTAACAATATCTGTATACTGAAAATCCTTTTCCAGTTGCTTCTTCTCTGTCCTCTTTCTAAACTAAATCCATCCTGCAAGCTTGCTTAAATTCTCCATTGTAACAACTGTGCCAGAGTAAGACTCGCAGATAGGATCCCAAAATGGTGGCTTAAACCATTTGGATTGTAGAATGTTTTTGGATCATACCAATTTCAATGTAAGCCAAACGTTTGGCCTTCAAAAATGTCCTTTAAATTACTGAAATTGATTTAGAAAAGAATTGTTGAATCACGCTGTGTAGCCAGCATATTATCCCAGTTTTACTATCTAGGTCAGTAATATCTTCCTGTTCTAAAGCTGATAGAAATGACCAATGATACTATGGTGCTAGATTACTGCAAAAAAGTCTTAGAATTGAATAAACCTTGTGAACTCCTTTCTCAAATACTGTCAGTAGACTGATCTCTGTAAGTCATGCACTGTTCTTGCTTTGAATGCTGGGAATGGTGACTTGGTGCAACCCTTTTGTAAGTGCCTCTTAGTTGAGCAGTATATGAATAGGCTTAATGGCTTGTGTACTCCTGGTCTTGAAATTCCATAGCAATGATGTGTTTAGCATGGTAGGTGGTTTGTAATTTCAGAGTGGTAAATGAGCTCTACTGGCTAGGCTTAAATTTTAGGTTACAGTTGACCATATTAGGGTTTTGTGCTAGCTGAACTTTTTTTGGTACTGACTCAATATTTAATAAATTCCATATTCGAGGAGGACTTTTTTTTTTGAACAGCTCATACAAAATAGTTGAACATTAGTTGCAGAAAAAAATCCCATGAAGAGTAAATATACAATTTAAAGTCAGACCAGTGGTTTCTAAAAAGTAGTTTGATGGGAATGAGTGGAAAATATGTACAAATCCAAGTCATACCTATGGCATGACTTTTTGGGGGGCATTTTAATTTTTTTTTACTAATTCAGGAGCTGAGGTTTTTTTAGGACTAAACCAAGATTTTGATGAAATGGCTTTCTCCAATATGCAAGGAAATCCATTCTTGTTTGTCTAGCAAGACTGACCTAGCAACAGTTGTCTACCACAGTCCAGCATGATTATGAGACAGCTTTCACATATCCATGTGAATTTCTAAGATTCCCCAGTTTGGTTAAGGTTGGGAATCTTGTAACTATTACTTCTGTTAACTTCGGTAGAGCTGCAAGTTTTCTTGGTTGAACTTGGAATAACATCAAACATGCCTTGAGTCTGGGTTGATGATTTGAGGGATATTTGAACCACAGTTCAAAAATTAAGTAGCGCATAATTATGCGGTGGTCATAGTTGAAAATAGGAGATAAAATGATAGTCTGGACTGAGTAGTTTCAGATTAATTTTTATGGGAAATCATGTAAATGTGATAGTAGTAAACATGCAAATAGTTTGCTTATCACTGATTGTATAAACTAATAATCCCCTACAGAAACTTTATTTAAACTAGTTTTCATAAGAAAACAAGAAAAAATAACATAAAACTAAAATTCATTGTGGAGGAATAGACAGAAGATGACAGCCCAGATACTTATTATTGACAGGTCACTGCTCATTAATATGGCTATTTTACTGTTATAAATTTGCATGGTGGCACAGTAATCTCAACATTTATTTGAGTTTATGATGTCACAAGGCTGTTCATCTATCTGTAGTTCAGCATTTACAATGCAGTCTTCGATCAATTATTTAATTTTGTTGTAAAAATGTTTACATGTATGAATTCCTTGGCTTGATCCTGGTCCTCAATTTTCTCCTGTCCCTATTAAGGGAAGTTTAGAGTATGTCTACATAGCAAAGAAAAACCCATGGCTGTCCTGTGCCAGCTGACTTGGACTTGTGGGGCTCGGACTGCGGGGTAGAAGAGTCCCAGAGCTCAGGCTCCAGCCTGAACCTGGAAATCCACATGGAGTGAAACAGTCCTGCATCCCAAGTCCTGTGAGTCTGAGTTGGCTGGCATGGGCCAGCTGTGGGTTTTGCTTTCTTTGTAGACATGCCCATAGTTTTGGAGCCGTTTATTTTCTGTTTGATTTGAAAAGATCTGTTCAGGAAATTATCTCTGGTTTCAGCAAATGAAGTTGGAAGTAAATTGTTGAGTGTCTGCATTCCAGTTGAAAGGAGTTGTTAAGAAAATTAATTATTTGACAAAGGTAAAGGTATAGTTCTACAGTGATTGGATGGTAGACAGTCCAGACTATTATGTTGTGAATACTAAGGAAAGATTCTATTAAACCCCAAAACATGGGAAATGCAATGTATAATTTAGAATAGCTTTCTTGTCTGACTTAAGTTCATTAAGTAGTTTTACTTTTAAGAATCTAAAAGAATGTTTGGAGTAGCGGAGGGAAGGTGAAGATGGGAAAAGTTGAATCAAATTGGAATACGGACAGTAAGCCCATAAAAAGCAGTGGGCATTCTAAAAATCAATAGAAAGTTGGGTTTATGTACATATTGAACATACTTTTATTTTAATAAAAAGGTCTGGATTCTATGCATAAGTTGCAATTCAGCTCTTGATTTTCAGTTTTAAAAACAATTGACTTCTTAAAAGTGGGAACGCTTCACTAAGTCCCTGGAAAATCCACTTGCATAGGGACTTCAGGATTGGGCCCTAAATTTGAAATGTATCCATATAAATTAACTGCAAATCAAAACATTTATTTGTTTCTAGCTTCTCTTCCATGAAAACAAATAAAGGAATCTTGGGTTCTGACCTTTTGGAATCTTCAGTCACCTTGAATTGCCTCTCAATATTTGATATATAGCAAACAAGGGCTGCATCTTAGGACTTTGTGGGCTATGTTTTGGGTGCCTTTGTTTTATGTCCACATTGCTTTGAATTATTGTTGTGAATTCTGTCCTTTCTAGATTAAAAATATAACATTTTGAAAAACATTTAATAGAAATGACACTCGATGTATTTATGTTCCTGCGTGATGTTCAGCCAAACTCCTAGATAGCTCCTATATATGTGAATAAATGGACCCTTTCAAATTAATCATGCTCAAATTGTTTTTTCTCTCCCAATAGAGGAAAATGGCCAAAATGGAGGTGAAGACGTCACTTCTAGACAACATGATTGGAGTGGGAGATATGGTGCTTTTAGAGCCTCTTAGTGAAGATTCATTCATTAATAACCTCAAAAAGCGCTTTGACCACAGTGAAATATATGTAAGTACATGCTGCACAAATATCTCCTTGGGGGGCTATTTAATCTTCCTTTTAAAAAAAGTGTTTAGAATTATGTTGTGTAGTGGGTGCATGTCAACTGCACCCCATGGTATGTAAAATTACATTAGCTAGAGGTACTTAGCACCTCTTTTTTTTTAATTGTGACTTAGGCCATCCTTTATTCCGTCGCTTGCTTCTTATCTTCCTCAGATGCGTTTCAGAATCCTTTGCACAGGTTCACATGGTGTTCTAAAGATGGGATTTGGATCCCATCACTTTCAAAAGAAGACACTGTGGGAATCAACAATGTAAATAGTTGGATCTTGCTGTTGTATCAGGAAGACAGATTTTAAAGCAAATCTGCTTCTATGGAAGGTGGGATATATGTAGTCTGATTGGCATCTCTTTTCATGATCCACAAAATAAGTATCATTGATATGGTGTATAACAGTACAAATTTAGAGTGTTAATGGAATTACTCTACAGGGATTAGCGGAAACATGAAATGTCACTTGCTTGCAAACAAAGCATGTGCACAAGCATCTGTGGTTTCTGCTTGCAGCTGGAAATGTGTGGGATTAATCAAAATCTTCATGTGTATTTATCTTTGAGCAGTGATAAATTAGGAAGCGGAAGTGGATTCTAATGGTTACATCAGGGATCGAAAATAGAACTCCTGTCCTGAGCCCAGTTCTGCGACAGGTTTTTTTGAGTGGCCTTATAAAGACCCATTACTTTTGCGTCTTAGTTCCTTCCTCTTTAAAATGTATATAGTATACCTCTGTCACTGGGGCAATGTGTGGGTAATGTCCTTCAAGAGCTTTTTGATCCCTGAATGAAAGGCAGTGCTTGAAAAATGTACTTAATAGATAGAAGATGAAACCTATGAACCAAAGGGGAGGTATGCTCTCCAAGCCATAGCACCTGTAACTTAATGGATTAAAAGGGTTGTGTACCAGATTTAATTGTAGTGTATCCTCAATCCACTTCCTATTTAATTGTTAAAAATGTTACTTATAGTATGTTTCTTGATTGTTATGCATTCAGTCCTTCCATGACTTAATTCCACTTTCTCGTTTCTATCCTATAATAGATCGTGGTTTATCTGCATTGCCTTCTGTATTTATGTCCTCTCTTTCCACTCCCTTTATGTGTCTTTATTTCCTTACAATATGTGTGCTCCCTGCTCCACTATATATATATATATTCTTTACTGTTTCTCTCTCCTCCAAAATCACTTTCACTTTCTTCTCCCACCCATATCTACACACATGCTGTTGCCCACATCTGCTCACTTCGCCTTACCCATCCACCCTTTTCACATATGGGGCTTGAAGAATTGACTAGTCACCTGATAGCTGAGGACTAAAGTAAGACAAGTAGTACTCATTGTCACAGATAGTGTTGAGGGGAGGAGCCAAGGTGACCCCCAGATGCAGGGAGAGGAGAAGGATTCCTTTCAAAGTGCTGTTTGAGGAATTCTCTCCTTGAGGGAACTCTGTCACTTGTAGTCTCTGATAATCAGGCATTTAAAAACTAAAATGTGAAGCCTCCTTTGGCTCCTTGAAGAAGGAGGGTGTGTGGAGGCAGGGCCAGCTTTAGGCCGATTCAGCCGATTCGGCTGAATTGGGCCCCGCGCCAAGAGGGCCCCACGCTGCAGCTGTCCACCCCGCCCCCAGCTCACTTCCCCCTCCTCCCCTCCCCTGAATGCTCCGCCCTCTCCCCTGCTTCCCGCGAATCAGAGATTCGCGGGAAGTCTGAAAAGAAGCAGGGGCGGCCGGCAGCACAAGGTAAGCTGGGGTGGTGGGGGCGCGAGAAGGGCTCCGGGGAGGCGCGGCCCGTTCCCGCAGGCCCCAGCGGCTCTGGCTCCAGCCCGGCCCCCGCGGCTCGGGTCGGCTCCGGCCTGGCCCGGTCCCTGCGGCGCGGCTCGGGTCTCCCGCTGTCGTCCCCCCCCCCCCCCCCGCGGCGCGGCTCGATTCCTGGGGGCTTGGCTTGCAGCAAGCCCCGCCCACAGGAATCGGGCCCCACTCTTGCTAAAGCCGGCCCTGTGTGGAGGGACTCTGCTAATCTACCGTTCTCACAGCCTTTTTCTGGGTGGTCCTCCCCAGTGAATAGCTGGTCCAGTGCTTCCCCTGCCCATCCTGGATAGTAGCACCTCTGCTGCTGCAGCTCACAGCTTTCCCAAGATGTAGCACAGTGTAATTGACCTGATTCTTGTCAGTTTCAGCGTTGACTGTGGATTTCCAACAGTAGCAGTGAAAATTAACTAGCCTGATCAGTTTTCACTCTGTTATAGCAAAGTGAAAACATGAAGGGCAGCCGAAGTGCTGGCACTGTTTGCGTGCAGATTTAAGAACAGATATAACTTAGAGAATTTTTCACTTGACCAGAGCTCAAAGAGCCGGGAAGCTCAGTGTTGGTTTATCCTCAGTTCATGTTTGGAAGGTTGTTAACTATAAAGGCTAGAAACTTACTCTGTGAAGAAACCCTAGATTCTGCCACAGATGTTCAGTTAGGAAAGATGCCTGCTTGGCATTAGGAGTGGATTTTTGAAGCACCTCAATTTTAGGTAGTATAGAATGGAAAAAGTTTGTATATTTTTATTGAACTTTGGGAGATTGGACAGTTTTTTTTTTCTGGAGATAAGTCAGACTTGTATACCAAATGTCTATTCTATTTTTTTTAAATGTATAGAATAAAAACTACCTGAATTACATACTGTTTTCACAGTCATTTCAAAAATGCATTCTTTGAGGCAGTTACATCAAGAGATTTAGCTTCTCAAAATTCTAATTCTGTTGGCTAAGGTGATAAAGTATTACCGCAGAATAATTAATCGTATTGTTTGCTTTGGCAAATAAAGGAATGTGTCATTTTCTTCAGTAGTATGGGAACATTTGCCTTCCAGGTGGAAAATCCTGACACTTAAATACATTTTGCTGAAAAGTTTGCTGCCAAGCAAAAAGACCTTTCAAACAGGTAGTTCAACTTCTGTTTTTGTAGGCTGGATAGGAAGGATAAATGATATTTCAACCAACTTTACTTATCACTTTATTGTTTGATCTTAAAAAACTCAGTTTACTAATCCACCTATTAAAGGTGGAAACTTTTAGATGAAAGCAGAACATTTACTATATTAAAATATTTAATTCATAGCCAATAAAAGCAATAGCTGTTTCAAGGAAGTGCCAAGTAGTGTACTGTTGAGTAGACTGGTTATCTGGTTTGTGATGTTTCATAATTTTATGTACTAAACAATTCAAAGAATGTTATTTCAGTTCCAGATCAATTGGATTTTGCTGCTATGTAACTTTCACCCCCACGATTTTGTTTCCTGCAGTTTTTTAAAATTACATGTGGACTGAGTTTTGTTTATTTCCTGTTTATTTTTTAAAAGCCCCCACTTTTCCCCTCCCATCACAAAATCTCAACCCTGAGAAATACACTTTTCACTTTTTTTTTTTTTTTTTAGACTTAAGCTTGAACACACCGAATCCCTTGTTACATCTGGAAGTAATGTATGTTTTAACATATAGGACCTCACGTTTTGCATACTATCATGGGGAGCAAAGTGAGACTACTGAAGAACAACTCTTAGGGTAGGTCTACACTTACCTCCGGGTCCGGCGGTAAGCAATTGATCTTCTGGGATCGATCCCGGAAGTGCTCGCCGTCGACGCCGGTACTCCAGCTCGGTGAGAGGACTACGCGGCATCGACGGGGGAGCCTGCCTGCCGCGTCTGGATCTGTAAGTTCGAACTAAGGTACTTCGAATTCAGCTACGTTATTAATGTAGCTGAATTTGTGTACCTTAGTTCGAAATGGGGGGTTAGTGTGGACCAGGCCTTAGAGATGAACAAATCCTGCAGACTTCAGTTCATGCCTGTTGCATGAGCCTGGCCCTGCAGGGTCCATTCACAGGGCAACAGGAATGGACTTCGTCTTTCCTAATTAATTTGTAGATTCAAGTTCCTCCCTCATTTCAGTATTCAACTGTAGGGGTTAAAAAAACAACCAAACAGCATTGTCCATTCAGCGGCTTTTTATGCCTACACAGCAGTTAACTACAGCTTTGTCAACATCAGTTTTTAAACATCAGTTTCTGGTAAAGTAACATATATGGTTTGTGTCTGAACTACCTATTTGTTACAGTTTTACAACTGTGTTAAAAAATCCTGTTATAACCCTCGAAGGGATTGGCCTGTGGAGAATAGACTCTATTACATGGACTATTTATGTATTTTTTAAAGTTAATTTTGCAGGAAGCAGAGCCTGCTGCATAACATGTTAGCTGGTCTTTCTAGGTAAGCACATAATTTAAAGCATGACATTAACAAATCCAGTGCCAAAGGACCAAGTAAATGGAATTTTTACAGGGTTCTTTCTGGAGTAGGGAGGAGAAATAGAATACTCTTCTGAGGGGAAAGGGCTTTGAAGGGGAGATGTTTGGCTGGTGGATGAGAGTTGTTGCAGATCCAAGGCTATCTCCTTGCACGCCCCTGAAATTCCATCTCTTCGCTACTGCAAATGGCACCTGCTAAAAGCTCAACTCTGCAGGACATTGGGTGTATACCGTTCCCTTTGTAGGCATTGTGTAGCCTCCAGTAAGTTGGAACTCCTATGGTTATGTGCTTCTCTGCTGAGTCAGGATTTAGATCTGAGTGCATGTAGAATGTTTACTTCCAAAGTAGGAAGTGTAAATGCGCAGACTTGTTACAGAAATTCAGGAGCTGGGAAGGAAGAAATGACTGTCCCGGTTTTTCTTTCTTCTTTTAAAACACATCTTCCACTTGGCAAATTCACATATTTAGTGTTTGCATACAAGGTGAGTCCCTCTTTAAGCATAGAAATCAAAATTTGTATTTTGGTATCTAAGTTCTTGGAGGAAAAAAATAGGAGACAGTTCAGTGTTTCAAAAACGGCATGTTCTTGGGCTCACAGGAGGAAAGAAGAGTGCTCACAATAGAACACTGGCTACTGAATTGGTTACATGTTGTACATTTTCAGAGTTTTTTTTTTTTTTTTTTTTTTCACAAGTTTAATGGAGTTGGGTGTTGGGTTGCATTCCAGAGTGCAAAGAGACTGTGCCTATAAAAATAAGCATAAAGGCTAGTTTAATTGGAGTTAGGCCAAATGTTCTAATAATTACTCTAGGATTTTGCAGTAATCTTGTGTTGAGTGGTTTTGGGGGCTCACTGGGTAATGTGCATGTGTTGATTGAAAATGAGACGTTCAGTTTAATTGTATCTGGAAATGCCTAGTGTGAGGTGTGAGTCCGCAGTTCTTTTCTCACTAAAAAGCTCTTAATTGTTGGTAAATATTTTTGGCAACTTTTAAAGCAAATTTTGCATCCAGTAAGTTTACATCCCTTTTTATTCACACTTTTGCAAACAACTGAGCAGAGTTCTACTGGTATAGATGTTTACAGAAAGCAAATTCCAAACTTGAGATTTATTTAATCAATCAAATGAATTTCATGGTGAAACTAACTTTTTTATTTTAAAAGGCAAAAATTTAAAGGTTAGGCTAGCCAATTAGCAAACAGAAACTATAAGATGTAATTTAGTTGGCCAGTCACATAGCTTGAATATCTGATCACTAATACTGAGTACTTTGAGGTTCCAGTGAAGTTTGTGAACAACGCAGAGACTAAAGTTTGTTCACACAACATTCATTGAACACCTTCAAACAGTGAACTATTTCATAAAAGTCACAATCTGTCTGTGAGTAATTTGTGGGGGAGGCGGCTTCATTCCCTAAATACATTATTGTGAATTGTTCATCCAGCTCTAACAGTAACTTCCTCTTATATTCTGGCATGACTACAAATGTTATATGCCATTAGTGGTTCACTGGATAACAAAGACTTGGTTGAGTATTTGTTTGCATACAAAACTGAACCTCATTCCTGGACAGGGTGTCTTTTTTCCTAGTGTTTAAAATCCAGAAATATTTAGGGCAAGTGGGAAATGATTGACAAGGGGGCCAGGTGCATTTGTGCTTGTGGGAGTTCTATCAGCAGGGCCTGATCTTGGCCTACTTTTCCGACAGGAAAGGGTTCAACTGTCTGAGTACTCCAGTCTTTCAAAGTCTGTCATCCAGGCGCATCATTTAAATGGCATTTGGGGTCAAGTGCAAAATCAACAGCCATATTTATTTCAGTTCCCCAAGCATGCTGCTTTGATCAAGGCTTCCCTGTGTCCCTCTGTCCTGTCTACTCCTTCACAGATCTGCTGAGGAGTCAAAATCACTTCAGCCCCTACTACTTGTATTTTGTTTGCTTGTGTACTTTTCCTCCTTGAATGAGTAGAAATGGCGTACACCTAGGAGGAGCATCTTAATACAAGAATGAACCCCTTTTTACGGTAACTTCTAAACTTTCCTTAATATATTTTGGTGCAAAATATGAATGGTACAAGCGGACTACTGTTAACTATTGATCTGATTATTGGTGTTATATGGTACACTGAAATGGGGTTTATCAGTCAGAGTGCGGTGAACGCTGTACAGTTTGATGCATAACTGTACAGTTTTTTGCAGTTTTGCAATTCAGTGCACTCTAATTTGTCTGACTTGCATAATTATTTCATGTCTGTTTCTTAATATTCATATAGCACGTATCAGAGTAGCAGCCGTGTTAGTCTGTATCCGCAAAAAGAACAGGAGTACTTGTGGCAGCTTAGAGACTAACATTATGGTGTAATTAGATGTCTTTTACTAGCCAATCAGATTATAGATACTTGTATAAACACTATACGGTTATTCTCTAACCATATTATGAATATACAGACCTTTCTACTTTGGCTTCTTGAATCTGCACTGATTTGCTCCTGTAATTGGAATTACCAAGCTGTTAATCAGCAACGAAGATGATGATTTAGCTTCACTCCCTTCAGTTGAAGTAGCCTCTAAACTTTTCATGGCAGGGGAAGAAACAATATCATCATAGAACTGTAGGGCTGGAAGGGACTCCAGAGGTCATTTAGTCCAGCCTCCTGCGCTGAGGCAGGACCCAGCCTGACAGATGTTCATCTAATCTTTTCTTAAAAACCTCTGATGGGGATTCCACAGCCTCTCTTGGCAGCCTAGTCCAGAACTTAGCTATCCTTATACTTGCAAAGTTTTTCCTAATATCTAACCTAAATCTCTCTTGCTGCAGATTAAACCGGTTACATCTTGTTCTGCCTTCAGTGGACATGGAGAACAATTGATCGCCATCCTCTTTATAACAGCCCTTAAAATATTTGAAGACTGTTTATCAAGTCCTTCCTCAGCCTTCTTGTTTCAAGACTAAACATGCCCAGTTATTTTAATCTTTCCTCACAGGTTGTTTTCTAAACCTTTTTATTATTTTTCTTGCAATTATCTGGACTGTCTCCAATTTATCCACATCTTTCCTTAAGAGTGGTGCCCAGAACAAGACACACTACTCCAGCTGAGGCCTCACCAGTACTGAATGGAGCAGGCCAATTATTTCCCGTATCTTAGATATGACTTTCCGGTTAATACACCCCAGATTGATATTAGCGTTTTTCACAGATGCAACACATTGTTGACTCATATTCCATTTGTGATTCACTATAACCCCCAGATACTTTTTCTGCAGTGTGACTGCCTAGCCAGTTATTCCCTATTTTATAGCTGTACGTTTGATTTTTTCCTTCCTAAGTATAGTACTTTGCGCTTGTCTTTATTGAATTTCATTTTGTAGTTTTTAGACCAATTCCCCAATTTATCAGGGTTATTGTGAATTCTAATCCTGTCCTCCAGAGTTCTTGCAACCCTTCCCAGCTTGGTGTCATCTGCAAATTTTACAACCACACTCTTCTCTCCATTATCCAAGCCATTAATTAACTTATTGAATAGTACTGGATGCAGGATGGACCCCTGTGGAATCCCTCTACAGACATCCTCACAGTTTGACAGCAAACTATTGTTAACTATTCTTTGAGTATGGTCTTTCAACCAGCTGTGTACCCACTTTATAGTAGGTTTCAGAGTAACAGCCGTGTTAGTCTGTATCCGCAAAAAGAAGAACAGGAGTACTTGTGGCACCTTAGAGACTAACAAATTTATTAGAGCATAAGCTTTCGTGGACTACAGCCCACTTCTTCGGATGCATATAGTAATTTCATCTGGATCATATTTCCCTAGTTTGCCTGCAAGAATGTCATGTGGGGCTGTGTGAAGTGAAAAGCCTTATTAAAATCAAGGTATCGCGTCGGTAGCCCATCGTCTCCCCGCCTCCAATCCACTAGGCCAATAATCCTGTCAAAGAAGGAAATTAGATTAGTTTTGCACAATTTGTTCTTGACAAATTCATGCTGGCTATTCCTTATTTACCCTAGTATCCTCTATCTCCTTACAAATAGGTTATTTAATAATTTGTTCCAGCACCTTTCCAGGTGTCAGCCTAACTTCGATTCCAGGTCTCTTTGTTCCACTTTTTAAAAGTAAGTACTATGTTTGCCCTTCAGTCCTCTAGGACCCAGCCAGTCCTCTGTGAGTTCTTGAAGATCATCACTAATGATTGAGAGATGGCCTCAGGAAGGTCCTTATGTGCCCTAGGATGAATTTCATCAGGCCCTGTGATGTGAATACATCTAACTTACCTAAATATACTTTAACTGTTCTTCCTCTACTTTGGCTCCTGTTCCTTCCCACTTGTTGTTAATATTAATTGTGTTGAGCCATCTGCTCACCGTTAGCTTTTTTTAGTGAAGACTGAAGGAAAATAGGCATTAAGCACCTCGGCCTTCTTGATATTAGCTTTCCTTCTCTGCTAAGCAGTGGATCTACAATTTTTTGTCTTTCGCTTGCTCCTAATATATTTAAAGAACCTCTTTTTGTCTTTTATGTGCCTTGCTAGGTGTATCTCATTTTGTGCCTTAGCCTTTCTGATTTTGTCTCTACATGCTTGTGCTATTCTTTTGTACTCATCCTTAGCAATTTGTAACTGTTTCCAATTTTTGTAGGATTCCTTTTTGATTTTCAGGTCATTTAAAGAGCTCCTGATGGAGCCATATTGGTCTCTTATTGTTCTTTCTGTCTTTCCTTTGCATCGCAATAGTTGCTGTTATGCCTTTAATACTGTCTCTTTAAGAAGCGGCCAGCTCTCCTGAATGCCTTTTCCCTTCAAGTTTTCTTCCCTTGGCACCTTACCTATCAGTTCTCCAGGTTGTTGAATTCTACTTTTTTGAAGTCCCTTGTCCTTCTTCTTCTCCTCTCACTCCTTCCTTTCTTTAAAATCATGAAATCTATCATTACAGATCACGTCCATCGAATTGAGTTCAACCTTTAGATTTGCAACCAATTCCTTCCTGTTAGGTTACTTCCTCCACTATCTGAAACAAAATGTTACTGTTTCCAACAGCTGTCTTGGCAGTTAATCCCCCATTACTACCCTGTGCTATGTTTTGGCAATTTGTTTGTCCTAAAATCATCCTCCACCTGATTTTGGTGGTCTACAATAGATTCATTCCATAATATCACCCCTGTTGGTTTTTTTTTTCCCTGCCTCTCTCTCTCCTCCCCCCCCCCCCCCCCTTTAACTTCACCCAGCAAGTTTTAACTTGTCTGCCTTCTTACCTCCTTCTGGACCTTAACAAAAATTAAAAAAAAAAAACAGGGCTGTCAAGTAATCACAATTAACTCATGCAATTAACTCAAAAAAATTAATCCTGATTAATTGCACTTTTGATCGCACTGTTAAACAATAGAATGCCAATTGAAATTTATTGCATATTTTTGGATGGTTTTTCTACATTTTCAAATTACAACACAGAATACAAAATGTACAGTGCTCACTTTATATTTTTATTACAAATATTTGCATTGTAAAAATGATAAACAAAAGAAATTGTATTTTTCAGTTCACCTCACACAACACCATAATGCAGTCTCTTTATTGTGAAAGTGCAACTTATAAATGTAGATTTATTTATTTTTTGTTTGTTACGTAACTGCACTCAAAAACAAAACAATGTAAAACTTTAGAGCCTACAAGTCCACTTAATCCTACTTCTTGTTCAGCCAATCACTAAGACAGGCAAGTTTGTTTACGTTTACGGGAGATAATGCTGCCGGCTTCCTATTTACGTCAACTGAAAGTGAGAAGAAGCATTCGCATGGCACTTTTGTAGCCGTCGTTGCAAGATATTTATGTGCCAGATATACTAAACATCTGTATGCCCCTTCATGCTTGGGCCACCATTTCAGAAGACATGCTTCCATGCTTATGACGCTCGTTTAAAAAAAAAAAAAGTGTTAATTAAATTGACTGAACTGTTTGAGGGAGAATAGTATGTCTCATGCTCTGTTTTGCCTGCATTCTGCCATATATTTCATGTTATAGCAGTCTTGGATGATGACCCAGCACATGTTGTTCATTTTAAGAACACTTTCACAGCAGATTTGACAAAACACAAAGAAGATACCAATGTAAGATTTCTAAAGTTAGCTACTGCGCTCAACTGAAGATTTGAGAATCTGAAGTGCCTTCCAAAATCTGAGAGGGATGAGGTGAGGAGCATGCTTTCAGAAGTCTTAAAAGAGCAACACTCTGATGTGGAAACTACAGAACCCGAACCACCAAAAAAGAAAATCAACCTCCTGCTGGTGATATCTGACTCAGGTGATGAAAGTGAACATGAACAGATCTGCATTGCTTTGGATCATTATCAAGCAGAACCCCTCATTAGCATGGATGCGTGTCCTTTGGAAGGGTGTTTGAAGCATGAAGGGACATATGAATCTTTAATACGTCTGGCATGTAAATATATTGCAACGCCGGTTACAACAGTGCCTTGTGAACACCTTTTCTCACTTTCAAGTGACATTGTAAACATTGTCTGTGTGACTGACTGAACAAGAAGTAGGACTGAGTAGACTTGTAGGCTCTAAAGTTTTACATTGGTTTATTTTTGAATGCAGTTTTTTTTGTACATAATTTTACATTTGTAGGTTCAGCTTTCATGATGGAGAGATTGTATTACAGTACTTGTATGAGGTGAATTGAAAAATATTATTTTTTGTTTTTATAGCACAAATATTTAATCAAATTAATATAAAGTAAGCACTGTACTCTTTGTGTGTTATGTTGTAATTGAAATCAGTATATTCGAAAATGTAGAAAATATCCAAAAATATTTAAATAAACCTTATTCTATTGTTTAACAGTGTGATTAATTGTGCTTAACTTTTTAAATCACTTGACAGCCCTAAAAAAATAAAAAGCAAACAAGGTGGGGCCATCAGATTTCTTAGGAGAGGGGCAAATAAAATATTGAACCCTGACCCTCAGTCCTCTCTTCCTTCCATCCTTCTTCAGTCCTGTTACCTCCCCTTCTTCCCACCCTCTGTTTCAGGTAAAAGAAGCTTTTCTCCTCATCATGTAATATATAGATTTTCTTTGTTTTTCTATTACCCTGTTTCCATTTGCTTGTTGGCATAATCCTAGTCCTCTCCCCAAATTCAGATTTGAACTGCAATATAAACTTATATATTACTCTTTGGCAGCAAAGAGCTTTGCTGACCTGTAAGAAGGGGAAAGGTGGAAATGAAACAGGGTCACAAGATTTATATTTTACCAGTTTGAAAGCCCATTTCCTTAGGTTCAAAGGCTAACTGAAGTCAGCTATAATGTTCCCCTCTCACTTCATCATTTTTTTTAAAACTCTAAAATAGAATCTCCCTCTGGGTTTCCCAGTGCATTTAGTCTCTGCTTTGGATTGTTTGTGCATGGCATGTGTGAGCAACTCTGATCAGGAATTAACTTGTATGGTGCTGAACACATGGTGCAGTTTTACCTTCATTTGAAGCTTGCATATTTGATGTTTCAGTATAACAACTTGAGGGGACTTCTTGGGTGAGGTCATAGTCATACCTAGGTTGAATAAGTCAGTGGCTCTCAAACTTTTTTACTGGTGACCCCTTTCACATAGCAAGTCTCTGAGTGCGACCCCCCCTTATATATTAAAAACACTTTTTTATATATTTAACACCATTATAAATGCCGGAGGAAAAGTGGGGTTTGGGGTGGAGGTGGACAGCTCACGACCCCCCATGTAATAATTTCATGACCCCCTGAGGGGTCCCGACCCCCAGTTTGAGAACCCCTGGAATAAGTAGTCATATGCTCCTGGCTTGGCTTGTGGTATGGTTATTTCATAACTTGAGAGTGCTTCCTGTTTTTCCTTATTTTTTTGCCTTGTAATATAGCCTGTTTGTTCAGTAAAATTTTACTTTTCCACTCAGCTTTACTTCTATCTCTGGCCTAGCCATCTTGAAATGGTCAGGACTTTCCCTACGATTCTGTCTAGCACAGCAAGACTGTGTCTCAGTACTCATTCCTGATGTGTCAGGCATTTCATCTGAAAAAGTGATGAAGACGTAGGGAAGATTGAACCAAATGTTCTTTGTGGATCTGTCTTCTCTCCCTGTGTCCCCATTCACCCTCTGAGTCAGAGCTCAACTATCTATTGTCACTATAAAGAACAGAGATGTAGGATTATTGGCTCCTGTTATTGTTTTCTTAATGGGAACAATTAATTGCATTATGGAACAAGGGCAGTGGCTCTTGAGGTTCCATTTTTAAGCCTGGTTTTGGTTCACACTCTGTAATTGACACATAGTCATAACTACCTCAGAACTGATAAGTTTTATTTGGGGTAGAGGTAGAAATCCTCTGTAAAATTTGAAGAGCTATAAGACACGAGCTAATAGCACAAGCCTTGTCTCTTAATAGCTCTGAGTAAGGTTACTGTAAAAATAGATCTCTTAAACATACAAGTTCCAAAATTCTTCTAACTTTTGTCCCCACTTTGTAGGAAAAAAAGCTGCAATCTTGTGTTCAGGATCAAAATTTAGTTTAATGTGAAACTGTAAAAATGATCACCACTTTAGTAATGTTAGAAAATGTGCACTTAGTATAGTGTGTCAAATGACTGCTGGAGATGTTAGCTTTCATTTAGGAAAAAAAAATCTTTGGTTCCCTTTTTGGCAGAGATAGACCTTAAAGTGTAACATGAACACTAGAGAGGCTTGTCAACAGAAAAGATAGCCTTTTTTTAAAGCATCTAAGGGCATCCCAAGGGGGCTGTTAAGTTTCCTAAGGCTCAAAGGGGATTCAAGGCACTTGTAGGGGGAATGTGAGCCCCTGATAAGTCTCAAAGGTTGCTGGGGGCTTGATACAGCTTACACAGATGGAGCAGTATGTCACAGTTGCAGGGCCAGCTGCGCCTCTGTCCCCTTCATGATCTCTGAATGCATCCCCTTAGGTGTCAGGCTTGCTGTCTTGACCTCTTCTGAGATGGAAGCGTGTAGTTTGCCCAGTCTTAGACCAGGCCCTGGGCTATTGAACTCAGATACAGAGTATCCACCATGCTTACCCAGAAGCTTCGACCGGGTTCAGCACCTGTGGTTCTTCGCTTTGGGTCAGTGGAGTGACCAGACAGCCTTCTTAAACCCAAGTATTATTTAATCTTAAAAATAAGAACAAAACATCTTGAGAGAATTTTTAAAACTACAGTCTACCCACCTGTCTATTGCCCATAGGCTTACCATCCTCTGATGGCAGGTGGGTCATGCTCCTTCAGACACCTCTGCAGGAGTGTGTGTCAGTCTGAACAGCTCCTCAGCAACCACCACAATAGCTACCCCCTTAGAGACAGAGGGAGTTGTCTTTTATCCAGCCAGAGATCCTTTGCATTCTCTGGTTTCCCAGCCTTGGCCCTGCATAGCAAAACAAGTTCTAGAACATGGCTGGAGTCAGGAGTTAGAATATTCACTTTTACTGGCTTGGGCATTGTCTCTTGGTAGCGCTGAAGTGTTTGATGGGAAGAGGAAGTGGGAGGCAGTTTATCTTGAGCCATTATTTTGCTTCCAGCGTGCTTTTCTTACACACTCCCCCCACTAAACCAAACATTCATACAGTAACCACCCAAATAACCAGTTCACATTCAGTATGCACAAAATATTACAGCCGACCCATGTCCATCACGCCATACTTGTGTGCACAGACATAGGGCCTACAGAAGATGAGCTGCATTTCTCAAGGATGGTAGAAGGTGTATTAGTGAGGTGCACATGCTTCATTTGTTCCTTGATATATGTTAGGATTATTTGTGAGAGGGGTGGGGGGAAGAAAACTAGGAAATTTCTCCTCTGACATTTCATTTATGTGAGGATAAAATTACAGGCATGTACTAGTGGTTTGGGTGCATGATACCATATAAGAATATTAGGGTAAAAATCCCTCCAAATGTCAGAAACCCAGGAAATACAGAGTTAAGGTGGCACTTTGTCTATCTGTCTTTTGATGCTAGGAAGCCCAGATGTCCCAATTTTATAGGGACGGTCCTGATACTTGGGGCTTTGCCTTGTATAGGTGCCTATTACCTCCCATCCCCCGTCCTGATTTTTCACACTTGCTGTCTGGTTACCCTATTTGATGCTGACTTTTTAATTCGCTGTAACCCTTCCTTACTCTCTGTGACAGAATGCAGGAAGTGAACAGGTGAGCCTGCACTTTGAATGGCAGATGTGAATTAGTTTCCCTTCAGAAAGCTGATGGAAGTAATTTGATAATCTGGCTGGCTGGGTTAAGGAGCGAATTAGCCCAAGGCTGATAAGGAGGCAGAAAGGAAGTCCCATGGGGAGAGAAGAGAGAGGGGACATGGGCTAGTTGAGCTCAGTTACAGGGAGGCCTCAAGGGAGGGGACATCTCTGTTCCCCATAGATCCTGCGGAGAGGACAAAAAAGCACTGTTAGTGCTGTAAATAAGATGGTTGCCTGGAGTTCGTTGTGGAAATGGTGGAGGGAACTTAAAAGGATATGGCAAAGGCACAACCACTGGAGTCCATGCTGTTTCTTCTCCCTTGTTTTTTCCATTTCATAAATGGCATAAAGTGTTAACTGAGTAATTTTTAAGTGACCCAAAATTTGCTAAGCACTTTAAAAATAAGTAAATACATGGTTCTCACCATGCAGAACTTTTAATGTAATTCCATATAATTAACCTGAGTTCCAGTACAATGATGTGTATTTTTACATTCTATTTCTACTTAACTAATGACAAACATTCTGGCCAAAACACACTTTTAGTGTTTCCATTTAAAGTTTTCCATCCATTGTTGCTTGAGTGTTGAGTGAAGAAGTTTCTTGGAACAGACTCTATTGCATCTGCATTTACTGTTCATGAAAACAATTCTTTATTTTTAAAATAGTTATCAAACTTTTATTTTCAGTTGTGTTTAGATAGTGTTTTCTTTTGCATTGCTTGACTCTTCTTTGGCTTGCCTGCCTTGCCACTTGCACTGCATGCTCCATTTTTAATTCTGAGTACTATTCATAAATCTATATTTATAGGTATAAAATATATAATTTAAAAATATCTTCAGCTGTGTATTGTTGAAGCCAATCTAGATAATGCACTTGATCTATTTTGTCAATACTGGCATTAGCGTCTGTCAGGATGGTCCAGAGGTTAGTAGAAATGTTACAGCAGAGAGAGAGTTTTGTGCTCTTGAGAAAATGTGTGAAATCAGAGCTTGTTTCACCTTGCCCAATATGTACCTTGTATAAGGACAACACTTTACTCTCACTCCAGTGCTTGGATCTACAACAGGTGGCAAAATGAATAAGGTTTCTGTCCCACTAAGTGCAGATCACCCATAACTCTCCTTGGCTCCAGTAATAGGAGGTGAGGGTGCTTAGTTCACAGGGTTGAGCCCTAAATGACTAGTTTTCAGTAATTTCCCAAAGGCAGGGCATGTTGTAACTCTCTCCAGCCCTTTCAGCATGTGGCTATGCCTCTCTACATCCCCCGGCATTTTGTATTGCTTGGGTGATTCCTTTTATCTAGGTATTTAAATCATCCCTCATGGAAGTAGTTAGGGGGCTGTGGTGCATATTTGATTTTGTTTTTACACTGCCCTTTGGACTGTGATATTTTGAGTAGGAAATAATCCTGCTTAAATTCCTGTTGCTTTTTGCCCAACAATTCCATTCCTTTGTCTAAGTTGACTGTTTTCCCCCAAGTTTTGTTTTGGATCTTTCTTGGTGCTCTTCTACACAGCTTACTTGTGCAGTCTACCTCCAAGGTCAGGTTTTATGCGTGTCATCACCAGCTGACTTAAACATGTATGGTAGTGTACTTAAAACCAGGCAAGTATACTTTCATCTAATATTTAGTTAGCCAGTGGCAACACACACATTGTGTTCTGTATTTTGCTTTGGGCTGCAGTACAGTCAGCAGATTAGTGTCTTTAGTCAAAGCATTTTAATCATCATGCGGGGAGTACTGTTTTGGTAAAATGTCTGACGTTGTATATTTCTTCAGCTGCATAGTGAAATGACTGCCTCCTCCAATTCTCGGGGTTTTTTTAGAGCCAACATCTCATCTACAAACCCAAATTTTCCATTTCCATCCAACTCCACAACATCCTGTGCTTGTGTGAAAAGTTAACAAACCAGGTAAAGCTGCTGTCTTTTTTTTTTTCTTCTGTTGGCTACATCAGTATGACCTTAATTCTTGTCACCAAAGCAAATCACAGTTCTTGATACCTGGTAAGTTGAGCTGGCCAAATTGAATGGACCAGAGCTGCTATTATCCTGTGCCATCTTCCATGCAACTGGGGGATAAAGGGAAGAGATGTTTTATTACAGAGTTGCAGACGGCCATAATAGAATTGTGCTATGATGATCTGGCATTGCATTGTGATTATGTCAAAAGTGACGTCAGTGACTTAATTATGGAATTATTCCAGGCTGTTACACTCCCCTACCCAACCTGACATAACTTTTTGTCCTCCCTTTCACTCCTAGAAAAATAAAAAAATGAATTTAGTGTCTTTGAAAATGAGACTTCCCAATACTGGCTTTAAACAGGCATATTAGTTGCATTATTTCCTTACATAACTTTGCCAATCCTGTTTTGAACTGCAACATTCTTTCTACTTCAGATCTTAACCTCTCAAGTCAATAGAAATGAATTGTCCGCATTGTGTGGTGGCTTGGCTGACGTTGATATTGGTGAACTAAGATAAGAGCACCACATGGATTCGTATGTGACCTTGTCAGAATTTGAATTCCAGTTGCCAGAGGTGAAATGCTGGTGTATTATAATGCTGCTGCTCTGGATGATTGATTTTATTCCATAGCAACCTGGAAGCTCAAGTCAGCTCAAAGCCGGATTGTACTAGGTGCTATGAAACACAAATGGTAAACTATTTCCTCTTAGGTTTTAAGACTGGATGCAACAAATGGGTGTAACAAACAGGAGGATTTAGGTAACTGTAGATGGTGAAACCAAGGTACAAGAGAATCTAAGGCCTTGTCCAAGCTCACAGAAGATGTCTGTGGCAAAGCCAAGCATGAAATCTAGATCTCTTGACTGGGTTCGGTGGTTTAATGATGAGACACATCCCTTGGCTTTCAACTTAATATAAGAACACTGGGAAAATGAAGAGTATTTTTAATACTCTGGTTGCCACTGTATTTTCTCCCACTACTCCAGGAATTCGGTTTTCATTACTGGAATGTTACTACATTAACTGCATGCTCAAGGAATTAAGCCTTTTGGGAGGAGGGGGGGGACTAATAATAGAATTCTGGTGGGAACGAAGATTTTATGTGGTGGTCATCCTGGTTATGTGGAATCGGATCAACCACCACTAGCAAATAACTATTAGGTATCTTACTTGCTGAATGGTATTCATTTAAAGGGGGTGAGGGGAGGAAACTTTTTAGCTCATCTAAGCCATTTTTAGTCCAAAGCAATGATTTCTTGGCATGCTTAGTTTTTAAAATAGGCATAATGTGTATGTCCTTGTCTGTATATAGTTGCTTGACCTTTTGAAATATTGGTTATTTTAGGATTATATTGTCTGGTTTTGTACATGTTTGACAATGAACAGCTGACTTCTATTCCCAAAACACATGATTTAAGCAATGCTTAACTGTACAAGGCTGGTTCTAAATAAATGTTCTTTAAATATCTATTTTCAAAACTAAAAAAATCAAAGGTTTCTTTCTTCTACCTGTCCTTCATTACCTTGCCATCCTAAAGCTTTTCAAGGAACTCCAGCAGCTAAACTGCATAGTATTATAGTGGTGAAATAGCTTAAAGGGCTCCCTCCTCAGTTTCTTGAGGACCCTTGTTGATAATACAGTGTATATTCAGCTGAATTCCTTCAAGACCTGCCTACCTCTCTTTACTGCCTTTTGGCAATAGTTTTGCAGTGAGCTCTGTTGGCATTTGCAATCTTCTAGAATTCTTTGAGACATGAGAGGAAACTTTAAATAATTCTGCAATGAAGAATCTTACACCGGGAGTCTGTATATAAAGATCACAGAACAACATGCGCAGGGCCTGTTACTCTTGTGGATCACTTGGTTACTCTCAGCAAGGATCCATAGACTTATCGTTTGGTGGGCTTCCCAACTTCTGTGTAAGCAGGGGGCAGAGTAGATACGGTGGAAGATTACTGTTTGCTTTTTATTGCAAGGCAACACAAACAGATTAGAGATGACCAGAAAACAGTCTTTCCCTCCTGTGAAAAACTTCGAAATCTTGTGTCTCTCCCTCACCCTGCCAACATCCTGAATCGGAAGAAAGGGTTTAAAAAAAAAAAAAAAAAAGGCGAAACTTTTTTTGTGGGAGGGAAAGACTGAAAAGATTCTGTTTTAGGAGAATGGAATTTTTTTGATCTGCTGCCTGTCTTCCAAGGAGGACTGCCATGAGACCAGACACCCAGTGTGCCTATGTTCCCTAGTAGCTTGCTAGGTACGCTGCCTAGGAACTGGGGAGGAAGGTGGGTGACCTGGCAGTAAACCAGGCATGTTGGTCCTAACTTTCAGTTGGCTTATCTACATGGGATGTTACTGCTCTGGAACTTTCCGGGTGTTGTAGCAGCATCCATATGGGATGTTACTGCACGTCAAACTAGTGCATTTTAGATTCACGCTCTGGCTTGCTGTGCGGTAATGTCCTGTTTAGACAAGCCCGTGGAAATCAACACCTTCCCCCAGAACACTGATTTTTTTTGATGAATTGGTATTTTCAGACCGGAACAATAGTCTGTTGGTAAATAATCTGATCAGCTCTAAAACTGATGAATATGGGGTTTATTTAGAAATAGTAAGTCTTACACACAATTAGTGAAGTATTATATCTCAGGGCAGCTGTAGTTGTATAATGGTCAAGGGTGGTTTCTACTGATTCATTCTGTAGGCAACAAGCATTGCAAAGATAAACTACAGGAGTCTCTAGAAGATACACACTGAAACTTCTTGTTTATCTAGGCAGTGTCATTTGTGCAACTCTATTTAAATGGGGCGAAAGATGCTGGAAGCCTTTATCACAGATTTACAACTTGACTATACAAATATGGTCTGTGGTGAAACTTGACATTCAAGATTTCTGCTTAAGGGTGAACTTTTTTTTGCCAAATGGTAAACATTTAATTTTTTTAATATGAGGGAAAGCATTGACTTGTTTTGGATGTCTCTGTATAGATCAAAAAACCCCATTGATTAAAAAAATCTAAATCTGGCATAAGAGCACAATTAAGGACAGTATCAGCCTGGGCATAAAGGCCAACGTATAAGGCCAGAGAGGAAGGGTGGTGTAGTGATTAGGGTACTATCCTGGGATGGGGGAGACCTAGGTTCAATTTCCTGCTCCACCACAGACTTTCAATGTGACCCTGGGCAAATCACTTATTTTCTCTGTGCCTCACTTCCCATCTGTAAAAAGGAGATAATAGTTTTTCCTTATCTCATAGGATAAATGCATTAAAGATTGCGAGGCACTACAATACAGCAGTGATGAATGGATTGGGGGAAGAGTGGAAGCATATAAGTACTATAGATGGAAAGATATTAAAAAGTGACTGATTTTGGTTGCATCAGCTTTTCGGTATTCAACCGGTGATGCTTGGTTTTTGGATGGTGTGTGATCAGCACTTTTTAAAATTAGGCCCATTTCAGTGTTAAGGTGGAGCACCCAAAATCCCTGATCACTCTTTAAAATCTTGGCCTGAAATCTTTTGCCTCTTTTTTTTTTTTTTTTTTTTGCCACTAATACTGATATTTATATATAGTATTTTTATTGTTCTTGAATGGTGAATATCAAGGGTGACACCCACTACCTGGAGTATGTATATTCTGTGATTCTGCATGCATTAAATTTGCTGTGGAATCCACCACTTGCTGGATAATTATGTCCCATAATGTAATTTTATTGTTTAAATTGTGTCTAATCCTCATGGCTGTGAAGAATGATACTAGAAACTTGAGTTTCGGTGCACGCTGAAGCAGTATGTTCTTGCTGAGTCTGAGATATGTTTTGCAGAATTTCCAGTCTGCCACACCAATACATCAGAATCCAGTGATCTTTCAGTAGTATTTAGGTGCAGATTGCCATGCACTACATGAATGGGAGCCCTCATCTTCTGTCCAGGTGCTGCAGTTATATTGTATCATGCTATGTTAAGAGTGCTGCAATAAATAAACAAACCAGTGAGAGATAAGAATGAACTGTCCCTACTTTTCCTCTGAGTCTCCCTGGATGACTGCAATTACACATAGAATTCGCACAATAAAAGCTATACCTCAGGCTTGAAGTGAAAAACTACAGAAGAATTCTCACTTATTTGTATCCTGACTTGACAACCTCCCCATTTATAGCAGGTTGCTGTAGCTTTTAAGCTCCTATGGGGCATATGAGGCTACCTGTACATTACGAGCTCGGGTGAGATTCCTCTTCTCCATATACACCTACTTGTACTAGCTTTCATCAAGCTACCGTGAGTATAAATATCAGGGTAGCGGCAGTGGAGATATATGGCTGAATAACGCAGGTACCAGCCTGCCTGAAACCAGTGGGTATGTACTCGGCATGGCTTTGCCATGCCTTCACTGCCACAACCTGTGGTACCATGGCTACATCACTATTTATACTTGTGGTAGCTTGACGAAAGCTAGCATGAGTATGTGTACACGAGCAGGAGACTCACACCCCTAGTTCCTAGTATAGACATAGCGCAAGGGTTTGAAGCTAAACTCTTTCACAGCTATAGGAGTGCCATAGGTCTGTAGCTCTGCTGATACACAGTTTTGCTGTAGACTCTAGTCCTGAGGAGAGTTCTCTTGAGGAGTTTCAGTGTATGGTTAGGTTAAGGGCTCCTCAGGACTGGACTTCCAGAGTTTTTCTGATTTCCGGTCTCCTTTTCAAACTGAATTGGTGTCACCAGGGCTGGCTCTAACTTTTTTGCTGCCCCAAGCAAAAAAAAAAAAAAAAAAAAAAAAAAGTGCCGCCCCACCGTAATAGCCTCTACCGCCCCGCCGAACCCCCCCCCCCGAGTGCCACGCCGCTGAAACCCCCCCCAGCGCCACGCCATGCTGCGGAAACAAAAACAACCCCCCCCCCCGAGCGCCACCCGGCTGAAACAACAACAACAACCTCGAGTGCTGCCCCGCCGAACCAAAAAAACCCCAACCCCCCCCCGAGCGCCCCCCGCTGCCCCTTACAAGGAGCCGCCCAAAGCACGTTCTTGGTCGGCTGGTGCCTGGAGCCGGCCCTGGGTGTCACCCAATCTGTTGGATAATCTGGCTTCTGCCATGTGCTATGTCATTTAAGCAGTATTAACATTGGAAATATTGGTAAGTAGCTGATCTGAAACACTTAGTGGAAACCTTTTGATACTCTGATCTTTAAATAATGTTTGTGCAGCTTTAGTGTTTGTTCCCTGGACAGAACATCATAAAGTATTAATGAACAATGAGTAATTTCTGCTTTGGACATCATGTAACAAAGTGCTCATTGTTTTATGCCATCTTCACTTTATATGCACTTGCATATATAATGGAGAAATTTGCTAACCGATGCACCTTATAAGTGAGGCTCTCTATTTAAAGGGGGGTTGGAGGGAAGAGTTAAATAATTACTTTCAGGTTGGCTTATTGGTCTGAAAAATTAAACTAAATTGTCTTGTTTTCTGTTTTAAATATTGAAGACTAGTTGGAATTGTGTAATATTTAAAAATTCTTTAGGAAAATACATAGAACTATTTCATTTTGATTTTATATAAACACACCCTTCCCTTATGCAGCAAAGCAGAGCCCTGATAATTCTTTCAAAAATTAATCCCCACTTAAAGTAGGAGCAGTCTGCCTGTACAATGTAGAAGGAGCTGCTTAAAGAGTCTGTCAGTATTGTTGTTTTTATTCCTTTTATCTCTGTAGAACCTAAGAGCCCTTAACTGAGAGAGATTTTGAGAGGCTTTTAGTGTATAAATGAATGTTTTGAATGTATTAGTTGTAAAAAAGTTGTTGGTTTTTCTCAGCAAATGTTTTCCTGACACACAGAACTGATGAATTAAATATAACAGCAAAAATTGATTTATTTTTTTTAAGGACAGGTCAGAATAAAATCTCATTTTTGAGTATTAAAACACTGTATTCTGCATTATTTTTCTCCTACAGACATACATTGGCAGTGTGGTTGTATCAATAAACCCATATAGACCGCTACCCATTTATTCACCAGAAAAAGTTGAAGAATACAGGAACAGAAACTTTTATGAACTCAGTCCTCACATGTAAGTATAATGCAGAAGCTTTAGGTTTCTGTTCTACTTTGAAACAGATGGGGCCAGCTGTCTTCCTTATGTCACAGAAGATGATGTTTTTTATCTGCTTAGGATTTTATGAGCTCTAAGTATGCAAAGTTTAATTGTAGATTTTTATTTTAAAGGAAAAGTTGAAATATTTACTTTAGTGCCTATTTCTTCATTTCATATTTAGGTTCTTAAATGCGATATGGGGGAAAGTTTCTTTCTGGTAATTGTTCAATGGTAACCTCTATTACAACATTGTAAAACAAATAAAACTGCAGAGGCCCCTAAATGTTAAATATTTTCCAGTAATAAGTTAACTTAATACTATTGATGTACAATGGAAGCACTTGAAGTTCTATTGTGTGGAGAGATTAGCAGTTTTACCAGTACTCCTTGTTTTGAGTGTAGCAAATGTCACTTAGAGCAGGGGGAGCTTTCAAAATGGAATAAACTTTGTATAACCACTCATGTCAGTAATTCAAGTAAACTATTTGCTTTCATGAGTCTCTGCAGGATTGAGCCTGTATTTTGGAAAATGACACACATCTGTGGCCAAAAAGAGGTGAGGCGAGGGAAAGAAATATCCAAGGCATAGACATAAATATCGTAAGGCTTTAATTTGACGTTGTTTAGAGCTTTAACTTAATCTTAAAATTTTCTCTCTGAAGTTAAAATCAGAGACAAGATTTGGGGTTTTGGTTTTTTCTTTCGTGTGTATGTATGTGAAAGGTAGAATTAAAATCTTACTAGAACATTTCAATTGTCACACATTGTCCTTTTTATATAACTGAAACATTAAGGCGAAAATATAACATTTGAAAATATGGAAATGAGTAGTTATAGGTCCGTTTTATTTTGGTTTGCATTCACCTTCTGTATTCCTTGGTGGAAGGTGCAGCGGGGTTTAAGGCCTTGTCTGTATTGTATAGCTTTAGGATGTGTTTCAATGTGATTATGAAGAAATAAGTTAGCTGGTGCAGATCTGACTAGTCCTTATCAATTAAGACACACCGTGTTCGGCATCCCACAATTAAATGTGGTTAAATCCTGCACCCGTACTCTTATGTGCTGGGACAAGGATTTAATGCCAGTTAGCAGACATTATATAGAACACAATTTATCCTGGTCAGCAAGATGTCTGCAGCTAGCTTATTTATTAAATCTTAAAACAAGAAAAATATTGTCATGTGAATGAGGTTAATAACTCAGCTCCTTCCCCCTTCAGTTCTTGACAAAAGTGAGGTAGATGAGATTTCAGCCTATTGTGATATCGTTACTAGAGCTGATCAATTTGCAGTTTGATACTCAAGGGGGGCTGCTGGGTGCTCAGTGCTTTTGAAAATCAGGCCACTCTGGGTGCCTAAATATGAACTTAAACAAAACTTAGGCACCTTATTTTGAAAATCTTTGTTTTGGTTTTTAGAACATATTTTAAAACATTGACGTGGAAAATATGCTGTATACTGTTTTGTTCTGAAGTGATAAAGACCATCCATGTTTATTTGACATGCAAACTAACCTAATAATCGAATCAAATATCCTGCTGTCAGTTTGGAACCTCCTTGGACCTGAACTGTTTGACTGACTAAGGCCATATCTACGCTATAGGGACTATAGTGGCCTAGCATAACAGGGATAGAAGGGTGTTTTTTGTCCCTGTGGGAACACCACCTCCCCAAGCGATGGAAACTAGGTCAACACAAGTATTCTTCCATCGGCCTAGCTGTGTCTACACTGGGGATTAAGTTGGGATAGCTACGGTGCTCAGCGTGGATTTTTCACGCCCCTTAGTGCCATTGCTGTGTTGTTTTTATGCCCTTGAGTGCCATTGCGATGCTAAATTTTAAGTGTAGACCAGGTCTAAGTTTACAAAGTTTGGAACAGTTACATGCCAACAGAGCTTCTAACTCTGTCAATCCTTTGAGCTGAGGCATGGTGAAGGGAATAACTTTTTAAGCTTGCCCTGCATTCTGAAAAATAGGACTATGTATTAGGTCCTATTTTGAATCCAGGAATATAATATATTTCAGGCCCCATCTGTTCTGGGGAGATAGCTTTACACAAATAGGTTTTATTTCAAACAAGCAAACAACAAAAACCCCACTATTTCCTGAAAACCCACTATCTCTGCAAGGCCTAATCAAGTCAATCTCAAATGTATGCAGAAGTTCTATCCTGGCTAGAGAAATGCTCACCGGTGAACTTTCAAAAGTTTCAGGATAATAGGGTGGTTATGAATGGTTTAAAATGGAAAATACAGAAGGGAATAGTAACTTGAAACACTGACAAGAAAATATTGGTAAATTATATTCATTGTGAAAAGGAATAATCAAATGGTCAACTGTTGACTCAGGGCAATAATTTCTGGAATTTAAACACTTTAAATCCACTTACTAGCAATAGACTGAGGTGAAAGAGCACTGAACATGAGCTAATGCCAGGGGAATCTTAATTGTGTAATGTTAAGATGATTTTCATTCCAAGTTTTGATGCAGTGCCAACTAATGACAAGTAAAATCATAATTTGCCTTGAACAGATGATGTGTGTCCAAATATTTGCCTCACTTGTTTCCTCTCCTATATAAAAATTACATTTTGCAACTCATGTTAGACAATTTTTTACCAGAGTGACACAGAGGATTATACTGAAAATTGTCTATGCTGCATATCAGATGGTTTCTTTTCAAACTGAGGAAACGCCAAATATTTTACTAGATTGTAGACACACTAGGTAGACATTGTCACTTTGTGCTTTGTACTGGTAGCCTGCTTGTCATGAGAACTGAATATATGCTTCCTTTTAAATATGGTGATTGTATGGTAATGAGAACTGTAAAACGCTGTCATAATTTGTTAAAATGGTGCAGTTCTGACCAGCTTTATGGAGTCCATTTTGGAATTGTAGATACAAAGAATAAATGTTTAAATGTAAGGTTAACTATTGTTAATATCTTTTTCTCTTGTTCAGGCCACTCTTTGTTCTTAAACAACTTTTCCTCCCTATAATGTATTGTCATTTAAACATGGCTAGGGTTCCAGGGCTTTTGGCAGATCAAATACAAGCATTCACTGTGCATGGAACTGATACTTAAATATTGATATACGGTGGAAACAAGATCAGCTTGTAGGATGATGTGCTGCTGCTGCTACTGTTGTGGCAAGGAATAAGCTAGGCACAACACAGAAGAAACAAGAAGACCATTGCTAGGTACTCACATACCACAGTGGTGGGTGCAGAGTGAGAATTTAAGGACAGCAGAACAACACAGTTTCTCTCTCGAGTTTGCAGTCTCATTTTAAAGTTGATTCCAGTTTAAAAGTAACTGACAACTTTTAAAGGAAATGGTTTTTAGGCATAGAACGGTCAGATTCCATGCTAATTTCCATATGTAATTTGGCAGATATCCCTCAGTCTTCAGGTGTTTTTTCAGTCCTGGAACTCTGAGGAGGAGACACTGTCCAGAAGGTTTCAGTGTGTGATATTTCTTCTGATGTGGACAAATACTGATTAGTTGAGACCTACAGAGTCGTTTTCCTTTGATATTTAAAAGATGATTGAATTGTGGCTTCATGGATTAACCCACTGCACAATTTAATTGCACTCTTTTGGAAAAGATTTTGCAGCCTCTGTTTGATTCAGTTCAATTTCAGCAAAGTTTCTCTGGAAACTATAGAGATACGTTTATGAAAGAGTGTGATTTGGAGATGCTCCCTTGTAAGGGACTATGTTGTGAGTGTGGGAGGGAGGGGTTGGGAACACCGCATGGCTGTGTACAGCAGATTACCGAAGCAGCTCTGCAGTTTGTTTGATTAAAGTTTTATTCCTTTCTCATTCACTGATTTGTTTAATGGAACCCCAAGATTGTTACATGGTGTCAGAAGTGCTGAATGAGAAGGAAACTGCAGTCGTTTTGAAGTTAACTCTTGTGTTTACAACTGAAAGCAGAGACAAAGGGAGACACTAGAGAAGCACATGGAGGACGCACAGAGGCTTTTGCATGTATTTGGTGAGCACAGCAGTTGCTTTACTAGCCAAAAATGGACGTGTTGCAACCTCCATCCAGTCTGCAATTATCAGGCAGTGTTGTAGAGAACTATAAAAAAAATTCAGAGATTTGAATTGTATTTAGCAACCACAGGGGCAGAGTTGAAAAATGATGAAGTGAAATCTGTCTTTTTGCATGTTGTTGGGGGAGAAACATTGGATATTCATAACAACTTTAAGATTGAGGAAGGTGAAAACATGAAGTTAAGTAAAATACTGACTAAATTTGAGAACTATTTCCTGCCTAAAAGCAATAAAACCTTTGAGAGACGCACATTTTTTACATGCATGCAAAAAACTGATGACACCGTAGGACAACATGTCACAGAATTAAGGAAACTCAGTAAAACCTGTGACTTTGGTGAGCTGACAGAGTCTCTGGTCAGAAAGAGAATCATTTGTGTCATTAAAGACAATGTGTTAGAGAGACTGCTGTGTGAAAGAGACTTAACTTTAGAAAAAGCTCTCCAAATACGCAGGGCTGCAGAAACTGTGAAAGCACAAGCTAAAGAGCTGGATTCACCACAAGGGTTTATCCGTGTACTGAATACAAAAGAATATAGCCAGAATAGGTCAAATCAAAGAGTGGAACCACTCGTTATGAAAACCACTGCTGGGGGAAGACTGGGTACAGACAATCATGTAGAAGGTGTGGATCGCAGCCTGGTCCCGAACAGTGTGATACCTTTGGGAAACACTGTCATAAATGAAGGAAAAATAATTATTTTGCAAAATGCTGCAGATCCCAAATGCAGAAAAGTCAAGTGTATTCAGTTAAAGACAATCTGGTTGAGAAGTTTTTCATAGACGTACTGGCATCTAGCAAGCCTGATGAGAGGGACTGGATAGTGCCTATCACAGTGAACAATTATTCCACTGAAACTGGACATAGGAGCTCATGTTAATATTCTGTCTGAACAAGATTGAGACTGAAAATAAGACCAAAACCAGGGCTAATAAAAATAAAAGTGACTGGTTATTCTGGAACAAATATATACCAGTGAAGGGGAGGTGCGTTGTTAACATCAACCATAAAAACACCATGAACAGGCTCTCATTCATTGTAGTGCCAAAAGAGGTGACACCAGTTTTAGGCCTGACTGTATGTGATAAACTCAGTCTGGTAAAATGGGTGCTCTCACTACATGATCATACTGAACCTGGCTATGAGGCACTCTTTAAGGAATATCACGACCTGTTTCAAGGGTTGGGTTGCTTGCAGAGTGAACATATAATCCAGATAAACAAGCAGGTCCCTCCAGTTATCCAGCCGTGTAGAAAGGTGCTACTTGCACTTCATGATTAACTCAAGGCTGAACTTGCAAGTATGGAAGGAACGCAAGTAATACAAAAAATTGAGGCGCCAACAGAATGGGTGAAGCTCCCTCATCGTTGTGGAGAAAAGTAACAACCAGCTACGCATATGCCTAGATTCCAGAGACACCTCAACAAGGCTATAAAAAGAGAACATTTCAAACTACCAACCAGAGAAGAGATTATGGCTCAATTTGCAAATACTCTATATTTTAGTAAATTGGGTGCATTCTCAGGTTTTTGGCAGCTAAAATTAATTTAAGAAAGCTCAAAACTATGCACATTTAATATCTCATTTGGAAGATACAGATTCTTACACTTACCCTTCGGCATAGTTTCAGCACGAGGAGACTAAGGGGGGATACGATAGAGGTATATAGAGTGGTGTGGAGAAAGTGAATAAGAAAAAGTTATTTACTTGTTCCCATAATATAAGAACTAGGGGCCACCACACAGCGCACAGTCAACCTGTGGAACTCCTTGCCTGAGGAGGTTGTGAAAGCTAGGACTATAACAGGGTTTAAAAGAGAACTAGATAAATTCATGGAGGTTAAGTCCAGTAATGGCTATTAGCCAGGATGGGTAAGGAATGGTGTCCCTAGCCTCTGTTTGTCAAAGGGTGGAGATGGATGGCAGGAGAGAGATCACTTGATCATTACCTGTTAGGTTCACTCCCTCTGGGGCACCTGGCATTGGCCACTGTCGGTAGACAGGATACTGGGCTAGATGGACCTTTGGTCTGACCCAGTATGGCCATTCTTATGTTCACCAGAAGTGTACCACAAAACCATACATATGATCTATGAACATATTAATGGTATTGACACCTCAATGGATCATCATCTGGGGCTCAATGAAAGAGGAGCAGGATTGTGGACTTTGGAAGTCCTGAATGCAACTAGAGCTTCAAACCATAAACTAAATAGGGAGAAATGTGTTTTAGGGGTTACAGAACTGACTTTTCAGGGGACGTTATTTCCAACGAAGGTATAAAACCTGATAAGATTTCAGCCATTGAAATGAAGCCATGTCCCCAGTCAAAGAAAGATGTCCAATGGTTCCTGGGAATATTTAATTATCTTAGATTAGGTATGAATTTTCCATCTACCAAAGCAGCAGCGTTAAGAAAACTCCTAGAAAATAAAAGTGAATGGTATTGGGGTGCAGAACAGGAGGAATCATGGGAAGGTTTAAAACAACTGATAGAAGAACCATGTTGAAGTTCTATGCACCAGGAAGGCACATTAAAATTTCAGCAGATGCTTAACAGTCTGGGTTAGGTGCAGTGATTTTACAGAAGTATGAGGATTGTTGCATCCAAATCACTGACTGAGGCACAAACCAGATATGCATAGATCGAAAAGGAGCTTGTAGGAATATTGTTTGTCTGTGAGAGATTCAACAGTGTGCCCTTGTTGCCAAGAAGGTTAATGGCATTTTGGGCTGTATAAGTAGGAGCATTGCCAGCAGATCAAGGGACGTGATTATTCCCCTCTATTTGGCACTGGTGGGGCCTCATCTGGAGTACTGTGTCCAATTTTGGGCCTCACATACAAGAAGGGTGTGGAAAAATTGGAAAGAGGCCAGCATAGGGCAACAAAAATTATTAGTGGCTGGAGCACATGATTTATGAGGAGAGGCTGAGGGAACTGGGATTATTTAGTCTGCAGAGGAGAAGGAGGAGGGGGGATTTGATAGCTGCTTTCAACTACCTGAAGAGGGTTCCAAAGAGGATGGATCTAGACTGTTCTCAGTGGTACCAGATGACAGAACAAGGAGTAATGGTTTCAAGTTGCAGTGGGGGAGGTGTTGGTTGGATATTAGGAAAAACTTTTTCATTATGAAGGTGGTGAAGCACTGGAATGGGTTACCTAGGGAGGTGGTGGAATCTCCTTCCTTAGAGATTTTTAAGGTCACGCTTGATAAAGCCCGGGCTGGGATGATTTAGTTGGGGATTGGTCCTGCTTTGAACAGGGGATTGGATTAAATGGCCTCCCGAGGTCCCTTCCAACCCTGATATTCTATGATTCAATCAGTATATTTATGGAACAACAGTGGAAGTTGAAACAGACCACAAGCCCCAGGTAGCGTTATTTAGCAAACTGCTAAATGATTGTAGCTTAAGGATTCAAAAGTGATGCTAAAGCTGCAAAAGTATGATTTGGTTGTGACCGACACACCCAGTAAATTCATGTTCATTGCAGGTGCATTTTCCAGAGCAGTGACTCCCACGAAACCAGAGAAGACTTTAGAGACAAAGATACAAGCCTAGGTAGATCCGATTGTAAAGTCAATTCCCATAGTCAACAGGAAACTATAACAAATAAGAAAGGGAACAGAGAAAGATGAATTGTTGGGAATCCTTAAAGAAGTAATAATTAAAGGGTGGCCTGAAGAAATAAGCAGTTACTGTCCAAGTATAAGAGAATATTGGAATTGCAGACATGAACTTACTGTGATAGATGGGGTGATTTTTCAGGGGCAGTAAGGTTGTAATTCCAATGAACCTCTGAAAAGAAATGCTGCAGAAGATCATTTAGGAATAGAGAAGTGCAAACAAGGAGCACGAGAGGTCCTGTATTGGCCACAGATCAATCGTGACATCATTAATGTGGTAGGAAACTGCTTTTTATGCTTGAAAACAAGCCATGCCAACAAGGAGAGCCATTGAGCCCTCATCCAGTTCCACAAAGGCCTTATGAAAATGTCGGCACTGATTTATTTACCTGGCAATCAAAGGATTATTTAATAGTCACAGATGATTATTCTCTGTATCCAGAAATTTGCACATTGCACAGTACTAATAGTAATTCAGTGATAGCCAGCTGGAAGAGAATCTTCAGACATGGAATTCCA
This sequence comes from Malaclemys terrapin pileata, assembly GCF_027887155.1. Lineage (NCBI taxonomy): Eukaryota > Metazoa > Chordata > Testudines > Emydidae > Malaclemys > Malaclemys terrapin. The sequence continues at coordinate 28,410,458 of NC_071515.1, read as the reverse complement.
GATGAAGTCTTCCGCAATAATGGGCGGCAATTTTCCGGTGCAGATTTTAGGCAATTTGCCATAGATTGGGGTTTCCATCACAAAACATTAAGTCCAAATTACCCCTAATCAAATGGACTTGTGCAAAGGTCTATGTGGACAGTAAAGAACCTTATGAAAAAGACAGTGACAGTGGGGGTGATTTTGTTTAAAGCTTTATTGGTTTACTCAAGTACAACTCTGGAGAATAGTTTTTCTCAAGCTCAGCTGTTAATGGAAAGAAGGATCACATGTAATTTACCAAGTACCTGATGAAATCTCATAAAAATGCAACCATACATTAGATGAAAGAAAATCCAAAATGGAAGCAGAAATATTATTTTGACAAAAGGGCCTGTGATCTTCCATCTCTTAACCCAGATGCCTAAGGAATCACACCTCTAATACTTGGGGACAAAGAGATACCATGAAAGAACAGCTGCATCCAAGGTCTTATGTTGTCCAGACAGACCTTTCAATTCAACATAATTGAAAGGATCTACGAGTAATTGCACATCAGCTGTCAATGTGTTGGAACTCACTGCATTTCCCATCTGACTGATCCTTTATCTTCAATGTACAAAGAAGAAACTGTCAAGGAACAAGAGAACAACCCAGGGCAGGTTTACACTAAAGCTTAAGTTGATCTAACTTGCGTCACTCAGGGGTGTGAATGATGCAAGTTACAGCAACCTAAGCGCTGTCACCACGAGTGCTGTATCAGCGGGAGACGCTCTCCTGTTGGTGAAGGTGGTGAAGTAATTATGCCAACAGGAGAGCGCTCTCCTGTCAGCATAGAGCATCTTCACCAGATGTGCTACAGCAGCGCAACTGCATCGGTGTAGCGCTTCTACTGTAGACCTGCCCTCAGACTCTAATGAAAGGCTGATACTGAGAGGATCAGAGCAGGAGGTTAAAAGTCCTGAAAGACTCATAGAGACTTGCTAACCTGCCTGAAGAAGGGGTATTTGAGGAAAGTGAGTGATAAAGACTCATTCCAGTGTGATGTACCTCTCCTCTCTAGGTAGTTGACACATTGGGTTTATAGAAATGTACTAGATTGTTTGAGAATTTAATGTATGTGTTATTAGTTGTTATATATATATAACAACAGTTAAATGTTAATCTTTTTTTTAAGAGGGAAGATGTAGAGAGAGGTTTATGAAAGATTGTGATTTGGAGATGCTCCCTTATAAGGAACTGTGTTGTGAGTGTGGGAATTTGGACAAGGGCCCTGATGGCAGGGGTTGGAACACCATATGGCTGTGTGCAGCAGTTCACCAGAGACATTCTCCAGTTTATTTGATTAAAGTTTTATTCCTTTCTCATTCACTAGTTTGTTATTTAACGAACCCCAGGATCGTTACAGAAACCAGCCAGGGTTCCGACAAAACCTTTCCATTGGAAGCCTGCCCAACTCCTCAGGAGTCCAAGCTCCCTGGTCCAGGTCTCTGGGGCAGCTTGCCATGCAGCCTGCCTTGCATTCAGGATTACAGGGCTTCCAAGACCCGCAGCTGCAGGGCAGCCTCGCTGAGTGGATTTTTCCCAGAGCCAGGACTACATTCACTTTTGTGGAGAACTTCAGCATGTTTGGGTTTTGTGCTGAATTGGAATGAAACCAAATTCTGAAATATCAAAATCCTACATGAAATGGAATTACCTCTCTTCACCCAGCTCTAGTAACTACCCAGAGGCGTTATCATATTCATATCCTATACATGCCCAGATGTATCCTATTCTCCGCCTGTGCTGAAAGTGCACACAGGATTTTGGATGGGAAGAATCTTGGTTGAAGCCTTGCAGATTTTCCAGTAGTACAGCAGTTTTGATGAGTAAAACTAAAGCATGCTCAGAATGAAAGTGTGTGGAACCAACAGATTAATTATTTTTAATATGGAGATATACCTATCTCATAGAACTGGAAGGGACATTGAAAGGTCATTGAGTCCAGTCCCCTGCCTTCACAGCAGGACCAAGTACTGTCCCTGACAGATTTTTGCCCCAGATCCCTAAATGGCCCCCCTCAAGGATTGAACTCACAACCATTGGGTTTAGCAGGCCAGTGCTCAAACCGCTAAGCTTCCCCCTCCCTTAAAATGTCATCACTGAGTGATATGGAGGCAGTTCACACCTAACTGTTGTTTCAAGCTGTCTGAAGGCTTTTGGGTGACAGCACAATATTAACCTTCTAAGCTCTGGTCTACACTACAGAATTACTTTGGTATAACTCAGGGGTAGGCAACCTATGGCGAAAGTGCCGAAGGCGGCATGCAAGCTGATTTTCAGTGGCACTCACACTGCTGGGTCCTGGCCCCCAGTCCGGGAGGCTCTACATTTTAATTTAATTTTAAACAAAGCTTCTTAAACATTTTAAAAACCTTATTTACTTTACCTACAACAGTAGTTTAGTTATATATTATAGACTTATAGAAAGAGACCTTCTAAAAATGTTAAGATGTATTACTGGCAAATTAGAGTGAATAAATGAAGACTCGGCATACCACTTCTGAAAGGTTGCCGACCCCTGGTATAACTACATCGTTCAGGGGTGAGAATAATCCACACCCTTGAGCGACATAGTTGTACCAACCTAAGAGCCGGTGTGGACAGTGCTATCACCCGCTGACACCAGGTACTGTCTCTTGTGGAGGTGGATTATCTAGACCCACGTGAGAGATGGTGGACGTGCAAACTTGCCAATATTTCTTTAACCTTGATCAGAAAAGCTTACTAAGGGGCAAAAGGGCAGTGCCGTCTCCACAGACACTTAATCCTTGGCTGCTCTGCATAAAACAGCCTACAAGAGTAACAGTTTCAGTGGTGTTATTTAATGCTAATCGTAGAGAATTTTTGTTTTGTTTTGTATGAGTTTGATAGTTGGCCACTAAAAACTGGAATGAGACCACAAACACATTTCACATAGGCCACTGAGGCTACATCTGCTCTGCAATAACTTGCATGGTGACAGGTTTCAGAGTGGTAGCCGTGTTAGTCTCCTCATTGTTTTTACTGCAATAACTGAGTCTCAGAGCCTGAGTCAATTGCCTTGGGCTGCAGAGCTAAAAATTGCAGTGTAGATGTTCAGGCTGAGACCTACTCCTCCAGCGGGGTTTCAGAGCCTGGGCAACAGCCCAAGCCTGAAAATCTACACTGCAATATTTAGTCCCACAGCCTGAGCCCTGCAAGCCTGAGTCAGCTGACCCTTTGTCAGGTCAGACATATCCCAAATGGACGGAGTAGCAATTTCTGTTCACAGAAATGACACGGAGATAAATTTAAACTAGTGACTTTGGAGTGAACAAATTGGCTCTAATTGTTCACTCCTCCCCGTGTGTGTTTGTGTGGTCATAACACCTTTTTAACACATTAGTCTTCAAGGCCCACCATGGAATCTTTGGTTTTTGTTAGGAATGTGTGTGAGGCTGTTAAATAGGGTTCGGATGGGATTGACCAATGGATTTTTTTTTAAGTTGCTATTTAATTATTGCTAACCATGCCCACCTTCTATCATCTTTATCTGGTCCCTTGATCTTCAGATATGTCCTTAGTTTTGTGGGGCACAACATGCCGTTGCAGTGAACACTTGAATGCAGTGTTGAAGTGCTTGTTTATGCTGTTCTCTCTCTGCTAGTCTGCTCATTCAGCTCAGGTAATTAATTGACACTTTACTCACCCGGAGAAGAACTTGGTAAGTGATAGAAATGACATAGAAGCATACTGTGTCTTCCTGTAGTGAAAGCTGCAGATGGCCCAGGGGGGAGATTGCAGAGTTTCCAATGACTGCTTCTCAGAGGGGAGGTGTTTGGGGTGGGGAGTGGTGGAGGAGCCTCTAAGCCCTTGGACTGTGTGGGTAAAGGTAACAGTCTCCTTAAGGGGGTGTAGAGTAGATGCTGCCTGTTTCCACCTCCTGTCTTGGCCACAACCTCCTGAATATTAACAGAAGCCCATCTGCCCTTTTGGAGAGTGGAGGAAGCCTGGCCAGTGGCGTTGGAACAGTTTTTATCGTAGAGGTGCTGAGAGCCATTGAAACAAACTGTAAACCCTGTATATTATGGAAACCACTTCAAGCCAGGGGGTGCTGCTGCACTCCCAGCTCTCCGAGCATGGCTGGCAGGCTCTGATCCACTTCCCTCCGCTGCTGTGACCTTTGTGCCATGTTTATGCTTGTGTTTCCCCTCCCTACTGGAAAGATTGTTCTTCCACATTTTAGAAGAGGTGTGGTTTATTTTAAGATGAGTTGGTTGGTAGGCGAGACCAGGCTGATTTTTACCTTTTTTCCCCAACAAAAAAAGGTGGGAGCTGTACTGCTTAACAGTAAGTTCCATGTCAGTAGTCCCCTAGTCCTGCTTTCTAGCTCTGTATGCATGTTCACTGAGAGTTGGTTGCATTTCTTGCATACACTCTGAGAAGTTCAAAATAAGGTTAGTCACTGAGATGTGTACAAAGGTATCTTTATTGGTATCTGCAGACTTTTTTCAAGAGAAGCTTTTTATCAGACAGCATCAGGTTAGAGGAATTATTTTATCTCCTTATAATTTTTTTTACATACTTGAGTATTGCTATCAAGCTTCCAATCAATTGAAAGTACAGCTGCTTGTTGAAAATTGGTTTTTAAGGAAAATTACAGTACTTCTGTATTCTCTGAGAGAAAACAGTTGTTTGTGCCAAAACTTTCAGACACTGGTGCCTGAGTTAAGCTTCTACATTCATATTTGGGTTCCTACATGAAATTGGTCTTTTTTTTTTTTTAAATGCTGAGCACCCAGCAGTTCTTGTTGCTGTCAGTGGGATTTGTGGGAGCTCAGCACTTTTGAAAATCACCCTACTCTGATTTAGATCCCAAGTTTGAAAACATTGGTCCTGAGGTATCTTACATTTGTATGGGTGAACAAACGAATACCCCTTCTTGTTTGAAGGACCTTCACATTAGTAATTCTAATAACTATTTTTATTTGGATGGATCACCACAAATTGTGACTGTTGATAGTTGTGACGCTTTCTGTTTCCTCTCCTTTCAAGTCATAGCTACTGAGAGACAATGTAAGCAGCGAATATAAATGTTGTATTTGCTTCTGTTTTTTGCTGGCATTCCAGGATTGCATGTGTTCAGAAACACCAAGGCTACAGTAACTTTTTTTCCTCCTGGATTCAAAGCAAATATTTCTGTTCCAAGGGCATGATAAAGGCCCAGCTGTGAAGGGCAATTGTTGCCTGTATGTTTAAAGTTAATGTGCTTCCTATAAACACCCTGCAGTTTAGTTTTTTAGGATAGACTGTAATTGGTCTTGTTCCTCACAAGTGGGGGATGGTACAGTATACATCATAGTTTACAGCAGGGGTAGGCAACTTATGGCACGTGTGCCAAAGGTGGCACGCAAGCTGATTTTCAGTGGCACTCTCACTGCCTGGGTCCGGGGTGCTCTGCATTTTAATTTAATGTTAAATGAAGCTTCTTAAACATTTTAAAAACCTTATTTACTTTACATACAACAATAGTTTAGTTCTATATTATAGACTTATAGAAAGAGACCTTCTAAAATGTTTAAATGTATTACTGGCACGTGAAACCTTAAATTAGAGTGAATAAATGAAGACTCGGCACACCACTTCTGAAAGGTTGCCAACCCCTGGTTTATAGTCTTTTCCATCTATGCTCTAGTACAGTTGTCATTGTATCTCCATTTCAGTGTCTTTATTTTGAATGTTTTTCTTTATTCTGTAGTCTCTCTCCTTCCTTACTAATAGGTTACTATGCTTTGTATTTTGTACTTTTTTTGCTTCCTTTGTGCTGGTGCTTCTCCCAATTCCCTATCTCCACAGAAGGCCGGTCTTTGGCCACACTCAGGAGGCTCGGCAGATGTCATGACAAAAGAGTTGCTCGGGCCAGCAGGCCGCTTGCCTAAGCCTACAGCCCTGTTTTACATTAGCTGTTTTCATGGCAGCTAATGGCATTAAAGGCCACAACGGGAGCAGAGAGGGAGGGGGAGAGTTTCTCATCTTTGCCCCACAACTCCAGACCACTACTGTCTGGTATCCTTAATGGATTTCCCCTTTCAGATTAACCATGCTTTCTTGAGATGTGGATGCAGGGATATAGCCATATGGTATCATGATGGATGGCATATTTCTATTAATATCCTCACCAGGCAGTGAAATTTCTCAACAAACATACATTAACTATTTGATTTGTAGATAAAGAACTGTCATCAAAGCCAATTTGCCACGCCATGTATGAAGTGCATATTTGTTTTACATTTTCAATGTGTTTTGGCTGCCATACATAGTTTGATATTAGCCAGATTCTTTATTCCATTATGACTTCCCACCCAAAACCTACTCACCTCTTATATGACAGGTAACATGTTACTTGTAATTCTGCAACAAACTTTCTTTTGTTTAATGGAATATAAATGCAGAAGTAAAAAAATATATCTAGATCAAGCGTAACCAACATTTGTATTTATGGAATTCCCATTTTAAAAAAATCTTTGCGCTGGAATTAAGGTTGAGAATACATATCCGTAACCACACAGTTGTGAAACATGCACCCTTAATGAGCATTGTCGCTATCAGAAAACAGGTCGTAAATTTCTGTCCGTCTAGCAGTTTAATGTTAAATTGAAAAGAAACCCAAATATTTGAAAGCTCAGTTTAGAGCACCCAAACAAAAATAACTGCTTCTATAATGATGCCTTAATGAAAAACAAACTCTGAAAAACCCTTATCCATCTGTTACAATGCGGTGTTATTAGTGAACACACAGACTGGAATGCCTTACTCTTAACTGTATGATGGCTGCACCAAGCCCATCCTTCTTTATGAACACAGTCCATGAGTCCATAGAAAAAGACTTTTATGAATTTCTAATTAAATAATGTATTGAAGGCAGCCATTCCCCCTCTCCTTTAAGATTCCGTGTGCCTCAAATTATGCAAGTGTAATTAGCCACAGAGCCGGTATATTTATGTGTAATCCTTCTGCCAGGTGGTGTAGGCAGCAAAAAGGCCCGGTTCAATTTTCTAGGCGTTTCTTTAAAGACTTAACTAACACAGACGCAACCCCCCTCCCTGAAACCTGTGAAACTGTATACATCAGCTTGGGCATTTCCCTGATTGGCAATTTTTCTCCACTCACAAACGCTGAGTCCAGGGGTTATGACAAAGAAATTTATTGGGGAGGAAGATGATGACAGAATGAATTTTGGGAAACCAGCAATTTACAAATTCTATGCTGTAAGACTGCCACCCCACAGGGTGTCTTAACAGTAGTCCCAAACTCATTCTCCTTTGGCCATTGGGAGCGACTATGTTTTGGCCACTTCCCTCCTCCCCAGCTCCCCACTCATGGTTAGTTGTGGGTTGGAGAAGTCCAAGGATTCTTGCAGGGCAGTGCTGCCTGGGCTGTTCTGGGGGCCTGACTACCTGACCCAGAGGGCATGACTTTTCTTTAATTGCTGGGTAGGGAAGCCCGCACCAACACCCCTTGGATAGGCTGCTGCTCGCTCTCTCTCTCTCTCTCTCTCTCTCTGGATTCACTCCAAGCTGCTGAGCTTTGCCACTTCTCTGTACCATACCCTCAAAGGTGCCTCTGCTTCTGAGCTGTCAGTCACCTTCGAGAAGCTGCTGCTGCTACTCTGTGCCATCTGTTGCCTTGGATTGTCTGCCTCTGCTGCTCGCTGCCAACAGTTTGCTCTGATCGCTGTTCAGCAATCTCAGCTCTTGGGGAGGATGGTAGTTTCTAGGATCATTTGACAGAGTCCTCACCACCAGAGGCTGAAAATGAGAGCCTTTTCCCCTTCTCTTCCTCTTCTCTCGCTCTCTTCAGGTTCCCAGTGCTCTGTGGGTTTTAGGCTATTGATACTCCACCTAGGAGCTATATCACTACTTTTTATTTAAATTTAAGACATCTGCGTCACTAGATTGCAGACTTGTTAAACTCCTTTGGGGAAAGGAGAGCTATGGGAAGATGGGAGAGTTGTGATGACTTGACAATTGTATCAAACTAGCGGCTCTTCAGAATTAGAGATGTTAGTACCCATAGATTTTGGACATCTAAAAACCCTTAGAATAAATCTATAATCCAAAATTAATCCATTTTACGTAGTAGACAGATATGAAGGGGAATGGGAGGCTTGGGCGCAAAGTTAAAGTTTGGGTGCTGTATCTGTGCCTTTCTCCACTTGTAAATGTAAAATAGTTAAAATGACATATTTGATTATTTGAAGAGAATTCAAGAAGTGACCCAAGAGCTTCTCCAAGACTTGATCGAGATGTAAATTAGGATTTCTCTTGCATGTAGCAGTAAATTAGCTTTCCATCAAATCTTGAGCAGGACTTGTATTCACTGAATCTTGGACCGCATATAATGCAAACTTTCCATCCCAACAATCAAACAGCTATTGGCAGTACATATTATAATCTTAGTAAAATGAAAAATAGTTGCTGGTTTGCCATTGGTATTTGAGAGCACACAAAGTCAGTGTTCTAAACATGTAATAACACAGGAATTGATGCACAAGAGGATGTGCGGTTTTTGAAAGGCAGAGGAAAATATGCATCCAGCACACAAGGACTACAGCTTTCTGGAAACCAGGCATACAGAATGGGGTTCCATTTCAAATTTAAACATTTTAAAAAGCATCTTAATTTTAAAAATGGTTGTGGAATTGCATTTGTAAAGATTTTGTTGTCAATCGAAAACAATAGAGGCCATAGGATTCTGAAGTCTTCATTGTGTTCACGAGAATAGGGCACTCAGCAGCTACTCCATAGTTTTGTCTACACTTGTCTTTTCCAGCAACTGTGGAGTGCATTTGTGCTGTCAATGTTTTATAAATGCTAGTGTATACAGGACTTGGCCGTTTCAGCATAGTGTCATGTAAACACAGTGCCTGCCTGCATGGTAGGTTGCTAAAGATCCATCTGTGGAGACCAGACCAAACAAAATTACTGAGTCTAGAGATCGTTATAACACAGTTTCGTCTTGTTTGTGAAGATGGAATGAAAACTCAATGTGGTTATTATGCATATGCAGATAGCCTATTAGATACATATATTTGCAATTCTGGCCTTTGTGATGGCGGTCAATTCTCACAAATTTAAATGTAGAGGTGTTTGTTGTAGAAATGGCTTATAACTGAGATTCTAGATTAGCATTTTGACTTATACTCACAGCAGAGTTTAATACAGGAGAAATCTTTTAAAATCATCATTTTTTTAAATAATGAATTGCTGCTTCAAGTTAATCCATGGTTACTTCAAAAGGCTTCTCTCCTAGATAGATTTGTAGGTCAAGTTAAAATCTGCCAAATTAAGCAAAGTCCCTGAAGGACTTGAGGCACTTTTTTAGAACAGAGAATATATCTAGGGAATATATGTAACTTTTTATGTTAGATCCCATATACAGATCCATAGGAGACAATGGCTATTGCTATAACCCTGAGTGTTGGGAGCCTATTGGGTAATCCTGGGGTGCAGCAGAATCATGGTGTCTTTCTTTTAAATTGTGTATATGGGGAATGTCTTAGGAACCACGGACTCCTTCAACACTGTTTGCTAATGCAGATATCTGCTACAAAGAGTTAATAAATCTGAGCCCTAATCTTCTATTTTTTAATTTTCCAATTAATATTAGGGTCTAGGGATATGCCTGAGCATCGCTCTTTCTCTTCAAAAGGGGCCAATGCTACAGTGGCACAAATTGTAATGGGTGAGATTTTCAGAAGTGCCTACGTCATATTTAGTTACAGTGGGGCTTGAACTCCTAAATCAATTCAGTACTTTTGGAAATGTTACTTGACATATATGTACTTAATTACTGCGCAGTGAAGTCATCTTTACTCACAACACTTTAAAACATCCTTTCTAACTTGGACACAAAATAGTGCCATAATGTAGCGGAATCCTTGAAAAGCGATGTTTCACATTTGATGTGGTTTGTGCAGTTAGTGGCTAAGACAGAAGGATTTATCAGTTGACATTGCCATTGGTGCAAATTAATTTTTGAAGCAGTGCACTGGAAAAAAAATAAGTGTAAGAATCAAGTGCATATATACCATGAAGGGCGTTGGACTGTGTTTTATTGTGCATATAACTGTCTTGTGTGTGCATGTAAAGAGTGCTCACCATTGACCAAGAACTCAATATACCCTAACTATGGAAATATTAAAATCAAGATTCAGTCTTTTTTATGCTTCTGGCATAGCTCTAATTAGGTGGCCATCTTTATGTATGAAAAATACCCTCTTGTACTGATTCTTAATAAAATAGCTTGTAGCTTAGATCCCCTATCAGAATGACTCAATTCTTAGAAATATTTTCAAATGTTTACTCATGTCTTCTGTATGCAATGTACTGGTTCACTTGTATCATATATGGATTATAAATCAAAAATATTGAAAATACTTTAACAGTGACAACAATTTCTCTGTTCCCTTTTGAACATCAAGTTGAATGTGGTGGTTTGTATTTAGGGTAAGTATGGCGAACTCTGCTTTCAGGCTAGATTATTTTGTTAGACAGCCAAGACCTTTCTAAAAAGAACTTAATATCGTGGCTATTTTGATGTGTTTTGAAGCTACAGTAGTTTAAAGTAATGGTAGCACTTCTTGCCAGATCCCATTTCCTTGACTTTCCTGAAACCAGAACATCTGTCTAGAATTATTAACAGCTCTCAGGATTTTTAGGAAATAAGATGCTGACTTTTCTTGATACACATAGCCACATAAAAAAAACGAGGAGTCCTTGTGGCACTATAGAGACTAACAAATTTATTTGGGCATAAGCTTTCATGGGCTAGAACTCACTTCATCAGATGTATGAGGTGAAAAATACAGGAACAGGTATAAATACATGAAAGGGTAGGAGTTGCTTTACCAAGTGTGAGGTCAGTCTAATGAGATAAATCCGTTAACAGCAGGATACCTAGGGTTACCATTCGTCCGGATTTACCCGGACATGTCCTCCTTTTTGTGTTAAAAATAGCGTCCGGGGGGGGATTTGTAAATCATTAAAAATGTCCAGGATTTCCCCCCCATGCAGAGCGAGGCGCAGCTGGGAGGGCTGCAGCAAATTCAGCCGCTCGCATGGGGCTCTGGCAGCCAGAGCCCTTCCCCCGCAGCTTGCCGGGCTGGACTCCGGAGCAGCCGTAGAGCTCCTCCTCCCCGCCCCTCCCTCCCCACATTCTGAGCCGGCCGACCTGCCGGGCCGTTCGCATTGGGCCTCGGCAGCTCCTCCTCCCCTGCAGCCCAGCGCCCCGCTCCGGCAGCACAGTGTGGGGGCAGGGACCGGGTTGTGTGTTGTGCTGGGGAGTGCAGCCACGTGTCCGGCTCCACACAGAGCCCAACACCCTGTTCTGAGCGGCGAGGTAAGGGGGCCAGGGGGCAGGAGAAGGGGCAGGGAGATTTTGGAGGGGGCAGTCAAGAGACAGGGGGAGGTCGGGAGTTCGGGGGGGGGCTTTTTGGGGGAGGGTGAAGAAGGTTTTGGGCAGTCAGGATACAGGTAGGGGGTAGGGTCCTGGGGGCAGTTTGGGGGGGTCTTAGGAGGGGGCAGTTAGGGGACAAGGAACAGGGAGGCTTAGGTAGGGGGTGGGGTTCTGGAGGGCAGTTAGGGGCAGGGGTCCCAGGAGGGGGCAGTCAGGGGACAAGGAGCGGGGGGGTGTTTGGGAGTTCTGGAGGGGGCTGTCAGGGGGCAGGGGTGGGGAGAGGGATCAGAGCAGTCAAGGGACAGGGAGCAGAGGGGTTTAGATGGGTCGGTAGTTCTGGGGGGGCAGTCAGGGGACAAGGAACAGGGAGGGTTGGGAGTTCTGGGGGGGGCTGTCAGGGGGTGGGGAGTGGTTGGATGAGGCGTGGGAGTCCCGGGGTCTGTCTGGGGGTGGGGGTGTGGATAAGGGTTGGGGCAATCAGGGTACAGGTAGGGGGTAGGGTCCTAGGGGGCCAGTTAGGATGGGGGGAGGGTCTCAGGAGGGGGCAGTCAGGGGACAAGAGGCAGGGAGGCTTAGGTAGGGGGTGGAGTCCTGGGGGGAAGTTAGGGGCAGGGGTCCCAGGAGAGGGCAGTCAGGGGACAAGGAACGGGGGAGGGTTGGGGGTTCTGAGGGGGGTGGGAAGTGGGAGGGGCAGGGGCAGGGGCGGGGCTAGGGCAGGACGGGGGCGGGGCTCCTCCCGTCCTCTTTTTTGCTTGCTGAAATATGGTAACCCTAGGATACCAAGAGAGGAAAAATAACTTTTGAAGCGGTAAGAGAGTGGCCCATTACAGACAGTTGACAAGAAGGTGTGAGTAACAGTAGGGAGAAATTAGTATTGGGGAAATTAAGTTTAGGTTTTGTAATGACCCAACCACTCCCAGTCTTTATTCGGGCCTAATCTGATGGTATCCAGTTTGCAAATTAATTCCAGTTCTGCAGCTTCACGTTGGAGTCTGTTTTTTGTTTAAGAATTGCCACTTTGAGGTCTGTTATTGAGTGACCAGAGAGATTGAAGTGTTCTCCTACTGGTTTTTGAATGTTATGATTCCTGATGTCAGATTTATGTCCATTTATTCTTTTGTGTGGAGACTGTCTGGTTTGGCCAGTGTACATCACAGAGGGGCATTGCTGGCACATGATGGCATATATCACATTGGTAGATGTGCAGGTGAACGAGCCCCGAATAGTGTGGCTGATGTGGTTAGGTCCCATGATGGTGTCCCTTGAATAGATAGGTGGACAGAATTGGCACCGGGGTTTGTAGCAGGTTTGGTTCCTGGGTTGGTGTTTTTGTTCTGTGGTGTGTAATTGCTGGTGAGTATTTGCTTCAGGTTGGGGGGGCTGTCTCTAAGCGAGGCCAGGCCCGTCTCCCAAGGTCTGTGAGAGTGGGGGATCGTCCTTCAGGATAGGTTGTAGATCCTTGACGATGCGCTGGAGAGGTTTTAGTTCGGAGCTGTAGGTGATGGCTTGTGGCGTTCTGTTACTTTCTTTGTTGGGCCTGTCTAGTAGTAGGTGACTTCCCGGTACCCTTCTGGCTCTGTCAATCTGTTTCTTCACTTCACCAGGTGGGTTTTGCAGTTTTAAAAACACTTGATTGAGATTCTGTAGGTGTTTGTCTCTGCCGGAGGGATTGGAGCAAATGCGGTTGTAACTCCGTTTTTTTTTTTTTTTTTTTTGGCTGATACGGACTAACACGGCTATCACTGAAACCTATCGCCACATAAAGTAGACTCTCTCTATTTCTCTAGCCTTTGAGAATTTCGTGAATGAAATGGATAGTTGATTAGAAACATGGAACTGTAGCACAAATGTACCTTAACTTTGACAATTTGTAATGTAATTTTCATAATGTACTAGTTAATGTTCTGCAGTATATTTTAAATAACAAAGCTTTAATAAACCTCCCAATATCTCTCAGCTGTTAAATCTGTGCTAGAAGCAAGACCAGCTTGTTTTGTACTGTTATGCAAAGTGAAGTTCTTTTGTGTAAAGAATTGATTGACATTCTGATCAGTCTTGACATTTAAAACAGAGCATGCAGCTTTAAATATATATTTAATTCATTTTTATAAAATCTGCTCCAGTAGTTTCGATAAGACTTTCATGTCAAGGGATTTTATGAAAAATGAGCCTTTAAAAACAAAAACAAACGAATGAGGAAGGACAGGAGAATTAAAGCAGTGGTTTTGTTTTTTAAACCAAAACTGAAAGAGAGGTGAGTAGTTTCTATAGCAGTTTAAAAAAAAAAGACACATCTCAGCTTGTGCTTAGTATATCGAGGGATCAGTCTTTGCATCAAGCCTTTCCTAAACTGGCAATTTGTACTATTAAGGGCGGACATCTCCCCTGCAATTAAGAACAGCTGCCGTTCTCTTTCATTGAAAATGTCTCATTGTGTTTAATGGTCTCATTTTTGTGTGTGCAATTTATAACACGCAAACAGGGTGCCCATCTGCTATGCTGGGAACCTTTGACATGCTTTTAAATAACAATACGACATAAATGAAACTGGCAGCAAACCCTTAGAATAATTCCATCTCCACTGCAACCTTATAGGCAAGACTTTCCCCATCAAATCTTTATCCTTCATATAGAGCTTCCTCCACTAGGCTCCATCTGATTTCTTCTCAACTGTCAGGATCTTATTTGAGTAATACAATTGTTTGGAAAAACACACCCCTTCTTATGATATGATAGGAATAAAAAGATGAACAGTCTTTCAACTTACTGTCACAGCAGACTCAGTACACTTGTTCACTTTTATATATTGGGTAAATAAGAGACAAATTTAGGATGTACAAATAGGGATTTAAGCTACCCAAAACCATTGAATTAAATTGCAGTGAGATAAGTTATTGTAAAACTGCACTTTTCTTGTTTTGCTTTTGCACATTGAAGAAGGGATTTTTAATTGCTAAACCCTGCAAATATCAAATCATTGTTTCTTTAAGTAAAACCAGCGAAGTTTTTGTGTTTTAGGGGAGGAGGGGAAACAGAATGTGTTTGATCATGAGATTGGATGTTTTTCATTTGTCAGATTCCTGCAAAAGACAGCCATGGCCATCCTTAAGAGTGTGATTTATAGTCTCAAAGAGTGAGTTCCAAGGCCAAAGAGTGAGACTTTCCAGGTGGTGTATTAGGTCACTGCTTTTGAGACAGGGACTCTCATCTTTGGTCCTTGGTGACCCCCAATAGTCCAGGTTTTTAATCCAACGAGCACTTAATAGTTTGTTTTAAAATATACACTGCTTAATATTGTATATGAAACACTTTGTTTGCCAGAAGCTGGGAATGGGCGACATGGGATGGATTACTTGATGATTACTTGTTCTGGCCCCTCTGAAGCACCTGGCATTGTTCACTGTCGGAAGACAGGATTCTGGACTAGATGGACCATTAGTCTGACCCAGTATGTCCATTCTTATGTTCTTACTTAAATGTCCTAATTCATACTAAAGGGCATGTGTGAATTCTATATTCAATCCAAACTAGTGGATTTTAATAAAAACAATTATTTGCTAGTTGAAACAAAAACCTGGATGTTTGGAGATTCCCGAGGACATGAATTTGTCCAGTGTGATTTAAATTTCAAACCGTATTTTGCAGAACCTGCAAACTTTTGACCAAGTCCTGCTTGTTTTTTGGGTGGACTCTTCCCCCCCCGCCACTGTCAAGTATTCACACACACACACAACACGCCCCCTCCCTTCCCGGTTTGATGTAGAAAAAGTCACTAAGAATTTCTATTATTTCACTACCTGTTTTCATCCCAAAATTGGGATACAAAGCTGAATTGTGTGTGTGTGTGTGTGTGTGTGTGTGTGTGTGTGTGTGTAAATTCTGACAATTTGTGATTCAGAAATGGTGAAAAATTTCATTTTGATATTTTTGGTTGAAATAAAACATTTTGATATTCCTGAAATTGAAATGTTTTATTTCCTTTTGTTGAATTGAACCAAAGCACTTTATTTACAATCAGATCAAGATTAAACTGCATTTCTGTTGCCTTATGGTAATTGTAGTTCAGGCCTGCATTATCTTCCATGGGCTGGGCTACCTGGAGGACTAAATCTCCCATGATGCAATATGGATCCAGCTGGGGAGTCTCATGATTCGGGTGCATTATGGGAGATGTAATCCAGCTAGGGAGCTTAGCTCATAGGGGAGAATGTGAACAATCATTCAGATGGAATATTCCTGACCAGCTCCAGTTCTTGTTGTCCACATCACAAAAACTCACCACTCTATTTGGCATCCTTGTTGAGTCTCAGCAGAGAAGTCAAGGACTGAGTGGGCATAGTAACAGCTATCTTGTCCCTAGAAATGGTTCCTGTGGTCAGAGTTGAGGTTTACACACTGCTATGTAAATACTTTTCCAAATATAAAAGAAGGAAAGCAAAATAGTTAATTAGAAAAACTATGATATGGCTTTGGTAAAGTCCAGTGTTTTTTTTATTTTTAGCAGTCCCACTAGGCAGAACTACAAAAGCTGCATTGTAAGAGTTGTCATTCTGCATCAGACGACGTAACTCCTATGGATATGTTCAGGGTACTGGGATTCACTCAGGTTAAATCAGGCTCCTGCCTTGTGATATGAAACCTTTACAGTGTGGTTGTGCTCTGAAAAGTGACTGTAAAAACGGCACTTTCTTACTCAACAATGGTTTCCCATGTGTATTAAAGGTCATATCTAGTTACTTTAGACACAAAAATAAGTGTTTAGTACTCCAGTTTAGACTGGAGAGTGAGCTCACCTAAGAGAGAGTGAGCTGAAATGTATTGCTACTTGTGCATCAACAGAATTATTGACTAAGTTCCACTCAGTTACAGTTGGGCAAACTCCAGTGAACACTAATGGCGATGTACATTTTATTGCAGAGGGCAGAATTTGGCCTCTAGGTCTTCTTGCTGGTGGTGGTGCATAAGAAAGAAAGAAGCTGCTTTTATTGTCCGATTCCAAGGATGATTTTGTGGGGCTGGCAATTAGAAGTGTTCTCCCACCATCCCCTTCTTCTAAACAGAACACAGTGTATATAGAAATCATTGAGGTAGTATACATGGAATTCCACATTTTTAGGGCTTGCCTACATGAACACTTAGCTCATGGGAAGGTGGGGTCTAAATCTAGCCTGCACTAGCCTGCCATGCACCGTCTGTATGGGCCCTGCTGCTATGCTCTAAAAGTTCCCTAGTATGATTTGATCGACATGGGTTTGAAATGGGAGTACATTAAAGCAAACTAGGAAACTTTCAGTGCAGAGTGTAGGTGGACACTTAGGGCACGGTGGGCTAGTGTGGCGTTGATTTGCAGCCCAGCTTGCCATGAATGAAGTGCTCATGCAAGCAACTCCTTGCCAAGTCAGTTTCCAGAGCAGAACTGCCAGAAAGGCACCCTTTCCTTTTTGTGAGATATGCTTAGAGCCTGTCCACGCTACATATGCAGCAATGTTGGGATTTCTCTTTGTAATATAAACAGCCCCTAATTGTGTTTAACAGTGTATCTGAACCACGCTAGTGTCTTGGATGTGCTCCATTTAAAAAAGTTGTACGATGATCCCATCTACAGAGAAAACCAAGAATTTTATATTGCTCTCCCCGCAGCGGGAGGATTTTGCTTAACTCTGTACTTTGCTATAAAATGCTAGGGTGACCAGTTATCAAGTGTGAAAAATTGGGACTGGAGGTGGGGGGTAATAGGAGCCTATGTACGAAAAAGATCCAGGTATCAGGACTGTCCCTATAAAATCAGGACATCTGGTCACCCTATAAAATGATAACTAATTGCTTTAAAATATACTGTTTCTTTTAATGGAATAAGTATGTTGAACTGCACAAATTAAATGAATATCAGTTTTGTTTAGGCAACTTGCATTTAATGTGTCTTGTTCAGTAGGAAATTGGGGAGCATTGCCATCCTGAATAATTTTCAAAGATGTGCTATGTTCAATACAACACTTTCACAGAAACCCTGAGTAAGAGCCCCATGTACGGGTATTTGGAAGGTTCAAGTTTTGAAACTTCCAGTACAGAAAAGGCTTTGTTTCTCTTCAAACTAAATGCAAGATCATTATAATTTAACAGGTGTTAATCAGATCCAACCATTGATATGTAGCTGGAACAAAGGAGTAGTTAAACTCCTAGAAATGTAGCAAGGAAAACCATTTGTTTTTGATATTTCCTCATTACTGCCCTATTCAGCTGTCGTACAACAAATACACATGTATCTTGATGTGCCAATAAATGGTGGAATGTGTCAGTCCGGGAAGTGAATGTGAAGCTTTACAAGCCAACTGTTAGAATAACAAAGCTCCGAAAGGTTAAATAAAAACACACAACTTCAGCCACTAGCCTTCCTGATATTTTACTGAATTTTTTCCTTTGGCTGCAATCACTCTCATGCAAAGCTCAGTGGAGTAAGCAATGGCAATTTGTTGGCACATAAATGATATAGCTTTATTAAAGTATCCATATTTTATATAAAAAAGTCCAAAGTATACTTTTTACAATAAAAAAAGAGAGTAGAGGCTGTAGCTGCTTAGGCAATAACACAGATACCACTAGAGCAGATCTGTATTAGGAAGTAAACTGTTCGATTATATATAACTTTCAGCTCAGGGTGGTAACAGCTTGGCTTCTGCAACTTTTTCCTCTCAGAAATAAACTACAGTCCAATAGAGCTATAATAAGCAACAGAGGGTCCTGTGGCACCTTTAAGACTAACAGAAGTATTGGAGCATAAGCTTTCGTGGGTGAATGCCCACTTCATCAGACACAAGACTCTTCATCTCTTGCATCTGATGAAGTGGGCATTCACCCACGAAAGCTTATGCTCCAATACTTCTGTTAGTCTTAAAGGTGCCACAGGACCCTCTGTTGCTTTTTACAGATTCAGACTAACACGGCTACCCCTCTGATAGTAGAGCTGTAATGTGTCTTAAAACCCACAAACAAGCAGTCAAACAACTTTTCTTCCTGGAGTTCTATGGAAAAAGACATCTGTCTCAAATCCCTGCAATACCTATCATTGCAAATACTTTTGCTAATGCTATAACAGGCTCAGCTATGTGTGTTCAAATGGTAGGGAAGTGTCAGTTTGACTGGCATGGCTACCACTACTGCATGTTAGGTGTGTGAGAGCTTGATTCCTTGGTCAGCAACTGACCTGGATAATGCTGTGCCTCTGAAACTGTCCTTTGAAGTGGGAGTCATCCTTTACCACTAAATCCAGAGGGTAGGTAGTGTTACAGGTAATAAGTACTACTATTATGTGTGGTCTAGCTTGTCAGCATTGTTTCCAGTAATAGAGCTATGGAAAGAGGAAAACAAAACAAACTGCTTTGCTGAAAAGCTCATTTCATAAAGTTTTTGCATTTTTCACTTGAAATAGGGATTCATTCCAGCTGGGAACAAGGAACCTGTTCCGTATGTAAAACAAAGAATATTTAACTCATTTGTGACTGCAGCCATGTTAAAAAAAATTTGGGATGTTTAGAACTGGAACTAGCCCATGTTTATTCAACTTAATATATAAAAATGGATGCTTTCATTCATCTGGATCTTGTGCGAATTGACAGCACAGGTGACGGACCTGTCCTCTTGTTTATCCACAGAACTGGTACAACAAGAGCACGGTTCAAGCTTCCCTACTGCTCTGCCCTGCCATTGTGCTTCAACAATATTTTGGAGGGACCACATCTCAGTCCCCCTGCCAATCAGCTCTTTGGCCAGTCTGTCAGCAAGGGAGCCGATTAAAGGTGGTTTTTGTCACTTGGGGACCACCGATATATTTTACAAAGCACACTAATATCCAGCTGGGTGACTCATTTCAAATTAGAATTTGCCATGGGGTACTTACTAGCCAAAGCCATATTCTGATTGGCTGTTTGGCTCTTTTTGATGTCCAATTTGTGTATCAGCTCCCAGTGGAATAAAACTATGATCTCCTCTTTATGGAAGGGCAAAATTTTTTCCTATTATAAGTAAGGACAAAGTTGAAAAGGAGGTAAAAGGAAACTTTGTCTGCAGAGAGAGACTGGGTGGGGGGGGAGCAGTTGGTGGAAGGAAAAAGCGGGGGAGGGGGGAAGTTTAGTGTCCATTTCAAACTGCCCTCTCTTCAACCCCAAAATGCTGAGCTGTCCGACATAAGACTACTTCTCATCTTTTTTTTGTGCTCTTTAGTATAATTACAGGTAGAGATGAATTAGATGCAATTGAAAGATGGAGAATATCATACACCCAATTTGTAGTTCATGTGGATTGTGTTAAGGAGATTTCTTCCTGATTTTTAGAAGCGTGCGTGTTTGGAGCATTGTTCAGTACCATGGTCCTTATTCAGTGATCGAGGTGATATACATACTTGAGAGGACAAAAGGTATGTGTACACTGCAGTTAGACACCCGCAGCTGGCCTGGACTCATGGAGCTGGGACTAAGGGGCTGTTTAATTGTGGTGTAGACCGTCAGGGTCAGGCTGCAGCTCAAGCAGTGTCCTAGAGTCTGGGCTCCAGCCCAAGGCCAAATGTCTACACCTCAATTAAACAGCCCCTTAACCTGAGCCTGAGTCAGTTGGCACAGGCCAGCTGTAGGTTTTTAATTGCAGTGTACGCACGTACCCATAGTCTCTTTGACTTGCCTCACGTGGGGAAATTTCCATGGGGCTAGAAGGCTGTGATCTGGGTATGGTGTGCTGGGGAGAACCGGGTGCCCTGCCCTTGGGAAAAAGTACGAGTTAAACCTCTGTCAAGGGAGATTGGATGCAAAGTTAAAAAGCATCTCTTGACCCAGAACATGCCTGAACTTTGCCTTATCCTGGGGAAGATAAGAAAAGTGAGCTCCCCTTTTGTGGTGTGAGTCTCAGAGTAGAACAGGCCTTAATTAACTGATAACAATAAAGTCGGGAGTGTAGACAGGTTGAGTATGGGTGAGAACTTTCCCAACACTGGGCTTTCAAATAAGCTCCTCTAACCCTAAAAGAAGACTGTGCCTAAAGTGTTCTGCTGTTGAAAGTTAACTCTCTTCTGTAACCAATGAACAGAATTTTTCTTCTGTAAACCATGGCTACTTTTAAAATCAAATGGGTTGGTGTATAAAACTTCACTCGTTAGTTCTGTGTTTAATAACATCACACAGTTAGCAGTCTCCCACATAAGTAGCCTAATATATGAAGGTATACTGAGGTAAAATGCTCCTTCTGATGTGTATATAATCCACACAGCATTGTTGATGTAACAAATTTCAGAGTTCCTCTCAACAATAAAACTTCTGTAAAATGCATAGTTGTTGGGAGTGGTTGTTTGTGATTATTCCTTCTGCCTCAACAAGCTTCACAGTTTTCTTTATCATCATGTTTAGACATCAGTTGATTTTATTCTTGATTGGCATTTTAAAAAAATACTAGCTGCTCATTTATAAAGACCTCGCCTAGACAAAGCTACATCTATTTTGTAGTCACCTGCTTTGTTCACTTAATTTAATAGCAAGCTAATCAACTTCTTTCTCCAAGGAAGTAAAAGTGCTGAACACACAGAATTAAATTGCAAATAGCCTTATGGGAACTGAGGAATGCATTTTATTTTAGGGCAATTAAGATTAAACAGTATTTCAGTACATATACACTAATACCTTTTTTTTTACATGGTGATAGTTTTTTTTTTAAAACTTGGATAGCTGAATATCTTCATTCCCTTCCCAAAAATAACCAAGAAGTGTTTAGCGAAATAAAATTTCAAAGACGATTTACACAGCACGCTTCCATGTTGATCCCAGTCTTTAAAGGCACTGAGATTCTTGATACCCAATTGGCTTTTGTTGTTTTCCCCCAACTCAGAGTGGGAGAGAAGCTCTCATTTGTTTGCATTGTTGTTTTTGTTGAATCTCTCTCCGATTGGTATCCATTCAGATGTTGTGGCAGTAAGGAAATAATGAATGTTGTTCAGAATTTTACCGAAACTTGATAAATTACAAAAAGAATGAGGAGTACTTGTGGCACCTTAGAGACTAACAAATGTATTTGGGCATAAGCTTTCGTGGGCTAAAACCCACTTCATCAGATGCATGCAGTGGAAAATATAGTAGGAAGATGTGTGTATATACACACAGAGAACATGAAAAAATGGGTGTTGCCATATCAATAGTTCTCTCTCTCTCTCTGTGTGTGTGTGTGTGTGTGTGTGTGTGTGTGTATAGATATAGATATAGATATATCTATCTTCCTACTGTATTTTCCACTGCATGCATCCGATGAAGTGGGTTTTAGCCCACAAAAGCTTATGCCCAAATAAATTTTAGTCTCTAAGGTGCCACAAGTACTCCTCATTCTTTTTGCTGATACAGACTAACACGGCTACCACTCTGAAACCTTGATAAATTACAGTTTACTAATTTATTAATACTTCGGTATTAACATAAAAATATCAAGCAGATTATTCTCTACATGTGCAAATATAATTAACTGCATATTGTTTACAGTATATCCTGGCAATGTGCTTATCAGTGATAGGGTAGAAGAGAAGGATTACAATGGCTGAGTTCCAAGGACAGTGACTAAGTATACGAAAATTGGAAGGCTCAAAAAATAGAATTTTTTTTAAAGTAGAGAATGAGTTAGAAGTTACATCCCAAGACAAAGCAATAGGCCTTAACATGAGATCTGAAAAAAATCAGGGATTCAGTTAGGCTCAGAGACATGGAGGCTATTCCAGATGGTGGAGGCAGCTTGGCGGGGAGGATCTGCCACCTGCTGTGGAGAGACAAGAGGACAGAAAACACTAATGTTTGATTAACCAAAGGAACATGCTAAGTAACTGCAAACAGGGGAAGAGATAAGGTGGGGGAATTATGGAGACAAACCTTGAGAGGTAAGAAGGATGAGGAAAGAGTAGCTAGTGCTGAGGTGAGAAAATCATCAGCTAGTCCATGGTTGTTAACCACATGTAGAAGGGTATTTTACAGTTGTGAAAGGGACAGATGCCAGAATGAAAATTATCAAAGAGGTTGTTTTGGAGTGGTATTTAAACAATGACTATTTTTATTTAAACAATGACATTTTTCTAGGTTTTGCTGAGAAAGGGGAGATGAGTGTTCATCTTACGAAAAAAAGAGCAAAGGAATTTAGAGGGGGGCAGTGGTGGCAATCTTGAGCACTCAGGTACATGGTGAGTGATTATTGCTGCAAAGGGAGCAAAAGTTTGGAGGCAGGAAGAGACAGGATACAGGCATTAAAGGCCAAATTTGGAAAGGTGCCTGTTGGGATTTTAAATCTGGTCCTAAGTGTCTTTTGCTAAAAGGATGGTGTCTGAGAGATCAGAGGGAGGGAAGCAAGGGAAAGTACTATGGATGGGGATCGGAGATAATAGTTGGTGGAGGTGGTTAGTAATGTATTGTAGTTAAAATAGGAAATTCCTTGCAAGTAAAAGTGGAGCATGGAGCTTAGTAAGGGAGTGAAAGTTGTCAGTGCTTTTTGCATTCATGGAAGTAGTCTCAATGTAGTGATTAACTTTCAGATATTTATCTCCTTTAGTTTTATTTCTCTTATTAGCAAGTCCTCCGTGAACATGTACTCCAGCATCAATGGATGTAAAGAAAGCAAAACAAAATATTGGGGTCAAAACAAACTTTTCAAAATCAGTGATAATTCAAGTTTGAAAGTACACAGCCTAAAAACTTGGTGCTATGAAAAGTACTATGGCTGTAGAACAAGGAACGTCGTGATTGATCTAGATATGGGTAGCATTTATGATTCAAATTGTTCCTATACTTAGATCTCAATTAAAGGAGAACTTTAGTAAATACTGTATCCTTGATGTGGTAGGAGAAATAACATGGTTGATTTTATATTAAAACTTACAAATGAAAGAAGAGTTTATAATAAAGTGTGGCAAATGACATTGCTGACACACTCATGAAATAATTCAAAACATATGGTTCACAACTGTCTTTTAGCTAAGAACTACAATAAAGATCTATTTAGGTTCTGTAATTATATGGTGGCTCAGAAGAGTGGCATGTGGTTTAGGTTTATAGTCATAAATGTTGACATCACTGAGGAGTACACGTTAATGTTAACAAAAGAAAAGGAGAAGTAGAAGGATTATCTGTGGTCATTAAATTATTATAAAAACTAAATTGAGATCTATTTTTACAGAGCATGAGACCATTTTTAATCATTGTTTATAACGAATTGAGGATGTACCTGGAAAAGGGGCAGAGATCTAATTTTTATTACACAGCCAGAAGAAGATAGAAAATATATGAAGTCCTCTACAATAATGGTGTATCATTAAATTAGACATGATGGATGAATCTGTTATTTTTTTATTTTAAATAAAGATTTATGTTCCAAACTCTGACACAGATGGCACTAATTCTGTGTATGCAGTGCCACGAATACAGAAAATTCTTTAAAAGGGTTGCTACTAAAACACTTCCTTGCCTATGCCTTCTAGAACTAAATTTGTGGAAGGCATAGCCTGAACTTCAGGGCAAACTTACAACTTGATGAGGGAAGTTTTATTAACTGTGTGTATGAAATGTTTGTCAGTGTAAGTGAACTTGATTTGTCTTGTGTGTTTGGGATATAGTCGTTGATATGCTATTTGACTATTGTATTAAGCTTTCCAGCATTGTATAGTGGTGAGGTTTCCTCAAAAAAATAAAACATTCCGAATAAACACAAACCATCCCTGGCTGAATTATGCAAGGTCAGGTGATTTGGATAAAAATAACTGTTTAAAAGAGAGGAAAACATTTCTGTTGGTTGTTTATGACCTTATACTTCAAGTTTCCGTATGGAGAAAGACTTTGTTGCTTGTCAATTGTTCTTCCGAGGTGATTTTTGTGTGTGTGTGAAGACAATCACTAATGCTGTACAATCCATGTAGGGCTAGTGAGAGTGGCATTTCAGCACTAGAGAATTCAGTAGCCCTGTTAGAGGTGAATATGTCACCTTAAAATCATTCAAGATATGAATTAGGAATGTGTTGGTTGCCCTAAAATTGCCAATGGGGCCTCCACAGTGGCTGCACACTGTTTTCTGGTGTAATACTGTCAAGCATAGGTGCTGGAACTAAGGGGGCTGGTGATGCTGCTGCACCCCCTGGCTTTAAGTGGTTTCCATTATATACATGGTTTACAGTTTGGTTCAATGGCTCTCAGTACCCCCACTATACAAATTGTTCCAGCTTCCCTGCTATCGAGTGAGGACAGAAGTTTGCAAACGTGGTATTTCAGTAGTAGAAATTCCAATTTGTTTGTACTGGGGTGGTATTCTTGGAGCTGATGGATGAGACAGTTTGAAGGACAAACAGCACTGGATTTCATGGCTGGATGGGCTTGGTGAGCTAACCATTCTGTGATTTCACTTAAAAAAATTACACTGTAATGTTACTCTCTAGATGAAAGCTGTCTTCCAGAAACAAATCCATGGAAACCACAGCTTGTGTTATTAATATCCCATCTACTCAGGAAGGAGTACTGCGGAAAAGGATCTGGGGGTCATAGTGGATCACAAGCTAAATATGAGTCAACAGTGTAACACTGTTGCAAAAAAAGCAAACATCATTCTGGGATGTATTAGCAGGAGTATTATAAGCAAGACACGAAAAGTAATTCTTCCACTCTACTCCACGCTGATTAGGCCTCAACTGGAGTATTGTGTCCAGTTCTGGGCACCACATTTCAGGAAAGATGTGGAGAAAGTTCAGAGAAGAGCAACAAAAATTATTAAAGGTTTAGAAAACATGACCTATGAGGGAAGATTGAAAAAATTGGGTTTGTTTAGTCTGGAGAAAAAAAGACTGAGAGGGGACATAAGTTTTCAAGTACATAAAAGGTTGTTACAGGGAGGAGGGATAAAAATTGTTCTTCTTAACCTCTAAGGATAGGACAAGAAGCAATGGGCTTAAATTGCAGCGAGGGCAGTTTAGATTGGACATTAGGAAAAACTTCCTAACTGTCAGAGTAGTTAAGCACTAGAATAAATTGCCTAGGGAGGTTGTGGAATCTCCATCTTTGGAGATTTTTAAGAGCAGGTTGGACAAACACCTGTTAGGGATGGTCTAGATAATACTTAGTCCTGCCCTGAGTGCAGGGGACTGGACTAGATAACCTCTTGAGGTCCCTTCCAATTCTATGATTCTACGATCTCTTCCCCGCTCCCTCCCTGGACCCCCACTGCTGCCTGAAGGCCTTTGGCCCATTTTGCTGCTTTCCTCATAGATTGCTTTGAAAGGATGTTGCTATGATGAACATATTTGCACAGATAAGCCTAAGAGGCATGTGTTACACTCTCAACTTTGCAAGTGTATCTGCAGCACCTTTAAGGAATATTATTCTCTTCCTGAATATGTTCTACCAGAGAATCTTGTGAAGTGCTGTTGCTACTGTACTTTGGATGCATAACAATACGGCTGCTGCCAGGAATTGCATCATGGTCTCTCAGCAGCAGTGGAGTCTTTTCTTTGCTACTGTTGTAACATGCTGGCCATATCGCAAATCAACTCTGTTTCAATGTTAAACACATTAGAGCTCTCTACTTTCTTGTACTTTAAACAAAATTTCACCTCTAGTTGAATCATTGAGTTCAAATTCTAAAGATGCATGGGTCTCTAGAGCAGTATTAAAAGTTTTAGGAATCTCCTCATCAATGCCAGGTACAGCAAGAGGAGTTGGACGTTTTTGGTTTGCTGCGGTTAAAGTGGCTAATGCATCAATCTGCTCTTAAATATGAGCTACTAGTTAGTGTCTTGTTTTTGCATCTTGTTGGGCATCGATGTTTCCAAACCATCTTGAGCTGTGATCTTTTCTAATGTTATAAACTAAGCAAGATCAGGTCTAGTTAATACTTGAACGAGATCTTCAGGGAACAACCAGGTGCTGCAGGAAATAATGTTGGCAGTACGTAGATAGCACTCTTAAAAGCACTATATGATGTGCTGTATACAGTTTCATTGTCAGCCAAAGTTCCAAAGTGTCTGACAAACTGCTGTGATTTTGTCCCGTGGCCTGTGTGTGTATGTTCCAGTATAGTGGGCCTGAAGTCTCTGCTAGTGCAGAGAAGATGATGTCAATTCTTAATCTGTTTTTTAGCTCCAAATTATGTAACACCACCCTAAATTTGGTTTCCGAATGTCTGTAATTCAGCTAATCGGAAAACATGAAAATATGCCGTGCAACGATGACAAGCCATGGGCTGATGGTTAATGTTTTAAACATACTCTGTGTACTTTAACAATTCAAATTATATTCATAATATTTTCATAAGATTTTTAGGGGTTTCCCCCACTTTTTTAGAGGGGAAATTGTTTTGGAATATAAAGTGTCGTTTTGGGACATAACACAGAGTGGTTTGGAGGAAATTTGCATGAATGAAAGAGTGGAATGGGGAAGTATAAGATCACAGTGGAGATTTGACTGATTTCCTGCTTGAAGCATCTTCCTCTCAGTGGAAGAGCAGAGCACCAACCCCCTCTTGTATGATAGTAGTGATATGAAGAAGATAAATTCTAATTACAAATATAGTTGAAATAACAAGTTGATAAAATATCTGATTGCAGTGCTTTGATTGTGGGTTGTAAACTTATGATGTTACTTAATGAAAATACTGGCATTTCTTACTCTGGCAGCTAAATGAATACTTACATGGACGGATGTAAGTCTGCAAATTATGAAGGCTTTAATGAGTCTCTAAAAGAGTGTGGTGGAGGGAAGTAACTTCTATTTCTTTCCCAGGCCCATTCTATAAGTATCATTATGAAGTAAATCAGTAATCACAAATATCCATGTTAGATTTTATTGACTCATAGGATTCTAAAGAAGCTTCAGTTCTCCATTTATCACTTGGTATAGTGCGTAGAAAGCTACATAGCATTGTTTTAATGCTATCTGAACCTCAAGGACATACAGTATTTTTTTTTATATATATATAGTCTTGATGATATTGGCTCATTTCTCTGCTAAATTCATCATCTTTTACTTTACAGATTTTCTCTGTCAGATGAAGCATACAGATCCCTCAGGGACCAGGATAAAGATCAGTGTATTCTTATTACTGGGGAGAGTGGTGCTGGAAAAACAGGTAATATATAGCTTTGTGTTCTCCATGCTCCCCTCCAAAAATATGAGAGGGTGTTAGAGTTCTCTCTTTACATTTGCTCCACGCTGTAAACTAATTGCATCATATGTGCTACTGCCGGTGTGACATTGCATTGAGTGTTGTTGCATACATGCAATTCCATTGTATTGGTGCGATGTCATGATATCTATGTGCAAAGTCATCCTTTTGGTGATGCTATGTTGCAAAGGTCAAAATAAATTCATGACTCACTTGTCTTGCAGAATACACTCTGTCAAAGTTAGACTCAGGACTCAGTTTGTCAGACCACTCTGTTTTATTAGCATAGCGCTCTGCTAATAACACTCAGATAATGTGAGCCCCCTGCAAGATTCAAACAGTCTTATTTATACAGATAAAAGGGTGCGAACTAAACAAAGGGACAGAGAGAGCAAAACTGTAAAATTTGCCTGGGGCACAATATGCATATCCTGCTTCCTTATTAACTTTTATCGATCTAAGGCTAATGCTTCACCAATCGCCCTTAAGTGGAGCAATTGATTAACAGTAAATGTCTGCTTTCCTGACACCTGGATTGCAGCATTTCTCATTTCTACTTAAAGGTACATACAACATTCTTTAATTCATTCTATTTCTTTAATATAATTCATTTCACTTTCACAATCCCTCCTTTTGGTCAAGTTTACGCAAAGACCAACAATTACTGGGTTCCACATATTAATCGTTCTTTATCTCTTCATTCATCAGTGATATTTAACATCATCATATTAGCACTCTGTTTTGGGGCAGTCACCTGGGTGGCATGCCTTAACAATTCTGGATACAACAGGAGATTAACTGAAAACATACAAAAATCATTAGGATTCCAAACAGGATAGTCAGGGCTCCCTGAAACAACCAGTTTCCTATGCCAGAGAATTTGAACAGGTTACTTAGCCACTTCCATAAAGAACTCGGCTCTTCATGGGGAAGATATGCGATTTGTTCTAAGTGGCTAGCGCGATCTATTACCTCATTGGTGTCGTCAGGTATAAACACACATTCTTTTCCAATGAGAGCACAGGTCCCTCCTTTGGCCATCAGCACTATGTCCAATGCCTGACGGTTTTGAAGGGCCATCTGTTGGATTGCCCCTGTTTCTTTGGCCAGGGCTTTTAAACTCTCTCCGGTTTCATTTGCCATTATTTCAACCTCAAATATAATTCATATCCCCATACCCGGCCCGCCACTCTTTAGTTTTGTTCGAATAATCCCATACGCCATTGGCCACAATATGCTGAAGGCAACGGCTTTTTCCCAGATCCAGCCCTGTCCCATTACACACCCAACACCAATGACCTTTTCCCTCCACCAAACTTATCCATTTAGATACATTTATTCCCACTGCTTCCCAAGTGTCATTGCTGTTCCATGTTTTGTTAAACGGACGAGGTCCTCCAGTGAGGTCTGGGGAATTGAGTGGGATTGCCAGGACAGGAACACCAGCTTGAGAGTGGCCTGAGATGTGGCTGCAGACCCAGCAATTAGAAATATTAAGGGTCTGCGCTATCCACACTTGCTGCTGGATAAAAGAATTGTCATTGTGGACTCCCCAGACCTTAAGACACCAGCAGCCGAGGAACAGGCACCACCAGAGACGCATGTTGGAGGCAAGGCCCTTCTGGTTCTGACAACCTCAACCAAGTGAACCGCAGTCACGGTTTTACGTCTACCAGGCAGCAGGCGCTAGGCTCACTACTGCTCCTTCTCAGGCCTTGCTTTAGGTCGTCATCTGCTTCTGGCAACCCTTACGAGAGCGTAGATGGTAAGGTATTGCAGGCTGTTCCTCTACGTCTTCTTCCAGAGTCAAAATTGACTCTGCGTGGTTCTGAGGTGGTGATTGGTTCGCTGGGAGGGTGTCTTCTTACACTGCGAAGCATGTATCCACACTGCAATGCCAGATAGTTTACCAGCCGTCTGGATAGTAAGCAGTACCTGATGATTCTTTGATGTCCTTTAAGTCTCTTTACTTCTTTTTCCTTGACTCTGGCTGTAACAATGGCCTTCACACCTTCTTTTCCTGATGCATATATTCCTCATTCACGCAAACAGATTGAGAATACAAACAGTAGTATTTATATCGAGCAAAAAAGCGTTGCAAATTGAACCTTGCTAAGTTTTACAATCAGTAACCCAGACAATCAAATCATATATTAATTCTTCTGGGACATTATAAAATCCTGCTCCTACATAGCCCCCTTTTGACACTAAGATTATTAATCTCCAGTGTCACTTCTTATTTAGTCCACGTAATAGAAAATACTGGGAGGTGATTTGGACCTGTGGCTCTAGCTTTGCATACATTTGTTTTATCCAACAGCACATTTCAAACATTCCAATTAAACACATACAATTTAAAATTAAAAACAATTAGGGTTAGTAACATTAGTATGCCAGTAGTTGTGGGAGACCATTCAGAAAATGTTATACCAATGGTAAGTTGTTATGTCTTTCTGCAGTGGCAATTCTTAACATGTTGCCATTTGCATGTATAATATGAATGGTTCAGTTTCCCACATTGCCTTTTTGTTCGTTTTAGGAACTGTTACCTTTTTACCTTTTTGTAAACACAGTACATACATTTACATTTACATTTGTCTGTTGGAAGGTTGCTAACACTTCCATTCTTTAAAAACACTTTTCCCCAAGAATTAACACATACACATAGCCCATTATACAGTACTTTGGTCTCATTATTCATTTTATCCCACATACAGGATCCTAGTGAGATGTCTTTACTACAGGGCTTTGGAGCAACAGGCATGGATAAGCATACCTTTATTTGCAGTTTCTTTGTGCTGGCAGTTCTCTCCTTCCTTTATCAGTTAGGTAATTTGCATCAACACAGGCTTGGCTTTTGGATTCAAAGCCATCAGCAGAGCTCAGAGACTCTGTCTTAAAAGGAACACAATTAACTTTTACCAGAGTTTTGATTACTTTTAACTCTTGCTTCCAAAACACACAGAGCTCTGAAAAAGAAAACACAATCTATTGTGGCTCCTTTGGAGCCCTAATATGATTTTAATTAAGTAGCATGTTTCGTTTGCATTTATTTTACCCCCCTCTATAATATACACTGCACATGTCTGCACATTCCTTCTATACTTTAACTTTTAAAACATTAAGCCATATTAATTTTTACATAAGGTGTAACTGTTTCTTTTGTTCTTACAGAGTTTTTATGTACCCTTATCAAAGTGACAGTCTGATTACACAGAGCCATTTTAAGGCTCAGTGTTTCTAACATTGCTTCTTTTTGTTTTGTGCACCTCACCCTGGCTGTTGCTTCAGAGGGGCACTGTCTTTATTCTTTTACTACAGCTCTCATCTGCTATTTTGTTACAAAAACAAACAAACAAAGAAAAAGAATCCAGAATCTCTCCCTATTCTTCTGATTTTGACTGCCCTGCTGCAGTCATGACTTGGTCTTTATTTAAAAACATTTTAAATTTTGTAAAGAATCAAGTTACCCCTTAAGGGTTAAATACCAAATCTCAAAGCCAACCAACACTGATTACCTGTGTCTGGCAAAAAGGTCTGTCAGTTTTGCAACTTTGAATTAAAGAATCAAATGGATTTTTAGTGGCATTATAAACAAAACAAAACCAATTTATCTTAAACCTACAAAACAGGAGTTTTACAAACCTCACAGATTTCCACAGACAGACAGATACATACACATTTTCTTTTCCTTAACATCCCTTTTATACTGCTTTGTTTTTACGTAGCTGTACATAGATTACGTTACCTTTATACATTTGGGGCAATTAAGTTCCAATAGAACCCCCCTATGTTCTTTTAGCAAATTTGACTCAATTGTCCATAGTCAAATGATTTCAATCAGATTATCTCTTTACCTGGATTTTTTACAAACGTTCCTTTAGAAAAAGGGGCCCATTTTTCCTTCTGAATGGCTGCAAAGAAACCAAGAATTCTTTTTCTCTTTAACATGGTCCTTTTTAACATTTTCACAAAGTTTAACTGCTTAATTCTCTCCAGCCTCTGTAGAGTTAACTTTTCACTCTCTTTCCTTAAATCACTTGTTTATCTCCCAAAATGACACCTTTATTAACTCAGATTTCACCATTTTAAGTATTGTTCCAGGGATTCATGCCTTTTCTTACTCCTGACACTATGCCCTTAGGGCTTCCAACCTTTTTTCAGTTTCTTTATCTGTTGCTTGCCTGCTTGTCTGGGCCTGATCCTGCTTTTTCCAATGAGCCGTTTTTGTGAGTGATACTGTGGTTATTTCACAATTTTTAAAGAAATGTTTAAGGAAAGGGACCAGGAAGGGTGGGGGCTAGTTGAAGAGTCCACCCTCCTTGCTGGATTGGTAGTGGAATACTAAAGAATCAGTTTCTGAGGCAGACAACGAAGGGGAACAGAACAAGGGGCTTGTCCTTTTTACAATGAGATGGGAGTATGGAGGGGGTTGGGATTGATCCGGGTTTTTTCAGAGAACGGGGTAAAGGGGAGCGCTCAGTCTGGTGGTGGGAGAGGAGGCTTTTGATAAAGCTTTTAACTTATTATTTGAATCTTTGAGAGAGGTGAGTTTTGATTTTGTCCACCCACGGTTTTCCTCTTCCCACCACTGCATGAAACAATTAACCTCTCCTTTGGCCAATTTAGTTTTAGGTTGGCCGAGTTTGTCTTTTAAGACGTCCACTCGGTCCTTGTCCCAAGATTCTAACAGTGGCCACTGAGTTTTGGGATCTCCCTGAGTTAGCCTAGACCATTTTTCCAGAAATTTACAGGAATCCGGACCCTTCCTAAAAAATGAGCCGGCGTTCCTTTAGGGAACTGTCCCAACTTAGATGTCTGGTTACCAATACAGGAGGACTTTACACACACCAATCACACAAGAAAGAAATTTGGGTTCATCAGAGCGATGCCCAGTGCAACACACAAAAGGAGCCCACAGGCTGCTGCCTCAGTCGCACTTGCTTTCACATCAAGGGTTTTACCCAAGGTGCGGTGCGGCTGCGATTGTGCAGATTTCACTCAATCAGACCGCGGGGACAGGAACCCCTTGGTCGGCCAATCCCTGGACGGAGACAGCACCCAGACTCAAACACTCCACAGGAAGATGGATAGACACAGAGACAGGACAGTCCTCAGTCCAGACAAAACACAGTAATTACCTGACCAGATTCCTGATGTCCGATCCCAGGATCCCTACTAGAAAAGAGTGGGAACCAACAGGTTCGATGATGTAGACTTCACTGTGGTCGTGCGCCCTTCCGTTCAGGAGGAGGACCGCTCGGGCCAAATGCCCAGGTGCCGGCTGCCACGGTCATCCCACAAAAAACGGTCAGGAATCACACGGCCCCAGTGAAGACAGTTGCCATCTCGGTGGGACCTCCAAATTGTCAAAGTTAGACTCAGATCTCAGTTTGTCAGACCACTCTGTTTTATTAGCACAGCGCTTTGCTAATAACACTCAGATAATGTGAGCCCCCTGCAAGATTCATACAGTCTTATTTATACAGATAAAAAGGTGCGAACTAAACAAAGGGACAGAGAGAGTAAAATTGTAAAATTTGCCTGGGGCACAATATGCATATCCTGCTTCCTTATTAACTCTTATCGATCTAAGGCTAATGCTTCACCAATCGCCCTTAAGTGGAGCAATTGATTAACAGTTAATGTCTGCTTTCTTGATACCTGGATTGCAGCATTTCTCATTTCTACTTAAAGGTACATACGGCATTCTTTAATTCATTCTATTTCTTTAATATAATTCATTTCACTTTCACAACTCCAAGCCCGTGAAAACTGGACCTCCCCTGCCATTTTGGGATGGGTTGAATCCCTGGAAAGCATTCACTAAGTTCTTTAAATATAGGACTTTTAATTTCTTACGCTATTTATATAAAAACACAATGGTGATGGCTTTGGAAATGAAATCTCTCATGCTGTGCTCAGCTACACTTAGTACACTGGCAAGTGTACAAGATAACTGCATGTCTCACAAGCAAAGCTGGAATAATTTTTGAGAAAATTCTCAATTCATTGAAAAGCATGGAATCGTGTGGGGGGTAAATGTCACTTTCATAATTGTTCACCTTGAAAGCTCATTTTTAAAAAAATCAGTTGCATTATAGTCTCAAATAGCTGTTATTAAATTGCTGCTGTGGAAAAGAAACAGCAGGTACAGAACACTTAAATTTGTTTCTACATCATCTGAGTGATTGTTTCTGAAGCCAGGAATACTTACAGTTTATTATGCATCCAGTAAACAAAAATAAAATTGGTGTAACAAAGACTGCATAGAGAGCTTCATTCGGGGGACATAGGGTTGGAAGGGTTTTGCACCTTAGTGTTCTTAATGTGCATTCTCAAAAGTTGTGTACTTTTTTTTTATTGCCCCTTTTGTGAATCCCGAATGAGAGGCTTGGACATGCTGTAATTCTTTCCTGTGTCAGTTCTGTGATAATGAAGAAGGGTGGTCTACTGAGTAAATAAGCATATTAAAAATAATCTTAAGTTCCCTTAACACAAGTTCACTGCATGGTAGTTCAAACTTCATTAATAGTTGAAAGGAATTCTTTAGTGTTATATTTTAGCCTCATATAGTTCCTCCAGGGTTATGAGCAATTTAGCAACTAACATGGAATAAATTCACAATTATTTGTAGATTGCATAACAGCAGACATTAGGGGTGACTGAATTACTTGCCTATTCTATACATACATGATGATTGTTACGTGTTCAGTAGCCAAGGTCATTATGGGCATGTTAGAAATACTGAGATGATCTTTTCTCTTTAAAAACTAAATGGAAAACTACGAGAAGCTGTAGTAGAAGTAAAGGTTAGGATTCTGACTAAAGTGAATAGATGCCAAAACTGCATTGCTGCAAATTCTCATGATATTTGTTGTTTTTCTTAAAGCACCTGAAGTCTGAGAACTTTAGCTTTTTTTTTTTTTATTATTATTATTATTAAAGTTTCTAGCCCTTTCGATTGTGGGGAAAAGCTTGAAATCATGAACCCTAAATGTGTGAACACCGGAAGGCAAATAAAAATAATCCCAGTCTTATACATGTCATGATTTTTTGGTGGTCAGAATCTTGACTTCTAAATGTTTGGGGCTGGCAGTATTGAAAGTCTCTGTAGTGTGATCAGTTTCTTGGTTTTAGCCTGGAATTTACTTTGACTGTATTAATTCATTTTCTTTTTTGTACCAATTACTGTTTGTGGAGATGTGCAAGAATATTTCACATGCTGCCAGAAGTGAATATGATGTTATCATGGTTAAAACAGAAGGCTATCCAAGATTCCGAACAAAATAGTGTTTAGATATTGATTTAATGTGCAGTGCTTTATTGGCTCAATGTTGCAGATTAAACCAAATTTTCAAATAAAAGATACTAGGTGATAATTTTCAAAATTTGCATTGTTTTCTCATTCTGATAGCCTTTTCCCTCTGCTCTGGATTTATCCTGATGTCATCAGAAAGTGCACACTTAGCCTAAATTACATTACATTCACTTATTTGCTGCTTTAGTTCTTTTTTCACTCAACGCTTGAGTAGCCCTTCTCAAAGAATTTGGACTGTTTAGGGAATTTGTTAGATCAGATAGCTGAGAAACACTTAAGCATGCAGAGTAGTCTCTTATTTCACTGCTGCACATCAGCCTGATTGTCTCAGGCTAGGTCTATACTACCCGCCTGAATCGGCGGGTAGAAATCGACCTCTCGGGGATCGATTTATCGCGTCCCGTTGGGACGTGACAATCGATCCCCGAATCGGCGCTCTTACTCCACCAGCGGAGGTGGTAGTAAGCGCCGCTGACAGAAAGCCGCAGAAGTCGATTTTGCCGCTGTCCTCACAACAGGGTAAGTCGGCTGCGATACGTCGAATTCAGCTACGCTATTCACGTAGCTGAATTTGCGTATCTTAAATCGACTCCCCCCTGTAGTGTAGATGTACCCTCAGCACCGTTAGGCGCCTTTGATCCATGGTAAAAATCTTCCATTTCCTCACAACTACTGTCCAGTTTAAAACTAGCTGTGGTCCTTTAGGGAATGCCGCCAACAAAAAATCACACTTGTCTCAGAAATTTCTTACCTGCTGTTTCAAGTGGATCCTTTTGGACTACAATAACTCGAAGAGATTAGAGAGAATATTTCTTTGTTTATTTTGTGCTTTCAGCAGTACTTTGTGTGTAACCAGTTTCATAGCTTTCCCCTGTTGTTTTTGTGACAGTCTAACCCAACAGGGCGGGGAGAAAAACTGATTGGCTGAGGAGATTTGGGAGGCAAGCGTAAAACCTGAAACAACTCTTAACTTGTTTTGTTTTAAAACTGGCCAGATAAAAAAAGGGACACAATCATTTGTAATACCCTTCTATTGGCTTCATACCATACAGAATGGGTGCTTTGTAAACAGAGAGATACACAGTACTTTATTCACCACAGAAAGGCCTGCAATTTTTCCTTTTCTTGTCTCCATTTCCCTTCTACTGCTCCACTGAAAATTGCTCCTTCAGCACTTAGGGATCTCTGTTGTGGAGGATGGGCATGAGGCTCCAACTCATCCTACCTCATCCAATCACTAGTCCGGCTGCCAAAAACTCTTCTTCACCCAGAAAGATTGCAAGCATTCCACCCACCAACTCACTGGGGAGGGAAACTTCCATGTAGAAACAAAACATCATTCCACTTAACACCTGAGCTAGGGTGGCCTAGGATTGTCCTGAAGTCTCCAGGAATTAAAAAATAATCTTTAATTAAAGATTGTCATGTGATGAAACCTCCAGGAACACGTCCAACCAAAATTGGCAACCCTAACCTGAGCATGCGTTCAGACTGCAAATCTAGATTTAAATCAGCATTTATCCCTTAGCTCAACAGCCACTGCTGCTCACACATTTTCTATGACAGATTCATATTTCTGTATTTAAGTCAACTCTTTAAATCAGCCTCTCTTTATCTTTTGGGGAAATAATTGTAGTTTAATTAACCAATTGCTTTCACCTCCAATATGGTTACCCTTTCCGATGTATAAAAGGTATTCATATGAAGTTGACATGTAGCATTGAAAAAAATTGTTCAACTTTTGCTAAAAAAAAAATAAAAAAAAAATCACTTGATGCTCATATCTTCTTTTAGTTTTGGTTAAGATTTGGAGAATGATTATGCTGATATTAGATCTATCAGAAGCCTTTCATACCATTGACCATGAGGTGGTGTCAACTGTTTTGTACACTTGAGTGTGTGTAGGCAGGATTGTGTTGAAGATGTTTTGTCCTTTCTGAGATCTCTGTGAGAAGAATATTTGGGCAGACAGGAGTATTTGCTCTGGCGGCCTTCTCATGAGTTTCCCCAAGGTGTGGAAATATTCTTGGTTTTGTGGATTGCGTTTTCTTGTACAAAGAGGATGTCTTGCTACTGCTATTTTGTCCTAATATTTCTAATCTGTCAAAGGTACCTGGAGACTTGCATAGGTTTTTCCTCATATGTTGAAATTGAAATAAAATAAAAGTTTGGATGTATATCCAAAATTATCGAGACTTCTTTGGCTAGAAAGCTGCTTGGGAGTCTCATTATGTTTCTGGTACATATTGGGCTGAGGCAGACTGGAATACGAGACCAAGAGAATAGCTTTTCATGTATTTTGGTACTTTTTTTTTTATTCTAATCTGCAAGTTGGACATGCAGAAACATATACATTTTTAAAAATATACTTGAATTTTGTTGACCATCAAAGATTCAATTCAGTTCTTACTTTTGCTTTAATTTGTTTGCCTATCCGTACATCAGGTGTAATAGGGAAGATACTCAGGAAAATCAACGAGGAGTCCTTGTGGCAGGGCCGGCTCCAGGCACCAGCCGACCAAGCAGGTGCTTGGGGCGGCACCTGGAGGGGGGCGGTGCTCCGGCCAGTCGGGAAGAGCAGGGCCCCGGCCGGGCTCGCCGCCCTCCCCCCGGCGCTCCGGCTGGTCGAGGAGAGCGGGGCCCCGGCCGGGCTCTCCGCCCTCCCCCCCGGCGCTCCGGCCACCGGGGAGAGTGGAGCCGCAGCGGGCTTGCTGCCCTCCCCCTGGTGCTCCGGCCGGTTGGGGAGAGCGGGGCCCCGGCCGGGCTTGCTGCCCTCCCCCCAGCGCTCCGGCCATCATTGAACCTAACCACATCAGCCACACCATCAGGGGCTCGTTCACCTGCACATCTACCAATGTGATATATGCCATCATGTGCCAGCAATGCCCCTCTGCCATGTACATTGACCAAGCCGGACAGTCTCTACAAGAAAGAATAAATGGACACAAATCAGGCATCAAGAATTGTAACATTCAAAAACCAGTAGGAGAGCACTTCAATCTCCCTGGACACTCAATAACAGACTTAAAAGTGGCCATTCTTCAACAAAAAAAACTTCAAAAGCAAACTTCAATGGGAAATTGCAGAACTTGAATTAATTTGCAAACTTGACACCATCAAATTAGGCCTGAATAAAGACTGGGAGTGGCTGGGTCACTACAAAAAGCAATTTTCCCTCTGTTGATACTCACACCTTCTTGTCAACTGTTGGGAATGGGCTACATCCACAGTGATTGAATTGGCCTCGTTAGCACCCCCCTGGATAAGGCAACTCCCATCTTTTCATGTGCTGTATATTTATACCTGCCTACTGTATTTTTCACTCCATGCATCTGATGAAATGGGTTATAGCCCACGAAAGCTTATGCCCAAATAAATTTGTTAGTCGCTAAGGTGCCACAAGGACTCCTGGTTGTTTATGCTGAGACAGGCTAACAGGGCTACCCCTCTGAAACCTGTCTCTCAGGAAAATGGAGCTTTTTGTGGAGTGTTTATAAGGAGGAAATGGCCCTGCTCTTTCTTAGCCTATTTAAAATACTCCAAATAGACCCCAAATCCTGAAGAATTTTGTGAATGATCTTATTTTACACCTCTATATCTTGAAATATTACGTGTTTGCGAAGCTTTGTTAAGGCAATCTGCGGCAGAGACAGACTGTGTAACTGTCTGTGTGCTAGAGTCTGGCTCCTGTGCCACAGAGGCTGGGGTGATGGCAATTGCTCTCCTCTCCTTCTGGAGTAGCAGCCTGTGCGCCTCCTCCCCCACTTTCCCCATCATCCCCCCCCTCCCAGTACTTTCCAATGTTGCTGTGGTATTGGCAGGGTTGGCCAGAGTTGTAGATGACACCTTCTTGAAAGAGCTATTGTTTCCGGCTGTTGGTGGACTGGGGTAGGCATCACTGCATTGCTTTGACTTGGGTTCCATTTTCAAGCTTTTCTTTGCAATGGTGAGGGCTGAGAACCTTTATAAAAATGAAAACTGAGATTCTGTTGAACTCATGTGATTCCAGGAGATGAGGACCTGGGCACAGGCCTGCCATACCTATCTATCTGTTTTCTGAATTCAACTTAGGGACAGAAACAGCCAGTTAGTACTAAGCAAATTTTGCTTAAACGGAAGAGAATCAAAATTCAAGGAATAACCGTTTGTTTGTTTGTTCTTTGCTGAAATCAGACCCTTAAATATGTACCAGATCTTTGAAAGGATAAAGTAAATAAGTTTTTATTATCATTGTATTGATTTGAGTGGGATTCCAGCTGTTAGTAATTATGTTGTATTTAAATTGTATTAATGCATATCCTGTGAGTTACCCCAAATTGGGCAGTCTTGCATCATATTAAACACTGGAGACCTTGTTTTAAACCTTACTTGCTCATCTCCTGTCACAACTGGTCTCTGTGCTAAACAATATTATCATAAGATCCAGACTATTTGTTTTATGTAATCTTTACTAATATTATCTGGATGGGTCATTGACACTGATTTGATGTTTACATAACTGGGATTTTACAATTTCAGAACTTGTTCAAACTTGCTTATGTTAAAATTAACACAGTGAAATTATGTTCATTGACTAAATTAATGGTTTGTATTCTGTAATCTGTTTTAAAATAGATTTCATTAATTACTTTTTAGCTACAGTTATGTGACGTGTGTGTGTGTGTGTGATTTTATATATAATATGCAAAAGCCAAATAGATCTACTAAATCTAATTACAGATAGATTGATTTAGTAGTTTTATTTGCCTTTTGCATTTTGCAATGTTAAGGCCCATTGTTCGTAGCCTGACATGTTACAGATGAATTTTCATACTGTTAGCTTGTTGAGTCACTTTTACTCAAGCTGAATGGAAAAGGACCTATATATGCTTGATTCACTAGTGTTCCTAATCATTTTGCTTGGGTCCTAAATATTCCAGGCCATTGAAATCAATAGGTCTCTGTGTGCACACAGAGGTCTGAGTGCATGGGCCTCATCACAGCATCAGGGCTGTATCAAGAAGATACAGATATGTGGAGGAAGATTGGGGTCTTTAACTCCTGCTGGAATGGTAAAAATGTAAAGGAATACAAGCCTCCATAATAAATAAACTATTTATGCCAGTTTTTGGGACTATTTCTCACTTTTTAATCCACTCTCCACAGAGGCCAGCAAGCTTGTCATGTCTTATGTAGCAGCTGTTTGTGGAAAAGGAGCAGAAGTTAATCAAGTAAAAGAACAACTTTTACAGTCAAATCCAGTGCTTGAAGGTAAGAATCTAATAATGTGTGTAAAAAATACATTGCTTCCTGTACTGCATCACCCTACCAGGTCAGCTGGTTTTGCAAATGGAATCTTTCACTAGTGCAAAGATTTGAACCATTAATATTTATAGTATCCAAAACCATAGTTGGTGCTTTATAGGATTCCAGAAATAAGGCCTTACAATTATTCAGCTGTGGAAGGTTCTTTTTAAACAGAACTGTTTTTGTTTAAATTGACTCCTTATTGGCAAGACTGAAAGAGTGGGTTTTTAGGAGGGAAGAAAATGAGGAGGATGTCACCGTTTCTGGGCTAACTGCCTTTTTGATCCCTCCTGATCTCTTTGAGTGAATTAGGGTTATCATATTTCCACAATCAAAAACGAGGACACTGGGGGGTCCGGGGAGGAGCCCCGTTCTAGCCCTGCCCCGCCCCCATCCACTCCCTCCCACTTCCAACCCCCTGACTGCCCCCCTCAGAACTCCCAACCCCCGTTGCTCCTTGTCCCCTGACTGCCCTCTCCTGGGACCCCTGACACTAACTGCCCCCTAGGATCCCCCCCCATCTAAGCCTCCCTGCTTCTTGTCCCCTGACTGCCCCCTCCTGAGAACCCCCCACCCTAACTACCCCCCCTAGGACCCTACCTGTCCCCTGACTGCCCCAACCCTTATCCACACCCCCAACCCATATTAACACCCCTCCCCCAGACAGACCCCCGGGACTCCCATGCCCTATCCAGCCACTTCCCGCCCCCTGACAGGACCCCCAGAACACCCGACCCATCCAACCCCCTCTGCTCCCTGCCTTCCTCGACCCCTCTCTACACCCCAGCCCCCCTGACAGCCCCCCCAGAACCCCTGACCCATCTAACCCCCCCTGCTCCCTGTCCCTGACTGTCCCAACCCCTCTCCACACCCCTGCCCACCTGACAGTCCCCCCCCCCCCCGAACTCCCGACCTATCCAACTCCCCCTCCCTGTCCCCTGACTAGGGCCAGCTTTAGCAAGAGCCCAGGAATCAGGCTGCGCTCCGGCCGGAGCTCTGGCCGAGGTTGTGGCGCTTGGGGCCGGGCCGGAGGTGCTGGGCCGGGGCCGATGCCCTGGGGCCCGAGCCGGGCTGGAGCCGCTGGGGCCGGGGTAGGCACGCTCGGCCAGAACCAGGGCCGGTGCCCTGGGGCTCGAGCCGAGCCGGGCCGGAGCCGCTGGGGCCAGGGGTGGTCGGCCAGCGCCGCTCGGCTGGGGCCAGGCCAGCGTGCTCGGCCGGAACCGGGGCTGGTGCCCCCGAGCCAAGCCGGGGCCGGAGCCGCTTGGCCGGGGCTGGATGGAGCCGCTCTGCTGGAGCCGGACTGGGCCACTCTGCGCCTCCCCGGAGCCCCGCCTGCCCCTGCTTGTTTTCAGACTTCCGTGAACATCTGATTCGCGGTAAGCAGGGGAGTAGCAGGGGGGCGGAGCGTTCAGAGGAGGGGGAAGTGAGCTGAGGGAGGGGTGGACAGCTGCGGGGCCGGGTGGCTTGCTAAGGCTGCAGGGGATGGGGGGAGCCGGGAAAGGGCTTTGGCTGCCGAGCGGTGCTTGGCAGCCGCTTTTCGGTCGATAAATAGCCGACTGGGGGGAAATCCTGGACATTTTTAGATTTTTAGAAATCCCCCCCGGATGGCTATTTAAAGAACGAAAAGCTGGACATGTTCGGGGAAATCCGGACGTATGGTAGCCCTAGAGTGAATGCTGTCTCAGGCATCTAACTGTCACCTGTCTCAGCATGCTAGTTTCCCGCTCTCAGACCGGGTCTTGGGCTGCAGTCTGCTGTGATCAGCCATGATTATCTCAGTAGATCTGAGTACCTTGGGTTCAGTATCTGCAGTTTGTTTCCGTTAGGGAGCTCTGGGAGTTGTAATGAGTGACCAAACAGCCTTCATAAAGCCAAGTATTTATTTAAAAGAAAAAGATTTTAGACAGGGTGGATTTGATTTAAATCACTAGTCAGGAAGACTCGATTTAATCATGGATTTCTATATAAAAGTGCATTCTTGTTGGTTGTTATAACCTTAATACATATTCTTCACAACTCAGAGACAGATGTAGGTTTCATTTTTAGAAGGTACACACCATACATTTTTTAAGTGATTTATTTTGAAACCTTTTCAGTTTAGTTTTACAGCTATATCAGAAGATGAATGATTGTTTGGTTATTTCATTTACCAAAGGTAATTGAAACATAGTTCACCTCCCAATGGCTTCATAAATATCTCCAATTCAACAGGTTAATCATTAATATTTGGAGGATTTTCTTGCCATGCTGTATTAGGAGGAGAACATCACCAGACAGACATTTAAATTGTTTTATTTAACTAAAACAGCAACGTTATGTATTCTGGATATTTTTCTTTAACAGATAAACATAATATTTTAACAAAACAAGCAACACGTCTCATGATGTTGTTTCATTTAGGCAACCAGGCCTTTCATTTCTTTGTTGCACTGTTTGCATTTTGCACGCATGCTTGTCTTGTCCGCATGTAGAGAACTTCATTAAAATATTCCCAAACTGGGTCTCTTTTACGGCCTGCTGCCATTATAAGTTTTCCCTTCTAGTGAGAGAACGGTCTGGTAGATCTCAAATCAATGAAGGCTACACTCAGAAAGACCTCAAGACTTCTGGAATATGCTGCTCAAATGGTTTCACTTTTGTTTCTACTGCCTGTCCCAGACTACTTCTCCTTGTCCAGATCTATTCTGCCCCCAACAATCTTCTATTCATTGAACTTTTTGAAACTTTGCACTGCTAATGTAAATTAACATGAGAAACAATGAATTTAGGAGAAAACTGTCTCAAACACTTTATAATGGAACATTTGTCTTTAGTTCTGTGCATGGTTATAAATGAATCTCGTGTGTAGCACTGTATTTAATTATATGGTTGTTAAAAAGGTGACTTATTGCACTGTATAAAGTTTTTTTTTTAAACAATTCTGTCACTTTTAACCCTGGCCTTTGAGAGCAACAAACTTTGTCTTTTGGCTCCAGTTCTTTGACCCAGAATAGTCTCTCCAT
Organism: Malaclemys terrapin pileata; assembly: GCF_027887155.1. Taxonomy (NCBI): domain Eukaryota; kingdom Metazoa; phylum Chordata; order Testudines; family Emydidae; genus Malaclemys; species Malaclemys terrapin. The sequence continues at coordinate 28,367,264 of NC_071515.1, read as the reverse complement.
GCAAATTTGTTAAAGCTGAGAAATGTATATTTTTCCACTCAGTGTCAACTTTACTTGAGTACTGAAAATATAGATATATATTTTGTGACAAGTAGCTCAAAGCCTTCTGCAATGAGCATGAGCACTGTATTTCATAATAGCGAAGGGCATACTCCCATTTGACAAACACAGCTTTACAGAATGAAATCTAATTCCTTAACTTGCCCTACAGTTTATTTTGAGTTCATGTTGCATGCATGATGTAAGCTGGTAGTTGCCAGGCATAGTTCAAAACCACGTTGAACGTAATGTTGGGAACGTTTTTTTCTTCACTTCCATCTTAACTGATTTTCATAAACCCATCTTCAGCAACTGATAATGATGTCTCAAACACAGGACTGTGCTTTGTTTTCCATAAGGCATCAATTTGTTTATTTTTGTTTTTGCATAACATACAGTCATGACTTGTTTTTAGTATTTAAATGTTTTTGCCATGTTTCATTTATTTTTTCTTCTTTCCTACCAGCTTTTGGAAATGCCAAAACCGTAAGAAATGACAACTCTTCTAGATTTGTGAGTATATGTACAAGGCACAGAAGATCATACATATAGTGTAAAGGAAATAATTCCTATCGAAGTTTAGAGCGTGATAGATTTTTATGTAGTTACAGAAGCCTGGGCAGTATCGTGCGTGTCTGGAGCAGATGTTCTCATAGGCATTATTGCTCATCTGCAGTATATTTTTTTTAAAATCTGTCTTAATTAAGAAAACATTTAAGTGGACTGTGTCAACTTGTTCCAACCCAAATTTTGTCATGTCTTGAAATTCTTAGCATCTATTGGTATTTTCTTAAACTATGTCATCAGACCTTCTCCTTAACACGGGACATAGAATTTCTCTGAGCCAATGTAGATCCTTCCCTTACTGCTTCACAGCAAGCATTTAAAACTTACTCCAGCACTAGCTGGTTCTCCAGAATGCAGCGGTTTGTAGCTGTGGAGGTTAATCCCTATTCCGAGGAGGAAATGAGTCCATCAGTCACTTCCCAGATTTTCTCAGGCATTTGTAGCATGTGAGTAACACATGTGGCACTGTCTAGCTTACTTTTAGAATCAAGCTGTACGCTAGGAGGCAAAGGGCCACTTTAAAATCCCACCTGACTGGTGGGTACGTACTTGGGCAGCTAGCCCGAGTGGCTCCCTGTGCTGCCATGGCCACACTGCCATTTTTAGCACACTAGCTTAATCAGAGTTACTGCGTGTCTTTCTACCTGTACTGGGAAGCACCCTTCTAGCTGCTGTGTAAATATAACCAGACATCCAAAAAACATCCTTTTTATCAGGGATAGGAGGCCTCATCCCAACACTGTAGGTTTCTGTAAACTCAACCTGCCCCGTGGAGAATGGCACTTAGCTCTCATGCTCCCTAATTACCTGCATGCATGCAGGAGAGTCATTTCATTCTAGAGCTAGGCTAACTCTTGCTTGGTTAGTGGTTTTGAGCAGAAGCAGAGGGTTCACTTGGATAAGGGATCTTTCTCCACCTGCACCTTTCACCTCTGGAACTGTTTAAATATACTGAGTATTAAAAGACCAGCATTTCTTCTGAATACTTTAAACTACCCCACACCCACCATAGGACTTGCACAGCCGAGGAAACTGAGATACTTTCTGTTAGATCAGACCTGTAAACAGCAATGACTCTTTTTCAGAGTTGTTGTTATTCCCGTTATATAATTGATCTTCCTAGTGAGTAGATGAAAAGACAGTTAGATTATGTAGAAAGAGATGTATAGTAGTCATATTGATGACAATGTGAGTAATTATAATTAGCTCTACAATTATTTTTGCATAAACAGTGTAGGTTTTTAATGTGTTAATTTAAAGATTCCATGTTTTTCGTATCTTACTGCTTTATTCAGTAGGAGACAAAAAATGGGATGGGGAGATATGGAAAAGATGAGTTTGATACTGAACTGTGGCACAACAAAGGATTGTTTAAAGACTTTTTGTTCTTGTATCTATAAGTGGAAATCGTTCGTCCATCCAGACTCCTTCCAAAGTAAATGGAAGGTTCACCCCTGTATGTAGGGAGGAACTTGGTTCTCTTGCCTGCTTATGTTCCTAAAGACGAAATCAGGTTCTATTCCTTTGTTTGCCCAAGGCAAATAATATTAATGAATGATTAAAAGATTTTTTTAAAATCATCTTCAGCATTAAGGGAGGGCAAGTATACTTTTGCAAGCATTGGTAAGTTTTCATGACATTTTTACAAGGCTGAACTTGAATTCCAAAAGGAGAGAGGGTGTTGGACCACCTTTCTTTTTCATCTTACATTAAAAGCTTTTCTTGTAAGAAATTAATGACCCTGTCGTTTGAAAGGAAAACATTTTTGTCATAGCACTACTTATGAAACCAGCCACATTGCTCTGTGATGTACAGTATTTAATGTTTCATTTCACCCAATAGAAACTTTCACCTCTCCCTTCTGAATAATTGCTTAATTCATGATTAGTTGTGATCCCTGTTCTAAAAATGCATTTAGTCTCCTCGTAAGAGTTTTCATTGCTTTCTGACTTTAACATAAAATTAGACTGAAAACCAAAATACGCAAGAGAGAGCTAAATTTGAGAGTTGCCACTTATCTGGCTGGACGAAACATAATTATACCTCAGCTAGATTTGATGCTATTCCCGACACAGTTGGCTGCCTAAATGGTCATGTGACAAGGAGCATTGTGCTACTTAGCAAGTTAATCACTGCATGATATCATCTCCCCTCTTTCCTTTTTTTTAACTCTGCATCTTTAATTCAGATTTATTTTGCAGGCATGAAGTTTCTATATGTGTTTACTCTTCAGTTTTGCTACGAACACCATGTTAGCTATTCTGGTTTTCTGTTAGTGGATTTGTACTCTGCAAGTTAATACCTTGTTAAGGAAAGATTTCAGCAAAAAATCAAATGTGAAACTGTATAGGAACTGGCAATAAATATAATTGCTACTAATAAGTTGGAACTAAATGTTTGGAGACCCAAAAGACTGGCCACCCGTCCCCAAATTTCTCTTAAGGGCTGAAAGTAGAAAGCGACAAAATTGGGTATGTGTACACAGCAGTGTAAGCCCAGGATTCAAACTCAGCCTAATCCCTCTTCCCTCTACACACAAAAGCATGCTAACCAAGGGCTTGGACCCAGGGTGCCAGGACGCAGCATTCCAGCCCTGTTGTTTTGCATTGTAGACACAACCCCACTGAACTAGTGCTCTGGGTGTCTGCTGAAAGTATCCCACAATTCCATGGGCCTACTTTGAATATGGGTTCAAATGCATTGGAATATCTTTATTGCTTTAAATTGGGCCCCAAAGTTGATTAGGATGGTACATTCATACTGTGGTCCTCCACCTGAATAGAACTTAGGGATGCAGTCTGACTGGAGAGCTGCTTTTGTCAGGGGAAGGCCTTCACAACCCCTTCCCCCCCCCCCCCCCAAATTCTTGCTCAGTAGCTGGTGAGAGATTCTTATGCTGCTTCCACGCAGCTGAGTCTGCTCTGACTGCTCCTCTGATTGACCCTGTTTGTTTTTCTGAATTGGACAGAATAGAGTGTTTTCATCGCAGGCACTGTAGGCTCTAGAGTGTCGTAAGATGTTCCAGGAGTGAGGCAAGGTCCAAGGTTTAGGGGATATTGGAGTATTTGGGGTGGGAAGGCAAGGTGCCTGAAAGGTGGTGTGGAGAACAAAACAAGGAGTAATAAAAGTGGGTGAAACCAGGAAGGTGGAGGGGAAGAAGAAACGGCAAGGAGATAGGAAGTGTGGACGGTTGAATTTGGGAGATCAGGAATATGAAGGGGGGAGAGAGTACAACCAGTTGTCTTTCTCTCGTCAGACCTTGCTTTTAAATCCAGAGCTAAAATAATCTTTGGGGAGCATACTCCTGGCCCAGTAATTGGAAAACTGGAATTGTGGTAATTCTCTGATTTTAATTACTTAAAAAACTTCATGTAATTTTGAAAAAAGCCCGAATTTACCAGTTCCAAATTAATTTTTCAAACAAGAAAATACAAGTACTTTCCTGTGTTGTCTGTGACACGGCTGCCAACATTGCGAAAAAAATTACTTGTTACTGTTTAGCTAGACACTTAATTAGGGTTACCATATTCTGTGCCTCCAAATGGAGGACACTCCACGGCCCCCAGCCCCGCCCATACCCCGCCCCAACCCCGCCCCCTCCCCAAAGTCTCCGCCCCCTCCCCTGCTTCCCGCGAACATTTGATTCGCGGGAAGCCTGAAGCAGGTAAGGGGGGTGTGGGGGGGAGGAGGCGCGGCCCAGGCTGGCCCCCCGGCGGCTCCAGCCTGGGTCGGCTCGGGCCCTGGGGTGCCGGCCCCGGCCGACCACCCCCGGCCCGCCCAGCACTGCCGGCCCCCGGCGGCCCGGCGCACCCCCGGGCTCCCCGCGGGCCCGGCTGACCGGCTCCCCGCGGGCCCGGCTGACCGGCTCCCCGCGGGCCTGGCTCCCCGCCGGCCCGGCTCCCAGCCCGGACCCCGGCCCGGCACCGCGCTCCCGGCTCCCCGTCCGGCCCCGCGCCCGGCACTGCGCCCCTAGTTCCCGGCCCGGCACCATGCCACCGGCCCCGCACCACCGGCCCCGGCCGAGCACCACCCAGCCCTCCCGATTTTCCCGGACATGCCCGGCTTTTGGGGATTTCCCCCCGGACGGGGATTTGAGCCCCCAAAAGCCGGACATGTCCGGGAAAATCCGGACGTATGGTAACCCTAACTTAATAAGCCAATCCTGACAAATTTCACCCTGTAAATTAGAATGCATCTTTAAAGCAATGCTTAAGGAGTGTAATATGATACTCAATTTTATGTGGCTCTGTGATGGAAAAAGTCGTCCTAAGTAAAATGAGTGGAAATGTGTAAACACAAGACCTTCCTTTTCAACTCATTGGCTCCATTAAGTAAGCACTGGGGGGGGGGAGGTGAAACAGAATAATCCATTATATGGGAATGTATTTGGAGTTTGTTTGAATTATTGCCAAAATGCATTATCCTTGAACTGTTTGCCCGTGAGCTGTACTGTCGTTGACTTCATAAACAATAAGGGTCCGTTGCTTGCTGTTGAAAGTAACTGTTACTAAATTGAACACCTGTCACATAAATTAAAATAACGCACAGAATGAAATGATCTTCTGTGATGTGGAAAAGTCAAACAGAAGTCAAGGAAAGGGACTACACTTGTACTGCTGAAAGTTAAATTGAGTCTGTGGTAACAGGCTGCTCAAATCTTTGCCCCAAACATCTGAGTGACGAGGCAGACAATTTAGTGGAAAAAGGCTGTAGCTTTATTAAGGCAAGAGATTCATATAACACATCAGCAACTACAGCCTATCCTACCCCTCAGTAATCCCAAATGAATGTAATACCCTGAGTGCTCTCATCCACACTCCTGGAAGAACCCACACCCAGAATGAGTTCTGTTCTTAACAGTATAATTAATCCTGAACAGCCAAAAAACAGGTTCCTGAATTCCCCAGCCTACTCGGTCTGGTAATGCCTAAAAGGTAGCAAGTATTATTTTCTTATACTATGTCTACACTGTTCCGCAGGTGTGAACTGCAGAGTGCACCAAAGAATTGCAGTCTTAACTGCCCAGCGTGTATGCTGCTGGAGAAAACTGAAAGGAACCTTGTTCATGTTAACATAGTCTCATTTGAAAGAGGATTATGTTAATGCAAACTAGGTACCTTTTAGTCATGCCACCAGTGTCCACATAACAACACGTCTGTGCACTCTGCAGTTCATACCCCAATAGTCCCGTCAGTTTCCTAGGATCCATTAAGTATCCATTTTGGAGACAGTAATCTCACTGCAACCAAGATTGCATAACAATCTTGGGTCTTAAAAACAATCGCAATTATTTCTACAAACTTAAAAAATACAAAGCCAATTAACTTGCGTTAGAAAACCACACCCTCTATAGATTATAGCCTATTACCATAAAAATCTCCAATTGGGATAATAAAATTATCTTAGAAGCTATTACATCAACTTATGTACTATTTGTTATAACTTAAATACACACACCACAAAGAAGCAACTGAATTTCTCTGTAGTACATTAAAATGACCACGCAACTTTAAAAAGGTCTGGAATGGTTTTCCTTAGATTTGTCTAACATTCTTAAAATCCATTGTTTCCACAGGGAAAGTATATGGATATTGAGTTTGACTTCAAAGGTGATCCACTCGGTGGAGTTATAAGTAACTGTGAGTATTACATTTGGTACTGGCTTAAAACATTTCACAGGCACTTTATTCAAAATGTGCAGTAAAAAGAGGGGAGATGAGTTATGAGGAGGTAGTGTTTATTTTTAATTAGAACTCAGTATTTGTTACGTGATAAAGAGGTGGAAAATTCCAGTTACTTTTTCTTTGGTACTGAATTGTGTATAAAACAAAGTAAAAATGCATTTGAAAATATGGACCAGGACTAATTAAAAGTATTGCTTAACGGGTCGATAAGACAGGTTTATGGGGCCATATATTGCCCATCCTTGAAGCTGTTATCTGAGAGGGAGCTTGGTGTAGTGATCAAATTCCAGGTATGTCATTTTCTTATCAGACTAACACTCCAATGTTGAGAAATTGTTAAAAAATACATGAAAAGTAAGAAGTCATTAGTTTGTGATGACAACATTAAGGGAGCGGTACAAAAGTACCCTTTTGGTATAGACTGTAAAAAGGGGACAGGGCAAATTTGATTTCTTTTGCAGATCACCTTTTAAGGCTGTGCTTGGAAGAGTTTATTACGAACAATGGAATATGAAACTCAAACCAATAGCTATTTAAAATGTGGTTACCCATTAACTTTGAAATTTTGCAACTAAAGAAATTTGAGGCCAACAGATGCTATGTTTGTTTAATGTTGCACTCACCAAAAAATAAATACAGACAACACAATTTTTATCATTCAGACTTTGTGTATTGTTTTTCATCTAATATTCAAAATATTTTGTATCCAAAACATAAATTTCTCGAATACAGTATGTGAACTTTCATCTGTTTTGTCTATAAAATGCCAAACTAATTATCCTGATAAAAATATTATATCTTTCCAAAAGGAGGCCAATACAGTAGTTCTGTAATTCTTTGTTTCCCTTTTCACCTATAAAGCAACCTCTGAAGGGTGTAGTTTTTAAGCCCTTGTGCTCTGGGTTCATGTCATGCCAAAATATTTCCTATGTGAATGTTGCAGATAGAGCGATGGAAGTTCTGGCTTATCTTTTGAAGAAGTAGAAACTAATTGAATCTAGGCGAACAGAGTGATTATGTCAAGGCTTCAACTCATTGCTTGAAAAATTCTGAACTATACGAATACGTAATGCTATAAATCTCAGTGGGGAGGAGGGCCTCACCAACCCTGTTTTTATGCTGTTACATGCTCTATAAAATGGATTATATTGCAGCTTATATTGCCATTAAATATTATTGCTTTCATAATGACTTCAGAAGGAAGATCTTTGACTAAGTAGTTTTCTTAGGGAATCCAACACCTGGGAAGCACAGAATATTTCATGCTTGTCGGCATTTAATCATTCTTCTTTGATAATCCCTTTACTATAGGACCATATCTTACAATGATCTCCCTTGTGGCCCCCTTCAATGGGGCAACATGGGTGCAAGGAGCTTCTCCCAGGGGACCAGAAAGTATAATTAGCACAGTGATTCATGTAGGTCCCATCTATCTTCTGTTGAAGAGAGAGACTTCCATCGACTTCAGTGGGAACTGATCAGACCTAAAATGTCTTGTGTACCATATGTGGGAGTAAAAGCCTTCAAGCAAATTTTGTAAAATGGAAGCAACTGAAACACCTGCTGAGCTAGTCAGGTCTGGTCTGTTTCCAAATTGATGACAGCTTATATTTGATAATTATAAATTATATATCTGTATTGAAGTGTCTAACAACACTTTTTCATGCATTTGGTACCTTACTACATGAATGCTGACATGAAAAAGAAATGGTTAGTGGAAAAGTTAATTGTGATTAATAGGATTTATCAGATCTCTAGGCATGTGTGTTGAAACTGACTGTGAACAGCTGCTTAGGGCTTATCTACGTTACAAAATTAAGTCGACTTTATCGAATTTGACCTCGAGCCTCCAAATTAAGTCAATTGTGCATGGCCACACCATGCTCATTGTCTCAATGGAGTGCGTCCTCACTAGCAGTCCCTGCATCAATGCACAAAGCAGTGCATTGTAGGTAGCTATCCCAAAGTGCAACTTGCAGCAGTGTGTTTTGGGAAGTTTATGCAATGCCTCATGGGACCAAAACATTGTTGCAGGGGAGAATGGGAACATTGCGTCGCCATCCCATGATACATTGTGCTCCCTTCCTCATATCAACGGCAAACACCCCAGTGATTTTCACACCTTAAAATCGCTGCGCGTACACCATAACCCCAGAAGCATGGAGCTGCTCAGTTGTGCACTCTTGCTGTGAGCATCTCAAACACTTCGCACCTTCTCCTGCAGTATTTCCAGAGCCGAAGTAGGGCCCGCCGCACAGAACATAGCGATGTCCTGCAAGCAGCCCTGCTGCAAGCCATTGAAAAAAAAATTCACAGTTGCTGCTGGCAGTCACAGAGCAGCTGCACTCTGTTGAGTGCCATTTCTGGTCCTGTGAAACAACCACTGACTGGCGGGACCACATCATTTTGCAGGTATGGCATGACGAGCAGGGGCTGCAGAACTTTCGACTGCAGAAGGCCACCTTCCAGGAACTTTGTGCAGAGCTTTCCCCTGCTCTGAAGTTCAGCAACACAAAAATGAGAGCTGCTCTGGCAGTGGAGAAGTGGGTTGTGATCGCTGTTTGGAAGCTTGCAATGCCAGACAGTTACTGGTCAGGGGGGAATCAATTTGGAGTAGGTAAATCAACCATGGGAGCTGCTGTGCTCCAAGTGAGCGGGGCCAATAATCGACTTCTGATTCGAAGGGCAGTGAGTCTGGGAAATGTGCAAAACATAGTGGATGGTTTTGCTGTGATGGGGTTCCCTAATTGCGGTGGGGCAATAGATGACACGCATATTCCCATCTTGGCACCAGACCACCTTGCCAAAGAGTACATAAACTGAAAGGGATACTTTTCAATGGTGGTGCAAGCCCTGGTGGATCACAGGGAGCGTTTCACCGACATCAGCGTAGGATGGTTGGGAAAGGTTCATGATGCGCGCATGTTTAAGAATTTGGGTCTGTTCAAAAAGCTGCAATCTGGGACTTGCTTTCCAGACCACAAAATGAAAATGTTCGACATTGAGATGCCTGTAGTTATCCTGGGGGATCCAGCCTACCCCTTGCTCCCATGGCTCGTGAAGCCATACACCGGCCATCTGGACAGAAGTAAGGAACGGTTCAAATATAGGCTCAGCAAGTGCACAATTGTGGCTGAATGTGCCTTTGGTCATTTGAAACGGTGCTGGAGAAGTCTACTTACAAGGTTGGACCTTAGTGAGGAGAACATCCCCATGGTTATAGCTGTCTGCTGTGTTCTCCATAATATCTGTGGGGAAAAAGGGGGGGAAATTTTCCACAGGGGTGGACAGATGAGACAGATCACATGGCAGCCATTTTTGAGCAGCCAGACACCAGCGCAATAAGAAGAGCACAGCAAGGGGCGCTGCGTATCCACGAGGCTTTGAAAAGCTGTTTCAGTAGTGTGTCACAGTAATGTGAGCTGCTTGTCTGCATTGTGCTTTCCCAAACCTTCAGCCAGCTAGTATCACTGTCCCTGTAAAGCCAGCCCCCTGCCCAAGCTCACTGCTTCTACTCAATAAAGAACATTTATTTCTCGAATCCATTTACTTCATTTGAAAGTAAAGAGGGAGAACAGAAAGAAAAGATAATCTTGGGGAAAAGGGGTTGTAAAGTTGGAACAGGAGAAACATTTTCAGTGGTGTAACATAACACATTCCAGACCATCAAAGGTCTATGAATGGGCGCCTTCTGTTCCTTGTACCCTACCCCTGAGTTAAGTGAAAATGATAATGGACTTTTTGCCCATGCCTCATGGAACGCTTGGGGGAGGGTGATTCTGTGCCAGGCGATGCTGGCTGGCTGTCCACCAGGGTCTGCAGAGGGACTCTACCCGCCTGCTTCTGTTCCTGCAGTTCAACCCAGACGCCTCAACATGTCCGCTTGGTCCCTCGTAATCCGAAGCATCTCATCCTGCGCCACATGCCGTCATTCATTGGAAGCTTTCCTGCTCTCCATGTCCATATCTAACTTCTCGGACAGTGAAATCCTCCACGCTCCTAGCTCTGTCAGCTGTCGCCGAGGCGTTCATTATCTCGGTGAACATGCCCTCCCATGTTCTCTTTCTCCTCCTCCTAATCAGCGAAAGTCTGCTTTCAGGCGTTGATGACATGCCGAAGGACATATTTCCAGCTGTCTGTCATGGGAAAAAATAAAGGAGCCATTGTACATGAATAAAATGTTTCCATAATAAGGCCGTTTTCATAAAAAAACCCAACCCTTATTACACTAGGTGCAAGCCATAAGATAATTAGAATCTGTAACTGTTCACTGTGCTGTTTTGCTGCTCCAGCCATGGTGAGTATGCCCTCCCCCTCCCCCCGCCCGGGTCATGGGTGACCACACTTTTAAGTTTATGGCAGGCTCATGTCGGGAGCAGAGGTAGCTAGTCAAACAATGGCCATTCCCCATAGCACCATGGGAAGCTGTTTACGAACGGGGCAGGAGGGAATGTTTTCACTTCCAAATTGCGGAATCTCTCATGTGGGTTGCCAGTCCACTTTAAACTACTTGCTGACCCATGCCGAGCACAGCAAAGGTACATTAGCGGCCATGTAGTTTAGCGATCCGGAATGTGGTGAGTGTGGGGTGGGTCTACATGCCCTTTTTTCCATGTAAGAGCACTTTTAATGAGAACTTCCCCCGTTTTCCGTAGGCAACCCTATGTGATATCAGTCTCCTGAGGGTAACAGGTGGAAAGGAAGGAGATGCTGCAAGCGTCTGGGGATAGAGCCGGTCCTTATGCTGCTATGCTGTGTACCGCAATGATGCCAGCAGAATTAATTCAGGAGTTGCGTTGGAAAGTGTCCTACCATGGTGAAAGAAAAAAGAATGCCCTACCCAGAAACCTTCTGCAAAGGATTGCAGTGTACCTCCATGAAAGTTTCCTAGAGATATTCATGGAGGATTCCCGGGCTATCCGAGTCCACATAAACAGTCTTTACCGGGGGCCACCCTCTGCGTAGTTGGAGCGGCCTCTTGGAAGCAGAGAACTACAGCACCTCACTTTTTCTTCACAGTAAACGTGCAATACCACCGAATGAGTGTGCCCACTAAAGTTTAACTGGACTTTGATTGTAACTGTATACTAACCAGAGGTGCCTTCCCTGGCATCACGGTCAGCCACCGTGATGTCCTGCGACCCACAGGGCTCCAGGGTTCAAAATATTTCCTGGCTCTTGGAGAGAATGGATCTACCGCTCGCTTGTCTCCCATTCTCCTTCTCCTCCTTTTCTTCATTCACCATATTGTCCTCCTTGTTGTCCCTAGACTCTCACACCTGTGAGATATCCAAGTTGCTTGTGGGGGTGCTGGTAGGGTCACCCCTGAAAATTACATGCAGTTCGTTCAGCACCAGAATTACTGTTGGCCTCCCTTGCCTTCTGGTGTGCTTGGCGAAGTTCTTTCATTTTCACACGGCACTGCTGGGTGTCCCTCGTGTAGCCCTTCTCCCCCATTCCACGAGCAATCTTTTGCATAGATGTCAGCGTTTCTTCTTCTGGATCGGCGCTCTGCCCGCACAGACTCTTCTCCCCACACAACGATGAGATCCACCACCTCTTGTGCAGACCGGGCTGGAGCGCGTTTGGGGGGTATAGTCTCCATGATCAGCTGTGCTCAAGCTGGCACACTCCCAATGCTGATCAAACAGGAAATGGGAAATCAAAAGTTCCTGGGGCTTTAGCAGGGAAGGGGCTGTTTCCTGTGTACCTGGCTGCAGTGCAGTGGAGTTGAGAATGATCTTCAGATGAGCATTATGGGACACCACCTGGAGGCCAATTAAGTCAAATTACACAACGCTGCGTCTGCACTACCTTGCAGTCAACCCATGAAAATCAAACTAAGTGCTACGCCTCTCGCAGAGGTGGATTTCAGACGTCGACATCAGAGGTGACTTAGGTCGGCGTAAAGGACCCAGTAGCGTAGACACATACATTAACAGGTTGACTTAAGGCGGCCTTCTTCGACCTAACTTTTTAGTGTAGACCAGTTCTTAGACTATAGAACAGAAAGTGTTTCCAGTTTATGTAGGCCATATATCTTCTTGCTTGATCACAAGCCAAATGTTGTAGAGCCAGGTGAGTGACCAGGAAGATAGGGAAACTCTAAGGAGGCTGTGGTGTGATTTAGTGGCATTCTTTTCCCAGTGACTACACACCACTAATGTCCCAACATGGTGCACAGGTTGTGCTGGAATGCCTCATCTTTTGGGTGAGAAGTAGATGAGGTCCTAATTGTAACAGTAAGCACTGTTGGTGCAGTTCTATGGCCTGCAATGTGCAGGAGGTCAGACTAGATGATCATGATGATCCCTTCTGACCTTTGAGCCTGTGATATTGACCACTGCATGAGACAGGTATAACTGTCTGTATCTTCTGCATGTGACCTATTATGTTGGAATGGGGTCAGCAAGCGCTCATTGCAGCTTAAAAAGCAGTAGGAGTTTGACGGGCAGGGAGAAAAGGGCTTGTGTCTCTCTTAAGCTTCCCCTCACTGTCTTTGGGTTTTGGGGGAGGAAGGAAAGTTACCTGAATCAAAGGGTGACTAGAAGAGGCTGGCTCAGGTGGGGACGGGCTGGGTGGGACCCCAGCGGCTCTGGGTGCGCTGGGCTGGGCTGGGCTGGACCCGCCTGTCGGAGCGTCCTTAGTTAACGGTTAACCGGTTAAACGATATTATTTTAATCGTTTAAATAGTTAACTTTTTTAACCGATATTTACATCCCTAGGCTCTACCACCATTCGTAGTACTTGTTCACTAATCTGTATCCGGGAAATTAAAGTTTCCCATAATCCCTCAATTCCCAGTAGTATTTATGTCATTAAAAATATTAAAGAAGTTTCTGTCCGTATCCATATTGTTTCTTGGTGGTCTGTAGCAGACCCCAAGTGCTGTCCCAGTGGAGCCTCTGTTGCCTTTCTTCCCCAAAGTGATCTTTATCCAAACAAATTCCGTTTTATGCATTCCTTCTCTTAAATTTCTCTGCAGTCTACCTTGTCATCAATATACAATGCTACTCCACCACCTTTACCTTTATTTCTGACCTTCCTGAACAGCATGTACCCTTCAATACCTGAATTCCAGTCATGACTACTGTTCCACCATGTTTTCATTATCACTATAATATCTGGTTTTACTTCCTACTCCAGTAGTTCTAGTTTCTCTATTTTGTTACCCAGGCTCCTTGCATTGGATTACAGACATCTTAGTTGTTTCTGCTTGGCTTCAACCAGATTCCTTGCCCAACTAGGAACAGTGTCACCTACCTGACTGTTACTATCAGTGGTTATGGTGCTGTCTTTCCTCATGTTGTCCGTTCTCCTACCCTCTTTTGTTCCTTTCTCTATTCCTGCATCCTCTTTAACTTGATTTTCCTCTTGCTCAGTATTAGAATCAGATGTGGAGATTACATGTGCATCTCTCAAAAGTCTTCCCCAAAATCCTAGTTTAAGGCTTTTTTAATCAGTTGTGCCAACCTCCATCCCAGAAGTATATTTTTGTCCCTACTCAGATGGAATCCATCCCATGAGAACAGGCCTCTCTCCATGAATGCTTCCCGGTGGCCAACCCTACCCAAAGTCCTCCTGGTAGCACCTTTGCTGTCCTTCTCTAGGGACAGGTAGAATCCCACTGAAGATCTATGTGAGCCTTCATTACTTTAAGCATCTTCCCCAGCCTTCTGTAGTCTTTCTTGAGGCATTCCAGCGAGAATCTAGCAGTATAATTTATTCCCATGTGAAAGGAAAACGATGTGCATTTAGATGGTCGGTCTTTTCATGGAACAAACCAAAGCTGTCACTTTTTTTTGTTTATTTCTCAATGTAAAGCATGCCAAAAAAAATTCTGTATTTAAAGGGTTCATAAGGTAGACTACTGTAATTTCTTAGGAACAGGTATAGTCATTTTTAAAATTACTAACTTATACGCCGTTTTCCTGGTGCAAAAATTGTACATTGAAATTGGACACATTTTGCACTTGTAATTGCATACTCAACTTTTAAATCCATGCCCTAATTGTGTCCTACCCTAAAATAGTTTACTCAAGTGTGAATTTTTAAGATTTATAATGTATTATAATATATAATCCTGAGATGGTAGCTACAGTTTTGGCAGTAATCTTTCTGATGAGTCACAGAAATTCTTCATATGCTTTGTTGTCCATTTAAAAAAAAATCAGCTTAGAGTTAAAGGCTGGAGGTATTAAAAAGTTTATATATTCCTGTATTAGATAACTGTAAAACATCTCAGGTACTAAGTAACAAATATTTCTGCCTGATTTAAAAAAGAGAGTAGTAGAGGGAATCACCTGCTGTATGCCTTCACACTTCTTAACATGACGGTGGTCTTTTCTAACAGACCCAAAACAGTATCCTAATCTCACCCTAATTTAATGATAAATTAGTAAATAACTATGAACCTAGATACAGTAGATGTAGTAATGCCTGGTTTAGAAAAGAATTTTAATCAACAAGGACTTACAATCCAAATGACAGCTTATGACTATAATTAAGAATAACATCTATGTTTTCACCTCCTTCAGAAACAATATGAAAGAAACTTATGACCTTTTAGATTAGCAAAGCAACTAATTTATGCTAGTGTAAACACTTAATTTTTGCCTTTTAAAAGGTATACGTAAGTGTGTATTCAGTGAAAAATCAACGGTAAGAGCAAAGAACTCTGGTTATATATTATGATCGTTGTTGTTGACTTTCCATTGGCCAAGGCAATGTTACTAGGATTTCTTATAACTAGACATTTTAAAAAAATTCTTGTTTTAAAAATCTGAAGTTTTTCTAACTCCATTGTTAGAGATGGGTTTTTGTTTTGTTTATTTCTACAGTTGCTTTTTGATGATAGTAAATATGTAGTGTTAAGACTTTTCTAAACTAGGAAGAAGGCTTGAAATTCTGTTAGCAAATTTTTGTTTTAAATGACAAACACCACTTTACTATCTAGTGTAAACAGGCTTTAGCTCCTTTTGAAAATGTGTATTAGTTGTGACTCACTGTAGATACTCCCAATAAGTCTGATGTGTTTAGGGCTTATTTCATTTAAAGGGAACATAGTTCCAAATATTGGGTTAATATTGGAAGGTCCTGTTGAAGCAGATGATTCAGGGGGCCTGGGGTCTTCGGCGGTGGGGGGCCCCCGCCGCTGAATTGCTGCCGAAGACCCGGTGCTTTGTCGGCGGGTCCCGGGGCGGACGGACCCCCCGCCGCGGGTCTTCAGGGTGCTTTGGCGACAGATCCCAGGGCGGAAGGACCCCCCGCCGCGGATCTTTAGGGCACTTCAGCAGCTGGTCCTGGAGCGGAAGGACCCCCCGCCGCCGAAGACCTGGAGCAGAAGAAGCTCCGGGGGCCCGGGCCCCACGAGAGTTTTCTGGGGCCCCCTGAGCGAGGTCCTTCACTCGTTCCGGGGGCCCTGAAAAACTCTTGTGGGGGCCACTGCGGGGCCTGGGCCAAATTGCCCCACTTGCCTCCCCTCTCTGGGCGACCCTGTGTTGAAGAGCCATTATTGTGTTCTCTCACGGCTGAGAAGGGAATCAAAGAGGGAAAAAATATGGCATGTCAGGAAGCTGCAAGTTTAACTGTAAAAATTTTCTGCTGCCTAATGGTTGGAACATGCCTTGTGACTTGGCCTGGATAGCCAAGGAGAGTCCCACTGTGTGAAGGGGAAGGGACTAAAAATTACTTCTGCTGGATCATTTAGAACGTATTAGGCTAGTGACATTCATTCCTCTCTTGTGGTGTTTTGCGATGTATCCTCATTTCTTTCTTGACATTGAAGTCATTTTGTTGTACATGTAAAGAAATAGAAAGGACCAAATATTTCTGCATCACTCAAACTTGAAGTTTCTGTTGGTCAGAAACAAGAAAAATTCATTTGTATATTATAGCTTGCCAAATGTATTGCACAGCATTACTAGTTGTCGTCTGTGATTTGAAAAATATTTTGTAATAAATGTCCATTTTACTCAAATAGTTGGTCAGCTGGTGATTTAAGTTTAAATACCTGTAACTTTTTGAAGGCGTAGTTAACTAGGAAGTACAAATTATCTTTTGACTATCTCTATAACGTTCTGATATCAGATGCGGTCTTTTGCTAGATGGATATTGGAACGATGTGGCTCAAGGAACAACTATAAGTATTTGACTTGTAAGCCATATGTATTTACAGTAATGACCTTTCTGAAGAGATTTTATCCTTAACATCAGTTTTATTGGGTGTTAAGCTTTAGATTCTTTTCCATCCAGACAAAAGCCCTGATGGATACTGTGTGGACAGTGTAAATGTACATGTGCCTAATGTATGTGTGTGTACTAAGTATTTTCTATATACAGCACTAAAATTTACAAAATGTTCACACATTGTTTGTACCTGCATCTTTATGCATAAAACACTTCTGTGCAGAATTGCCTACAACATGCTGAAGTGAACTTTTTGCAACAAATGGATGCAATTTGGTATTGCAATTAATTTTTTTTGTATTACTGTTGTGCCCAGGAGCCCCAGTTGTGGACTATTGTGCTAGGCACTGTACGATAATAGAACAAAAAGATAGTGTCTGCCCCAAATATGTACCTATGTGTCATTTCCTTTGAAAATTTGGTCTGCAGGATTCATAGTCATCAGGAGTTAGTGCAAAATTTGTTGGTTATGCTGACTGTTAAATCTGTACATTGGGGTGATTTGTTAAAATGCTGCTAAAACAAACAGAGGGGCAAAGGGAGGTCAACCAAAAACAGAGTTTTCTAAGAATATGACAGGTGATTTGGATCATTTTTGCCAGTCTCTTTGTGGCCTGCACGTGGACAATGAATAGCAGAGCATAAATTCAGCTTTAAACAAGATTCCAACGTATGGCTCCTTTGTTACGGTAAATACCTGATTTTCTGACTATAACATCTTTCTGAAACTTTTCTTCACTAAATATCCAGACAGACAGTGTAGTGAACATTGCACTTTGGAAATCTGATAACTAAATTAGTTAACTTCCTTGCTTAACAAAACCTCAGAAGAAAAATCTAAGACACCGATCCCTCTCACACAACTAATTTAACATATGCTCAGGAAACTGTTTACATTAAAATCTCTGAAGGCATGCATGTAATTAGAAAAAGCCATGTGTCTCCTAGTTTGCCAGAGTTCCATAGCTAAGCTTTTAAAGTTGTACCAAAGTAACAAATATGCCTTTCAAACCAAAAGGTCCCAAAGTGCTTCACAAACTGTACTTTCAACTGCGCTTTTAAAATACAGCCACTTTTGGAAGGGTGTGCAGCTACTAGTGGGGCAGAAGGAAAAACAGGAGATTTAGATTAGATATTAGGAAAAACTTTCTCACTGTAAGGGTAGTTAAGCTCTGGAATAAGATGTGAAATCCCAGCCATTGAGGTTGGACAAACACCTATAGAGATGGTCTAGGTTTAGTTTGTCCTGCCGCAGCTCGGGGCTGACTTGATGACTTATCGAGATCCCTTCCTCCCCTACATTTTTATGATTCTATATTAAGTAAGACTGAACCTAAAATTGTCTCCTACTCCAGGGGTTCTCAACCTTTTTCTTTCTGAGGCCCCCCCAACATGCTTTAAAAACTGTAGGCCCACTTTTGCCACACAGTTTTTCTTCATATAAAACCCAGGGCCAACATTAGGGGGTAGCAAGCAGGGCACTTGCCCGGGGCTCCATGAAGCTAAGTTGCTCAGGCCTCAGCTTCAGCCCTAGGTGGCAGGGCTCATGGCCCGGGCTTCAGCCCCATGCAGAGGGGCTGTGGCTTTCTGCCCTGGGCCCCAGCAAGTCTAATGCCAGCCCTGCTTGGCGGACCCCCTGAAACCTGCCTATGGCCCCCCAGGGAGCCCCAGACCCCTGGTTGAGAACCTCTGTCCTACTCTATCCTGGCGCATGCAAATTTAAACTTAGGTTGTCACTAGCAGGATGGCTGTTCAGTTAATTTATCTGTGACATCTCTTGACTCTTTCTTGACTCAAGCTTAATATTAATTTGACAGGATAGCTTCCTGTTAGGGGAGATATGACTTAAAAAAGCAGAATGGACTGATTCTGCAAGGTATTTAAGCACATGCCTTACTTAGAATTCATGAGTTGTCCCAGGCTACTATTGTGTTCAAATTTAGGCATGTGCTCAAAAACTGTGCTGAATTAGGGCTTAAATATGGTTACAATTGTTTTTGTGCACTGCAATACAATTTAAAAATTCGAAGGTCTGGGGATGGTATATAGAAGAGTTATGTATACCTAAAATCATATTTATAGTGATTGTTAAATATTGCTGAGATGCATGTTAAGTCTCAGATTTGCCAGAACTAGATAATTGGGTCATAAATCTATGGAGATATTTTTTAAAAATTGTTTAGACAGATTACAAAATCATATTCTGTATATTGTTTGTTTTGATTATATTACAAATATTCCACAGTCTAGTTTTAAAATGTAATTGTTTTTCTTTACCTTTCTCAAAGTTTACGTGAATGCAGTCTTTAGTCATTCAGAAGTCAGTGCTTCAGATAGTTTGTGCTAAAATCCAGCTTGTCTGACAATTCTTACAAACTTTTAAATGTTGTTCCAATATATATTTTTGACAAATACAGAATGCTACCGATTACCTGAAATAAACTATATGGGTTGAACCAGATGTAGAAATAAATAAGAGGTGTGTTGTCGGTGATTGTAGCTCTGCTCATCTAAAATTATTATCAATGACACATTTCTGTATGTGTGCTGTATGCCAAAAAACCTGGAGCCTGTCGTCGCTAGGTGTTGTGGATGTTCAGCACCCCTCAGGTTCAGTCTCTTGAACTTAATAACCTTGACACAAATGTGGTCTGTTTCCTGCTGTATTAAGCCATATAGGTATTTTGATTTTGTGGTATGTGATCAAGCCAAAGGAGACATGTTTATAAGATAAAAATGATTGCACTTCTTCTTTGTTAAAGTCATACAGTAGTGTTCGTAACTTTGAAAAGTTTGCAACTCTGAACAAAACATTCCTTCAAAAGTTTACAACTGAATATTGACCTAATACAGCTTTGAAACTTTACCGTGCAGAAGAAAAATGCTGTTTTTAACCATCTTAATTTAAATGAAACAAGCACAGAAACAGTTTCATTACCTTGTCAACTTTTAAAAAACTTTCCCTTTATTTTTTAGTAGTTTAACACAGTACTGTTCTGTACAGTATTTGCTCCTTTTTGTGTCTTCTGCCTGATTGTGTGCTTCCGGTTCCAAATGAGGTGTACAGTTGACCGGTCAGTTCATAATTCTGCTGTTCGTAACTCTGACGTTCTACTGCACTTTGCATCACTGGATAGCGATTGTTTTTTAAAAGATTTTGCAAAACTACTTGTTGCTGAATATGCTGAAATACAGCCACATCTGGAAACAGAGAAGACAAATTATAGGGTTATTAGATTATAAAAATGCAGATGTTGCTTGAAAAAAGACTGAAATCATCCTAACTGTGCAACCGAGACCTCAGAAATTAGTGAAATTCTCCTTACCATGGTCTTCAGCTTTTGAAATGCTGTGCTTGCTGTGGGTTTTGCCAATTGCAGTCCATGTCAGTGTGGTGCTTTAAATTCTTCACCTTGGCACTTGGTTATTTTGAGCACAATGTAATTTACTTTGTCCCTGATGTATTTGTAAGAGGCTTAATAAGGGTTGGAGTAGGAGATGTTAAAATGTCTTAGTGGGAGGACTAGAATAGTAAGTTAAATTTTTATGTTCCCCATGTTTTAGACTTAATTTGCTAGCACAGTCTTTTTAATCTAATCCCTTCTCCTGGTCCTGCTACATATTAATAGAATAAGTAAAGTATTCTTTGATTTACGCTGTGTTTGCAAGTGGGTTAAACTGTGATAATTATAAGAGGCAACATGGAGACAAAGTAGTGCTTGTAACTGACTAAAATATTAATAAGTTCTATTGTACTCCTACGGGTTCTGAATGTCCTTGTGTCTTCATCCATTCAGTGACCACAGCAAGGGCCAAATAATCCTCCTATTAACTGAGCTGGCAGTGGGAAATTGCAGGGACAAAAGAGGGAAGAATTCTCATCCAAAGGCTAGGATGGGGAAAGATGTAGCTGCTTTGCAGCTGTTACTCCAGCTTAAGGGTTGGAGTCATCTTTGTAGAACTAGAGCAGCCTCCCAAGAGTTGGGGAGGGTTGGATTTGGAGGATTTGTGTAGTACTGGATTCTCTAGTCACACCTACTCTAATGCTCTCCACATAGCACCCTGTCTGGCAGCATGCAGGGACATACGCAAAACACAATGGTGGAGTCCTCTCTTCTCAGCTCAGCACAAAATAAATGTGTACACTGATATGGTTTATTGCTACCACACTGTGCTTAGAAAATTACAGTGGAGCCAAGCAGTTTTCTGTATATCTTTCTGTGCAACACCAGTGCCACAAATAGTTCATAGAGACAAAAAAATTAATAAGAATATAAATGTTTAAGTTCCAAGGGAAATACAGTCACTTTCCAATAAGGTAAGTGTCCTCAAACCAGTTAGGAAGTTAAGAGAAGCGCTGAATTTGATAATGGGTAGCCGGTTAACTCCTAATGCTGCATTTCAAAGTAAAAATGAAAATTGATGAGGAGCTGAATTCTACACTCAGTGTCCACACACTAACCACGCTGTGGGGATGTTTAGCAGAGAAATTCATTTTAGCCAACTCAAAAACCCCAATAGTTGACTTCTGTGAAGTGTTAACAATCTGTAATTACTGGTCCACCAAAGTTCTCCTAGAATGTAGCATCACAGCTACCAACAGTCTCAGTGCAACTGCTTTGGAATTACATGGGGTAACACAGGACAGAATTTGGCCCAAGGTGTCTAAATCCATTCTCTTATCCATGTCAGCCACCTGGTCACCTTGGAGACTTCTGAAGAACTTTCCTTTTTCTTCTGTATCTTCCTTTTCTGGTCAGAAAGTGTAGAGATAGCTTATTCTAACTTTTAAAGGAATCATTGACCAGGATGCAGGATGCTTCATTGACAGTTTTTGACTAGAAAATTTAAGTAGCTGCTGACCAGGTATTTTTTGCCATATATAACCTCCACCCATGCAGCGTGGATTGAGTGTGACTTTAAGTAACTCTTTCTTATTGCTGCGAGGACATTAAGAACGTACGCCCAACCTTGGTTTTGAATAGTTTTTCACAATGATTATCAAGCTCCCACCGATGCCTAATGAAACTCTTCACATATTAAGATGCTAATGCTTGATGTTAATTGAGCATGTTGCCTTTAATGTAGCTGGAATTTTTAACTGCACATAAGTTTTGGTCTGTTCAAATTGTGACTCTTAACACTGAATTAAGAAGAATTACAAAGCTTTGTCTGGATTTTGTTTGTAAATTAACTGCGTGACTTAGACTAGGTATGAAAGCAACCATGTTCCTTTTAACATGTTGAGATGTGTGCTCTTAAAGGGCTTGATCTTTCAAGCACTAACATGGTGCAAAAGGGCATGCACACCTGATGAGTGGCATGTACTATTTAGCAGGTGCACACATAGCGTTAACACATTCTCTGCACTATACTTGGCATAATGTGCTGGCACCTGTACCTTCACCCCAGAGGGTGCCTGGGACCTAGAAAGGGTGTGTTCTGGTAAAGTTGGGGTTATACACAAGGCATGGCTGGGGCAATGGTGTTGAGCCTCATGTATGCCACTAAAACAAGGAATGAAAGTCATTTTAAAAAAAATAGATGTAGCTCAGCCTCCAACCTCACAAGATGGCAAACAGCTCTGTGCCAAGCTGAATGTTGCCCTAGCCATCCAGAACGTCCCTTTCTTTTCTTTTTTTTCTTTTTTTTTCTTTTTCTTTTTATAATGGAGATATCCTATCTCCTGGAACTGGAAGGGACCTTGAAAGGTCATCAAGTCCAGCACCCTGCCTTCACTAGCAGGACCAAGTACTGATTTTGCCCCAGATCCCCAGTGGCCCCCTTAAGGATTGAACTCACAACCCTGGGTTTAGCAGGCCAATGCTCAAACCACTGAGCACATCTCCTTCATTCTCATGCTGCACTGAGCCCAAAGCCACCAAAACCATCTCAGTGCAATTCAACCATAAACTGAATTTGCATTGCCACTTGAGCAGTCAGTGTGATAGAGCTCTCCAGAATCTTATTTGTTCTCATCCAATCCAGCTCTACGGTCTTGCAAGATTCCTGTCCTCATTGATAAGGCATAGTCACTGGTGGAAAAGAGCTAATAACCTTCTCAAATTACTTGCCAGTGCAGTGTATGCTCCTATAGAACTTAGAGTGCTTTTTCCCAGTCTAGTTTTAAATACCTCATTTGATGGAGTTTCCATCAGGTCTCTTGGGGGATAATCTGATAGGCCTCACTGTCGTAAAATGTGTCCTGACTATTCATCTTCAATTTCCCCTTACTGTTTCATCCCATTATTCCTAGTTACACTTCTTAGCTCCGCTCTAAAATTTTCTGTTCCTCTTTGCTGCTTCCACCCTTTAAACATTTCAGCTCCTTTTAAAGCTCTTTCTTCATATAACAATCCTCCCCAAACCTTATTTTCTGTTGGTGTTCCAGCATTTTAGTGGATTTTCTCTTTGGGGTTACTCCCCACAGTGCTGCTTATGCCTGAAAAATATAGGGCCAGGTTTTTAAAGGTATTTAGGTGCCTAGTAGGATTTTTCAAAAGCACCTATGCACCTAAAACTCATTGATTTCAATGGGTGATATTAGGCACCTAGATGCTGTTGAAAATACTACTAGGCACCTAAATACCTTTAAAAATTTGGCCCATCATGTCTAATTGGTAAGGCTGCAACATGCAAAATCATTAGCTTATTGTAGGTTGAGAGGGGCAAATAATGAATGAAATTCTTTGTCAATAACTTAGTTAAGAAATATCACTGCTTGTTAAATTATTCAATATTAAATATTACTTGATCACTTCTGGTGTTAATAGGAAACAGTTTAAAAAAAAAGCATGTTAAAATAGAAAGAAAATGGTGTGGCAAAAATTAACTCCTATGACTTTGTCTTTAGATCTGTTAGAGAAGTCCCGTGTTGTTAAACAGCCAAGAGGTGAAAGAAACTTTCATATCTTCTATCAGATATTATCTGGTGCATCAGAAGACATGCTTAGTAAGTACTGCACCTCTGCTGTTTATCAGACGTTATTACTGCTTTTTGTTTTCCTAATAAAACACACTCAACCAATATTTTTGTTTTATGTGAAGAAAGGTATTTTTCTTAACTTACTATTTGTTTTTATTATTGTTAGTAGTAGTAAATATTTACGTTGTGGTAATCAAGGTCATGGTCAGGATTGGGTCCCCATTTGTGCTGGATGTTGTATGAACACAGAAAAGAGACCATCCTTGCCCTAAAGGGATTGTAATTTAAAGATCACTAAGTCAATTTAATATGAACTATTTGTTAATAGCAACTATTCATATTACTGGCCCTAAGGGTGAAAGAGAGCCATTAACAAGGATACCTGACTGATCTTATTTTCATTCAATTTATTAGACAAACTTAAACTTGAACGGGATTTCAGCAGATATAACTACCTGAGTTTGGACTCTGCCCGAGTAAATGGAGTGGATGATGCAGTAAACTTCAGAACAGTTAGGGTAAGATTGTCCAGCTTAATCCAAGACACACAACTCAAAATGTTAAGCTCTCAATCCTGCAACTGGCTGTGTACTAGAGGGGATCCACCTCTGCTGAGCCATTTTCAGGACTGGGGCCTTAATTGGTGGCGGTCACACTTTTCTTGCAGATGTATAGTATGCAATGAGTTTTAGATGTAAAATTTGTTAACCAAAGTCTTGATAGAGAATAGTTTTGGTTTTGTATATATGTACTTAAGAAAGAAAAGTGTGAACTCCAGTGACATTTTTCTCCTATTCTGTTGCTAAATTTAAGTTAATCCACTGCTTCAAAATTATTAGCATTCTGTTGAGCTATCCATTTATCTTAGCTTTTCAAATTCGTTATGAGTCTGAAATTAGACTAATTTGTCTATAGGCAGTTAGAAAAAAAATCTTTATAAAAACATGAATTACTTCAGTGCTCTGGTATGGACACTAGAGACAGATAAAACATTTATGCCAACTGAGTTACACAATTCTCGAAAACCTCACTTAGTATTCTGTGATGTTATTATCCAAGCCTAGTAATTTTTTCATATTCTTCTTGTCATATTGCATGTATTTGGAAAATGTTTATGTTCTGTGCTGATGTATATAAATGGTGGATTTTGCAAGTATGATCTATTTGATTAAAAATATTATCTTTATCTTCTGATTTCCCTCCTCTTCCCCCCCCCTTTTCCAGAATGCCATGCAGATTGTTGGCTTTATGGATCATGAAACACAGTCCATCTTGGAGGTGGTAGCAGCAGTTCTAAAACTGGGAAACATTGAATTCAAACCTGAATCTCGAGTAAATGGTTTAGATGAAAGTAAAATAAAAGATAAAAATGGTAAGATGATACTGGTGTTGGGGAAAAACCTAATATTTGAATAGTTCTTTGCAAATTCTGTATCTTGTAAATACACAAGATTTACTCTTGCTCTTGTAGCTGGATTACAGTACATTACTTCCTTTTTTTATTCTGAACATCATCTGTAAGTAGACTTGGTTCAGATCTCTCATATGTAGTGTTTCAGTCAAAATTTGGCTTTTTACAAAAATGTCTTTTTCATGAACATTTTTTAGATTTTCCATTTTATGAAAGCTTTCTTCTGAAACATTAAATGGAAGAAATTGGTTTACTAGAAATGGATATAACGTATTGGTTGCGAACAGTATTTTTTCAGTTAACGTTTTGGCTTTTGTACTGCCAATGTGTAACTTAAGTTGTGCTTATTCACTCGATGGGACCTTTTTGTTGTAATTGGTACATTTTGAAAATTTGATGTTTTTATTTTGTGTGTTCGAAAGTTCTGTTTCAGGAAAAAGATTCCACACAAAAAAAAGGCCTCTTACTGAAATATAATGAAACGGAAAATGCGTTCAAACTTAACAAGATTTTTATGGAATTTTTTTTATTATGGTTTTCAGCCAGCTTTCTATGGGGCCGGGGGTGGTAACACTCAACCAAAACTTGACAAAAAATTATTCTGAACAAACTTTCCACTGCTTCAAATTTAAAGATAATAATTAGCTTTTTGTGTGACGTAGTGTTGAGTAAAGTTAGCCAATACAAATACGGCGATATGAAAGTATTAATTGTAGTCACACTGGCTTTTTGTTTTCATAGAGCTCAAAGAAATTTGTGAGTTGACAGGGATCGATCAGTCAGTGTTGGAAAGAGCCTTTAGCTTCCGAACAGTTGAAGCCAAGCAAGAAAAAGTCTCTACAACGCTAAATGTGGCTCAGGTAAAAGCAGATTCTTACTGATTTTTCTTTTCTGTAAAATATGTAAAACATTTTTCTTTTCCATAAGGATAATAAGGATTGTGGGGTTTTATTTTTTTATGTATCAGAAGGACCTGAAAGGTTATTTTAAAGGATTGTTTTGTTCTGATTTTACTTCAGATGTATTACAAATGTAATTTCTGGATTGCTGCTTGTGGGTCTCAGAGGATGTATCTTGTTATCTCTTAGAAATTAAAAGTTGCTGAATCTCTTACTTCCTCCATAATGTTATTCAGAAATTGAAATTAAATGGTGCTATTAAAACAAACAAATTAATGGCTTCAGACAGTCTGACAAAAAGTCGCTTCCCCTCTCAACTCTTTAGCTTTCATTCTCTTGGCTCTTGTGACTTCATTAGATCATTAATTCTCGACGTAGGTTTCTCAGTCACTTAGTTGCTTTTGAAAATTTTACTCTTAACCAGAAAACTCAACGCTATTTTATGTCACATACTATAGGCAACATTCTTTATGTAAGGGAAAGAATTATTTTAAATAGTGCTTTCTGCATAGCTACAAAATAAAGTTACTGCTCAGAAAGCATTTCTAAATAAAACATTTCACTAGTAAAACTTATCACTGTTTTCATTTTCTTTCCTTCAACACACTTTTTGACTGTTCAAACACACTTGATGAACATCTTGCTTTTATGAGGGTCATGTCCACAAGAAAAGGGTATAGGAAGTTTTTCTTACATCTTGTGCAGAAATGTGGTAAACTTAAAATATCCTGCTGTGGCAGACCATCTTTCATTTTGAACAGCCCATTTGGTTTCACAGGATTTATGTGCTCTGGGCAATTCTGACATTTCTTCAGCTAAAATGAATAAATTAAACTTTCCATATTGTTCCTTTTTTCTTAATTTCTTAGCACCTCTCCCTTCCTTCTCTTGCTACAGCTAATGATATCAGTGGCGAGCCAGCTTGGAAGTTTGTACGTGGAGAATATAAGTTATTTTAGGAACAGGAAAGGCCGTCTGGTTGAATGTGCCACTCCTCATTCTTAGTTTATTTTAATCCACGCTTCCTGCTTTTTCACCATAACCTTCAGTCCTTCCCCTGCAACATATTTAGATGTCTCTTGAAATCACTTATACTGTTTCAATTACTTGCCCAATAGCTTATTCCATATGCTTATTTCCCTTGTTCTGGAGTAGTTCTGCTTACTTTCTCCATTTACTCCTTATTTTAGATCAACTAGTTTTAGAAGCCCAAACTGTTCTCTGAGTGTGTGGACATGGAAGGGAGTGAGGGTGGCTTTTAAAAAAGATAAAAATCACTTTCTGAATCATTTTACTAATTTTGAAACTTCCTGTGAAGTCAGCGTGAAGCCTTTCTTTTTCTAGTAGAATAAACTGAACTCCCTAACTTAGATTCTTCAGAACTGCTAAAGTCCTTGTTGCCTGATGCTTCACCCTCTGAAGGCACTAGTATACTCCTGGTGGTGCTGTGCCTCTTACAGCACAGCATTCCAGATGGGGTCTAACTAGCATGTCACAGTGACTATCTCACCTCTTGTAGTGTATTTTTCTGCTGATACAATTTTCATATTCCTCGTTTGTGTTTTGTTGCTTTACATGGGGCTGATGGTTGAAATGTCTTTTTTTTTTTTTTTTTTTTAATAATAATAATAATAAACAACTCCAAACCCTTCTAATTGATGTGCTGGAGAATTGGTCCACTTAGAGCATACATGTATTTTTCGATTTTGACCTGAGAATTTATTCACTTTAGTGATTAAAATTCTGATTTCATCACTTGCTGTTTCCTGCTTAATTTTATTCAACATCATCAAGTCTGCTTGATAATGTGCATTTCTGCTACCTCAAACTTCCACTAGAAACTTAACTTATGGGATTCTGAAAAGATATCTGAGCAGAGCACATAAGTAGGAACCTGTCAGAAACAGATAGGAGAAGGGAGACTGCAAAATGTTCAATAAGCAACCATGCTTTTGGAGTATTTAAGACAAATTGATGCCTGCTTTTCATTCCTCTCCTCTCCCTTTGCTGCCTTTGCCCATCTTTCTCTCCCTTCCTTACTGCCTCTGCTCTCCCTTTGCCATCCCTTATCTGTTTTCCTATTTCTCTCAACTCCTCTTATTGCTTTTTCAGACTACATTAGTGTGAAGACTGCTATATTCCCCTGCTTCACAAATAACTAGATTCATAAAGTTTCACCTCTTAGAAAGATTCCCAGGAGCCTGTTCCTCAGAATGAATGAGGAACCCGCTGGGGATATATAAATTGTAGAGTCGTTTTATCAGAGTCAGAAATGGGAAGTTTTATCACACCTGCTGTTTTTCTGGTCCCCTTGGGCATCTCTTAAGTATGTGACTACTCGAGGCAATCCTATTAAACACTGGCTTCAGTTCTCTGTTCCTGCAGTGGAGTAAGGGGAGGGGGCAGGTAGGGAAAGATGTCTTTAAGCCAGCTTTGCGCCTCTTGAATTCTTGGTTCTGTTGGGCCTATCAAACTGCGGGCATAAGTGAAAGCAGCCTTAAGGAAACTCTGGCTGCAAGGCCTCTTTGGATATGTCTACACTGTAGTAGAAGCCCAGGGTTTCAACTCAGGCTCAAGCCTAACCCTTCCATCTACACGCAAATCGAGTGGCCCCAGATCCCAGGACTCCACATGGATGGAGCATCTTAGCCTGTGTCAAGCCAGGACCCAGGTTTCAAGCCCTATTGGTTTGCAGTGTAGATGCATCCCCAATGGACTTGTGCTCTGGGAGTCCGCTGAAAGTATCCCATAATTCCACAGGCCGACTTTCAAATTGTCAGGACAAAGACGTTTTCCCACAGGCTCCATAAACAAAGGGCTAGAGCAGCCATATTTTGGGAGGACACTAGGAATCTGTAATATGGGTGGTTAGACTAGGGCCCACAGAAGCTGGAGCCCCAGGTTAGGACCCAGGGTTCAACAATTCCTAACCTACAAATGAGTGTAGACACTCAAGCCTTAGGCTAACAAACCCAGGGTCTGCTAGCTCCAGTTCTGCTAACCCTGGGCTTACATTATAGCTACACTGTGATTAAAAACTCTTTGGTACTGAGCCTGGGTCAGCTGAATTGGCCTCATGGGGCTTAGGCTGCAGGTCTAAAAATTGCAGTGTAGACAGCCTGGGCTCTGAGACCCTCCATCCTCATAGGGTCTCAGAGCCTGGGCTTCAGCCTGAGTTTGAATGTCTACGCTGCAATTTTATAACCCTACACCCCGAGCCAAGTCATTTGACTCGGGCCTGCTGTGGTGGTGCTGTGGGTCTTTTATTGCGGTAAAGACATACCCTAATGGGCCATTGGCCAGCTGAGACTAGCAGAATGCAATGTGCTCTGGCTACGCTGTCTCCATCTCCAGCCCTTACCAAGTCCCTGTGCCAAAGGTTGGGAGGGAGAACGCTGTAGGGCTGTTCCTGCAGCCTTACTCTGGCCAGGTAGCTTTCTCATGCTGAACATATTCCTTAGAAGTCATTTCCACCCTTTTTATAGCACTTTTAAACCACTGGAATAGCACACATGGTTCAGAATTAGCCCAATATTTCTAATGATTTTTCTCTTTCTTTTGACTAGGCTTATTATGCCCGTGATGCTCTGGCTAAGAATCTGTACAGTAGATTGTTTTCCTGGCTTGTTACCAGAATCAATGAGAGCATTAAGGTAATTTTCTTATATGCCCATAAAGAATTCAGTAGAAATAGATGGAGTGAGTGGGGACAGTAAAACTATACTGGTCTGTTTTACTTTCTTATTCTTATGCACTAGTGCAGTGTTGCAGGGCTGCCAGTGCTGGAGGTGAATATCTGTATCCAAATAAATCTGTTTGCTTCTTTTTGTTTTTAAACTTATGAAAATATTGATATTAACCATTTTTGGAAAACCAAACCTAACTTTTTAGCCTAAACAACATGTCTATAAGGTATTTAATGTATCTTGATCACAAATACTAAATGTACAGAACAATGACTCAACCTTCTCTTAAAAGGCACAAACAAAAGTCAGAAAGAAGGTCATGGGAGTACTGGACATCTATGGCTTTGAAATTTTTGAGGTAAGTGCTTTAGAATACAATTTAAATAGAATTTTGCATATCTATAACAAACTTTACAGCTATTACTAAAACTAAATCTAGTTGTTCATGTATGTGTAATCACAATTTCACCTTTTGTAAATTAAGTCTAGTTTCAGAGTAGCAGCCGTGTTAGTCTGTATCCGCAAAAAGAACAGGAGTACTTGTGGCACCTTAGAGACTAACCAATTTATTTGAGCATAAGCTTTCGTGGGCTCCAGCCCACTTCATCGGATGCAGTCTAGTGCATCTTTCTAAGTACACGCAATAAATGTAAACTGAAGTTAGGTGGTCATCTTTGCATGCCTTGCAATTATAACACACATTCATCAAATCCAAACTGAATATGTTGCATTGATATAGCAGGTACCACTGAAAAATAAATATTTACTATGGTCCCATTCTGAAAATAGGAAATATTGTGGTAATGTCCATGCTGTCATACAAAATTTGTCTATAGTACGTGTTCTGTGTATGGCCTTGAGGCTTATTATAGATATCTGCAAACAAGGTTCTTTTCCTTTACAAAAGAAGACATCTTTTCTGCTAGAACTAAAAATAAATTGTACGTCATTTTAACTCAGTACACTTAAATACTTAAAAACACTTCAAAAAAATCTATCAAAAATTCTCAGTTATATCAATTGACTTAGCCTGATGCTGTTAGGTATAAAGACTGAATTGTTTATTCTGGCAAACTTTATTTCAGGAGATTTGGATATCTAGTTAAATATTGTGCTCTAATTTTCTAACTAAGAAACTATGGGGAAAAACATCTTGTCTATTTCCTCCTTTCCCACTTGCTCACAATTTCTCTAGGAGACCAGTAAGTCTAGTTATTCTAGATAGAAGGTGGGAGCAATCCACCTGGATTTATCTCTTCCCAAAGAGGTTTTAAAATGTTACATAAAAAGGGGAAGGTAGTATATGCTTCATTTCAGTTTTATAATGAATCAGAGTAGTCTAACAGTTTTGCAAAGAGAAGAGAGAGAGCTAATATTTGATTCAGGTTTTTACTCAAGAAGATAATATTTAGTTTCCTGAACATATGAAGAAACTTATGAAAATGTACTGCATGGGACCAATCTGGAAGTAACTCTCAGCAGTAGGATATTTGGAGATGGTGGTAGTTATAGTCCTTTAGAAAGTTACACAGTAGAATGTTACTGTTATTGGCAGAAATTTTGTTTTAACCAGCTGTGTATGTGAACTTGATTAAGTAGAGGGTGAGTTTAAAAACACTGGAGTAAATCTGAGTTTGTGGGCTGGCTTTGGATTGTTAAATTGAATGCAAGGAAACAAGTGGTGGTGGTGTTTTTTTTAAAGACGTTTGACATTAGAAAAATAAAGCCATAAAAACAAGTAGTTAGATGTAAGGACACAGTTTCATAGCAGGAAAATGGAAGACTAAATGCTTTTTTCCTCTCACATGAATATTGAACTATACTGTAGTTTATAAAATGCTTAAAATAGTAAATTTGAAAATGGAGTAAGTTTGTTCATTTAGTGTCCAATCCTACCAAATGCTGAGCAAACTCAACTTTTGTTGAAATAGATGGGATAAGAAGTACTCTGTACCTCACAGGATTAAACACATAGGGTGAAATTCACCCAGGTACACAGGGCAATCAAAGGTCATTGTGGGACCACAAGATATACAGCTGGATTAAGGGCATGATCCAATGCTCACTGAATTCAATGTGAACCTTTCCATTAACAATGAGGGGTGTTGGGTCAGGTCCTATAAGATGGCTTAGATTGTGTAAATTCTAAATTTTAAATTGTAAGGAATGAAATGTTTTGATTTTTCCTGTTACAAAATAAACCAAAAGTTGTTTTGAATTTATATTATATAAAATTTTAAAAAAATCAAAGTTGGAACAGAACATTGCAGTTTTGTCAAATATTTCAATTGACCCGGTACTAATTTTTGTCCAGAATTTCATTTTCTGAGAAATTTCAACAAAATTTGTTCTGTTTTCTGTTTCAAAATTGTGTATTTTCCTTCAAAAAGATCAATCCATTTCCCATCTGGCTCTTGTTGGAACAAAATCCTAACATTGAAATTATTAAATTGGT
Organism: Malaclemys terrapin pileata; assembly: GCF_027887155.1. Taxonomy (NCBI): domain Eukaryota; kingdom Metazoa; phylum Chordata; order Testudines; family Emydidae; genus Malaclemys; species Malaclemys terrapin. The sequence continues at coordinate 28,335,410 of NC_071515.1, read as the reverse complement.
AAACAGGTTTTAGTCAAACATTGTGCAGGTACAGTGGAATGATTTTTATGGTCAGGTAAATGAATCTGCATGAAGTAAGTTCTCATAGACTCATAGACTCATAGACTTTAAGGTCAGAAGGGACCATTATGATCATCTGGTCTGACCCCCTGCATGCTGCAGGCCGCAAGACCCTTCCCTGGACTCTGCCGTTGAAGTCCCCAATCCTGTGTTTTAGTGACTTCAATCGGCTGAGACCCTCCTGCTAGTGATCCCTGCCCCATGCTGCGGAGGAAAGCGAAAAACCTCCAGAGGCTCAGCCAATCTACCCTGGAGGAAAATTCCTTCCCGACCCCAAATATGGCGATCAGTAATACCCCGAGCATATAGGCAAGAGTCTCTAGCCTGACCCTTGTTGGCCATTATGCTATTCATGTACCATTGCTTGGTTTTCCTTGGCTACTATGTTTTACCATTAAACCATTCCCTCCATAAACTTATCCAACTTAATCTTAAAACCAGACAGGTCCGTCGCCCCCACCATTTCCCTCGGAAGGCCGTTCCAATATTTCACCCCTCTGACGGTCAGTTCAATTAAATAACAAAGATACATGGCAAAACCTGTATTTATGGAGCCTTTTTATAAATGATGATACTGCACGTGTGCAGTCAAAGACAGTTAAGGAAATGCTTATAAGAAATAGTTGCATAAAAAATCTAGCCACTATCAAACAAAAATACATATTGGTAAAACTAGTTATATATCAAATAGTAAACTAATCTACTGTAATTGAATGAAACATTATGTAATATGTGCAGTACAATACATCAAGATGAAGTGAGATAATCATCTGCAATATCTTTTATATTTTCTAGCTTAAATGTTACAGATATTTTACAAAAGGATTGTTATACATGTAGAATTTTAGCTGACATATAGCTAATGGCAGTGAATTTACAGAGCTAATTATTATTCTTAGTATTTCCAGGAATTGATTATAAATTCCCCTTAGGAACCAATTAGCACATGTTTTGTTATCTCTTAGATTAACATGCACTGTCTTGAAGGTTAGAACTACAATAACGTACATGATGGATTTTGATGATAAAAGTGCATTTGGAATGCCTTTCCACATGGAAACCTGTAACGTAAATTTAAAACTTAATTCAGTATGTTAAAAGTATAATTGCTTATTTTAAACTAATCTCAAACAAAGTTAACTACCACTTGGGTTAGCATTAGTACACCTTCTGTTGACTTGGATACCTTTTTAGACTACCTTGTAAAAGTGCAGCATTAATCCGCAAGATGTATTTTCTGTTGCATGTATTTTCCTGTTTATCTTTAGTTAATGTACAAAATATAAATATTTGCTTTGTTACATTTATAAGATCAGCTATATGAGAAATAAGGGAAGGAAGGTGGTGGAGGAGAGAAACGTGTTAGAAAATACAGGAGGGATGGTACTTATTTTTCAACCTTTGCCCAACCGTTGGCAAACCAATATATTCTGTTTGTTTACTGATGAAGGATGAAATCCTGGCCCCATTGAAGTCAATGGCAAAACTTCCATTGACTTCAGCAGGGCACAGTTTCACCTCAAATATTTAAGTTGCCCATGAGGGCCTCTGGAAGTATCAGACTAACTTGCTTGTAACAAGCTACTCCTGTTTAGAATCTAATTACAGAGCTTTTGGAATACCTTATCAGACAGTTCACTTCCATTGCTAAAATTTTCCTGGCTGATCATATTTTTCTGTTAAGAAGTAATTTCTCTTAGTATTTCTCAGTATCACTGGGTGTAACTTTTGTGAAAATTTCTAATGGTTTTTCTCCCCGCTCTCCCTAGCTTCCTTTTGAGAAGTTTGAATATAAAGCTAGCTGGGCTGCTTCTTAGGGCTTTGTTTAGTTGATCGAGGCACTGTGTCAAAAACAGACTTGCTAAAACAAAACAGAATGTAGCAACTTTTCATTATTCTTTAGGGAATATCTGTCTATTGTTATATACTCAATGCTGGCAGAAAAAGGAGCTAAAAACATTTAAAATTTGGAGTGACTCTTCCCATAGCCCATCTTTCTGGGAATAAACTCTCTTATGGCTCTCTCTTGCACCCCATCATCTCTAGACTTCACCCCTTATAGAAATGTCTGTGAAAATCCCTTTCATCTTAGCTCACAGAAGAAACCAGTTCGTGAAATCAATAGAAAATATACTCAAGAGCAAAGACTGTGTTTCATGACACGTCACAAATTCCTGGTTAAGGACCATTATAAAGCATGGAAGGTGTGGTGCTAATCTGATAATTGTGACTGGAGATGGAAGGAAATAGACAGGTATTTCCCCAAACACTAGACTATGGTGTTGAAACCAGAATAAAATGTTACTACCACATCATGTTGTTCTCTTGGTTCAGTTAGTATAATTTACCAGGCTTTGCACAGGTCTTTTTAAAATTCTGTGTCATCTGGACACTTTAATAGTGGATTTAATAGCGAATTAAAATCTGGACAAAACAATCAACTCCAGAAAACTGCAACCTGTCCACATGGTAAATGACCCATCATCAGGCCCAAATTAATATGCATACACTTCAAACATCATATGATATTAGCTGAAAATTGAACACCATTGAGAGACACGTGTAAATTCCCTAGCAATTTTCCCTTGAAATACTATATCAAGACAGACCACATGGCAACAAAGTATTACCTGAAAGCACGTGAGAAACATGCTCCTTTATACTTTGCTAGAAGGCATTTCACATTCATCAGTTCTTCATGCAAGTAAGGTAGTCTGAGGCAGAGTATAAACACTTAATCGGATGCTCTCAGAGAACTCTTTGGTCATGAATGGCAGCTGCTGATATGCTACCCACACACAATTTTTTACCAGTGTTCCCATTTTACAGGGAAGAAACTTAGACAAAGAAGTTATGAGACTTAGGCAAGGTGTCAGAAAGTTTGTGATAGAGTGGAGAACAGATCTCAGATCTTCTGAAGCCTATTTCTCTGCTATAAACACAAAACCTCCCTTCCTTAATATAATTCTTCACCCTCTTATATGGACATCTCTCTTTTAAAAAACAACAACAACATTATTCATTGTAAGTACAACTCTAATAAGGAAAGATGTGTTGCTAATCATGACATTATCTTCTTTTATATTTCTGATGGCATTACCTCAGCACAGATGTTATCTACCTTTAAAGCCAGGATGGTGGCTTATGTAATTATATTATTTATATTTATAGAAGTGAATCCATTTCTTTTGCTTCTCAGAACAGGCCTGTCTAGAAACAATACAACTTAATTTTTTAATGTGATGATGAATGGAACCATTATCAAGGTGTCACACTGGTATGTGCGAATGGACCAGCATTATTTAGGAGGTCCTTACTATCTCTAGTTTCTATGATTCTAGGACTAATTTGCTAACCTGTGTTTGTGATGTGATTATATCTGAGTTTTCTTTGTGTAACACACACACATTATGTTTGTTGGAGCCACAGTTGATTCTTGCCCGTCCCACTCACCACTTGGTTTCATCCTGCGTGTACCAAAAAATGCAGATGAGAACAAGATGTGTTCAGTGGGCCTGATTATCTTTCTTCGCCCCTGAAATCATTGGGTGTTTTGTCATTGACATTAATAGGAGCAGGGGCAGGCCCAGTTATCTGACTGTGGGAAATGTGGAATCCATGTGATTTGGGCGTATGTTCTTGTTACTGCCTTAAGTATACATTTTAGTGTAACTAATGAATGGGAATTATATTTTGGAAATTTTTTGACTACAGATGTCTGAAATATGTACATTTAAGTGTCATGCTTCTAGGGTTCTTTGCCTAGAGATATATCTTTACAGAAATATGTGCACTTAAAATCTGCTTTCCATGAGCATTTTTTTCCATAAAGTTTGATTGCGTGAATGTTCATGAAAGTGAATACAAAAGTGGGACCATAGGGAATTCATCTTGACATCCAATTAAAAATTTGTGGGACATGTTTTGTGGAATTTGTCGAGCTCTTTTATCAGTACTGTGGTGGTGTAGTTTTTCCCTCTCAAAGAAGAAGTCCAAGGTTTTTAAAAAATCAACAGTTGTATTGATGGATGTATTATAAACACACAACTGTCTGTAAAGAGCTTCTCTACAGTGTCCACCACCAGAGTATTTAAGCTTTTTCCTAGGAAAACTTCAATCCCTAAAGGACTTCAAGGAATAAATATTGAACAACAAATACCTGTGGAAACTTCTGAGAGGTGAAAAAGTTAGATTGTTCTGACCTTAGTTGCATGTAAACAACCATTTTCTGTGGCAGGGAGAAATATCTCTCTTTGATCTCTTTTCCTCTTATTTGCATTCTTCTGGCCAGGGCCGGCTCCAGGCACCAGCGTAGGAAGCAGGTGCTCGGGGCGGCCAATTCAAAGGGGTGGCATTCCGTCCAGCATCGGGGCAGCATGTCCGGGTCTTCGGCAGCAATTTGGCGGCAGGTCCCTCATTCCCTCTCTTCCTCTTTGAGCTGCTGCCGAATTGCCGCCGAAGAGGAAGAGAGGGGGGACCCACAGCTGAACTGCCGCCGAAGAAGCAGCGCGATTGAGCTGCCACCGAAGTCCTTCCAACCCCCCTCCTCCCCCCGCTTGGGGCAGCAGAAAAGCTGAAGACGGCCCTGCTTCTGGCAACATTCCCACCTTCCTAGCATCTATAGTCTGTAAAAAGAACAGGAGTACTTGTGGCACCTTAGAGACTAACAAATTTATATTCTGTAGTTCCTCCTTTACAAATCAAGTCTCACTTGCACATCTGTTAAAATCTCCATCCTTCTAGCATGACCTCATATCTGGATATAGGTTAAATCTTCAGGCCTATTGCTTGGTTCATCACATCATTCCTTTCAGTGAACCAAGCATCTAGGCTTTCCTTTATGGTCTCCCTTCCCAGCTCTTTTTCCTTTGCAATTTTTGGCAGTAGCCTACGCAGGTTGCCAGAGCTGCCCTGGATCCTCCACCTACCTTGGGGAGGGGGGACGCTTTCTTATGTTTAAGTTGGGGCAGAGGAGCTGTGGTACAGATAAAAGGAATTACACATTTTGAGGACTGCGTGAGACCAGAAGTCAGTTACCTGCTACTTTAAAAAAAAAAATTAACTAATATGTTAATTTTAAAGGAGCCAGTTCTGTTGCTTTGGATACAAACTGGGACAACGCTGAACGTTTTTTTGTGTGTGTAAAGAGTTCAACTTTCCTATAAGGTAGTCTTGTTTGTGTAGTGTTGAGTTATATTTGTTAAAACAAACAAACAAAAAACATTTTGAAATTTAACAGTCTTTGGAGTGTGTGTGGGGAGATCTGCTAAGGCACAAATGTGGGTTAGGCATCCAACTCTCATTGACTTTCAATGGGAGTTAGGCAGCTAACTGTCCTTGGTTCCTTTGAAAAAATTCCCTTGTACTGTACCTCAAAAATAGACACACATTGCCTATATGAGGGAAAATGTGAGAGTATAAAATAATTTCATAGAAGAATATCCCCTCTTTAGAATCTTTAGCAACTCCTTTAATTAAGGCTATGGCTACACTGGCATTTTACAACGCTGCAACTTTCTTGCTCAGGGGTGTGAAAAAACGCAGCAAGTTACAGCATGTAAAGCGCCAGTGTAAACAGTGCCCCAGCGCTGGGAGCCGTGCTCCCCTCGTGGAAGTGGAGTACCTGCAGCACTGGGACTACACTCGCACTTCAAAGCACTGCTGTGGGAGCGCTCCTCAGCAGCGCTTTGAAATTTCGAGTGTAGCCACGGCCTAAGAAAGTAGTCTGTATTGTCTTCAACAGGAGTACAAAGCTTGTCTTGTTTCGCCCTTCTGCTGTTGCTTCTAGCTTAACCCTATCTTCATAGTGTTGGTAGAAATCATATGTGCAGTTATTTTTACATCTACATTTTCATGGTGAGTTGCCATGGTATACCTGAGATACTCCTGCAAATCCTATCTAAACCTATAAATGTCTTTCCTGCTTTTACTATTTTGACAACCATTTTCAGTTTAGCCATTCCAAGGCATTTCTGCCTGAGGCCACTCTATGAACTTTGCTTCAATTAACTCTTTTTGGTAAAAATCTCATTCTTTTGTGTCTTGTCTGTGGTATCTACTCAAGCCAATATCCTTTTAGGTCAGGAATATGCATCTGTATTATTTCTGATAATTTTATGTGTTGCATGGCTAGAACTTAACATAAAATAAATCAAACTATTAAACATAAACAACTTTTCTTTAGATTGAAACCCTTATTCATGACCCTGAAGGACTTGGATTAGACATGTGTTGTACTCACTATTGTTAGCAGTTAATTTTGCTTTATATTCTAAAGCAGGGGTCGGCAACCTTTCAGAAGTTGTGTGCTGAGTCTTTATTTATTCACTCTAATTTAAGGTTTTGCGTGCCAGTAATACATTTTAACGTTTTTAGAAGGTCTCTTTCTATAAGTCTATAATATATAACTAAACTATTGTTGTATGTAATGTAAATAAGGTTTTTACAATGTTTAAGAAGCTTCATTTAAAATTAAATTAAAATGCAGAGCCCCCCCGGACCGGTGGCCAGGACCCGGGCAGTGAGAGTGCCACTGAAAATCAGCTCGCGTGCCACCTTTGACACGCATGCCATAGGTTCCCCTACCCCTGTTCTAAAGCAAAGGGAATGGACCATGAAGAGGTAGCACACTGACATGGGTGTAAGAAAAATAATTGCCTAATTTACCCACAGGCAGCATGTTTCTGCATCAGAGAGGCAGACGTTAGCCCCATAGCTCTTATATTCCAAGAATTTACTGTATAAAGATGTCTCCATTTGACAGACTTTGATGCCCAATAGTTTGACACTTAGTAAACAAAGAAAAATGTGTGTGATCAAGAGATTAAGAGTGAGTATGTGAAACCAGGCATGGATTTGGTCATGTTGAATCAGTACAGAATCACAGGACTAGTCTGACTACATTTTCAGGTTGCCATTCACTGTCACAACTAATTAAAGATTGAGAGAATGAGCTGTTGGTTGTTGACCATCTGCATCTGTAGATTTGGATGTATGTTTGTATCTATCCCAGGTGACGTTTCATTTGCTAGCATCTTTCATTTGACTTAAGAGACTGAGAATGTTCTTTACCCCGGTGAAGGTCTGCAGGGGCTTCCTGGGTGCAGCTAGTATAGTATTGCTGTAAAATGCAATGATTAAATAGACGTTTCCAGCATTAAAAGAACAGACTACATCATGGAAAAGAAGCATTACTGGTAAAGCTTGGAAAGTGCAAGGCTTCTGACCATTGAGATTTTTTTTACAATATTTGAAATTCAACAACTTTTATAGAGAAACTTTGAATCTAAAGACATTGTTCCTTTCCCCCTTATTTGTGATCCCTAATCATTGTTAAAGCACTTACTGTCTCTACAGCTATATGTTCAGAAAAAGCAACAAATATTGCATGATCCTAGGAAGTATATTTTAAGCCCACTTTCCCTAGTGGAGTTTGGTGGGCCACAGTCTTTAGCTTGATGGTAATCAGTAGTTAAGAAAAAACAACAACAACAAAAACAACAAAAAAACAACCAACCAAAGCCTCAGTGAAAAGCATTATAAAATATACAGTATCGTGTTTATTTCATGGCAACATGATTGGCCAATAGGCTTCTAAGCATATCTAAATTGGGAAAACATACGTTATTCAAGGACTTTTGTTGTATTACTGAATTATATAAATATACTATAGACTGATACATTGATAAGTTAATGTGATAGCTTGATAGTAGCTGTTTTTCAATTAAGTATTTGACTGTAGTTCAGGGCCGCCCGGGGGGGAGGGGCAAGTGGGGCAATTTGTCCTAGGCCCGGGGCCCCGGAGGGGCCCCCACAAGAGTTTTTCGGGGCCCCTGGAGCAGGGTCCTTCACTCGCTCTGGGGGCCCCGGAAAACTCTTGCGGGGCCCAGGCCCCCGGAGCTGCTTCTGCTCCGGGTCTTCGGTGGCAATTCGGCGGTGGGGGGTCCTTCCGCCCCGGGACTCGCCGCCGAAGTGCCGGGTCTTCGGTGATGGGGGCCCCCTGCTGCCGAAGACCCCATGCCCCCTGAATCCTCTGGGCGGCCCTGCTGTAGTTGGGTTTTTTTGGGTAGAATTTCAGACAGCTGTGAAAAGAAATGTAAGTCTTTCCTAAGTATAACTTAGTTTAACTTAAAAAACAAACAAACAAACAAAAAAAAACTTAATGTATGTCCGTAGTTGCAGTTATCCTGTATTAATAGTCACTTGTGGAAGTTCAAGTACACTGTCTCTTGTATCCTTTATTATAATTAAATTTTGGCCATTGACTCAGTCGTACGTGCAAATGCCAATAATAATAAAGATGTCCTGCTTAAATTGAGTGCTATAGTGACAAATTCCAGTATATTGATGGTTTTAAATAGAATTTAATTTTCTATTTTAGGTGATTTGTGAAGGAAAGAAATATTTAGATTTTGGGTTTTGCTTTTCTTTAACAAACCATCAATATGCTGGATTTTTAAAAAAGCAAATCTAAAAACTGTCTCAATGTGTGAATAATAATAAACATTTTATATATGTAACATGCACACACTTTTAGTCTGTAGAATTTAGTACTAATCACTATTCCGTATGGAGATACTTATATTGAGGATTACGGAATACAGTTTTGTAAACTTAAAGTCCTATCTTTGTCCTTGTAAAAGGACAAAAATAATCCCTAAGGAAGAACATTCTTTTGGTGGTGCATAGGGTTATCGGACTTCAGGATATGGTCTGTATCTCACCACTGTTTTGGCAAAGGAGATGCATCAGTTTGACTCTGTTCTCCTCAAAGGCATCACTCTTGATATATTTAATTTATCTACATATGTTAAACTTTTACCCCTTCTTCCTTGAAAGTGTTGTAGCTCCTTCCCCTGTAACAAGGTTTATCTATTAATAGTCATAGGGTCCTATATGTGACTGTCCAAGTCAAATGCTGTTCACTGACCAGAAAGAAGTGCAACATGGGAGAACTCCTGTTTTAGGTCACATTGCCAAGTAACTAAAATAACTATGCATGCATCTCTACATAGGTAACATTTAACATTTATACTGCATTTTACATCTTCAGTGTGATGTACAAACATGGATCTGTATCAAGCTATGGATATGTAAACTAAAAGATGCCACTGTACTACTGTGTTTATATCTGTCAGCACTCATTCTGTGTAGCTTTGTATACTGTAGTGCTGCGGAAATTGTATAAGGACTGATTGCAGTTTATGTAATTTGTCTTTTTGCAACAGAATGCAGTAAGTATGACTTGTTTGCAGTGCAGTTTTGATGTATGCTACGTTTTGAACCTTCTCTTCTAGAGCTATGAAAAATTTCCAAACCCTGATCTGTAATTAAGCTTTGAGGGAGGGTCAGGGTCTGAAGGGGCTGCAGAAAATTTTTGGATATGTCTACATAGCAACTCGACACCCCTGGCTGGCCTGTGCCAGCCGACTCGAACTCGCAAGGCTCAGCCTGTAGGGCTGTTTCATTGTTGTGTAAATTTCCGGGCTCGGGCTGGAGTCCAGGCTGTAGGACCCTGTGAGGTGGGTGGGAGGGTCCCAGAGTTAGCCCAAGCCGGGAAGTCTACACAGCAATAAAACAGCCCCACAGCCATAAGCCCTGCAAGCTGGAGTTGGCAGGAATTGGCCAGCTGCAAGTGTCTAGTTGCTATGTAGACATAGCCTTAGAGATCAGCTTTGATTTTGCTTTAGCTTAAACCCAAGTTGATATGGGTTTAATGACTTCAGCTTTTCCTAATCTGCTGGAGTGTGTTCTTAATCATGGTTTTAGTACTGTTGCAGCTAGTTGATTAAACCGATGTTTAAAAAATTGCAGTTTTTTTTTATTATCAAGAAATTTGTCAGTGTAACTTCAGCTTCATAGGTACTGTGCAGCAGATTTGTGATGGGTGTAACTTCATGGTTTAGTTTGTTACACAAATATCAGTCCTCCAGAATAACCAAAGACACAGCTATATTAGCTAGTAAAAAAAGTAACATGTTGGAATGTCTTTTTAATTAAGAAGGAAAGAACAGTAGTAAGAACTAAAACTACTTTTACATAACTGTAAGTAAAATCGCTCTAATAGATATGCATATTCGAAGTGTTAATGAGTTATGAACACTTACTAAGGAGAAAATAGAGCCTAGAAAGTTTCTTTTTGTTAATAAACACATTTTAAGCATGTATCAGAAAATGTGTAACTGGACACTGGTTGCCTTGATTTAAGATAATTGAAATAAAGATATTAGCTAAATCCTGGCCCCTTGGAATTCAATGGCAGTTATACCAATGACTTCAATGGGGCTGCAATTTCATCCATAGTATTTAGGAACTTGTCCCAATGATAGCTTCTCAGAGTCTGAAATGTATTATTTTGGAAGTGTACTGTGGTGATATCCAAAATATGACATTCCGTAGTTTGATTTGCCCCCCACGGCCTCTGAGTGGCCACACGCCCTGCTAGTCAGAATCCATAGGGAAATGTAATATTTCATTTACTATGGATCTTATAACAGTACTGATAATACACTTGTTTTACTTTTATATCTGCGCTCTCAAGCAATACTGGTTAATCAATGAATGAAAGGGCATATCAGTTAAAAAAAAAAACATAATGTTAGAGAGTAGACTGACATCTATATTTTGCTGTGCAGGGTAAAGGGGTTTCGTGGTTTTATGTTGCAGAGCCTGGAGAAACTTCCCTTTAGGTGCTCCCAATGTGTCACGTGCTAGGAGTGGGTTGTTCAGGGGGAAGTCTTCTCTACATGGTCTCTTTGCTCTGGCACAGTGGTGAGCTGGAGCTGGTTCGCACCGGTTCGCAAGAACCAGCTGTTAAATTTAGAAGTCGGTGTAGAACCGGTTGCTAAAGGGGTCGCCCAGCTTCCCCATGGGGCAATTTAAAGGGTCTGGGGCTCCCAGCAGGGGCTGGAGCCCCAGGCCCTTTAAATTGCCACCAGAGCCCTACTGCTGGAGCCCTGGGGTAGGGCCGTGGGGCTCTAGGAACTGTTTAAAAAGTCCGGGGCTCCTGCTGCTTCTACCATCCCGGCCCCTTAAATAGCCACCAGAGCCACGGTACTACTCCAGGGCTCCGGGGGCTATTTAAAGGACCAGGGTGGTAGAAGCAGGGGAGCTGCGGCCCTTTAAATAGCTCCCAGAGCCCAGGGGTAGCAGGGGGCTCCAGGAGCTATTTAAAGGGCTGGGGCTGCCTCTGCTGCCCCGGTCCTTTAAATAGCCACCAGAGCCCCGCCGCTTCCCCGGGACTCAGGCAGCTATTTAAAGGGCCGGAGCCCTGGAGTAGTAGCGCAGCTCTGGTGGCTATTTAAAGGGCTGGGGTGGTAGAAGCAGGGGAGCCCCAGCCCTTTAAATAGCCCCCGGAGCCCCGGGCTGCTGCTGCTGCCCCAGTGGCGAAGGGGGGGAGGAGAAACTTGTGGGTTCTGAGGGGGGCAGTCGGGAGCAGGACATGGGTTGGGGTCGGGTGGGTGGGAGACAGGCACATGGGGCTTGTAATGTACTCACCAGGCAGTTCCCTACCGGGTCTTCGGCGGCACTCTGGCGGCGGGACCTTCACTCACTCCGGGTGAAGGACCTGCCCCCGAAATGCCACTGAAAACCCAGAGCGAGTGAAGGACATTTCCCCCCCCCCCCCCCCCCCCCCCGCCACCGAAGTGTTGCCAAGGACCTGATAGGGAACCGGTTCTTAGGATTTTGGGAGCTCATCACTGCTCTGGCATCATGGGAAATTGCCACATCATATTATAATAACCCCATATTAACATCCCACCGTGAGGAAATGATGAGGAAACACCATAAATCAAACTTGTAGTTTGTAGTCCCTCTTAGTGGGGAAAATCACATGAGAAGATTTGACCCTAAATTTTGAAATTGTAATCCATTTTTAACAATGTATATATGGAAATGCCACCTTTAAAACCAGAAAGAGTAGCCAGTAAAGCTGCTTGTAGACTAAAGTCCTTTGCTGTAACTTACTCCAACTGAATTCCACAGCATGATACATGCAACAAATGAACAGAAATGTGTTGATTTGTTTTACAGGACAACAGCTTTGAGCAGTTCATTATTAACTATTGTAATGAGAAGCTGCAGCAAATCTTCATTGAACTCACTCTAAAAGAAGAGCAGGAGGAATACATACGAGAGGTAATGTTCAAATTCATTTATTTGTATGATCACTTCTTACCCACTTGCCAATATACACCTTTTCTGGGCACAGTACCCAGCGTTCTCTTTCTGAACCTGAGCCTGCCATGGAGAGTAGCTCTGTTTGTTGCCACATGCTGTCAGAATTCCCAGGGTAACTGCACCTCTGATCCCCGCTATAGGTCTCAAACCTCTGTTACCTTTCTCAGGGCAGAGTCCCATGACACATTCCCTTCCAGACTGGGGATTTAGGCTATGGTTCACTGTGATCACCTTAGCAGATCTGATGGTAGTTCAGCACTTGTGGCCCTGTCCTCTGAGAAATGACAGGGTTATACAGTGACCAACCACCCTTCATAAAGCAAAGTATTATTTATTCAGAGCAAAGGTGTTACAGAGAAAAATATACCTTAAAAAACAATAAACAGCTTATATGCAGGTCTGGCTTACCAACTGTTGTCCATCTTCATATTAGATGTTGCTCTAGAATACAAATTAAGTATGGAATTGAAATGCTTTTATTTTTACTTTATAAATTTGGCTATATCCCTCCGAGTCTGAAAACTCTCGTGGTTTTTTCTGTCATTCATTGTCATCTGGTGTAGGGCTATTATTCCATACTTGGAAGTTCTATAGTTGATTTTAATATGTTAATTTTTTCCAAATATCTGAATAACAGCCAGACTCAGTGGATTTTTCAGATGATCTCATCTAAATTTAAGCTTTTTTTTTTTTTTGCTCCTGAACAAAAATTAAGAACAGAAAAATCTTGGTCTTAGATTCTTGTACTGAAATTATGACTTATTTCCTTATAAACATTGTAAGTGTACACAAAGCATTACTGACCCAAGGCCTTGCAGTATAAAATTTTGGCTTGTTTCCAATTAAGTGCATGGGAAATTGACACAGATTGAAGAAGGGAATGGAAAGCAAGTCTGGAAACCATTCAAGGGCATTCATTTTGGCCAAATAATGTTAGTGGTAGATTGCATTTTTTAAATAAAATGTTAGGATCCAAAAATCTACATATATAGGGCTGACTTTTAAAAGGGCATTTTAATAAATAGGAATGCAATAAAAACATGCCAATAGAGAGAACTCCTGCAGTTATTTCTCTCAGTTCATATATTATATGCTTTTTGTTTTTATAGGATATTGAATGGACTCATATTGAATATTTCAACAATGCCATAATTTGTGACCTGATAGAAAATGTAAGTTGCAATTGCTACTTTCAAAGATTTTGCCTTTGTGAATTCTTCTTCTAAAATTTGAATTAAAATTTGAAAATTAAGATGTATAAAATAGAAATATCGTAACTGCATTGAATTAAAATTAGTTTGTAATGAGAGCTTTTTAGCGTATTGATTTCAGAAACAAGTGACCCTCTGATTTTGTATTAAATCACAGTTCACTTATTTTATTATACTAAAGATCTAACGTATTTCAAAAGTGTGGAATGGACAAAGATAGAGTTTATATGTCATTGCATTTTTTCTTATAGATGTGCAGCACTTAATGTATTCTTGTTATCTCACTAATATCAGTTTATTTCACATAATCAGTGTTTTGATGCAGTGCTGTTTTTATTAGAAGACATAATGAGCAACTGCCAGTCATGCTGTAAATAATGTTTTTTTTTAATGGTAACCAGGCAACTCAGTTATTGAGTTATTGTATGCTTCTGATACAGCTTGTACTTAATCACAGTAGTTCATGTTGATTTAACACATATTCTGTTTCATGTCATGCTAGTTCCTTAACAACAATGCAAACTGAAACATTGTTTAACCAATAGTACAAAATGCATGCTAGTTTTGCCCATAAATTGATTACCTTACCTCCTTTTGAGTGGAAGGCTATAGATTAGCTCTTATATAAACAAAATAGGAGAAAAAATGAAGTTAAATTTAGGTTAAAAGTTAAAAGCACAAGTCAGAAGACTCAAATCTCAAGAATGTGCATTCAGAAACCAAATGTGTGTTGGGGAGAAGGGGTGAGGAAAATGGAACCTGGGCAGATTTTGAGTTGCTGTGAAAAAGGGCCCATTTTCTAGGTCGCACACTTTAAATGTTAATTAAGATACTGTGAATGGTTAGTGCATCATCTTCAAAAGTTCATAAGTGTGAATGTGGAGATTGTATATTTTAGTCAAGTGAAATAAGTCACTGTACTGGGAGTAGTGGGGGCTGGCTGGGGTTCTATCCCTAGGTCTGTTGCTGACCTGTTATGTGACTTTGAACTCCATACTCCTTCTGTAAAATCAGGAGATACCTTTCTTTATGAAGTGCTTTGAACACTATATAGCAGCTTGTTAGTATTATCAATTAATTAAAAAACACTTTCAAACTGAGAGGTGTTCATAGTTGGCTTTTATAGGTCCTGCTCTGTCAGGGACAGCAGAGTTTTACTGCTCATGCTGAGGGTGAATTTAGATGCAAGAGCTGAATTAGTTCACAGTGAAGAATTAGATCTTAAATTTGAACTTGAGAAAATGTCATTTTGAAAAAAAAATCCATATGCAAAAACTTTTTTTTTCTTTGAGAGGAAACCTGTTTTTTTTCCCATTTGCTCAGGTGTCTTGAAAATGGTTCAACAAGTTTACTTCACAGTTTCAAAATAAAATTCATGTTTGAGCTGAGATCGAGCTCGCGAACTGTGTCTCCAAAAGAAGAATTTTGAGAAAGTTACAAATGGCTAAAAAGAGGGGTTCAGAATGGAATTTGCTCTTAATTAAAAAGCATCTGTAATGTGAAGGTTGGAAATTTGGAAGGCTAATTGCAAAGTTCTGACTTGTTAAATTAATGGGTCTGAACAGCAGCAGAAAATGCACTAATATGGCTGATCATTACTTCTGACTTCTGCATTTCTATGTATATTCTGATAAAGTAAAGTTCAATCTTAGTTACTGTTTGTATAAGGTAGCACAATTTTATTTATCTCCATAAAAAATAAAAACAATGCATTAAGGAAAGAAGGAAATTTGTTTTTAAACTACAGAATCAAACTGGAATTCTGGCTATGCTAGATGAAGAATGTCTGAGGCCGGGCACCGTTACTGACGACACCTTTTTAGAGAAACTGAACCAAGTCTGTGCCACTCATCAGCACTTTGAGAGTAGGATGAGCAAGTGTTCACGTTTCCTGAATGATACATCGCTGCCTCACAGTTGCTTCAGAATTCAGCATTATGCTGGCAAGGTACTGTACTGAAAGAACATCCCCATGGCTTGATGTGTGTTTTTTGCATGTGAGGCCAAACTGCATGTGCTCCAGGTTTGGGAAGTGAAACAATGATGTGTTCTTTTAAATACTAAATGAGGATACAATGAAGGAATGATGTGGAAGCTTGGAGTTGCCTCAGTCAAATGCAGAATATAAAATAAAATTACTTCTGTATTCTTGAATCTTCCTATTAATAAACTAGTGACAAGTTAATTATTTGACAGTGTATTTTAATTTTTGAGGATTCATCCTGCATTCATTGAGGTCAATGGCAAAACTCTTGTTGACTTAGGCCTTGTCTACACTGGGGGCGGGATCAGTCTAAGTTATTCAGCTTCAGCTACGTGAATAACGTAGCTGAAGTCAACGTACTTAGATCTACTTACCGCAGTGTCTTCACTGTAGTAGGTCGGCAGCTGACGCTCCCCCGTTGACTCCGCCTGCGCCTCTCACTCTGGTGGCGTACCGGAGCCGATGGGAGAGTGCTCGGCGGTTGATTGATCATGTCTAGACGTGATAAATCGACCCCTGCTGGATTGATTGCTGCCCGTCGATCCAGCCGGTAATGTAGACAAGCCCTCAATCACTGAAAGTGTATAGGTCGTGAAACCAAAAATGTCCTGTTTAGAGATGCAAACATTAACACACATTTGAAGGTGAAGTATTGTCTTGAAAATGGGTTTGCTATCACTAAAATGGCTCATACTCTGAGAAAGTGGAGTTCTTATAAATTTGAGGGAAGCTGACTTTATTTTGAAATCTTGTCTGTTTAGACAGATGGAAGATAAAGCACTACAGAGGGCTTGGAAATGTATTTTGCTTTTACTAAGATAAACAGCATGAATAAATATAGGCCTCACAGTTTGAAGTTTTTGATATTTTCTTTGCATATAACTTTTTTAAAAAAAATAAGAAATCATGATCTTTACATGAGCTAAGATAAGACAATCAGTGACAAAGTAGGCCACTGATCTGAACCTGAAAAATCGTTCATTTCAGTGCATGAGTGAAAGTTTGGACAGGTTTAAAAAAAAAATTCACCCATCATTGGTTAGAACAATGTATTGATTCTTTTTAACATTATTTTGACTTCTCACCAGTTTATGTATCACAAACTTGACATCACAGTTATATATCTTAGCCTGTGGCAGTAAAGTTGCTGGGAGCGGGGTTTCCCTGGACTGGCGTAATAGTTAGCCTAATGACATGTATATTTTGTGTTTGATGGTTATATTTTGTATTGAATTTTAATCTGCCCTGGACTACTATTTAAGGCGTTTTTATTTGTTTTTTAATTTAATTGTCAAAATTAAAATAAACTGATTGAAGAGAATTCTCGACACTCAGAATGGGATTAGGGCAGATAATCTGTCTGTACTAGCAGCCAATGAGTCCTCATTTGTTCTGACATTTACCAACTGAGTAGAACATTCAGTTGGTACGTACTATTTTGACATTGTTTTTCCATGCCCGGTTGAAGACAGTTTGATCTGGGCACACTGATTAACAAAAGGTGGTGACTTTTTTTACCTCAAAATATAATTAGTTAAGTTATTGTATATGTTTTTCAGTAGTAATGCCTGCCAATATTTTCTGTATCAATTACATTCAGAATTGCATTTTGTAAAGGAAAATGAAATGTTTCCAGTCACTTGATCCACTGTAAAATATGGTGACAACATTAATATTCATTAATATTTAGTTTTATTAAATGTACTATAGACATAAAAAATAAATGAAATAATGAAACTGAAGGCATCTGTGTTATCAAAGAGATCATGTGCCAAAACATTCAAGACTAAAAAAAGAAGGTAACCCAAAAAACTAGAGTATCTCCTATGGAGAGCTGGGTAAAGCTCTGCTGGAGGCCTCCCGTGTCTGCAATTGCAGCTCACATCTTCCTGTCCATGCATGTCATCAGGCTGTTTTCCATGTAAGAATTATTTTTAAAATGTCAGCCCCCTGGGGAGTACACAGGTAGCCAGTTCATATCAACTGAGATGTAGGAATTTTCTCGTGTAATTTTTAATATTACTTTGTAACTGGCTGTTTTACTTAAGTAAACTTATATAAATGTGGTTGGGATTGGTTGGCTATTTTGGAAAGGTTTTTTTGGTGTAGTGATTTAAAACAGTAAGAAATAATCACTGCATTTTTCCAAAGGAAGAAATTATTAATTTGGCTGGAGTGAGAGACTTCTTTGTGTGTTAATTGGGCAAGGAGGCTTATCAGTTTCCCAGGCTATCACTAAAGAGTATTATTTTCTGCTAAATATTTTGACTAGTGTTGGCTGAAAATTTACTATCTCTTTTTTTTTTTTTTTTTTTTGACAAAAAAGAAATCTTTATGGAAAATGTCCACATTGTTCAAAACATTTTAGGCTTTTGTTGAAAAGTCAAAAACCTCTAACAAAGTTGTGTGTTTGTTTTATAAACATTCAAAAAAATGTTGAGAGAAATTTCAGTGAAAATATTTTGGTTTTTTTTTGTTGTTGTTTGTTTTTTGGAAAATATCATATGGGTGTGGGGAGAGGAGGGATTTCCTGACCAGCTCTAATTCTGACCTATATTATATCCCAAAATATCAGTCAATGAGATTCTTCTATGTTGTTTAGGTTATGTACCAGGTAGAAGGATTTGTTGACAAGAATAATGATCTACTCTACCGTGACCTCTCCCAGGCTATGTGGAAGGCCAACCACTCCCTCATTAAAGCATTATTCCCAGAAGGTAACCCTGCCAAGATTAACCTAAAGAGGCCCCCAACAGCAGGTTCACAATTCAAGGCTTCTGTAGCTACTCTGATGAAGAACTTGCAGACAAAAAATCCAAACTATATTAGGTAAGTTATTCTTTGATAGCTTTTAAAAAATGATAATGGATATGTCTGCCTTTAACCAAATGTGATAGCAAAAAACCAGAGTAGTTCAAGCGATAATGAAACCTCTTTCTTGTAGCTCATTGATGTAAATTCAGTCCAGGTGAGCAGTGACTGAAAATTGTTACTTTCTCCTGCTTGTTCAATTGTCTATATGAAATGAGTTGGTGGTTTTAGTGCACTTCCCCAGATCCTCCACCAGAGCTGGCATTAACAGGACTCTTGGCATTCTTGGAGAGTTCACTGGATGAATTGGCCAAGAAATGCAACTGCTCCCTTACTCTTGTAGAGTCACGGGTGAGCACATTGGTAGGGGCAGTGTGAGGAAGCTTGCATTGGTGCTGCCCATGCCACATAATTGTTTGTGGATAAATAGGACTTCATTCTAACATCTTCCATAAGCAGGCCATTAAACAAAAGAGTGTAAAAGGAAAAAAAAAATAGAGAAACTAAATAAAATTATGGTCCTAATTTAGCAAAGTGCATAAGCACATGCTTAGGTTTTAAGAACTCAAATAGTGCTATTGATTTCAGTGGGGCTATTTATGTGCTTAAACTTCGTTACATGCTTAAGTGTTTTGCTGGGTCATAGCCTATCTGAATATCTCACTGGCTTGTAATTGTATATGCATTGAATTTGGTGTGTCAGCAATTCACGTGTACATAGTTAATATTTTAGAATGGCAAGTTTTGTTTCATTGTAAGTTTTTAGGAAATGAAATTTGAAAATGGGGTGCTATTCATATCCAATGCACTTAACTAAATGAAACATGAACTAATATCTGATCGTGGCTTGTAAAATTTAAATTATAACATAATAGCAACAGAGGGTCCTGTGACACCTTTAAGAATAACAGAAGTATTGGGAGCATAAGCTTTCGTGGGTAAGAACCTCACTTCTTCAGATGCAAGTAATGGAAATTTCCAGAGGCAGGTATAAATCAGTATGGAGATAATGAGGTTAGTTCAATCAGGGAGGGTAAGGTGCTCTGCTAGCAGTTGAGGTGTGAACACCAACATAATAGCTTTACATGTACAATACAATAAACAAGTATTCATACAAAATGCAGAATATTGTTTCAATTTCCAGATGCATCAAGCCCAATGACAAAAAAGCTGCACATATCTTCAATGAAGCTCTAGTGTGTCACCAGGTCCGGTACCTAGGTCTCCTAGAGAATGTCCGGGTTAGAAGGGCAGGCTACGCATTCAGACAGCCTTATGAGCTTTGTCTAGAAAGGTACAAGATGCTTTGTAAGCAGACCTGGCCCCATTGGAGAGGACCTGCTAGGTAAGAAAAACATTGGTATTCATATTCCTTCATAGCTCAGTGAATAAAATAATTGCTTTCCACATATATTCAAATTTTTAAATAAATCAGGAATTCTAAAATAAGATTAAATATTATCCCAGTGTGACTTGATTCTTTCTCACTGTTTCTGTTTCAAACTCTCATTCTTCTTTGAGTGTTTGCTTATGTCGATTCCATTCTGTGTGTGTGTGTGTGTGTGTGTGTGTGTGCGTGTGCGTGTGCGCGCTCACGTGCACAGTTGTCAGAGATTTTTGCCTTAGCGGTATCCGTAGGGTTGGCTGTGGTGCCCCCTTGAATGCCGTGCTCATGCGTCGGTATATCAGGCGCCACTGGCCCTACGCTCTCTCAGTTCCTTCTTACCGCCCATGGTGGTTAGTTGGAGTGCCTTTCCTGGCATAGCAAGGGCCAGCAGTTTTGTCTTTTCTGACTTCGAGCCTTAGGGCCTTGTAAATAGTTGTTTATAGTAGTTAGTGTTCAGTAGTTAAGTGTAGTTAGAAGTTAGAGTCCCATTGGAGACTTTGTTCCAGGTGGGGCATGCCCCGGTCTCCAGGGTTTAAGCTCTGCGCAGACTGTAACGTTCCTATGCCTGTAAATGACCCCCACAGCAGCTGCATCAAGTGCTTGGGGGAATCACATGTGAAGGACAAGTGTCGTATTTGTAGAACGGTGCCCAAAAAGAAAACTAGGAAGCATGGCTTCCCAGCCCCAGGCAAGAAAGGCCATGGGGCTTCGGGCAAAGGATCCAGTTCAGGCCGCCTGGCCACTCTGGAGCCACGCGGACGTGCCTTCCCAGTCCCCTTAAAGGACCCACCACCAACTCCTGGGAGCAGTAGGGGACCCAAACTTGTGGTGACACTTGACGCCTTCCCAAGTTCCCTCAGCGCTGAGAGAGCAGAGGTTTCCGCCTGCGCCGCCAGCACCATGTGTGCCACAGCAAGTGGCAAAGGCTCCCTACGAGGGCAAGCCAGCTACAAAGACCCCCCCAGAGGGCAGGGGAGCACCACTGATCCCCTGAGCCCTGTAGAGTAAACTGTTTACAGGTGCAGGTGTAGTATTTGACTGAAACACTTCAGTCAGTGCTATCTAAACCCCTGTATTATATTTCGAAATTCATGTGAGATCCTGTCTCATTTTCTTTTCAATGTAAAACCATTATTGCTGTCAAAACTAGGCCATTGCTGGCACTGTTTAATGGTAATTGTTCCCTTTGTACACAAATTGCTCCATACCCTTGCAAAATATGATTCTTGTGTCTATAGTTTAATAAAAAACATATGAGTAAAGGAGTTACATTTCCATTCTTCTCATGTCAAACACTAAGGATTTAAAACATCCTTAACATGCTGCCTATTAATTTGTATGCGTGTGTAAACTCTAAGTAGTCTGTATGTTTTGGTCTGAAAAGTTTTAAATATAGCTCGAAAAGCTCATTTTTTCTCTCTTAGGGCTGGTGTAGAGGTACTGTTCAATGAACTGGAAATCCCTGAGGAAGAATATTCCTTTGGAAGATCAAAGATATTCATCCGCAACCCAAGAACGGTGTGTGAACAAAACTTTTCCACTATAGAATCAAAGACGGTGCTTTTGAGGGGGGCATGAGGTGTTGCAGACCTGGCACTAAATAAATAAAATTGAACCAGGTTGCTGAGCGGTGCACTTTAAACTCTGTCTTTCCAAAGTTGCTACTCCCTGATTATGATAGTGCCCACTTTTTTCAGACTGCTTTAAGCACTAAACAAAGAGCAGCTTGCATGATGATTACCCATCAGTAACGCTGAAGAATTTGCTGGATGACTAGTGGAGGTTTCTCCAAACACAATGTTCTGGTACTAGAATGATAAACATTGTATAGCTTGCAGGCTTATAAGAAGGCATTCAAAATAAATCTAAGTGAGGCTGGGAGGGAATTAAAAGCCTATGAAGGTAATTGTCATCAACAGTCCAATATCTAATGTAGTCTTCCTCCACTGAATAACCTCAGGATGTAAGGCATACATTAATCAATACCACATTTATGTGGCCATGTACAGATAGCATGAGCCAGCCAAACATTTCTCAAGAGGTGAAGCATGGGACTCAGGGAATTGATCCCTTTTTGTCATACTAGTTACGCTTTTGCGTTTTTCTGTCTTTTATTTATTTTTATTTTTTTAACTCAGCTTTTCAAATTAGAAGACCTGAGAAAGCAACGTCTAGAGGACTTGGCCACACTCATTCAGAAAATATACAGAGGCTGGAAATGTCGGACACATTTCCTTTTAATGAAAAGGAGCCAGATTGTGATTGCTTCCTGGTGCAGAAGATATGCAGTAAGATGCAAATTTTATTAAACAAAGGTTTCTTATTAGTACTTAGTGATTCTTTTTCTTTATCAGCTTTGATGAAAGTGATGCAAGTATCCAATTTTATGTCTGTTTTTGGCACCAAAAATATCCACCAAGTAAACTGAGTTAAATAGGCTCATGATGAAGTACATGATCTGTGTGAAAAGGATTACCAAGGTATCCTGGTTAGTTCAACCATTTGGAGACAGGCTTTCTCAACACTAATGGTGGGACCACTCTATAGTTCAACAGACTCAAGCATTGGGCAAAACTTTGTAGCATATACCAACAGGCAACCAATGCGTACAAAAGTTTAGTAATGTGTATGTTTACTGTATGTGAAATTCTATCATTGTAAGGTGCGTTTTGTCTTTTGCCTTATTTGAAGCCTTTAAATTTGAGGCACAAGAATGCTTGGGAGAGTCCCAATGATTTATCTTATTAGGTACAGCTCATAAAGACCTGTGTTTAAATGGTTCTTACTAGTATAGTTCTAAGACCATTTTAGATTTTGTTGTAGACAGGATCTTCCACATCACTCTGAACTGAACTTAAGTGATGTATAGTTTTCAATCTTTTTTCCAGTTAGTAAGAGAAGTTTTTAATTTCCTTTTGTAAAGAAAAATACATTATCAAGACTTATGAAAGTCCAAAAGAAGGTTTGATGAAATAGCACATCACACTGAAACAGAGCTACCCTTAAATAAATGTTACGATATTGTCAAATTAGTGTATCCCAGATGATGCACAGTTTTTGATAATCTTCTACGTGGCCTTGAAAGCCTTTAGTATTCAGTTCGATTGAACATGGAGGTCAGTCAAAGATTAACTTGTCTTGGAAAATTAGAAAATATGTGGCTATTTATATCTCAAAATAATTCATTTACTGTCTTGTTACAACTGTAAAAATTAATTTCCAATACAAACTTGTCTAGTTTAATTCACTCCCTTTTCTTCGCCAACATTAGGATTGCATTGCATTACAGCTATGTATCTACATTACTGAGTATACCAGTAGAGCTTTAACAGTTTAAAAATAGAGTTGTCAAAGATGTAATTTGCAGGCCTGTTGATATAAGAAAATAAGAACAAATGAAAAACCAACATTTGACCTGACCAAATCTGTATGAACATCAGGAAGAATATTTCCGAACCTGTAGAGCTCTATTGGTTTACTGGAAACGTAGAGCAGTCATTTTGTTAGAATGCAGTCATCTGGCTCCTTGAAGTGCCCCAAAAATTACCTGGGGGCAAATCCTGCCCCTCTTTTGGAATATAAAGAGCACTCTTGCATCAGAACTGTGATTTGAGGCACAAAGAGGGTCAGGGTTTGGGAGGCTGCATAAGGGGTGTGCATCCCCTGCTTGAGTAAAGCTCAGGGTCTGGCGAGGGGATCAGCTGCTTCACAGAACCGAACCCACCCATAACAAAGTGTTGTCTGTGAGAGGATTGTGGGGAGGAGGTTGAAGCTACAGTAGTGGCCATGGAATGGCTCCTTAGCTTTGTGACGTGTGAGGGAGGGCTTCGAACATCTAGACATCTGGATTAGCAATTGAAAAGGGCTAAACTAGACCCTGAATTTTAAGATTACCCTCAATGGTGCTGTAAAACAGAATGTTAGATTATCTTGAAACTTCCATTAGAAATATCCATCTTAAAGGAACAATGCAAGATTCATTTCCTCTTACCCACACCCGCCCCTCAGCAGAGCTGACCAGCACAGTTTTTTTGGACTGGGTGCTGAGCTGAGTATTTGGCCCTTCATGTTGCATTGCAGAACCTTCAGCCTGTTGCTGAAAGGGTATTAGATTAACCGGCAGCTTGCTAGAAAAATAAGGATCTTATTGATCTTAAGGGGAAAATGTTCAACTGTTCAGGAAATTGTCAAGAGGGTGTACATCAAACTGACTTAGGTGGATAGCATTCCAGTCCGGCCTCAGCAAATTATCTTTTTTAAACTATTATCAGTACTGATACTATAAGAGGGCAATGGGTGTGAAGAACAACAGAAGCCTTATGATTGTCAATGGCAAGTTCAGCTGACAAACTGGAGCAAAGCGTTTGTGACAATCTGAGCTATTTTGTTGGTGGGAAAGACAACAAAACAGTGGCTGTTCGTATTTAATTCACATAACTTTCCTCTGTTGGCCAGGAAGTTAGTCTTTCTTTATGTATAAAGTGGCCTTGTCCATGTACTCTGCTGTCCGTGCGTTTTGTTTCCTCTTGAGTTAGATGTGAAAGCCACACCCTGTGTTCAGAAATTAACCCACTCTTCTCCATTAGTTTTTTGATTAAATTGCAATATGAATATATTTATTAGATGTTACCAAAGAATGTTTTGATGTAAAGCAGTTTTAAAACTATGACTTTCTCTGCTGAACGGTATTTATTGATTTTTAATACAGCAACAAAAGAAGTATCAGAGGATAAAGAGTTCGGCCATTGTAGTACAGTCTTACATCAGAGGATGGAAGGTGAGTTTGATATCACTGAGCAGCGACTGCCTTGTGTTCTGCTAGCCTAGGCTAATAAAATCTGAGGATGTTGGGCTCAGTTGAGGAGAGATGAGTGGTAAGTAGCAGATTCACTCTCCGATTTAGAGACTTTCAAATCCATAGACAAAACTGAACACAGTTTTATAAAGTTTGTGTCAGCCAGGTTCTGGGTCAGATTGTCCTGAATTCAGTCGTCTGTGCCTGCTGGGGATATGGGAATGCTCTTGATACAGTATACTTGGCCCTTGGAGAGAGTGTGTCCCATTACCCCACCCTATCTTCACCCCCAACTTGTTGTGGCATTGCCTCTCTTCAAAGAATCCTGTCCAGTGCTCTTGAAGGAAGAATTGTCACCATGACATAGACTATAAGGAGCAAGGTGGTAAAGAGAGATAAAAATGAGATTGCCTTAGTGCTCAGATAGAGACTGGAGGATATCTAAAATCTTACACCTAAAACCTAGTTTCAGGAAAGAGGTGAGCGCACCTTTTATCTTGTGAGGAAAAAATCTTGGCATCTTAGGGTAGGTCTACACTTACCTCCGGGTCCGGCGGTAAGCAATCGATCTTCAGGGATCGATTTATCGCGTCTTCTCTAGACGCGATAAATCAATCCCAGATCGATCCCGGAAGTGCTCGCCGTCGACTCCGGTACTCCAGCTCGGTGAGAGGAGTACGCGGCATCGACGGGGGAGCCTGACTGCCACGTCTGGACCTGCGGTAAGTTCGAACTAAGGTACTTCGAATTCAGCTACGTTATTAACGTAGCTGAATTTGCGTACCTTAGTTCGAAATGGGGGGTTAGTGTGGATCAGGCCTTAGTATTGTTATATCCTTCACAAAGTAAACTCTTCGTGTGCTACAAGGGTAGTCCCAACAGTTGTAGGACAGGCGCCAGTTTATGTTATTGCATGTCCTAAAAGAATTGAGAACATGAAATTATTATTTGTGCAAACTCAGATTAATAGTGGTTTGGCGACCCACATATAACTTTGGTTCTTTATATTTATGTAGCTGGTCCATTCCATATGAGGTGTGTGTGCTTGCCACATGCACTTGTGCCGGAAGTTTTTCCCTTAGCAGTTTCCGTAGGGGATTGGCTCTGGCGCCCTCTGGAGTGGTGCCCGCATGGCACAGTATAAGGGGTGCCGCCAGCTCCCGCCCCCTCAGTTCCTTCTTGCTGCCAGTGACGGTGTTGGAACATCTGCTGCTTCGGCTAGCATTGTTTCGTTCTCTGTTCTTGCAATCTTTGAAAATAGTTGAATATAGTTAGTAGTTTCTTAGTTAAACCCTTAATAGTAGTTCTCAACTCTTCGTTAGTTCCGAATGGGACTTAGCCAGGGGATGGGGCATGCCCTTGTCCCCAGGTTTTAAGCCCTGCAATCTCTGTAAACGGCCTATGCCCGTCAGCAATCCACGTACCAGCTGCCTAATGTACTTAGGCAAGGGGCACATAAATTATAAGTGCCGTATCTGCAAGTCCTTTAAACCTAGGATGAAGAAGGAGTGCGATATCGCTCTAAGAGCGCTTCTAATAGAGTCGACACTCACTCCAGCACCGGAGCAGTGGTCCAACTCAACACCGAGCGCCGTGGCCTCCATGTACAGTGCTCCGCCAACACCGTCCACGAGCTGTCACCACTCTCCCTCCACGGCTTTGGTCATGAAGCCAAAGAAGAATGTGAAGGGACGTTCTACCTCCCGCAAGGGAAAGGAGAGGGTTGGGGGTGAGCCACCATCTGTGCCGGGCAGCTCAACACCCCCTTCAGGAAGTCGGGCCGCAGCTCAAGTCGAGTGGTGCGGCCCATCCTATACTTTGCCTGCGACTTCAGATAGCAGTGCAGGCCCCGGTGAGTTTCAGGTGCCGTCGACGCCCGAAGCCCTACAAGCAGCTCATAAGATCCTGACACTCCTGGTGCTGCCCACGTTGGCTCCAGCGGTACCCCGGTCTCAGGGAAAACCTGCTTTGGGACCAATGCGTGTGTCCTCGCCTCAGTGGCACCGTTTCCTGTCGATAGGGATGTCCCGCCATCACTCGCCCATGCCAAGCCGGCATGCCTCAGGACGAGAGGCAGGCTCAGTGGAGCCCCCTTCGCTCCCCGCACCAGGGGCACCGATTGAGGGATTCCAGGCGTTCCTCGCCAGTGGATTGGCGCAGACTCTCTGGGGCATATGCCACCCAGCAAGATCTCTGGGACTGGCACCGACCATCTCTAAGGGCCCAGTACCAATCGGAGCAGCAACTTCTGATCACCCAGCCATCGTCGCCCATCTCTTAGGAGGTTCCTCCCGACCTGTAGTGGCTTCCGGTACTGTTCGACGTCTTGTGTCCGATGCAGATCCGCTGAACGCCATTGGGCTCTGAAACCCCAACCAAGATGCCTGACTCGCTCGGACAACTCGGCTTTGGGTCACAGCATCTGGCATCAGTCGGACAGGAGCCACTGCGCCGCCCGTTCCTGGTCACCCGGTACCGACTTACAGCTCTGGCACGGAGCGATGTTCCCTGACTGCGGGACAAGCCCCGGTACCTACGTTGATGCTGGCATCGATGGCACTGAAACCGGTTCCATGGCCCCAAGTGCAGCAGCCAGCGCCATGGTACCTGTGGAACCCTTGGGAGTTCACCCAACCTTCCCAGGCTGCCCGATCGGTGTTGGGAGCCTGGGAGAGGCCAGTGGCCTCGGTATCCCGTCCCTATCTGGTGCTGGAGACTTCGGGGCGTAAGACCCCGCAGGTCCAGGAGGATCCAGGGGAGCAAGCTACTGGACCACCAATGGATGTAGAGGTTCCCGCGGCATTGGCATCATCGTTGTCGCCAGACAAGGCTCTCATGGGGCCCCCTGACCCAGTTCCTCAGGATGATGCCAAAGCACATCAGGAACTTTTGAAGAGGGTCACTTCCAACCTCAGGCTTTAGGCAGAGGACTGGAAGAGCCGTCAGACTCTCTGATGTCCTCTGCTCCTCGGTTCCTGCCGGGGGGGGTCTTACCCCTTCATGAAGGGGTTTCCAAATCACTGGTGCCCTGTGGCAGACCCCCTCTTCCCTGGCCCCAATCTCTAAGAGGGCTGAACACAAGTACTTTGTGCCAACCAAAGGGCATGAGTACTTATACTCCCACCCTGCCCCCAATTCCCTTGTGAGATGGTTAACCACAAAGACAGGCAAGGGCAACCCGGGAGAGGCAAGGACACCCCCAAAAATAAAGACTCAAGGAGGTTGGATCTCTTTGGGTGTAAGTTTTATTAGTCTTCTAGCCTTCAGCTAAGAGTGGCTAACCACCAGGCCCTCCTTGGCCAATATGACTTCAATATATGGCAAGCCAAGGCTAAGTTCAAAGGGTCGCTCTCTGAGGCTTCCAAGGAGTTCTGAGCGATCCTTGATGAGGGCACAACCGTGTCCAGGACAGCCCTCCAGGCAGCGTCAGACAACCCCCCCCCACTCTATCGAGTTGCTGTCATATGTCTCAGACCTCGGCTGGGGTGCGCATCTCGGCAAACTCCAGACACGGGATGTGGTCCCCAGAGGAGGCGAAGTTGCACATAAACGTCAAAGAGCTCCGAGCAGTCCAGCTGGCGTGCATCGTTTTCCTGCCCCACCTGTCGGGCAAGGTGGTACGAGTCCTGACAGACAACACAGTCTCAATGTTCTACATAAACAGGCAAGGGGAAGCGCGCTTGTCGACTCTGTCAAGAGGCACTCCGTCTTTGGGACTTATGCACTTTAAGCCACAAAATCCACCTGGAAGCTTGTCACCTTCCCGGCGTCAAGAATACGCTGGTGGACCAGCTCAGCAGGGACTTTTCCTCTTACCACGAGTGATCGCTCCATCCAGAGGAATTCCCCAAGCGGACCTGTTTGCCACCAGACAGAACATGAAATGCCACCGGTTCCGTTTTTGGAAAGGTCTGAGCAAAGGCTTCCTCTCCGATGCCTTTCTCCTGTCATGGTTAGAGATCCTGAGGTATGCGTTCTGTCCAATTCCACTCATCAGCATGGTCCTGGCAAAGATCAAGAGAGACAGAGCGCAGGTTGTTGTGATCGCCCCGGTGTGACCTTGCCCGCACTGGTTCAGCATGCTCATGAACCTGGCAGCGCTCCTTCCTTGACCCCTGCCCAACCGACAGGGCCTGCTGTCAGAGGACCACGCTCGGCTCCTACACTCCAACCTCAAGTCTCTCCACCTCTCGGCATGGATGCTATGTGGCTGGAGCAGACCTGTTCAGAAGGAGTCCAACAGGTCCTCCTGGGAAGTAGGAAGCCCTCAACCAGACTGACGTACCTGGCCAAGTGGACGAGGTTTTCCCGCTGGGCATCTGAGTGTGGCATCTCTCCCTCGCATTCTTCTGTACAGGCTGTCCTGCTCCATTTGAGGAACCAGAGCCTGGCACACAGTTCCATTAGAGTGCATCTTGCGGCCATCTCTGGTTTTCACCTGCTGATCCAAGGACGGATAATGGTTTCCCATGACATGATGGTCAGATTCTTGAGAGGGCTTGAGAGAGACTTCCCACGGGTACAGGCTCCTGTCCCCCAGTGGGATCTTAACTTGGTCTTTTGTAGGCTCATCTCTGGGGTTGAAGCACCACTCAGGTTTGACCCCACCCTCCTGACTGGACCAAATGCATGTGAGTGGAATTCTGACCTGGCTCCTGGTGTTGCAGTGACACTCACTCAAATTTGGCCTATTCGGACTCCTGTCATCGTGATGCTGGGACTCCAGAGGTGGCAGGGCCAGGAGCAGGGAGGTGGGCCCAGCCAGCCTTGTGGGACAGGAACCACAGGAGCTGCCACACGACCCTTTGAAACATTCTGGTGATCCGGTTTTGGGTCCTAACCCACGGGTTGAGAAACCCTAGTTTAGAACATAAATGTGCTAAAGCTGATCACAAAAAGCTATTTGCTCTATATCTAAAAGGTCCATAGCCTCTGAGTTACTGAAGTCCTCAAATCATGATTTAAAGACTTCAAGTTTACAGAGAATCCACCATTTACTCTAGTTCAAACCAGCAAGTGTGACCCATGCACCACTCAGCAGAAGGAGGAGAAAAAACCCAGGGTCTCTGCCAATCTAACTTGAAGGAAAATTCCTTACTGACCCCAAATACTGTAATCAATTAGACCCTGAGCATTTGGGGAAGACCCACCAGCCAGATACCTAAGAAAAAATTCTCTGCAGTAACTCAAAGTCCTCCCATTTGGTGTCCCATCTTCAGCCATTGGAGATATTTGCTAGTAGCTGTTGTGGATGGCTTTGTCTACAATGGCATATATCTTATCATAACATCCCCTCCATAAACTTATCAAGCTGAGTCTTGAAACAAGTTAGGATTTTTCCCCCACTACTCACCATGGAAGGCTGTTCCAGAACTTTACTCCTCTGATGGTTAGAAACTTTCATCTAATTTTAAGCCTATACTTATTGATGGCCAATTTATATCCATTTGTTCTTGTGCCAACATTGGCCATTACATAACTCTTCTCCCTCCCTGGTGTTTATCCTTATGATGTATTTATAAAGAAGAGCGTATGAAGAACTGAAAGATTTTACTCAAATGAAGAATTTTGCAAACCTGATGTAAAACTGGGGGGGAGGTCTCAAGCTCATTCAGAGAAGAGGGCTTTGTTAGTTATGATATAGGAAATAGATTTAGGGCTTCATATTCCTCTGTCCACAGTGGATCTCTTACTCGTGAGTGGGAGGGTTTTCAGAGATCCAGGAGAGAATACAGCTTTTCTGTAGCAACTGTATTATTTATTCAATACCTTCATTGTCCCATTCAGTATTACTCATTGAGAAAATCTGCTCCCCTTTAGGCCACTGCTATTTCTTCCCTTGGTTTCTCTTCTGTTCACATTTTTGTATTTTCTGATTCTGTACCTCTTATCTGTCTTTGCACGTCTCTATTCTTCTTGCAGCAACTCCCAGTATTCTCCCTCAAGGTTTTTGTCCCACCTCCTTTCCTATTCCATCCACTTTAACTACTACTCTGTTGATCATTTTAAATTGACGCTGAACTGTCATTATCTGGCTTGAGAACTGACACTCATTTGTAATTGACTTATGGGAGCTCACACTTGTAAGTCATTTTTGAGGTTGTCTACGGGCTCAGGTAGGCATGACATCAATTCATACTCAATTCACATTTAGAAGGTTATCTTTTCAACCACGAGGGCTCAGAACTTGCTTTTTTAAACTGAAAGCTGAGATGAAAGTTATTTCATAACTTTCCCCTGTGAGGATCAGAGTGGGAAAGAGGGAGTTTAGAATTTTTTTTGTCCTGATTATCTGTTTAATGACTCCTAACATCCTGCCAAGCTACTGATAGAGTTGTCTGTTAGAGGAACAGTATTCTTACCTAGACTCTTAAGTATCTCTTCATTAGCTTGAGTTACCTACATTTGATTTAATCTTCAAGTTAGCCTAGCTCAACTGGGAGTGACCACACTGCCAAATAACCCCCGAGTAGCACAGAACGATTTGATACAACAGAGTAGCTGTCCCCCAGTGCTTTGCTAGCTTCAGCATCATCGGCATTTGGACTTCAACTTTCCTTACCTTCCCTTCCCCCCATGAGATAGCTAGGTTGCGTTTAAAGGACCACTTAATAAGAGCCAGAGATTTTTTTTTTTTGTCTGTGAATGGGAGCTGGGATAGGGGAAACACTTGAATTATAGCTTGAACTGACACTGGAATGAAGACCATCCCTAAGTGCCAGCAGCCTCTGAGGGCAGACCAAAACAATCACATTTGTGATTAGTATTTGTGTTATGCTAGTGCCTAGAGATGCTAACCAAGGCTTGGACAATATTGTGCTAACCACTGCACAGACACAGAGTGAGAGACTGCCTTGAAGAGGAGGCAGGTTGAGCTTTTTAAGTGTCAAAATGATTCAGGAGTACATATCCCATTGAAACTCAGTGAGAGTTGTGTTCCTAAATCAATCAGGCTCTTCTGAAAATCCCACCCACAATCGAAATTGATGAGATAGATGAAGGGTGGAAGTGAAATATTATCCCGATTGTACAGAGGGAAATTGAGGCACAGAGAAATCAGCAACCTGTCCCAAGTCACATAAGAAGTCTGTGGCAGAGCCAGAAATTGAACCAAGAGTCCCAGTCCAATGCTATAGCCACAAGTTCCATCCTCTCAGATCTGCGCGTTATTCTGCTTGTCCATCTGCAAAATTCGAGGTTGAATTGGGGTTTTTTGTTTTGTTTTCCTCCCTCTCAGATTTGAACTAGAAAGGCACAATAGGGTGTAAATCATTTTGAAATTAAGTTGGGGTTAGAAGTAAGAGTATTACTTTTTTTCTTTTGATCACAGGCTCGAAAACTTCTTCGAGAACTTAAGCATCAGAAGCGCTGTAAGGAAGCAGCCACAACCATTGCAGCTTATTGGCATGGTACCCAGGTAAGAAAATACCAGCAAACATTCAGTGTTTCAAAGCCAGTGTTTGGAGCTAAATTCCCCCAGAAAAGACAGAGAGAAATGTTTTGAATGGCTTAAACTACTTAACTTCCATTTCTCTTTGCTGCACACATTTTAACAGTTGCAATCTGGAAAACCAGGACATGCTTTTATATTTATGGTTTTGTAGTGACTGGTTTCTTTCTTTCTCTCTCTCTCCATTGGGACCTGCAGTAACCTTTTCTGCCCTAAACTTTTTCTATAACCCATTTTCAAATACACCACAGGCGCGAAGGGAACTGAGACGACTGAAGGAGGAGGCTAGAAATAAACATGCTATTGCTGTTATTTGGGCTTACTGGCTTGGATATAAGGTACTTCATGCACACGTTCCATGATTCTTTCATTACCCAACAACACCCAACTTTAATCAGTAGTAAATAGTGAGGATTAATAACTAATACAAGTGACCTAGTAGATACTAAAGCATGATCCTTGATTTTTCCCATTTCTATTTATGCCACACTTAATAAACCTGACAGCATCCTAAATGTTTGCCTTGTATATTAGGAAATTCTAAGCATGCCCAGCCAGATAGTACTGATTGCTTACTAACAAGTCATTAGACTAGATTAAAAATGATTAGAGTGCAGTAAAGTCAAGTTAGAAAATGCATTTGAACTAAATGTCCCAAGCATGTGTTTTTCTGTTAAGTGCTTGCAGTGATACACATCTAGATTTCTTTTAATTGGATTGTATATTCTGTGACCTAAATTAAACAGGCTCCTTTTCAATTCAAAATAGTACATTTTAAAAATGTAAACATCTTTTATTTATAATTTATACAAAATCTGAAATCAGTTTTGATTGTTTCTTTGGTTGTGTAAGAGAAGTCCAATATTACAAATTAAGTACAATATTATGACCCAAATTTGAGAAAATGATGTTAGTATGCAGTTCTCAATTTATGGCCCTAGAAAAATCCCAGGAATTCCAGCATCAGCTGTTTGTTTTCAGAAGCGAAGTCCCACTGAAAGATTCTCGCTAATCCCAGGCTGCAGCTTTGGGTTATGTGAACATTTGAAATGTTGTGCACTAGGGAATAACGTTGAAACGATTGTTTTAATTAACAAAAACTGTTTATTGACTTAGAATTTTTATTCAGTCAATTAAAATTTTAATATAGCCCAATTATTACTTGGATCCTGCTTTATATATGCTATCAAAACACCTTGCGAGTTAAATGAGGAAAGAAATATCTCTGATTCTAGTAGCATGCTAAAATACAGCAGAAGTACAATGCTGAGCTTGATCGTAGCCATTTTATTTTGTCTAAGAAATAAATCTCTTAGAATGGAAAGGTAACCCTGGAATTAACATATAAATATCTACAGAATTTAGCTCATAAGAGATCTTTTTATTTCTAGTTTGATCTTCGGGTGTCAGAGTAAACTGTTAAAAAGCTGTCATTATCAGACACAATTTTTTTCTCAATTTATTTTATGTAAATATGAAGCCTCGCTATCTTGTTCTAACTAGGGTAGTATAAATATTATGTATATTAATATATATATTTAAAAAATCATGTTTATTATGGTGCTTGGTATCAACATATAAAACAATTGATTAAATTGTTAATGCCTTAGTGATAAGTCCCTCATGCAAAGTAATAGCTCAATAGCAAACTGATGTAGAGTAAAGATGTATTTTTCTATTAAAAAAGGACATGACAAACAAAAATGCAACATTAATTCTATATTACAGTACCTAGTTAAAATATCTTGCACATTGGTTTATATTTTTATTGTACATTTTAGTAGGGGGTGTGTGGTGTTTTTGTTAAACATGAATCAAATTTAAATAAAAATGCGCCTACCATGCCCTCAGGCATAAACTTAATAGTAACCAATTTAATTTGGCTCATCAGGGTTATAAGAAATTTTCAGTATCTGACAACTTCCTGTCATCTTAGGAAACTCTCTTTTCCTAAGAGGGAAATTAAAGCAAAAGCTTCAGGAGCCATCTATCTCTAGTGATTATTTTTACATTTGTTTAATTTTTTTTTTTTTTTTTCAAAAACTGTAGAATTGAGGTAACTCAAATTCCTCCTTCTTCAAAATTCAGGCAGATATTGACTATGCAGTGTCCTTAGCATTAGCATGCCATACACTGAGAATTTGAATTTGTGTACCATCCCAAATGAACTAAAATGTATCCTTTATAAAGGCTTAAATTAATGGAGAATAGCCTTTATTGTTAAATTGGAAGAGTATCCAAAAAGTGCAACTGGCAAAGGTGGGTGTGGATTCACAGTTCCCTCAGTATACTTGACAAGATATAAATACTGCAAGTACATAGCTATAACTACTATTACTGTTATGTCCTATCCAAACCAATAGAAGCTACTTATTTGTTGGTCTTGTGTCTTTAAATAACTGAACAAATAAATTTACTAATACCTTCTGAAATGTAAAAAGTGTAACTTAACAGAATCTCATGTCTTTATGTATAGTACTTTGGAATTTTGCTTGCCTAAACAAAGACTATAGATGAAATTTATGTACCTGTCTCCTTGTTTTGCATATGATGAAGTCATGCTTTTTGGTGGTATGACATCACCAATGTCTTCATCGTGTGGAGAATCAGAAAGAGAAAGAGATCATTTGCCAGACTGGAGAAAAAAATATATTGGAATCTTAACTAAACCCCAGAAATGAAAGTTCTAAATAGTGTGTAAAATTGTGTGAGAAGTATTCTTTTATTTAAAGTTGTGACTAGGACCAAAAATAAATCATAATTTAAATTGTTAGAGTTAATCATACTGTGCTCAGGCACTTGTCATTGGAGGAGTGGAGTGTATAGTGTGATTTCAATTATTCTTCACTTCCATAAATATTGCTTTGGTCTTGTAACTGGAGGGAAAGCTTTCCATTAAAATCAAGCATAAGACACTCAATATTGACGATTTGCAGACACGCATGGCAAATATTACACAAATGTTCATAGCAAATAATGGAGCCTGTGTAATTCTTACCTTTTGTATTAGTGAAGCAGTTTAGAGGCTTGTATTGACCACATTTGTGCCTTAACACCATTTCCACACTGACACATTGGGTTTTAATGGTTTATATGCTGTTCTTCCATCTTTCTATATCTTATTCATAAATCGGCTGTTCTGTCTGGGAGGATCTTTTTCCTGGTCATGTGCTATCTGCATCGGGCTGTCTCTTTTATTCACTATCTAAACATTTTAGGCTCGAAGGGAATTGAAACGCTTGAAGGAGGAGGCTAGGCGTAAGCATGCTGTTGCAGTCATTTGGGCTTACTGGCTTGGACTGAAGGTACTTTCTCAACCTCTCCCTTGTGTCAACAATGAACTCAATAAAGCCTGGCATCTACTAACACATAATAAACTATTAATTGTGTGGGATCACTAGTGAGCATGATCTTAGTTTTGCTTAGTTTTGTCATGGACTTTTTTTATTGAAAAATCCTTAATCCAAAAATGTCTGTTAAATGAGACATTTGTAAACCTTTTTAACAATTGTGTTACATTTACAGCTGTCTTTAATCTGAAGATATTCCTTGTTTTATCAGACGTTTCAATTTTCAAGTGGAAGATAAAATGCCAAAAATGTTTTTAATTAAAGGGACACTATCATGGTTGTTGACTTAAAATTTGACCTACGTTGGCAAGGATCCCATCTGGAAAGATTACAAACTAGTATTTTCTTTTCCTGACCTATTCTTGTTACAATGGGAAGTAGGGTGTGACTATTTGACTGTCATTGCTGCTCATTTTAGACCTACTGATGTGTGTGGGATGGCCAAAGTGTGACCTAGAGTTAACCATAGTGTCCAGTCACTTTCCTTTGAGTTGTTTTGATAATGCAGCATTGCATGCTGTGACATCTATTCCGGGGAGGCCAGGCCAGACCTTCTTAGAAAAGTCAAATGATTACAATCTGTTAACTCCATTTTTTCTATATCCCTCTACATTGAAGATTGGTTCGCAAAAGAAAATACATTTGCAATCTGTAAAGTGTAGTTCTGTTCTGTGAATAGACTTTGAAAATGGCATTTTATGGGCCTCCATGTTTGTGTCACAGTGCTTGCATATCACCTTTTGCTTAATTTACAAGAAAAAAGTTTTAAACTGCTGTCCTTGAGCACTTAGATCTGAGAGACCAGATGAGTGTTTTTTGATTGATTGTCGTCACCACTAATAGAGATTTTCTGGGCCAAACCGGGATTACACAAGTGTAAATGGGGACAGGTTTCTATAGTTGAAACTTTATTGACAGTTCTGTTGGTGATGCATAAGTCATAACTCTTCAGAGTTGTTCTATTGTGTTCTAACATGGATAAAATGTAGTGAAAACTTATTGTCACTAAATTAAATTAAATGTGACTCAATATATATATATGGGAAGGAGAGCAGGGGATATGAAGGTGCCATTTTTAAGAAGTCACTCTTCAGATTAGAATCATGCTTTACTGCTGTCAAGGTAGGTCAACTTTTATGATTAGAAACCAAGAGAATGTCCCTTCTAAGAAGTCAAGAACACTGCTGTATATTGAGCATTATTTTTTAAATGAAAACTAACTTTAATAAAGCCAAAACCTTTAACATGTTATATGGCAAGGGCATGCCTTTGTCTGTATATGCTATGGTTTTGAAGGTTTTATTTCTAGCAGAAATGGACTCATCTAATGGACTCATTCTTTGGAATATGAATACACACTGTGAGTTCCATGGCAAGATCCTAGCTATGTATAATCATTTCTACGCCAATACTGTGTGATTTGTTTGCCTGGTTAGATACCTATTTTCTTCCAACATGTTTGTAGAGGGAAGCTTTTGAATTAATGGCTTTTAAATCAAAGCACTTTCGCCTATTTGAATCATGATCATTAGTATTTTGAAAAATAGAGCTGGATCAAGATTTCTAAATTGATTTTTTATTTATTTTTCTGTTTATAGTAAATAAATGTGATTTTAACACCATGTACAGTACTTCCCAGGTTTGGGGTTCTCTAGTACTGATCTGCCCAGGAATTATATTGTTGCTGGCTTTCCTACTGTGCCAGGAGCGGGAGGGGGAGTGTGTGTGTGTGTGTGTGCGCGCTACAGTATTCTCATTAAAAACTAAGCTTACACAGACTGCTGCTCATGAAGAGTAATAGCAACTTTGTTTTTAAGGAATGCCAGTTAGGACTCGGTGAGATATGGGACGCATGTATTACAAGGAAGTCACCTTTTTAATATTTTTCAGTGAATATTGTCAGACTGGGATTGAAGGTGTTAATCTGTTTATAGGTGGATAATATCCATTGCTAACGTGCCGATAGTGGTTGTGTGCTAATTAGAGAGGGCTAAACCTTAACAGCATAAGGAAGATATAGGTTTTACTGAACATTTCTGCAATTCATTAAAATAAGTCCCTTGTAGAAGTCAACATATGAAAACTCCAAGCATTTTTCTTATTAACTGAAGAGGAAAAGAAAAATGTGAATGGAGAAAGTTTGGAGAGAATGAAGCACTTTAAATACTGTTAATGCTGTTAACGTATCTCAATAATGTGTGATTAAAAAGTCCCCCCCCCCAATGTTTTTTTGTTTTTTTTTTTTTCATGAGAACATTTGAGAAATTCTTTTCAAAATGGTGGCTTAGAGTCAAGCTGTGTGAGAAGCTTTGGATGGGAGAGAGGGCTGGCGGCATGGGTCTATGTGAACCTTTTGTGTTTTGAATAATGTGGGTTTTCACCCCCTGGCTTTCACTTTGGTTTTGGTTCAGATGAATCCAAGAACACTGTACAAAATTCACCAAAACCACTGAGCTTGCTGTGTGGAAAAGTATACAAGACCATAGCCATTTTTCCTGATTTCCACTAAAAACTTTAACAGGTTTGCTTCTAACTCAGCCAAGGCATGCAAAAAAGTTCATGAATTTCAGCTAACTTGTCATGAATTTTGGGCATTTCACAAAAGTCCAAATAAGGTGTGTTGTATCAATTTTGGTTTCAAATGTGGAATCGCTGGAGAGGTTAGATACCATGGTAGTGGTAATTTCAGAGGTAGGTAGAAATTTCTCAGTTTTCTACCGTAGTGTTGCTTTAAAAATCATGTATATAAAGTAGTATCAGAAATCTCCTCTAAAAGTGGCTTTTAATGATTACTCATGATTTTTTCTGCTAAATTTTATTTCACGCGTCTGACCTAAGCAAAATTAATCTATTTTCTCTGCTCCTTTCACAGTCACCAGTAACTCATTTTCCTGATATTTTTTTAAAGCACTTGTATGAAATTTTTGATGTATAGTATTGGTCTTCTGAATTCACTTTAATTAATGTTTATCATTATCTCTGTTTATTTAGGTTTATAAAATACACACATCAAAAAACCTCCAAGTACATGTACAGAAAAAAATCCTCCGATCAATTAACAAAATAATTCACAAATCGACCCAGTGGCAATTAAGATTCAATAAAATCCTTATCACTAAAAGAGCTCCACTCTCTTTATCCCAGGCTTACAGCAAAAAAGCTGTGAAAATATTTTCAATATGCGATCAACTTAATCATATTTGACAGTTGTAAAGATAATGGAAAGTCCTTTACTTTTTTTTTTTTTTTTTTTTACAGTATCACTTTTAATATAGTTCTTTGCAGCTTCAGGCAACTTTTATCTTTGTCTGTGACCTATTTCTCACATCTTGAGTGTGCCTGATTTTTCTGTTGTTTCCATTGGCCACATTTGTAACTTCACTTTTCACTTTCTTAATGTACAATGTGTTGTTAAAACCATTCATGGGTAAATGTTAATTATGCATATTCACTCTGAAGGCTTGTTTAATGTTTCAGGTCCGTAGAGAATACAGGAAATTCTTCCGAGCCAATGCTGGAAGGAAAATTTATGAATTTACACTTCAGAAAATTGTAAGTACCTGTATACATTATAGGTTAATGTAAAATTTTGTTTTCTAGCATAGCCAGAAGTGTTAGCTGCATGAGTGTCTTAATAATATTTGTAAAGGAGTTGTCATACTACACAGGTGATAGCATGACCATTTAGTTCTTTATGTTGTAAAGAAGGGATATTAACATGTTTTGAATTTAAGGACATGGGCAGCCTACACCTAAAGCAGCATCAGCATTTCTCAGTAAATTTAGCCTCCCAAACTTGTGAGCAGGCTTAATAAATGTGGGAGTTGTAATTGAATAACAACACTTACTGTTGAAGAGCACCTGTCATTTCTAGCTTGTTTCAATAGCTTTACTGGTTGAGATTAATAATACATCTTGCTTCAAATTTATCACAGATGCAAAAGTACTTCTTGGAAATGAAGAATAAGATGCCTTCTTTATCACCAGTAGACAAAAACTGGCCAGCAAGGCCTTACCTCTTCTTGGATTCAACTCACAAGGAACTGAAGAGGATTTTCCACTTGTGGAGGGTAGGGTACATTTTGGTCATATGATTTGAGTGCCTCAGTTTTGTTTATGGAGGATGTATTTTTAGGAAATATTTGCTACAGTGTTGGCCACTAATTTTTTTGCATAAACTGTTTGTTTTTATCATTCTGTTTGGCCTTCCAGACGTAACCATACGTTATCTAGTCCTTTCAGTGGTTGGGGGGAAAAAAAGAGTAAAGTGTATTGCTTCCCCTCCCCCCGGCTCTCAATTTAATATGAAGTGAATATGCATAACTGGTAGCTTATAATACTTACGTTCATATCCAGGACTGGTGTTCACTCAGTCTAAAACTGGAAATACTCAGTGGAATATTATGCATGTGAACTGTGGTTAGCTGAAATTTGTTTTGGACCTGTTAATGGAGAAAATGGCGAGAATCTATTGAAGTGCTGACGAGACACTTGGTGAGCACTCAGCATCCATGATGATCTCTTTGCAACTATGCCATTTTCTGCGAATTGTCAAGGACAAAGATTCTCTTGTAACTTTTTAACATGGTAAATTGGGAACATGCTGAATTCTGCAAACAGATCTAAATTCTTCAACCACACTATGATAGGTCTGTATATTTGTGTATGTGTATTAATAGCTATTGATAATTATTTGATGTTGTTTATATTCTAAATTGTGTTTGCTTTCAGAAAGTTGAGTTAATGCTGGAAGTAGGGGGCCCCACTCAAAGCAACTCCAGGATGAAACATTTACAACAATACAGTTCTGCCTGCTAAAAGGAACAGCCAGATCCTGATTATTGTATCAATTATGTAAAGTGGCTGTGTTGTAGTACATCATAGCAAAAAAACAACAACAACAAAAATCACACACCCATGAAGCTTTGTTCTTGTGAACTCCTACAGAAGAGTACCGTTGGGATTTTAGCTGACAGTACAGTCAGCTAACCATATATACTTAAATGAAATACTTTCTTTAAAATCATCTCTGTGTCTAATATAATGCAGTGGTGTGTAGAGCAGGCAAAGGCTGAAGTGCCTCCGCTAGTGGTTGCTATGTTACCATGGCATGTAGGGATGGAGTTGAGTCACTCCAGAAATATACTAAGAATGTGTATCTTAAGCAATAGGTGAATAGCAGTGATGGCTGCTGCATTAAAGCAGATTTCAAAGAATGATTTATGATTCCTCTAAAATGTCATGTTTTGTAGTGTAAAAAGTACAGAGACCAGTTCACAGATCAACAGAAGCTTATATATGAAGAAAAACTGGAAGCCAGTGAACTTTTCAAGGACAAGAAAGCTTTATATCCAGCCAGGTAATGAGTTGTTATGGTACCACTGCTCACAGTGTAAAAGAAAAATAATCTGCACCCAAACTGCTAGTTGTGGACTTATTTTGTGGACCAGTTTGCTAATCCTAAATGCCTTGAGAATTTTTTGTTTCTGGATTACTGGCTTGATCAAAACATGGAGGTCTCGTAGCTTATTTTGTTAGTCCTAAACAGAAATCAATTTGCTTCTAAATTAAATGTTAAACTGCTGATTTTTGATCGTGTTCTGTTAGAATCATTATGGCCAGAAACTGCCATCAGTTTTGTCACGGTAAACGCTGAGGACTGTTTTCATGTGCAAGACCCCAAATATAGCAGAAAGGATGTTTCTTTGCATAATAAACATTTAGTGAACCTGCACAGGGGGACTGGATACCTCCTTCTCCTGCCTTGCTGATCTGGCAACGAGTGCCATAACAGAGAGCCACGGAACAAAGTGAAGGGGTGGAATTAATAATCTCACTCACAAATGTGGAAAAGGCCATGGAGCCCACACTCTGCGCGAAGCTAAGTAGCCTACATCCCACATGAGAGACAGCAACCAGTGGAGTCCACTACTCCCTCCCACCATCCCCAGCAATACCAAGCCATGGCTTGGCTACTCCATATCTGAGCATACAATACACATTGGCGCTAAGGATCCCATCTCCCAGCCCTGCAGTAACACAGTGCAGATTTATTATGATTAATTATTTGTATTACCATAGCATGAAAGTGCATTAATAAATAAATTAATTAATTAATGGAGATATCCCATCTCCTAGAACTGGAAGGGACCTTGAAAGATCATCGAGTCCAGCCCCCTGCCTTCACTAGCAGGACCAAGTACTGATTTTGCCCCAGATCCCCCAAGTGGCCCCCTCAAGGATTGAACTCACAATTAGCAGGCCAATGCTCAAACCACTGAGCTATCCCTCTCCCCCCCCACCCCCCAAGTCATGGACCGGGACCTGACTGTTCTAGGTGCTGTACAAATACAGAATAAAAAAAGATGGTCACTGCCCCAGGTAGCTTACAATCTAAGTGTAAGAGAAGAGACAGCAGATAGATCCAGGGGAAGAGTACAAGGAAACAAGGAGGCAGTATTGGTCAGCTTGATAAGCAGTGGTCTGCAGCACACTAGCAGCATAGCCGTTATGTTTTTTGGCAGCGTCACCGCAAAGGAGTGTTTGAAGGAGGGGGCTTTGTGGATGTTTACAGGGATCTCCTCCCCAGCATGTGGGGCAGCAGGACAGAGCGTGAAAGTGGTTGTTTGAAAATGTAACAAGTGGGGGATAGAGGCTGGCATCATGGTCTGCTCAGAGACAGGCATCAACCTTTAGATAGTGAATGAGAGATGACAGGGAAGGTGGGTATCCACACTTGAGTCGTGCGGGAGTGGCATTCCAGTACTTCCTCTGGTCCTGGGCCAGGCAGTTCCTTTCCGTCTCTGGCTGCAGGCTGTCATCTGAGCTGGCAGGTGCTGGGGGTTGGGCGCTGCAGCCAGGACTTGGTGGGGGAGCTCAGGAGATGGAGCTTCTGGGAGCCTGAGGCAGAACGGGAGCCAGGCGATGTTGGGAGTTGGACAGCACAGTCTCCACAGGGAGCAGGTCCTGGGTATAGGTAGCTGGGATATCTGTTGTGGAAACTGGCACATTAGCAAGAGAAGAGGAGATATCTGGGTGGGGAGAGGCGGTGGAGACAGGACAGGCTCTGCAGAGAGTTACCCCATGCTCCCCAAACTTCCCCCACTGCCCTTATCATCTTCCCAGTTCCCCCCAATAACCCCCTGCTCCCCACTGCTCACTCCTGTGGCCTCCCACTGCCCTGCATTCTGGCTTTTTTTTAAGGACTCTCTTGTTCTGGTGGGGATAGGTTGTAAAGGGCCTTGAAAGTAAAGACAAGTGGCTTATGTCTGAGGCAGCAAAGAAGGGAGTAGCCAGTGGAGGGCTGCAAAGAGAGGAGTGACAAGGTCAAAGCAACAGGCTAGGAAAATGATCTTTACAGCAGCACGTAGGCCTTGTTCAGGATTTGGACAATAAGAAGCAAACAAAAATACTTGCTGCTAACAGATTTGCTATGGTCAT
Source organism: Malaclemys terrapin pileata (assembly GCF_027887155.1). Classification (NCBI taxonomy): domain Eukaryota; kingdom Metazoa; phylum Chordata; order Testudines; family Emydidae; genus Malaclemys; species Malaclemys terrapin. The sequence goes on along the minus strand of NC_071515.1, from coordinate 28,292,742 downwards.
TATTTAAGCTTAATTGATGCCAAAATATTAATAAAAAAAGTAAGCAGTGTTGGAATGTGAGGACTAGGCAATTTTGTAGTTAAGCATGTTAAGAAATATCTTTAAATTATGAAACTTGTAAAGCTTTTTATCTTCCCAAGGCCACGTTTATTTGGTAATTATTTCTATTCCAGAGACTCTGTCTACTCAGTGATAGTGTCTGGGCTGGCTAAAATCTTACATATCTCTACAAATACTCTTATCAGTATTTCAGACAGGTAGAGGCCTGAAAATACCAGGGAATTTCTGATGAGTCTCCAGTTGGTGCTATCTGTCCAGTTAACATTGCTCAAATAATTGCAAAAATGTCTACATTTTTCCTTGGGCTGCAGACATATTTGTGTTGTAAGCAGTAAAGCTGATAAAAATCAGTTCTGGGACTCTTCAAAGAAGCTTGATTGAAATTTAAGTTATGATTGGAGCTGAGAAACTAGAAGTTAGTTTTCAATGGAAACAAACCTTGTGGAGTGTCTTATTTTTGTATAAAAGTAGCTTGTGTTAGACTGTTCTCTCCAACCTCTAGTCAGAATCTGAATGTGGAGAGATTTCTTGTTTGAGCAATGGGGAATTGATTAAATGAAAGCTAATACCCATTGTAATTAAATGTTCAACTCATGGTTCAGCGAGAATCCATATTTTATACTTTCAACCAAAATGCTTCCTAAATTCAGAATGAAATGAAACCACACTGATTAAAGACTTACAAAACATTTTCAGCTAATTTGTTTGTGTGAGAGGGAGATGCTAGTGTTTCTTGAAAACTTGTTTGTGCAGCACTGTTGCCTGAAGCAGGACTTGAAAATATTACCCAGTATTTACTAGCTTAAGAACCTAGACCGATTAAGTCCATTAGCCAGGATGAGAAAATGTGGTCTTCAAAAGTCCCCAAATTGATACTGCCTGCATTTTAGAGGCATACAACAGTTGTGTATTAGGGGAAAGGTTAGCAGCAGCCAACAACTTTATATTTAATACATTTAAAAATAAGTTAATTGTGACATCTCTCTTGCTTTTCTTATACTTCCTTTCTATTCCAGGCTTCACTCAGTCTTTCTCCTTTCTTTTGTATAATCGATCCTGCAATATCTTTTTCTTCAGCTCTTTCTGTTTCTCTTAACAATAGAGGAGATGGAAAAACTATTTTGTTTGTTTACATTCTTTCCCACTGCTGGAAAAAGTGGAGGCTGCCATATTTCTACGAGGGTGCTATCCCTGGATCCTGGTTGGCACATCCATTTTTTTTTTTTTAATGTCTGCCTCCAGCCAATAGACGACTGCCTGTGGAACTCGGGAATCCCTTTTGTGCTGCAGGAAGGAAGAAGCAGTGTTCACTGTATCTCTGGTTGTGATGCTTCTCATGTAGGAACAGTTCAAGACTGAAGAATGCAATATTGTGCATTAACTTGTACAGTTGAGGTTTTGGACGTCAGAATGCTGTCAGATCGGACTAAGTAGGAGATAAATCCAAATCTGGCGTATATTCAGGGAGAGATTTGCAAAGGCACAGAGGACTGATAGGCACCCAATTCCCATGAAAATCAGTGAGAGTTGAATGCCTTACAAATTGCTTTAGGCCCATTGGAAAATATCTACCTAAGTGCTGAGACTGGGATATTTGTATATATTCTTGTGTTAAACATCATGCAACTCATGAAGGTCTATGGTGGGAAAGTGTAGGCAAGTAAATACAATACCCATGAATAAGGTCTTTGGGACTGCCATTGGCACCAATTCACCATTGTAAAGTCTGCACCAGAATGTGACAGTTCTGGGATTTTTTACTTGTGCCCAAAGGTCAAATTTAACTTGAGTGTTTCTGTATTGTTTTGTCCTTCCATAGTGTTGGGCAACCATTCCATGGGGCTTACCTGGAAATCAATAAGAACCCCAAGTACAAAAAACTCAAAGATGCTGTGGAAGAAAAGATCATTATTGCTGAAGTTGTGAATAAAATCAATCGAGCTAATGGGAAGGTAATAAAATGGCACTGTTTAATCTCAAAGGGCATTCTGATGTGATAGGTCTTGTTGTAAATTAACATATAGGGCAATTTTATTTTTCCCCTCAATGATTCTGAAGGTAATAACATGCTTATTTATTCAGTTTCCCCATCTGTAAATGGGGATAGTGATGCTCTTGTAAAGCATTTTGAGATCTATTGATGAAAAGTCCTGCATAAGAGGCAGGTATTATTTATTAATTGATGTTATTTTCTTTCATAACTGTTTTTATTAAATTATCCATTTTAGACGGTGTAAGTGTGGAATTCTTTTAGGATATGTATGTTTCTAATTTCCAAAAAATATTGTTGTTTAGAAAAAATAATGCTTAGCTGTGTATTAGGAGAATAATTCTGAGAGATGATAGCGGAGGACAACATACCATATATACTAGTTCATAATGAATTTTTTTAGTAAAAAAGGGAGGCTCCAGAGAAGGGGGTCGGCTTATGAACGGGTATAGAGAGGGAGATTTGGGACACAGCCCCTCCCCCCAACAGAGGCAGCAGAGCCAGAAGGGAAGAGGCGGGGCTAGAGTCTCTTCACTTCTGGCCATGCTGCTCTTCCCCCAGCCTCCGAAGCAGCTGCAGCTTTGAGGCTGGCAGGCTGCAGCCGTGCCGCTCGGCCCTGCCCCCCAGAGCAGGCTGTGACCTCGCCGCCCAGCCCGCCGGAGCGCGCTGCAGCCATGCCACCTAACCCAGCCCACTGGAACATGTTGCGGCCGCGCCGCCTAGTCTGGCCCGTCAGAGCAGGCTGCCCTGGCCCTCCCCAGATAAGGTGGGAAGGGATGGGATGAGGAGAGTGTGGGAGTCGTGGGCTAGGGATGGGATCATGTGGGGGGTGGTCACAGGGGTTACTCCCCTGACTCCCGGCTTATCCCCCCCAAAAATTTTTCCCACCAGTTGCTGTCCCGGCCCGTCAGGGTAAGCAGCTGGTGTGCCAGGACACTTTGTTTACTTAGATTTACCTCCGTGCCTGCGGACGCTCGAGGTAAACAAACCATCTCAGCCCGCCAGTGGCTTATCCTGATGGCCCGGGAGCCAAAGTTTGCTGACCCCTGAATTATAGCGTCATCTTATGAATGGGTCAATTTTCCATTTTTACTTATCCATCTTGGGGGGGGGGGGTCGGCTTATAAATGAACTGGCTTATGATAGAGTATATATGGTAGTATTTCAAATACATAAGCATTTTGGTACATATAGTATGTGTACACACAAATATATATACTTGATACTGCATTTATTCTGCACCCAAAATTTACGTTGATTTCAATAGACATTTGCAGTGCACAAGGAATGAAGAATCAGGGTTATTCTCGTTTATATATGTATTCTGACTTTCCATTTTCAGATTGTACATCTATAAACTTACAATTAAAAACATTGTGTTTATACATGTAAGCATAGGGGGCAAAATGAAGAACTCTGGGGGTGCATTAGGCTTCTGGATCCATAAGAAGGCAGTTAAAAAAGGTGACCACATTTTCAGAGACGATCAAACTGCAGCTCCTGCTGAACTTAAAACACTCAGGTTTGAAAATTTGAGCCAACAGTTCTTAGTTGTATGAACTGTTTGTTTTCTTAATGGTTACTCTGTTGTAGAGTCTTCATCTCTGTGTGTTTGAATAGATAATGTTTTTCATTTTCTCATTTTACAGTGTGCATCCAGGATTTTCTTGCTAACAAAAAATAATGTTCTCCTTGCTGATCAAAAGTCTGGACATATCAAGTCAGAGGTCCCTCTGGGTGATGTTACTAAAGTGTCCATGAGCTCTCAAAATGATGGGTTTTTTGCTGTGCACCTCAAAGAGGTAGAGTTTAAATCTGTAATAAATTATCAAGCAAATTTATACTGTATGAGAAGAAATTATTTTAAAACATTAATTCTTGTGGTGTTAGCATGTAGGGTTAAAACAGCTGTCTAAACCTTTCCCACATCTATGAAGTGGTAAGTTTAAGATTACTAAAGATCAGGTAGTGGAACTGTTAAATAATGGGTGACAATTCGCTTGTGAAAATGAGACCTAGTGATTTGCTTCAGCCTTTTCAGGATTAGACTTTTTCCATTTGTAAAATGGCCCTTTAGTCTGGTTTTTATTCATAGTGAAAGCTTGTCCTTAGCTTTTTAACCCCTCGTATAGCTTTCCCTGACTCTTCAGTGTAACTGAAGTATAACGAACAGATTAGTAAATGTGTTTCTGCTCTTTAGAGGAAGTAGGAAGTTTAAAATAAATATCATCCCCTTTTTTTTCTTCTGAAAAAACTTATTAACTTCTATACCTCGGCTTCTAAAAACTCATTGAGAATATTTTTACTACATTTTTATTGTTCACTTCATCTTACTCTCTGCATTCTTCATCACTCACTTTACCATTCATCCCCTTGATGGGCGTTCAAAGAAATGTACATTATTATATCACTAATTTAGTTACCAACCTAAAAAAATCTACAAGTACTTTTGTTTCTCTTCACTGTTTGTCGAACTCTCTTAAAAATCTATTCTGTCAGCGTTTTTCTTTCTTAAATGGAGCTGATAGCCTAGCTGTTTTGTTCAACAAATTCAATTCATATAGTGCCGTGTCATGCCAGAATATCTTTTTCTGTGTGCTAGTATCAACAGTTGGTTTCAGTTCCTATGATATAGTGTGAATTGCTGTGATATAGCCAGCAGAGGGAGACTCAAACAGTACATTTCTGTAGGATCTACAAAGTTTAGTGGCTTTCCTGTGGGCTGAGGGGGAACCTACCTTGATAGTTAGAATCCCATGGAGCTTTTGCAACAGATTCTAACAGGTTTAAGATCGGATCATATTTTAAGACCAAAACTTGGATGGCGTTCCTTTTTAACTTCGACGTCAAAATACTGGCACTTGGTGGTGACAGGAAACCTCCTTCCTACCCTGTCTTGCCCAGTGGTGTACTTTACTGGTATTTGATCCTTATGTTTTGCATTTTGGGGGATGGCATAGGAAGGAGGGGTTCTAAAGTCTGCTTACCTATATAAAACTGTACAGGATTCCTCTGAGTATATTTGTGGTGATACTAACTACATTTGTTTCTGTTTCAGGGCTCAGGAGCAGCTGGTAAAGGGGATTTCCTGTTCAGCAGCGATCACCTTATTGAAATGGCCACCAAGCTTTACCGCACCACTCTCAGCCAGACCAAACAGAAACTCAACATTGAGATTTCTGACGAGTATGTTTATTTTTTGCTTGTTTTTAAAAGGACATTTCCTTCAGTGCAGCATGCTAATAGGTTCATCAGTCAAAAATCTAACCTTGGATAAACAAAAGGGTGTTATGTAACTGGGATTTTTTTCTGATGACAGAAAAATAACTTGTAATTAGGGATTCCAGTTTTCTGTTTCTATCTGTGTTCATTTCCAGTATTTGTTTTTGGCTATTTTAGAGCCTTGAAACTTAGTAGAGAAATTCTTTGTTTTTTAGGTTTGTTTGAAATGAGACTGTATACATTTGAACGGAAATCATATTTCATTATCAGTAAAATTAAATAAACACAAATTAAATTTAAAACCATCTTTTACTTGTATACATTTGTGTTTTCACACTGTGTGTAAACCACATACATAAACAGCTTTACATGCTGCTACTATGTGTGACCGAATAATGAATCATGGAGAACATGACAGGAAACGATACAGGTTTCAATTGACAGAGACAAAACATTAATAGGATGTCAGTTCATCTGAAAGATCTTTTACCTTCTTTTCAGTGTATGTTACTTAACATTCCTGTTGATGTTTAATCAGGTGTTTGTGGCTTAAGCAGAAAACTGGAATCTCCAATTATAAATTGTGTCCATTGGGTTCTGTTTCATGCTTTGGTTTCTTGGGTAAGATTCAGATTATCAATGTTATAAGCGTGGAGTAAAGTTGCCCAGTAAATTAGCTTTTATTGATTAAGTGCAAGGTCTGTTAAGAAATAGATCACCAATTGTTTTCGGACTTAGAGCCTGAATCTGCCACATTTGCTCATGTGGAGTAGAAGCATAGTCTGTGAGTAATGCCACTGATTACAGTGGGACTGCTCATAGAATAAGGTACTATTCCTTTTGAATAAAGGAAGCAGAATCTGTCCTTTTTTCTTCAAGATGTGTGTCCCTGTGGGTGCTCCACTTCAGGTGTCAATGCGTCCCGGTGCTGTTGATCGGAGATCTTCGGTAGCAGTGCCCGGTTAGACCGCGCGTGTGCAGTTGGCATCTCACGGCATCGTTGGAGTCTGTTTGGCGCACATGCGTTTCAACACCCTCAGTTCCTTCTCAACCATCCTCGGTTGAAGACGGAACTTGGGGCAGTGCTGAACCTCTTCCACTATTTTGAGAGAAAATTAGTTTTAGTTAGATAACACCTCTCCAGTTACTACCCTACCTTTAGATAGTTGCATAGAGCTCACTAAAAACAAAACAACCCTCCACCTCCCTCCCTCAAAAAAACAAAAAAAAAATCCTAGTTTTTCTTAACCTCTCTTCCCCCTTTGGGAGTGAACTCCTCTATGGTCTCGTTCTTAGACCTTCTTCAGTAGGCCACATTAAAGATGCCGGGGTCTCCTGGTTTAAAAAATGCTACTCTTGCAAAATGCTACTCATACCATGCTTGGATGGACATTCCCAGTGTGTCAGATGCCTCGGTGAGATGCACGTCCCAACTAAGTGCGTCCGCTGCAATAATCTGAAAAACAGAGCTCACCGAGACCTGCGTTTAAAGATGATTCTTATGGAGAAATCCCTCCAACCTGATTTGGAGTCTGGCAGAACAAAACCCTCTCCTAGGTGCTCTCCTACCAGGTTGGAACCAACCAAGAGCCCGGCACCACCCTCTCACGAGACGAGGAAGAGAGCCTCGACCTCCACAGACAGGAAACCGGGCACAAAGCAACAGTCCCCAACTAGGTCCTTGCCAGCTGTGCCGACTGCCTCGGGTCAGCACCTGCGACATTCCCAACACCTCTGGCACCGGGCATATGGTGCAGGAATGTAAGGAGTCAAGACCGCATCATGGCCAGGTCTCCTCCCTGGCACCGCATGTGCCGGCACCCGTGCCAGAGTCTGTGCCATCCGCGCACAGAGCCCCGGCACCAGCAACTCCACTGGCACCGGACACCATCCGGCACCGGCTGCTGGTGCTGCCATGGGACCACCGGCACTGGCCAAGACCAAAGACAACGGCTTCTGACTAAATTCTCGGTGCCGCACGCTCCAGCACAGACACAATTTCTAACACATCAAGACATCTCAGTGGATTTGCCTCTACTTGGCACCGAGGGCTCACCCTTGATCCAGCCACCCTCTCCTACTGAAAACTCTGTTTTCACAGACCGCAATGACGACGACCACGGAGACACAGTCTTTTCTCCACCCAACTCACTTCCACCACAGCAAAGACCACCTCACGGGAAAGTGCATCACAAGGACCAACCACAATTCCCATGGTTTGCTACACCAAGGATGGGACCTCAACTACCATGCCCCATGAAATGGGCACTGTGGGACCCATCGGCACCCTATAAGGCCCACTACTCCCGCACCTTCTCACCCCATAGAGCGCAGATCCGCTCTCCACCTGGATCTCCAATGCCATCCACGTCTAGAGCCCTCAAGGATCCACATGAGAAAGTGGAAGAAGAGCCCACACCTGGCATGGAGTTGCCAAACACAACTCCTCTTCTTCGCCTAATGAAGCCGTCATGCCACCCCCACCAACTATGGCAGACGGCTTCAAGCAATTTCTGGAATTATTTAAGAGGTTTGCAATCAGCCGGGGCATTCCATTGGAGGAAATACAGGACAGTCAACATAAACTCTTGAAGAGCCTCCAACCCTCGACTTCCTCAAAGATTGCACTCCCCATAAACAACGCCATATTAGAAGTGGCCGACACTATCTGGCAGACACCAGCCTCCGTCCCGCTAACCTGTAAAAGGACCGACCGGAAATATTATGTCCCAGCTAAGGCCATTTTCATACCCGCAGCCCACCTCCTTCATGATTGAAGCGGCTAACCATAGGGCTAAACAACCTCATTACTGGTCCACACTCCAGGAAAAAGACCTCAAACGCCTTGACCTCTTAAGTCGCAAGGTTTACACATCCTCTACTCTCCAATTTAGAATTGCCAACTATACCGCTCTTCTCACTAGCTATGACTTGATAATTACAACATCCCAGAGGACCAAAGAGCAGATTTACCTCCCACATCCCAGAAGACTGAAGAGCGGATTTTAAATCGATCCTGGTAGAGGGACAGCTAGTATTCAGAACGGCGCTTCAAGAGTCTCTGGACATGGCGGACATGGCAGCTCGCACCACAGCTACTGCAGTGGTGATGCATAGGGCCTCTTGTCTCTCCTCATCTGGCATCCCTAAAGAACTGCAGACCAAAGTGGAGGATTTACTGTTCAACAAAGACACACTTTTTTCTGGAAAAACCGATTAAGTTCTTCACACAATGAAAGATTCTAGGGCTACCCTCTGAACACTAGGGATCTATACCCCTCCTTCCAAGCGAAAGAGATACCAGGCTTACCAGAGGTCTCGCCCGCAGCAATACAACCACCCACATTCCAAGCAGTACGACACAAGGAGGTCCCATGGCAGGCCGAACAAACATCAACAAACCCAGTCTGAACAACCTACCTCCAACCAGTCAGGCAACAGACTGCAATTTTGAAATCTTGGTCGAGGGTCTGAGCATCCACTCCTTACCACCAGCGCCTACTTGCCCTTTTGGCCATCGCCTCCAGTGCTTCCACCACGCTTGGCAAAACATCATACAGGATTGCTGGATCCTGGAAATAGTGCAGTTGGGCTATTCCATGACCTTTATTTCAGGGACCCCTCTCACGAACATCTACTTCGGGAAGAAGTAACTCACCTGCTCCTCTTAGGTGCAATGGAATGAGTTCCAACACAACACAGAGGGAAGGGATTTTACTCCCACTATTTCTTGAACCAGAAGAAAAGCAGAGGATGGCGACCCATTCTAGACCTGCGATGACTCAACAAATTCGTCCGCTCCCAAAAATTCAGAATTGTAACATTGGGCATGATAATGCCGGCATTGGAACGAGATGACTAGACGCAAACTTCCATATCTCAATACACCCAGCACACAGACGATTCCTACGGTTCACAGTGAGGCACAACCACTTCCAATACAGAGTGCTCCCATTAGGTCTCTCCATCACACCGCAGGTGTTTTCCAAGACTCTCGTGGTGGTAGCAGCTCACCTGCGCAAACAAAGGATCATATTTTTCCCATACCTGGACGACTGCCTCAGGGCTGGTCGTACGAAGAAATGCAAATGGCAATACAGTCGACCATCGCTCTTTTCCAAAGGCTCAGACTGCAAATAAACTTTCAAAAGTCCACTGTGACAAATAGAGTTCATTGGGGCTTACCTGGACTTGACCATCATCAGAGTCTTCTTCCCGCAGGCCAGGTTCCTCACCATCAAACACCTCATACACATGGTGTCCATCTGTCCAAGGGTCAAAGCCAGAATGTGTCTGCAACTTCTGGGCCACATGGCAGCTGCCATATTTGTGGTGAAACATGCCAGACTACACATGAGGTGCTTATAGGGCTGGTTGAGTTCGCTATACAAACCCGCCAAACACAGCCTCCACCTGATGGTCATTCCACCTGCAAACGTGCTGAACTTACTGCACTGGTGGAAGGAAAGGGAGAATATATGCACAGGAGTTCCCTTTTGCCAAAATCTCCCCCGCACTCATGCTCACCACAGACGCCTCCCTGGTAGGCTGGGATGCACACCTGCAACACCACAGGTCACAAGGCAGGTGGTCTGCGCCAGAGGCCCATCTGTATATAAATCTCCTACAACTCAGAGCTGTCAGGTAAACCTGCCTTCACTTCCTCCCACTCATTCAAAACAAATCTGTTTGAGTACTCATGGACAATACTGCGTGCATGTTCTACATCAACAGACAAGGAGGGAGCAAGATCACACTCCCTGTGCATAGAAGCCATCAACTTTGTAACTGGTGCTTACAACATCGCATAGACATGACGGCTTCATACCTGTCGGGGTGTCAGAACACCACTGCCGACACCCTCAGCAGACACTTTTCACAGGAACACAAATGGGAACTAAATCCTACAGTCGCATCCCACCTAGTCTCCCTTTAGGGCTCTCCTTTGATAGATCTATTCGCCAGAGCAAGGAACCACAAATGCCAATTTTTTTGCTCCAGAGCGGGACCCAGGACTGGCTCCCTGGGAAACGCATTCCTAATCCCATGGAACAGGGCACTTAGGTGTGCATTCCCTTCGATTCCTCTAATACACAGAGTTCTCCGCAAGATCAGGGACAACAAGGCCAAGGTCATACTTATCACCCCGACATGGGCCAGACAGACCTGGTATCCTTACCTGCTTCGCGTGTCGATCCGCCCTCCGAGAACTCTCCTGATAAGACCGGACCTCCTCTCCCAGAGTGACAGCTCATCCTCCATCCACAACTGGAGAAACTTCATCTGACAGCCTGGCTCCTCCTTGGTTCCAATTGCACGAACTTGTCTATTCGGAGCAAGTCAGACGTGTTATTACACAGGAGATGCGACTCCTCCCGCAATACTTACCTCCAACAGTGGAAACATTTCTCGATGATGTGCTTACAGAAAACCCTCATGCCCTGCCTCACACCCCTTCCCAATATCCTAGACCACATTTTAGAACTCAGAAACAAAGCTTTATCACTCAGCTTCATCAGAGTTCATCTCACGACAATCAATGCCTTCCACGAGAAACTGGACAGCTCCTCTGTCTTCACACACCCTACTACAAAATGATTCCTTACCGGATTCCAAAAGCTCTACCCTGAAGTCTACTCCCCCACACCCACCTGGAATTTGAACCTCGTCCTTAGAGGCTTCATGAGACCTTTCTTTGAACTGATAGCCACCTCCTCCTTCCTCCACCTGTCCACGAAGGTTGCATTCCTCGTGGCCATCCCATCAGCCAGATGGGTTGGGGAAATAAGTGCAGTCATGGCCAACCTCCCAGTACACTAATTTCTTTAAGGACAAGATCATGATGCAACCCCACCCTAAATTTCTGCCAAAGGTAGTGTCCTCTTTCCACCTTAACCAGCTGATACACCTCCTCACTTTTTATCCCCAAGCCCCACAGGCAGCGGCACTTCATACCCTCAATGTAGAAAGGTGATTGCCTTCTACTTGAACAGAACAAAAATCATTTAGTAAATCACCTAGACTCTTCGTATCTACTGCAGAACGCTCCAAAGGAGCTGCTATTTTGAAACTGTGACTCTCCAAGTGGATCTCCGATTGTATTAGGTCCTGCTACCAGATCCACGACATTGAACATCCTGACGGCATCAGAACTCATTCCACTTGAGCTACATCAACATCAGTAGAGTTCCTACACAACGTACCAATTATTGACGTATGCAAAGCCGCTACATGGTCGTCAGCATACAAGATGCTAGAGCACTATAGTAGATCAGACAGTACTGTCTGCCACTGCCAAACTCCAAAGTCCCCCCCAATGATAGCAGGTACTGCTCTACATTCACCTGAAGTGGAGCACCCACAGGGACACCACTTGAAGAAGAAGAGAAGGTTACTCACCCTGTGCAGTAACTGAGGTTCTTTGAGATGTGTGTCCCTGTGGGAGCTCCACTACCCACCCTCCTCCCCTCTACTTTGGAGTTCGACTTAAAGGACTCTACGGTGGAGAAGGAACTGAGGGGGTTGAAACATGCCTGCGCCAAACAGACTCCAACAACGCCACGAGACACCAACTGCACACGCATGTCCCAACCGGGCACTGTTACCGAAGATCTCCGATCAACAGCGCCGGGACGTACCAACACCTGAAGTGGAGCACCCACAGGGACGCACATCTCGAAGAACCTCAGTTACTGCACAGGGTGAGTAACCTTCTCTTAGCATTAGTGAAATTAACAATTTCTCTAGGCAAAACTTGAACCCTTTATGTGCTATTGCTCACTTAACCATAGACTGCTGCCTAAAGTTTCAGTACTAAGTACAGTTTATGGAGCTGATAGATGCTGAAATGTAGGGTTAACTTGAAAAGTCAGAGTTGTTGCTATGAGGAGTCCGGTGGCACCTTTAAAGACTAACAGATTTATTTGGGCATAAGCTTTTGTGGGTAAAAAAACCCACTTCTTCAGATGTTGTTCTTCAGTTGTTGCTCTTCATCTGAAAATATCAACTTTTTTCTTAGTACTATAAAAAGTGCAATTAAATTTACTCAACCGTAAGTATAGGTGCCCTTAGCATCTTAAAATGTTGAGGCAATTCCTAATAAGGATCTCATTTAATGCTCAGTGGAGAGGCATATGCTGTCAAAATCACACTTCAGCATGCATGTTAGACTGTTTAGTGCACTTGTGTCGCCTGTCTGATGATTGAGATCTTGTCATCATTCCTGTTAACAATCAAAGGCGTCACGTCACAGAGGCTTGCATTTTTGCTTGTGGATCTGTTGTCTTGGAAATTTAAACCCTTTGGGCATAGATTGTTCTTGAATATATCCACACAAAAGTACGTAAAAAACTTCATAGTAGCACCATATTCAGTGATGGTGAAATATTGCTTTGCTGTCGCTTCTCAAGTGTAGAACTAAACACAGCTGCATGATTAGGAACTGAGGAGAAACTATGTGCCACGTTCTTGGTCTATGCTGTGCACTGCTCCTTGGGAAGGGAGTACCTGCAGGCAAGAATACCATTGACCTGTGATTATGCCCAGTCAGTTATTTTTTTCAATCAGGGGAGAGGGAAGATACATGCAAATACACTGCAATGGAAAACTATTTATTGTCACAGGAGGGGGCTAACTGCTGAGCCAAACAGATGTGCTGAAATGGGGTTATCTATCTTCTGTATTGTCATTTTTAGCAGCAAAATTCTCACAAGACATGGTGGGCCAGCTGCAGGGGGTTGTTTCAGGAGGTCAGAACATCAAGGAAAGTGCAGCACTGGTGACACAGCCTGTGGATGGAGGCGCTTAGTGGCACTTTCTAGATGCTACATGGCTGGGAGCTCTGAGCAAGTGACTCTTCAGCGTCTGGTGTTGTACAGCAGGAAAAATGTACTGAGTGGAAGCTCTGCAAAGCTCAGGCTGCGTCTTCCCCTGAGCTTTAAAGACAGCTTGATTTTGTGATTTCTGGCTGAAGGGAAACATTCTTTGAAGTTTTTGGCCTCTGCTGGAAAACCTCTTAAAGATGCTGAAAGGAAAATCTGCCTATTACAAAATACCTATTTTAGGGCAATGGGAATTGTGGAAGAGCCAAACAGTGATGTGATGCTATCTTGTTAACTGCTCTTCTTCGCCTCAGATACCCCTTCGCTGCACGTGGCGGCGGTGAAATTCAGAAAGGCTTAATAAAGGTCTGTTGGTGGTTTTTAAGAAACTGGATGGTTGCAAGGGAGTTTTTTCCCCTCTCAGTAGAAAATGAAGGGTTAGAGAAACCAGATTACAGAATTGAATCGATTCTGGACTGCAGGATGCAGCTACCAGAAACTTGCAGATGGCTGAGAAGGGGCTGTGAAATGTATATAATCACTAAACAGAGAACTGTGAAAACTGACAGAGAGTAAGCAATATGAGGGTTACTAGACTCCAGAAACACAGAATGGACGCAATTCAGAACAAACGTGCTCCAGGTGTTCATAATTTTGGTGCCTTACCAGTCTGTGCCACAAACCATAGCCAGTCTGTGCCACTTAATTTCATGTAAACAACAGTCCCTCTGGGGCAGGAAGCAGCTCAATATGGTCTTTATTATATTTCTAGTGAGGATGGTCCAATGGTTAGGGCATTAGCCTGGAACTTGGGAAACCGGGGTTCAAGGAAACCCCACTTTGCCACTAATTTCAGGGAAAAGTCACTCAGAAGTTCTCTAAGCTTCCATTCCCCATCTGTAAAATGGCTATATTAGCAATTCCCTACTCCACAGAGTGTTGTGAGGATAAATACATTAGATTGTGAGGCACTCAAATACCATAATAATGATGGCCATAAAAGTACCTATTTATCTACAAGAGAAATTCTCCAGAAATCGTAAGTTCTGTACATCTAGAATATTTTCCCTATCAAATGAGGATTCCAGATTGTTTCATTATACCCAGTAAAACCATCTTTTCTTTAAATGTGCTGCAGGTTGGGTTACCTTCTACAGGTCAGAGTTCTAATGCAACTCCCTGGTATAAAATGAGAAAGATCCTTTTCTGTATTAACTTCAGTCTTAATGGCTACTTAGAATACTGTTGGGCAAAACTTCTGGAACCCTAAAGCATTTACCAGTATGTGTATTGACTGTTAGATGCACACAATCTTTATTCCACTTTTCCCCAGACAGAAATCTATTGTATAGTGAATGGGCGACATCCACCTTGATTGCATTGGCCTCATTAGCACTACATAAGTAATTTTCCCTCTCTTAATATTTACCCCTTTTTGTCAACTGTTGAGAATAGGTCACTTCCACCTTAATTGAATTGGCCTCATTAGCACTAACCCCCAACTTGGCAAGGCAACTCCCATCTTTTCATGTGGTGTGATATATATACTGACTGCTTACTGTATTTTTCACTCCATACATCTGATGAAGTGGGTTTTAGCCCACGAAAGCTTATGCCCAAATAAATTTGTTAGTCTCTAAGGTGCCACAAGGACTCCTCATTGTTTTTATTGTATAGTGGTTATGCAAGGTAGTTTTATGCCACACAACACTTAACTGTATTTTAAGGTTATTTACTACTTGAACAACATTATCATCTTTGAAACAGTCTGCAGGCCTTGGGAATTTGATATTTTAGCATTTATGGCAATGGATATAGTTAGAGAAGGATTTTGGAAAACCAGTAGAAGAGCAAGGAGATCTGTTCCAGTGCTGCAGTAAGTAGGGAATAATTGTAAATGTCTCAAATACAAGATCTCTTTTCCCTAGATACGTTGTCACATCAATTTTTCCCTGGACTAAGATTTCTGTGTATTAGCCATGTGACCCTATCTCAGCAAATGGTTAGTGGGTGTAGAATTCTACACCCCAAAACTACTAGCAGTGGAGGGAAACAATGCATATTTATTTTAGGAAGTTTACTTAAGGAACAATGTAGATAAGGAATTTTCAAGAAATTCCATAATATAAGTCTATACATCCTGTTTTAATTTTTAAAAACTTTGTTTACAAGAGTGGTCTCGTCACAGGACCTTTTTTTATTATTTGGTGCCTGTAATCTAGATGTTAACCTTTGGTAGATCAGTAAGTGGATTTGCATCTCTGAAATTATGTTCAGTGCGGGCAGTCGGAATACCTGAGTTTTACTATCATGAAGATCAGCAGTAACAGGGAAAGCAAGTTGCTCTTCAGCAGACTGTAAAATCCCTTCATAGTAGGTCATCCTCGCTTTCAATTTAGGAGATGTTATTTTACGTTTTGTTTCTTTGAAATGGTTGTTGAGGGTAAACTTGTTCAATCTTCTCTTTCTTAAAACTATGATTAAAGAGCGTCACTTCTCTGGATCCTGCCAAATCTGCTGAGATAGCACAATCAGATGTGATGGCTCTGAGGGGCCTATGTTTTATAGTGGATGTAATATACTGATAGGAGTTATTGTGATGGATATCACACCTATAGGCAATTAGATTGCCTGATCTTAAATGGTAGCTAGAAAAGGGTAGAAATAAAATATTGGGGGAGGGGGAAAGGTAGTGATGCTTGGGTCTATAGAGCAGTTATAGTATACACA
Source organism: Malaclemys terrapin pileata (assembly GCF_027887155.1). Lineage (NCBI taxonomy): Eukaryota > Metazoa > Chordata > Testudines > Emydidae > Malaclemys > Malaclemys terrapin. Next base: position 28,276,920 of record NC_071515.1, on the reverse strand, counting down.
TGACCATTGTTAAACCATCAGAGGGTATCTGGAGAAATGAGCATAGGGCTAGGAATTGGTAGGTCCTTGTTTTGCCACTTAGTCAACATGTGGTCTTAGGTGAGTCCTTCCACATTTGTCACCTGTAAAATGGGGCTTTTATTTACCCACTTACCAATGAGGCGTATTGCGCATTAATTGGTATATATCTGTACTGTAATTTAAACATAGACCTTAAGAAATCATCTAGTCCCTCCACTAGCATTGAGGCAGGATTAAATATACCTTGACCATCCTTGACTGGTGTTTCTCAGGCTAATATTCTGGGGGTGTATTAACAGGAGTGTTGAATGATGCTAAGTATTGTTACTTGTCATTTCGATACTTTCATGTATTAATCACGCTTTTTTAAACAGGCCATTCTGAATGTTCCCTTTCTAAACTGGTACTGCAAAAATCTAGAATTTGAAGGTGCCTTAATCTCTGACAGTGGAAGATAATAGAACACAAGGGAGCATAAATGGACAAAACTAAATATATAACATAACATTTTCTAGTTTCTAACCCTCTTTTATTACTAATACCATAAACAATTTCATGAGGTAATATCATATACCTTTTTCTTGTTACAGCAGCTAATGAAAGAGAGTCTTGCACAAACGACTATTTGCTGTACATGTGTTCTTTCCACCCTTAATTAAAACCCATTTTATTCTGTCTCCTAGGTTCCTGGTTCAATTCAAACAAGACAAAGTATGTGTGAAGTTTATACAGGGCAACCAGAAAAATGGCAACATCCCAACTTGTAAACGAAAAAACAACCGGCTCCTTGAAGTTGCTGTGCCTTAACTGCAGTTGGTCCCTCTACCTTTCATGGACTTATTTTTTTGTTATAGTGCAATTTTTAGTTTTTTGGGCTGCCAGTGGCTAATAGCTTTAGAAACCCTTGGCAAAATATTTGACTAATAAGCTTTTAAATCTTTCTTAATACAATAGTTTTAACCCTCAACATGTACATTTTGTCCAGTGGCAGCATTTTATGAACTGACAAATATCTGTTGCATATGACATGTGCTCTTTGTTTAGCCATCACATTTTAGTACAGCATACCATAAACCCACATATTAATGGAAAAACTTTTAATACTCATTGGACTAGAAATCTGCCTAACAGAAGACATATAGATGGCATCATAAAAGACATGATGCTTATTGGTAACTTCTGCCCCTTGCATTTTTATACCAATCTGTGCTGGTGATCTAAAGGGTTAATTGTTTGTTACCATTAGAGAGACTGGTAAAATTACGAGACTGAAACAGTAACTTTAATTGTAAACAGCTCTAAGAGGTATGTAACTTGATCTTTAACAGAATATAGTGCAGGAAAACCTAATTCTGCAGAGCAGAAGGAATGTACAACTGCCTATGCAGCATATGCATATGGTTTTTATTTGCAGTAAAGAAGCTGGTGTTTCAAAACAGGCTTTCTAATTAGGTCAGATATTTTTAATGACTATACAGTAGGAAGCAGAATAGAATTATTAAGGCGGCAACAACATATTTCTTTCATTCACAAAAACTATATAATTCAAAGCATATTTTCTATTCTGCTTTTTTCCTTAAATTACTGGTTCACATTAGATCCTGAAAAATGCAGTAGCATGACTAATGAAAACTGCAAGGTATTTAAACTGTTTAGTTATTATCTGAAGGGTTAGTCTTTTTCAGATATGGGCATGTACAATGTGCAATAAAACACTCATGACATTTTGTGAAAAATTATTTATAATACACTTTTGTGTGTAAGAGAGAGATGATTGGTACAGCCTGCATAGATGATGTAGGGATGAAAGTAGGTTTGTGGTTTTAATTTGCAGTTTTTTAGAATGTACACTACAGTTGTTAATTTGGGGAAAGTACTTAGAATTAAAAAGTTTCGTAATTCTGGGGGATGATGTACATAAATTGATATTATAATAATAAAATTGTCCTAGTTCTCTGATGTTTGGTACTCTTATGTTATAACCATATTTTTGTATTTCAAAACTGTTATATATAAGTTTTTTTTGTGCCTGATGTAATGTGTGCACAGAAACACTTTACAATCAAGAACTGCATTATAAACTTTCAGTATAACTGCCTGCAATTAATCTTTTATAAACCAGAAGCATTAGCTGAAAGCATGGATTTATGGGGACATTTTTTGAGTTTTTAGATAGAGGGAACTGCTCAAGTGAAGGGTTTGTTGAATGTAATTGTTTGATTTGTTGATGCAAGGACAGTTGAGAAGTATTGTGTGCTTGCAGGCTGATACAAATCCCTGCCTTCAAAGACAGGTTAAGACATCAGATATGCAATGCTGAAAGCCCAAGCATAAATAAAGTAAAGATAAAGCAAAGTTCAGAGTCTCGTTACTCTCCTGTTGGTGAAGTTATGTAGTACTTATGAAGGTTTCCTTATGTAGTTGTTCTATTGTAATGTAGACTTTCAATATTAAAACCCTACTACTTATTGCAGCAGAGTCACCAGGGCCTCACACACACTCCTTACATGTCCAGAAAAACAGTTGTTCCACTTTTGAAATTTTTGTCACATTTTGGTTTGGGTTAAAATGAAATAAAAGGGTTTAGCTGTGATTGGGGCACAAAATGGTTGCTTTCACTTGTCTCCTTAATGCTACTAAGGTGTCATTTTTTTTGAATGGTAATAGTGGTGAAACTTGTGTTAAACTTTTCTTAAATGTGACAAAAGCTACTTCTTTCTCATAATCTTTTAGTAATACCTGAAGGCTCGAAATAAAGCTGTGTTGTCAGATTAATGAATTGTAAGTTTTAAAGCAGCCTAGAAATGCTATTATTGGAGAAGTTTACAAAAATAAACCACGGTATCAATTTCTAGAGCAATATTAGGGTCACTCAGATTGTGAAGTCATTGCCCTAAAAACATAGCACAAATGTGGTGGTCTAATATTTCAAACTCCATTCTTCACATACAATGAATTAAAATTTCCGCTTGGCAAAGTGTAACCTAGTTAAAGCTACAGGGACTTGTAAAGCTGTTTAACTTTTCAAACTGCTTCCACTAGGAACCTATTAGGGCCAAATTTTCAAAATATAATCTGGAAATAAAGAAGGCAGACATGTACATTCTGCCATTGGGAATGGGCGACAGAGGATGGATCACTTGATGATTACCTGTTCTGTTCATTCTCTTTGGGGCCCCTGGCACTGGCCACTGTCGGAAGACAAAGGTCCATAAAGCCCAGTATCCTGGTCTGACCCAGTATGGCTGTTCTTATGTCATTAGTTCCTGCAATTGTTTGCATGTGGAAAATTAAAGGTGGAGTTCAGGAGCATTTGAACATTTGACCCCTGGAATCAGTGTTACCTTTTCACTTTTGCATCAAGTCACTATGTAAATTACTTCAATTTTATCCTCTGGGTGTATTTAAAATGATCACACTAAAAGAATAGTGAGATATTTGAAGAAGATGAAGGTCTTTACCTTGGTTTCTACTGTGTCGTTTGTTTTCCAGACCGGTGGTAATTTCTAACCTGTGAACTAGTTCACACTTCGTCATCTATTGCAATTGGACACCTAAAAAAATATTGGATTCTAAATGTATAGAAAGGTTTTTTGAACATACATTATTTGGATATGTTCATTTAATCATGATATTTTGAAGTTTAGAATAAGCATACAAGGTCATTTGGTCAGTTTCCTTTCCTTCCATTTCCTTTCTTAACCTACTGTGGTGCAACTGTAAAAAGGGGCAAAAATACGCTGGTGCTGAATTTACCTATCGCTTTATCTGATCTGTAATTTTTCATCTGTCATTGGAACTCTCTGTCAAGGGGAGGGAACTCCCTGCATGAGACTTCACCAAATAAATAAAACTTTGTTCCTAGACCCATATCCTCTCTAAATCTGTATGCTGCTACTTGTCCTCCTTGCAAGTTTTACCTGTATGGGATTGGGAAGAAGTTCAGATTTCAGGTTAAACTTGATACTCAGATTAACCTGATGTCGATGAGTGGTTTGGGAAAACATAAAATCTGAATTTTATGTGTAATTTTCTTGTGAAGCAACATCTCTTTCCAAGTGATTTCACAATAATCTTTTATTTTTCAATGACATTCTCTTGTGTGCAATGTGATGTGAATGAGTTAAACCTTTCTCTAGACATTGCTTTCTTTGAACATTCTGCAAATTCAGCATTCCTGTTGTCAGGATTTGGATTGGCTGCCCAAGGGAATGGTGTAAATAGGCCAGATTAACTTGATTTTTCATAAAATGGCATCAAGCCACAAACCTATTTTTTGTTTTATGGAAGGAAGAAGAGAATTTTATTTTATTTTATTTTTTTACAGTTTTATACTGAATTATATAATTGATTTTTCATTATACAAATCACGGCATAAGTAAACTAAGATGTAAAGCAAATAAAGAACAGTATTCGTATTAGGCCAGGTTTGTTTATATTTTGTTTTGCTTTTGCCAGAAGAGAAAGTATTGTTTTTCTAATCACTTCTGGAATCAGTTAAAAAGCCTAAACTTAAATATTAAATGAGATCTTTTCCCCTTCTGCTGAATTTTCATTGTTTAATAGATAAACCTTTAAATATTTAAGTCCTTACTTTTGAAAAACACATTTCAGTGTTCTATAGGATCTGATATAGTTTATTTCTGCAAATGGCACTGTAGTATAATTGCTATTTGAAGAGGAGAGGAAGGGCAATACAAATTAAATATTTAAGCTTCTCTGGACATTAAATTGTGTCAAGGACAGAAAGGAAAAACTAAACAGTTTAAAGGGATACCATCAACTTAAACTTCACACATATGTGTTGTTGCAAGTAACACCGGTGATCGCTGTAACTGTAAAATACTGTTTTTCCTGTAATCTTTGCTCCTTTGGCATCTTTATTTCTGTGCATTTGACAATATTATGCATATAGTCAATTTCACTGTTTCCATTGTATAGTCAGTTTCCCCTGGAATTTGGCACACCAAGAATAGGGGAAAGAAAAACATTTTTAAAAATGTGATTGTAAAATCCCCTAAATAAACAAAGGTCTCTGGCACAGATTGTAGTAAATGAAACCACTTTTAAGTAATCTATTTTTAATTGAGTAGATTTCATAATGAGAGGGTTCTTTCAATATCACAGAATTTTTGTAATTCAGGTTACAGACGTGGGGCCTGATCCTGCAGACACTGAAGCACGTGCATAACTTTACTCATGTGAATAATACTGTGGACTTCATGTGAATAAACTGACACAAACACCTGAGTGACTGCAGGATTGGGCCCAAGGGGTACCATGCTCCTACAAGAGGACAACAATATGCTAGTCATCACTTCCAATTATGGAAACCTTTTCCTTATTCCCATTTATTAAGTGAGGTAGTTTCTTCCAGAGGTTGTGCTAAAGGCTGTTCAATACATCGAAAAACATTATTGACAAGGAGTGTGTTTGGACAACAGCACTTCCTTCTGCTAGAAACATTAATAGAGGTGCTTGTTCTCTGTCTACATGTATACACACAAGCCGTATCCTCTGATCCAGAGTAATGGTAGAACATTAACTTTGGCATTTAGCTTATGCAATAGAGACTGAGGATTTTTAAGGTGGGGTCTCTTAGCCCTCTCAGCTTCTTAAAAGGAGAACATGGAGGATGAGGATTAGCGGTGATCCTGATCATTTTGAACTGCTGCTAATAACACTGGAAAAATCATCCTTGTATGCTGGCTGGCTTGGGATCAGGAGTTTTGGGAAGATTTAGTGGAATGCATTTGGAAGCTAAAAGTAAAGGGGAAGGAAACACAACTTGGTTTTTCCAGTAACAAAACCCGCAGATGAATACTCCATATGGCTTGCTGCTCTTGCCTAGAGTAAACCTGCCTAAACGACGACTGTGAAATGAACATCCAAACTCCACATCAACTGAAACCAACTCTTACTCCTTTATGGGCTGAAACACTCAACTTTAAAATAACTCAAAAATGGGTGTTAGAAATGGATGCTGTGACTGATGTTATCGTCAGCAGATGAAGTTTGTGTGGCAAAAGCTTTTTGAAATGGACTCCCCCTCCAACCCTTATTATCAAATGTCAAAGTTTTAAGGTGACAGGACAAAATTACATTATACAAACCAGAGCTGAACAAAACTGTTGACACCAACAAAAAGAAAAATGGAGATGTCATTTCTTAAAATCATAATGCCTTTATATACTTCCTAGAATGCTACCTGCTTTTAGCTTTCTCCTATTTATGGCTGTTAGGCATTTGGCACTTAGCTTAATCTCTGAAAATTAAATCTAAAATAAAAGTAAACCTCTGGTCCAAGAAATAAGTGTACCTTAGGGGGGTGATCTTGCTGAAACAAAGCCATTGACCCATCCATTTCAACCACATTCTCCAACATGTCCATTATTAGCCTAGATAAGTGTGTACAAAATCTTGTACCAATAGATGGAGACAAGAAACAAGCAAAGCTCTTCTGCTGTCACTCATGCTGCAAAGGGGACAGGCAGACCATGCTAACAAGTGTGACATGGTTGTCATCGGTGGTTGTCTGATCTAACCAGGGCCGGCTCTAACTCTTTTGCCACCCCAGGCAAAAAAGAAGAGCGCCACCCTGCCGAAACCCCCGCCCTGCCCCACCCCACCCCCCAGCGCTGCGCCAGGCCGCTCAAACCCTGGCCCCCCAAGCGTAGGGTTACCATTCGTCCGGATTTCCCCGGACATGTCCTCCTTTTCGCGCTAAAAATAGCGTCCGGGGGGAATTTGTAAAGCACTCACAATGTCCGGGATTTCCCCCTCCCCCGGCAGAGCGAGCGGCTGGGAGGGCTGCAGAAAAATCCCGGGCTGGACTCCTGAGCAGCTGTAGAGGAGTCGGAGCCGCCCTGCATTCTGAGTTGGCCTCTCCTGCAACCCGGTCCGGCAGCACTGTGTAGGGCCAGGGACCGGGTTTTGTTGTGCAGGGCCAGGGACCGGGTTTTGTTGTGCTGGGGAGCGCAGCCACGTGTCCGGCTCGGCTCGCACAGAGCCCAACACCCTGTTCTGAGCAGCAGGGTAAGGGGGACCGGGGGCAGGAAGGTTCTGGAGGGGGCAGTCAAGAAACGGGGGGGGGGGGCTTTTGGGGGGGGTGGAGAAAGTTTTGGGCAGTCAGGGTACAGGTAGGGGGTAGGGTCCTGGGGGGCAGTTGGGGGGGGTCTTAGGAGGGGGCAGTTAGGGGACAAGGAACAGGGAGGCTTAGGGGTGGGGTTCTGGAGGGCAGTTAGGAGCAGGGGTCCCAGGAAGGGGCAGTCAGGGGACAAGGAGCAGGGGGGTGGGGAGCTGGGAGTTCTGGGGGGGGGGCTGTCAGGGGGCAGGAGTGGGGAGAGGGATCGGAGCAGTCAGGGGACAGGGAGCAGAGAGGTTTAGATGGGTTGGGAGTTCTGGGGGGGGCTGTCAGGGGGCAGGAGTGGGGAGAGGGATCGGAGCAGTCAGGGGACAGGGAGCAGAGAGGTTTAGATGGGTTGCGAGTTCTGGGGGGGCTGTCAGGGGGCAGGGGTGGGGAGAGGGATCGGAGCAGTCAGGGGACAGGGAGCAGAGGGGTTTAGATGGGTTGCGAGTTCTGGGGGGGGGCTGTCAGGGGGCAGGAGTGGGGAGAGGGATCGGAGCAGTCGGGACGGAGCAGAGGGGTTTAGATGGGTTGGGAGTTCTGGGGGGGCTGTCAGGGGGCAGGAGTGGGGAGAGGGATCGGAGCAGTCAGGGGACAGGGAGCAGAGAGGTTTAGATGGGTTGGGAGTTCTGGGGGGGGCTGTCAAGGGGGCAGGAGTGGGGAGAGGGATCGGAGCAGTCAGGGGACAGGGAGCAGAGAGGTTTAGATGGGTTGGGAGTTCTGGGGGGGGCTGTCAGGGGGTGGGGAGTGGTTGGATGGGGCGTGGGAGTCCCAGGGGTCTGTCTGGGGGTGGGGGTGTGGATAAGGGTTGGGGCAGTCAGAGGACAAGAGGCAGGGAGGCTTAGATAGGGAGTGGAGTCCTGGGGGGCAGTTAGGGGCAGGGGTCCCAGGAGGGGGCAGTCAGGGGACAAGGAACGGGGGGAGGGTTGGGGGTTCTGGGGGGGCGGGAAGTGGGAGGGGCAGGGGCGGGGCTAGGGCGGGGCTCCTCCCGTCCTCTTTTTTGCTTGCTGAAATATGGTAACCCTACCCAAGCGCCACGCCGGGCCGGGTTGCCGAAACCCCCGCCCCCAAGCGCCGGGCTGGGCCGCCCAAACCCCCGGAGCGCCGGGCCAGGCTGGCCAAACCTCCCCCCTCCTCTTCCCCGAGCACTGCGCCGGGCCGGGCCGCCCAAATCCCCAGAGCGCCGGGCCGGGCTGCCAAAGCGCCCTCCCCCGCCCCTCCCCCCCAGCGCCACGGGACGCCGCAACACTCCCCGTGCTGCCCGGCTGAAATAAAAACAAAAACAAAAAAACCCTTAAGCGCTGCCCCGCCAAACAAACAAACAAAAAAAAAACCACCGCGAGCGCCACCTGCCACCCCAACATTGGCCACCCCTTCTAAGGTGCTGCCCTAAGCACGTGCTTGGTCGGCTGGTGCCTGGAGCCGGCCCTGGATCTAACATCCCTTCTAGAAGGTGGCAGCTGAGTATTTTAATTTCTTCTTCAATGTTCTCTGCAGGAGAGCTGAGCTCTGTAGGCAAGGGGACATTATGGCGGAATTCACTGGGATGAGATAAGGTAAATCCTTTAGATGGAGAAGCTGAAGCTCAGAGGTTAGGTGAGCTTGCCCAAGTTCACACTCCAATTCACTCTCAGAACCGGGAGTAGAACCTGAGGCACCAAGGCCAATTCCTAATTTTCTAGAGCAAAGAAGGAAAAAGCATCATTTAGCATGCAATTAATACAAAACCTGAGGGGAGGTGTGAGTGTACTGCAAACATGCAGGAAAAGAAACTTAGCTCAAGACTTCCTGAAGTCTTGTGCCATCCTGTCACTTTAAGAAGCTTAATATAATTTAGCAACAGAGAGTCCTGTGGCACCTTTAAGACTAACAGATGTATTGGAGCATAAGCTTTCGTGGGTGAATGCCCACTTCGTCGGATGCAGCTGACGAAGTGGGCATTCACCCTGTAAGCTTATGCTCCAATACATCTGTTAGTCTTAAAGGTGCCACAGGACTCTCTGTTGCTTTTTACAGATCCAGACTAACACAGCTACCCCTCTGATACTTAATATAATTTAGTTCCATTTGTTTGGTGGTATTTTAAATAACAGGCTGTGACTAGTGAGGATAGTTCAATGGTTGAAACAGCTCAAGGGATCAGATAAAGTCTAATTAGGTTGTCATTAGGAGTGCCATGTAGCTAAGGATCCCTACCAACCACTTCTGGTGGAAAATGTGTGGAGAACAGAGGAGCCATAGAGTCTGTACATTCAGTGACCCTTCTGCCCCCACATAGTAGTCAGTGGGTGTGAAATCCTCTATGTGGGAAAATGGAATGGAGATCTGGGGATTTGTGGAATTCTAGCCCAGAATCTTGTGGTCCATGCCCAGCTGTGTGGATGGAGTCTTCCACTGCACTGCCTTGCAGCCCAGCCCATAGCAACCCCTCTCGCATAGTAATGCTGCAGGCCTAGTAGCCATGCTCCTTGACTCACCGACTTCAACTGTCCTCTGTCCCTCTGCAGAGGGTAAGTAGGAGCTAAAGCTTTTTGCAGCAAGACCTGCTGACTCTTGCAGGCCTGGCAGGTTTGAATGTCACTTAGTGTGACTCCACCTCCTACCCTACCTGCATTTTCAGTTGAGGCCAGTTAGGGTATTGATATTTGGTGGACAGGAAAGCTAGCCTCAAGGAAGGGGGTACCTGCTCTACCCTGTTCCTTCTGTGCAGGCTCCTATCACAGTAGTCACTCCCCCATCTCTATTTGCAGCTCTTTGCAGTGCTCAGTGGTGGTTGGGAGCATATGCACTTTGAGGATAAAGAATAAAATTGCAATATGTTGTTTTAGATTTTGCTATATTAGCAAAGATTCTCTAAATACTGCTTTGTCTTGCCCTTTTCTGGATTTAATTAAGCCATGTGGTGAGTCTTTTATCTTTTTATTTTAAATTCAGTTTCTAATTAAGAGCTGGCCTTACTGAAAGATGCTTTGTTCCCCTTTCAGGGCCAGATTGCTAACCATATCTACAGCCCAGCTATTTCCCAGAACTTGAGCAAAAGGTAAAACTTAAGCACAGTTGAAGAGACATGAAAACATCCTCTTGCTCTCCAGGCATCTTTCACCAATCTTACTCTCTCTTAGCATGAGAAATTTTCACAACCAAATGAGCTGATGCTCTCATAAATCCTATACCAACTTAATTCCCTTCTCCAAGTCTTCAGGACTGCAAAATAAATTCCTGTTGGGCTAAAAGAAGGAAAATGGAGAAGTATGAAAGAAAGGTAGCGTACAAATGAAGGCACTTAGGACTGGATTCTGGCAGAGTGAAGGGGCCTAGAAGTGGATGTGAATTACAACCTAAGAATAATGCAAAAAGTGAAACTAATGAAAAAAAGTGAAACTAATGAAAAATAAAGTAAATGTTACCAATTTTCAGTTACCAATTTAGGAAAGAATCTTTGTTTTAAACTGATAAAAACTATTTGCAACATGTTGGACAGTCCATCAACTTGGGCACAAAACTTGTCCCTGTCTTTGTTACCAAATAAATGGATTATGTATTATCACAATTTTTTATGTTGGCAAAGTTATGAAGTCATGTCTTTTATGAATAGTACTCTCATCAGCATGACTTCGGAGAACCTTACAGGTTTATCCTAATCCATAGGTGTGATCTATAGTTGGACCTGACTCCCCCCCACCCCCCTGCCCCTTTCTGTCCAGGAGAAGAGAAGGTAGGATTCCTGGGAATTTCACTTTGCTTTTTTATTCTTGGTTCAGTCTATGAGTGGAAAAAAATCACGTAAATCCAGTGCCGACATTAGGGAATAAATGTATTCCTCCATGTCAGAACACTCCTGCTCATTCTAAAGGTGCCATTTCTGAGTCCTTTCTTCGTCGTAAATCCTCAAACACAGTTGGGTGGCAAAACATGGAGGGTCAGGTGCTCCTCAAGTATGATCCAATGTCTTTATGCCACTTAATGCATTTTAGCAGATTAATTGGGACTATATGCCACTGAAGTCCGTTAGAGCAACTCCATGGCTGCCCTAGCTCATACTGGGGTTGGCATGGCACTTGGAATCAAGTCATTGGAGCAGTGCTCGGCCACAGGAGAGTATCTGCCCCTGAGAGTCTGTCAGTGAGTTTCATTGCTTTGCCTTGCAAGTTTTTCTTTTACCAACTTCAGTGAGGCCGTGAATCCCTGTGTGAACTGGAACTCAGCAGTGCCCCTCAATATGTGTAGCCAGGGCTGGATTAAGGCAATCCAAGCCCCTAGCCACACTGACACAGGGTCCCCCTGAAGCCCTGCCTCCACCTGGAGCATCATGATCTCCTCCCTTCCCAGATAGGCAGAGGGCAGCAGCTTGGATCTTTCAAGGGATGGCAGCAGGAATCTCCTAATTCCTTGAGAGCATCAGTGGTCCCCTCCCTGGAGAGGTAGGGATTGAAACAGCGGCTCTTCCTATACTTACCTTAGCAGGGGAGGAAAGGGTGTGATTGGGCCAGGCCCGCTGTATTACTCTCTTCCTGCAACACAGTGACCTGTTGGGGGTGGTGGGAGATGTATGGAGCAGATCACCCTACTGAGAGATTGCTTCAGGCTGTTTCAGCCAGATATCACTGCGACTGGCACTGGTAATGTGTCAGTCACGTTTTCAATTTTTTCCCCACAAACATTGTCTAGAAAATGTTTTTGTAAATGGAAGTTGAGGTGCCCTCCTCATCACAAGATTCCAGGAGGCCGTGGGCATAGGCCTGTATAGCATCTCTGCCTTAATCCAGCCCTGGGTGGAGAAACAGCTGTAGACTGTTTTACTGTATAGTAGGCATTGGGAGGGTGCCCGTCATGTTGTGTTACAATTCAAAGGTATTCTAAAGACTTCCCTCAGTGCAGTTGTTCTTCCATCTCCCTCTGCCTTGCACTGGCTACTAGACATTCCTTTGTCTCTCAGATCCCAGTGTGTGCTGCATCCTCCTCTTGGTTACTGGACGAGGCCTGACTGTTAACTGCTTGCTTCCCTCATGCAGTTTTGCATGTTGTATGCCTCAGACTCCTCAAATCAGTGGACTTCTTTGCTCCCAGGGTGGCATCTCTCTCCAGCCAGTGGTATGCTAGATGGGCACTGGTCTTAGCATTGATTCAGGCATGTGGGTTTTCTGGACTACAGCATGTTTCTTGGTGTGTATCGTGGTAAGCTTGCGAGCAGAGCTGCCACCAGGGCAGCTGTCCTGTACCTGAGCCTTCTGGGTCCTCTATCCGTGACTCTGCTGCTGTGTGCATCTGTGCAGTAGATTCCTTGCATGAGTAGCAGGAGAAGGGCTGGCTGGTGCCACCAGGGCCTGCTGAGGAAGCCAGCCAGGGCACCAGTGTCAATAGAGACTACCTTGCAATCTGACATAAGGCATGAGCACTCTGCCTGACCTCTGTAAGAGAAGCCCTTGGCCTGCATGGCTCCCTGGTGAAAGGGAGGGAAGATTTAATGGGGGGGGGGGGACAAGGAGGATGAAATACTAGGGGAGAAAGATTGGGGGGGGGAGTGAAAGGCAAGGGGGCACAAGGACAGGTGAGAACAAACCTTGAGGAAAAGGGATCTGAGAAAGAGAGAGGTGAAATTAAACTGAGACTAGGAGGTGGAATGACAAATGGGGGAAATACAGACACGAAGCGTGAAGAGCTGAGCCCAAGGTGCGGCACAGCAAATGAGAATTAAACACAGAGGAGGGGTAAGAAGCACAGTCTGAGGGGCCCGGGACAGAGAGAAGGTATGGGGGAAGGGCGTAGGAATGGGTAGAAAAATGGTGGAAGTGAATGATCGTACTTGCCAGCCTCACACATTTTGCTAGGCACCATCTTCCACATGAGGCGTCGGCCTCGGGCCATTTTTGAGAAACATGTATCATGTGACTCTTAACAGAATTTCCAGACTTCAGTCAGGGCTGGCCAGGGTACTGAAATCACTACTTAGTGGCTGCATTACTGCTTCAGGAGAGGCACATCTATATTGTGATTAGTGCTTTTATAGACTCCATAGTCTCCTTCCTTTAGCTAGACTGGAACCCAAACTAGTCTGCCTCTGATCCTGATCCATAGAGGATATGTCTGTTACAGCCTCAGCTAGATAATTATGGTTATTTAGCTCAATCTGTAACGACTTATGTTTTTAGCTCAGGTGGTCCCTGGTTCAGTCCTTCCTGTGTTGGCCAAGATGGTGGCTGTCACAGATGTAGTCTATCAGAAACGGGGGGACTGTAGCTTCTCCAGCTGAGACGAAAGGACTGGAATTTGATTCTTTTGGAATGTATGCCCAGTCAGTAAGATAGTGGTAGCACCATGCTTTCTTTTAATAGATCGAAGGCAAGTAATCAGCGTTCAGAAACCATGAGATTGAAGGACATAGGAGTGGAGGGGACATCCTGGGTCATCAAGTCCAGTCCTCTGCTTATTACAGCCCAACCATATTTTCCTTACTATGCTATTTGGAATGTTCTTGCTTTATATGTGAAAAGAAGCCTTTACTGAACATGACATTTGAAAACGTAGGAGTACTTGTGGCACCTTAGAGACTCACAGATTTATTAGAGACTAAATCTGTTAGTCTCTAAGGTGCCACAAGTACTCCTGTTCTTTTTGCGGATACAGACTAACACGGCTGCTACTCTGAAATTTGAAAACATGAATCCTTGGAGGCTGCATAAATATCTGTGACAATGATGTGGCTTTTTTGTGTACTGTTCCCTTTAAATTCTAAGCAATCTCCATGGGTGAGGAATTCAGCAACCATTTTGTTCTCAGATTTCAGTGCAGACTGTTGGAGGAGAGAGACACTGTGCTTGCTCATGGAAACTTTACTTTTTGTACTGTTGCATTCGTAATCTATCAAAGGCCGTCGAATCAAAAGATTTGCTGGCATATTATGGAAAAATATACAACTGTTGGCGATGAGTGGGGATGCAAAGCAAAGATTTCAGAGGAAGGGAAGAAGGAGTGAAGAGGTTCCCTAGTAGAAATTAATTAAAAAAAAGTCAAATGGCCACTTAGTGGAAATGTAAAATCTTTTAAAGTTTAATGAAAATGTTTAATGAAAAAGAGGAACAATATGGATCATAAGTACGGAGAAGGAAGGAATATCTTTAGGCAAAGGCTATACAATTTTTTTTTCCTAACGCCAGTTGGAAAAATGACACTTGGTTGAACACTTATGCTTTCCACGGGTGAGATGGAGTTTAAGGATTTACTAAAGGATCTTAAAAGGAATTATGCGCTGAAACGTAATTGTGTTTAGCTGAAAGAGAGAAAGAGTTCTGAATTACCAGCCTATTCTTTTCCTTAAATATAAATAAAATAAAATAAATTTGGGGCCTAAAATTACTTGACGTTGGCCCTGTAAGAAGTGCAGTTTATGGTTTCCTTCTCCTACTAAAATGTATACATGTATTATGAATATAAACAAGAATGCACCTGTTATTGTATGGTATTGGCTTTGTTACGAATGTATGTCTTAATGAATACAGGTTTGGGAATTTATGTGGGAAAGTCAACTTGCAACTAAGTTGGTATTCCAGTATTTAACTTTTTTTTTTTAATATATTGGATCACATGTGTCTGCACTGTACATAGGCATTAAAGACAAAGTCCTGGGATGAAATCCTGGGTCTACTGAAGTCAATGGCAGAACTCCCATTGACTTTAATGGGGCCAGGGTTTCATCCGTCTCATGCAGTTTACAATCTGCTAGGCAGATACCAAACAGAACATTACAGACTCCGGTTGGGATCATAACATGACTTCCTCTACTACGTCCTTTTCAGCATTCCTGAAAACCAGTTTGAAGAGATCACAATTCACCTTCTATAGTCTGTGTTGCAAACATTCCCCCTGCGTATGTGAGAAATCCATGTGCTGCCAGCATGCGCAGCAGGAATATAGCTGGGAGCAGAAGGTACCTCCTTTTAAGATCTGTAGATATGATGTGTGATGTGAACGCTTTGGCATGGGTTTTCATGCTGGCATCCTTCCAGGCCAAGAATTTCATAGGGAAAATGACATCTAAATCACTGAAACTCTACAATGCCTGGAATGTGACCCAAAACTGCGTGCTCTCAAAAGAACAGTGTGTGCGCTCCCATTCCTTTAGCGCAGATATGCAATTAGGGAACACTTAACAGCTTTTTAATTTTAGTTTTTGAATTGGCTTTACGTGGAGACAGTGACAATTGACATGAAGACAGAAGCAAGGAAAAGGCTGTACAGCCAGCGCCGTCCTGGCATGCTTTGAAAGCTTGTTCCTTCAGTCCAGATGTTCTAAATCACATGTGGAGCAGTGTTTGTGGCCGGATCCTGTTTGAAACGAATTGTTGATGGTCTCCCGAGACAGCTTGTGACAAACTGTGTAATAAAAATGCTAAAAATAGCAAGTTATTCCCTGGAAAAGCTGAGTTCCCACAATTCAGTGAGCTGGGAAAATTGTTGAACTTTCTTTGGACACAATGTGCTAGTTCCCTGCTCTTGCAACCTTTCTGGGTCCCCTGCTCTTTGTTTATCATAATTTCTTTTTCTACTAGCTCTAAGTAACCCTGTCCTCAATCTTTACTGTACAGATAGTGAATGAATTTACCATTGTCTTTTACTTTAAAAAAAAAATATATATATATATATATATATATATAATCTCGCACATTGGGAAATGCACTTATTAGATTCAAGCAATGTAACAGTTTGCAATCAGTTTGCAATTGTGCTAGGGAGCTTTTCTGTTTCTTAGAAAGCTAAACTGTAGGAAATGTATGAGAAATAGAAAAAACTTGCTAAAATAGAACATCTTATTACAGATGTTTCATACTACAGAATAAAAATAAAGTGTCACAGCAGAATTCCTTCTGTTTTTTTTCACCCTTGAGAGAATGCATTATACCGATTACTCTTCAGTCCAGTGAGGACTGAATGAGACCATTTTTGGAATTTGTACATTATATGTTACTCCTTAAATAGCCAGAGAGGTAAATATTGCATGAGTTGGACAGTGCCTTTCTCCCCACAACAGTGAAGAGTGAGGGCCCAGCTCAGGGGTTTGTTTTGTTTTTTGTTTTATAAAAAAGAGGAAGGATTTTTTACGGTATAGTAGCAGAGAATTTGCTAATAGCTATTCACCACAAAAAAAACCCAAACTAAATCAAAACAACAATCTTCCCCACACTAATCCAGGCTTGATGGAAGAAGACATGTGTCATAACTATAAAGGGAAGGGTAACAGCCCTCCTGTGTACAAGGGTATGTCTACACTACGAAATTAGGTTGACTTTATAGACGCCGGTTTTATAGAAATCGGTTGTATACAGCTGATTGTGTGTGTCCCCACATAAAATGCTCTAAGCGCTCTAGTCGGCGGACCGCGTCCACAGTGTCGAGGCTAGCGTCGACTTCCGGAGCATTGCACTATGGGTAGCTATCCCACAGTTCCCGCAGTCTCCGCCGCCCATTGGAATTCTGGGTTGAGATCCCAATGCCTGAATGATGCAAAACAGTGTCGTGGGGGGTTCTGGGTACATGTCGTCAGGCCCCTCCCCCTCCGTCAGAGCACTGGCAGACAATAGAGTCGCGTCTTTTTACCTGCGTTACCTGTGCAGACAACATACCACGGCAAGCATGGAACCCGCTCAGATAAGCTCACCGTCACCATATGTCATCTGGGTGCCGGCAGACGTGGTACTGCATTGCTACACAGCAGCAGCAGCTAACTGCCTTTTGGCGATAGACGGTGCAGCATGACTGGTAGCCGTGGGGCTGGCAGCCGTAGGGCTGCATTGCACCAGCCCCTTGCCTTTTGGTAGAAGATGGTATATTACGATTGGTATCCATCGTTGTCGTAGTGCAGTTGCTGTCAATCATGGGCACCTGGGCAGACATGCAACTGTCTCGATGATGATGGCTATCAGTCGTAGTATGCTATTTTCTGCCAATCGCCGAGGATTTTCTGCTAAGCACCCAGAAGAGGCTGAGGGTGATCTGGGTGCTGGCAGACGTGGGGCTGGCAGACGTGGGGCTGCATTGCTACACAGCAGCAGCCCCTTGCCTTTTGGCAGAAGATGGTATATTACGACTGGTATCCGTCGTCGTCGTACTGCAGTGGCTATCAGTCATGCTGCACCGTCGGCTGCCAGCTTAAGATGTAAAAAATAGATTTGTTCTGTATTCATTTGCTTCCCCTCCCTCCGTGAAATCAACGGCCTGCTAAACCCAGGGTTTTGAGTTTAATCTTTGGGGGGGGGGCCATTCTGTGTGACAGTTGTTTGTGTTTCTCCCTGATGCACAGCCACCTTTCTTGATTTTAATTCCCTGTACCTGTATGCCATGTTGTCACTCGGCCCTCCCACCTTCCCTCCTTCCCCTGGTCTGTCAGATACTAGTTTCATGCCTTTTTTCAGACCAGGTACCATAGCTAGCACTGGGATCATGGAGCCCGCTCAGATCACCGCGGCAATTATGAGCACTATGAACACCACGCGCATTGTCCTGGAGTATATGCAGAGCCAGGACATGCCAAAGCGAAACCCGGACCAGCCGAGGAGGCGATTGCAGCGCGGCGACGACAGTGTTGAGGAAATTGACATGGACATAGACCTCTCACAAGGCACAGGCCCCAGCAATGTGGAAATCATGGTGTTACTGGGGCAGGTTCATGCCGTGGAACGCCGATTCTGGGCACGGGAAACAAGCACAGACTGGTGGGACCGCATCGTGCTGCAGGTGTGGGACGATTCCCAGTGGCTGTGAAACTTTCGCATGCGTAAGGGCACTTTCATGGAACTTTGTGACTTGCTTTCCCCTGCCCTGAAGCACCAGAATACCAGGATGAGAGCAGCCCTCACAGTTGATAAGCGAGTGGCAATAGCCCTGTGGAAGCTTGCAACGCCAGACAGCTACCAGTCAGTCGGGAATCAATTTGGAGTGGGCAAATCTACTGTGGGGGCTGCTGTGATCCAAGTTGCTAGGGCAATGAAAGACCTGGTGATATCAAGGGTAGTGACTCTGGGAAACGTGCAGGCCATAGTGGATGGCTTTGCTGCAATGGGATTCCCAAACTGTGGTGGGGCCATAGACGGAACCCATATCCCTATCTTGGCACCGGAGCACCACGCCATCGAGTACATAAACCGCAAGGGGTACTTTTCAATGCTGCTGCAAGCCCTGGTGGATCACAAGGGACGTTTCACCAACATCAACGTGGGATGGCCGGGAAAGGTACATGATGCTCGCGTCTTCAGGCACTCTGCTCTGTTTCGAAAGCTGGAGGAAGGGACTTTCTTCCCGGACCAGAAAGTAACTGTTGGGGATGTTGAAATGCCTATCGTGATCCTTGGGGACCCAGCCTACCCCTTAATGCCATGGCTCATGAAGCCATACACAGACAGCCTGGACAGGAGTCAGGACCTGTTCAACTACAGGCTGAGCAAGTGCCAAATGGTGGTGGAATGTGCATTTGGACATTTAAAAGCGCGCTGGCGCAGCTTATTGACTCGCTCAGACCTCAGCGAAAAGAATATCCTCATTGTTATTGCTGCTTGCTGTGCGCTCCACAATATCTGTGAGAGTAAGGGGGAGACATTTATGGCGGGGTGGGAGGTTGAGGCAAATCACCTGGCCGTTGATTACGCGCAGCCAGACACCAGGGCGGTTACAGGAGCAAAGCAGGGCGCGGTGCGCATCAGAGAAGCTTTGAAAACGAGTTTTGTGACTGGCCAGGCTACGGTGTGAAACTTCTGTTTGTTTCTCCTTGATGAACCCTCCGCCCCCCCCCACCCGGTTCACTCTACTTCCCTGTAAACCAACCACCCTACCCTCCCCTCCCCACTTCGAGCACCGCTTGCAGAGGCAATAAAGTCATAGCTATTTCACATTCATGCATTCTTTATTAATTCATCACACAACTAGGGGGATGATTGTCAAGGTAGCCTGGGATGGGTGGGGGAGGAGGGAAGGAAAAGGACACACTGCATTTTAAAACTTTAACTCTTACTGAAGGCCAGCCTTCTGATGCTTGGGCGATCATCTGGGGTGGAGTGACTGGGGGGCCGGAGGCCCCCCCACCGTGTTCTTGGGCGTCTGGGTGAGAAGGCTATGGAACTTGGGGAGGAGGGCTGTTGGTTACACAGGGGCTGTAGCAGCAATCTCTGCTCCTGCTGCCTTTCCTGCAGCTCAACCATACGCTGGAGCATATCAGTTTGATGCTCCAGCAGCCGGATCATCGACTCTTGCCTTCTGTCTGCAAGCTGATGCCACCTATCATCTTCAGCCCACAACTTGCTCTGTTTATCCCGCGATTCAGCCCGCCACCTCTCCTCTTGTTCATATTGTGCTTTTCTGAAGTCTGACATTGGCATTCTGCTGTGCTCTTTCAGCATGGCAGGACATCTGGAGCTCCGTGAACATATCGTCCCGCGTCCTCAGTTTTCTCTTTCTAATGTTCACTAGCCTCTGTGAAGGAGAAACATTTGCAGCTGGTGGAGGAGAAGGGAGAGGTGGTTAAAAAAAGACACATTTTAGAGAACAATGGGTATACTCTTTCACGTTAAATTTTGCTGTTCACATTACACAGCACATGTGCTTTCGTTACAAGGTCGCATTTTTCCTCTTATAGTGAGGGCCTGCCGGTTTCGTGTGAGAGATCACTCACGCAGTGCCAGGCAACAGATTTCGGCTTGCAGGCAGCCATGGTAAGCCACAGTCTTTTGGCTTTTTTAACCTTCTTAACATGTGGGAATGGTTTCAAACAGCAGCGCCCTCATTTCCCATATCAAGCATGAATTGGGCTGGCCATTTACAATGGGTTTGCAATGTAAAAGGAGGGGCTGCGGTTTCTGGGTTAACATACAGCACAAACTCAACTAACCCCCCTCCCCCCCACATACCCAATTCTCTGGGATGATCACTTCACCCCTCGCCCCACTGCGTGGCTAGCAGCGGGGAACATTTCTGTTCAGCAGAGCAGGAACGGGCACCTCTGAATGTCCCCTTAATAAAATCGCCCCATTTCAACCAAGTGACCGTGAATGATATCACTCTCCTGAGGATAACAAAGAGAGATAAGGAATGGATGTTGTCTGCATGCCAGCAAACACCGGGACCATACGCTACAATGCTTTGTTATGCAATGATTCCAGACTACGTGCTACTGGCCGGCGTGGTAAAGTGTCCTACCATGGCGGACGGGATAAGGCAGCCTTCCCCAGAAACCTTTTGCAAAGGCTTTGGGAGTACGTGAAGGAGAGCTTTCTGGAGATGTCCCTGGAGGATTTCCGCTCCATCCCCATACATGTTAACAGACTTTTCCAGTAGCTGTACTGGCCGCAATTGCCAGGGCAAATTAATCATTAAACACGCTTGCTTTTAAACCATGTGTAATATTTACAAAGTTACACTCACCAGAGGTCCCCTGTGTGCCCTCAGGGTCTTGGGTGAGTTCGGGGGTTACTGGTTCCAGGTCCAGGGTGACAAACATATCCTGGCTGTTGGGGAAACTGGTTTCTCCGCTTCCTTGCTGCTGTGAGCTATCTACATTACCTCCATCCTCATCTTCCTCGTACCCCGAACCCTCTTCCCTGTGTGTTTCTCCAGTGAGGGAGTTGGGCACACGTTTGGGGTAGTCGTGGCTGCACCCCCTAGAATGGCATGCAGCTCCGCGTAGAAGCGGCAAGTTTGCGGCTCTGCCCCGGACCTTCCGTTTGCTTCTCTGGCTTTGTGGTAGGCTTGCCGTAGCTCCTTAATTTTCACGCGGCACTGCTGTGCGTCCCTGTTATGGCCTCTGTCCTTCATGGCCTTGGAGACCTTTTCTAATACTTTGCCATTTCTTTTACTGCTACGGAGTTCAGCTAGCTCTGATTCATCTCCCCATATGGTGAGCAGATCCCGTACCTCCTGTTCGGTCCATGCTGGAGCTCTTTTGCGATCCTGGGACTCCATCACGGTTACCTGTGCTGATGAGCTCTGCGTGGTCACCTGTGCTCTCCACGCTGGGCAAACAGGAAATGAAATTCAAACGTTTGCGGGGCTTTTCCTGTCTACCTGGTCAGTGCATCTGAGTTGAGAGTGCTGTCCAGAGCGGTCACAATGAAGCACTGTGGGATAGTTCCCGGAGGCCAATAACGTCGAATTCCGTCCACACTACCCCAATTCCGACCCGCTAAGGCCGATTTTATCGCTAATCCCCTTGTCGGAGGTGGAGTAAAGAAACCGGTTTAAAGGGACCTTTAAGTCGAAAGAAAGGGCTTCGTCATGTGAACGTGTCCAGGCTTAATTCAATTTAACGCTGCTAAAGTCGACCTAAACTCATAGTGTAGACCAAGCCCAATACTATAAAATCCCTCCTGGCCAGAGACTCCAAAATCCTTTTACCTGTAAAGGGTTAAGAAGCTCAGGTAACCTGGCTGACACCTGACCCAAAGGACCAATAAGAGGACAAGATACTTTCAAATCTTGGTGGGGGGGAAGGCTTTTGTTTGTGCTCTTTGTTTTGGTGGTAGTTCGCTCTTGGGACTAAGAGGGACCAGACATCAATCCAGGCTCTCCAGATCTTTCTGAACAAGTTTGTCATATTTCAAACTTGTAAGTAAACAGCCAGGCAAGGCGTGTTAGTTTTTATCTTTGTTTTCTCAACTTGTAAATGTACCTTTTTGCTAGAGTGTTTATCTCTGTTTGCTGTAACTTTGAACCTAAGGCTAGAGGGGGGTCCTCTGGGCTCTTTAAGTTTGATTTACCCTATAAAGTTATTTTTCCATCCTGATTTTACAGAGATGATTTTTACCTTTTTCTTTAATTAAAAGCCTTCTTTTTAAGAACCTGAGTGATTTTTCCTTGTTTTTAGAACCAAGGGGGTTGAATCTTGATCCACCAGGAGTTAGTGGGAGAAAGGAGGGGGGATGGTTAATTTCTCCTTGTTTTAAGATCCAAGGGGTTTGGATCTGTATTCACCAGGGAATTGGTGAAGTCTCTCTCAAGGCTACCCAGGAAAGGGAATTAGCACATTGGGAGTGGTGGCAGCGGACCAGATCTAAGCTGGTAGTTAAGCTTAGAAGTTTTCATGCAGGCCCCCACATTTGTACCCTAAAGTTCAGAGTGGGGAAGTAGTCTTGACAACATGGTATAGGGAATCGGTAATAATGGACTATAGATACTTTCACTGTTGAGTTCAAAATTCAGCTCACGTTAGTAGTGACCAAGAGTTGTTACCATTTGATAGCCATTCAGTGATGTGTGAAGTGTGTTGGTGGTTTGACTCCAATCCAACTACTAGTGAAGTGTCCACATTACAAAAACTACCTTTCCATTGGCTGTATTTCCCCCCACACCAACGAACCCCCAATTCTTTGGTCATGGAATTGGCCACAGAATCCACCACCTAGCATTGGATTGTGCTCCAGAATCTAAATTTACATTTAACCCCCCCCCCACATATCTAGCCTGTGTTTGCACCATTAAAACGTGAACTGAGTGTAAGTGAGGCATTGTCTGCCTGAGTCTGCAGACAGTTCAAAACAATAACTCTGCTTTGTGAACTGCCCCATTAATTTCATCTAGGGGTGAACTCTGAAACTTAACAATAGCAGCTTGTCTCAACATAGCTAACAATTTCACCGCTAATTATTTTAATAGAAATATCTAGTTCACATGCTTGTCCTACAGTCCCGCATCACTTCTCATGCTTTCTTAGGTGCCAGATCCTTAGCTGGTGTAAAACAGTATATCGCAATTGACTTCAATTGAGCTACAGTGATTCATACTAGCTAAGGATCTGTTCTAGCCTCTGCAGTGCACTTGTGTATTGTCAATATAAAAATCTGAGGCACTTAGAGGCAGATTGAAATAACTTGATGGTCGTATGAGAAGTAATCCAGCCGTCGTGTGTCGTTCACGTTATTGAATTAATTATGAAAATGCTCCAGTCTCTGAAATGACCTTAATGCAGAGTTTCCTGTTTGCTGAGCAGCAGCTGTGGAATTTAGGCTCAGCTCGGCACAGAACACATGGGGCCCTGAGGACAGTGCTCATAGAGCTAATGGGGCAGGGCAGCCCAATAGCAATGTAATCTGCTGGCAAAATGACTCAGAGTTCCATACCCACCAACACAGTGGTCGGTCTGAATGCCTTCCTGCTAATGACCCAGATGCTGCCCAAAATAGAGCATATTCTGTGGCAGGGAACTGAGGTTTATTGTTGGCTCACCGTTTGCCCACACTGCCTCCGGCCTGCTCCTTGACAGACAGTTATAGGTGGTGATTGCAACCTTTTCTTTCCTTGACAGTGTTCAGAGCTCTTCTTACTCCTGACTCAGTGAAATCCTGGCTCCATTGAAGTCAATGGCAAAACTCCTATTAATTTCAATGAGACCAGGATTTCACCTTCATTCTTGTTAACGTATGTCACTATGGACGTTAATGTAAGTTACTGTGTCCAGGCCTCCTCATCAGAGAGCACAGTTTATTTGGCAGAGGGTAGAAATTAAAGGGAAAATCACAAAGATATTCACTTCTAGACAGATTCTGTGACAATATACAGTTAGGTGGACACCAACCCTGTGCAGTGAAGTATGAAAATATAACTTACATCACAGATGGACAAAGTGTCTTTCAGACTGGCAACATGTGACAAGCAGTGTCTCTCTCTCTCTCTTATAGATGTACAGTTTTTATCTCATTTGTTTGATATAGAAATGAAGGATATATCCATTTTAATATAGGATTCCATGGCCACTAATAACATTTGTTTCTTTCCATTGTTTAACCTCAGTTTCTTCTGTTATAACATGGATGTTTGACTAATATTGTTTTGTTTGGGTTTATTTTTTTTTAATTTGTTTGCTTGTTAGTGTTTAAAAGGATGCTAATGTACATTTTACATCTACTGACTAAACCAGGCCTAAAACATCCAGTGGGTTTTTCTTTCAATACTTCTCTGTTTGAATGGTCTGTTACTATGCAAATAAGCATGGTCCCTGTTTTCAGGCAGGCAAATTGGCTACGTAACATAGCCAAGGTGTATTCAGTTGTTCGGATTCATATAGGACTGGCAAAGCACAAGGTCACAATTCAAAATCTTTTTGTGATTGGGGGGGAAAACATTCAGATCGAATAATGAAAGCATTTCAAAGTATTTCAAGATAATAAAGAATCATTTGTGTGTGTGTTTTTAAAGTATTTTTAACAAATATAGAACCAGCAATTATCATTTATATTTGAGATAAAATATAATTTCTCTTAGCATGAAATTAATACAAATGCTGTCAGATGGGTTTTGAATCCACTGAGGAGTTAAATTCTTTTTACTCCCAGGAAATAGCAGATAGTGTACATCTTGACTATGTACCCGCTCCATTTTTGGCGAGTCTTGTTTCATCTTTTGTTGTTGATTTCAAGCACTGTGCATGATTGCTGACTGTAGCTGGATAGTATTGTTTATAAAACTGGCAGTGCAATTTATGTATTTCTTCACTGCAATATTCTTCCATGTTGTGTCAATGGAATAATATGTTAGGGAAGGAAAAAAAGTAGTAGTAATAGCAGTAGTCATCATATTGGTATGATGTTTACAAACATATTCAGTGATAAAAACAGCACAGAATATTCCATACTTGTTACATTGACTTCTACACTTACCAGTCTTCAGGCTATAGCCATTCTAAGGGGGAAGTAAATATTTTATTTAGCTAAAGTTAAAGCCAGGTCAGCTACAGCCAGTATGAGGGTATATTATTGACTAAGCATTTAATGGCAATTGCACGGCCAATGCTTTGCAGAGAACGTATCCCTTTGATATGACATGGTCAGCGTTGCTATGCTACATGCTATGACAAGGTCTCATTGCCAGTGACACTCCAGTCAGAGCAATAGGGTAGATGATGATTAAGCAAATGTCACCCGGTGGATAAATACAGACGTGTTTATAAAGGGCTTGATCTTCCATTGGTGCTTAGTGCCCTCAGGTACCATTGACTTTAAAATTAGTCAAAAGGAGTTGAGGGCACTCAGCGCCTGGCAGGATCTTGCCCTTTATAAATGGGGCTCTTCTGTTTTCCAACAAAGTGACTTTGCACGTCTATCACCTACCATATTGGTCCTAATGTTCATAATGTCTCCGGCAACACTTGCCTTGTTTCACACTATTATAATTGATTGCTGAGAGGTAGCTCAGTTAATTGGATTTCCCAATTAATCCTGCTCTCATTTAGCAGAGTAGACAGCATTAAAGAAACACACTGCAAGCCTTGGGTCTAAGAAGCACTGCTCCTATGCTACTATATATGAGGAAAGTGCTGGCCTGGTAGTTGGGGTCTGCTACTGACCTATTGTGTGAACTTCTTTGCACCTTGGTTTCCTCCAAAGCCTGTGTCTTGTCTGTTTCGCTCTTTTGGGGCAGGGATATTGTACAGAGCCATGCACTCTCAGTTGGGCTTTGGTGTTACTGCCATATAAATAGTGACCATATGGTCATCCACAACAAGTAGCACAGATAAATGTCTTCCAAGGAATCTCTTTTTTTCATTGCAGTTTACACTAACGTGTGAGGGGAAAGAACTGGTACTTGCTCCCACAGCTCCTAAATTTTCTATAATCCTATGAGAAATGTGGAATAGTGTTACACATTTAGGCATTTATACAATGTCCATCACTTTGGGAGGAGAAAATAGACCCACCAGTGATAAAATCCAGTTGCCAGACACAGGTTTTAACTGGGGCTCTTGTTCTTTTAGGTATCTAACTGCCCCACCGTCAGTATGTTTCTGGCACTGTCTTCCTCTGGGTGAAGTTCTCTAGATTAGTTTAGTTTAATTTAATTTAATTATTTTCAGAAGCTGGTTGGTAGCAATTGGTTCATTGAAGAGGATGCTTTCCCACCTGTAAACAACTCTTAGATTGGCAGGGAAGGATGTAGAAGTCTCCACCTATTCATCAGAAAAGACTTTGTTTATGGGCCAAATGCTTTGCGCTGAGTCTGTGCACATGGGTTTAGGTATGGGGAAAATCAATTATTTATGCTCCTTATAGTCAATTTCCTTAACAGCAAGGTCTGCTTACCTCCAAAGGTTATCATTATTGTCCCTCCAGTGCAAAAGTTGGGGTAAGTTTTACTTTGTGGACAGGGTGTGTCTTCTTGAAAGTAAGTTTGAATACTCAAAGGAGATGAGAAATGTGGTATCCTTATCTGCAGGAACTCCTGAAATTCTTTCATGTCTGGAGAGCCTAATAAGATCTAGCCATTGGCCTTTGAGCACATTCCCCTTAATAATTCATGCGCTAAATCGGGTTGAGTTGGGCTTTGTCTATGGGGCGAGTGTACCTTTATATCCAGGCCCTTTCTCTCTTCTGAGGTATTTGATGTACAGATGCCTCCTACTTTGTTTTACACCAATAATAGGTTGCCTCACACAGTCTAATTTTGAGTTTATTGCTTCAAGGAAGAAGCGTGGTCTGACCACAGGACTGGGAGCCAAGACTGTCCTGAGCTGTAATGTACCACTGAATCCTTCTGGTTTGGGGTAAGTCCATTAGTCTATCTCCCTCAATCTCTCCCTCTGAAAACTGAGGAGAATAATTGTTACTGCTCAGGGGTATTGTGAGAATTGACGTTTGTAAAGCAGTCTGAAAATGAAAAGCATTATTCCCAGGGAACGCTTCCTGCTTGAGATGAAAATCATGCCCACAAATGGCCCTCAGCTTTCCTCCTACTCTTGTGAGAACTTATTGCTTGTGTTTCTGCTTCTGAGTGTGGTTGGATGGCTTAAGGAGCAGGAAATGTTTGCCCTGCCTTTTTACCAGACAGCTAGGTCTATGAGTCTGAAATGGTCAATAAAATGGGAGAAATAGTCCAAGTTCAGATTCAGCCTGGCTATATCCTCTCCATAGGTACAAATTCTTAACCTGATAAAGGGTTACATTATTACTCTTTTTAAAAAAATAAGCAAGGAGCAGCACAATTCCAGACAATAGGTGACTTGATAGTGGAGTGCTGGATGCTAGGTAACTGGATAAAAGGCTGCCAACATTGAAAGCTGTAATTATGGAAAGGTTAATGCATTCAAGCAGAGTGAGGTATATTGGATTATTTGTTATATTGCCTGTTAAAAGCTTTGCCTGCCAAGGAAGGGCAGGGTCACCCAGGTACTCCTAATACCAATTTATCCGTACAGAATTGGCCAAGAACAATTGAAACATCTCATTAGCTGCCATTTTGGCAGTCCAACCTCTTTGTAGGAAAATTGTTCAGTCTGCACCATCCCCTGAGAGTGTCAGCTTTGGATTTGATGTAGAAACCCACAAGATATCTGATTACCCAGCAGTGTTTTCCCACAATTCATTAATATATTTTTCAATGTGATTTTATAACCCAGACTTTTTAATATCTGAGTCTCAAGCTTATCCTTCACATCAGCAATGACCTAAAATCTTATAAACAAATGTTATTTAGCTGGGAAGGGAGATTTAATGTCAACGTTCAGTGTGTTATTTCCATTTCCTTTTGTTTGCAGGACTGGAAAGAAATTAAGACTGTTTCACTCCCGGTGCAGATGAATTCAGAGACAACACATTAACGGTAGGTAAATTACACCACAGTCTGGAATGGTCTCTCTGAAATGGTTAAGAGAATTCTCTTTGCTGTCAAAGCTGCTTCAGGAAGCATGGGAACACTTCTTTATTTTTTCCCCAAATGCTGAGATTCAGTGTAACTCATTTACAGATGTAGGCTTTTTAAAAACTGAAAATGCTGCTAGGTGTGTTTGCATAGCTGGGGTGACTGGTGGGCCATTAGCAACAGGTGATATTAAAGGACAATTTAGTAAGCTTCAGGGACTTGATTAGGACATGCTGCACAGATAAATGTTACGTCCTGTCTTTAAATTTCTTTCTCACTGTGCTGGAAGAGGAGGTAAGTAACATGTTAATGATAGGGTAGATCCTCAGAATTCCCTTCCTTTGCAGATGAAGCTAAACTAAAATGTTGCAAACACCATAGAAAGGACAGACCTATAATACAAAGAGACTATGGGCCTGATTCTTATTCCAACACTGGTGTTAATCCATTGACACTAATATAGCTCCTCATGTTTTACATCAGTGTATGTTCAGAATTCGATTCTTAGGGAGGTTATAGGTAGGAGATAAGACACCATCTGGCAGGGTGATAAGTGCCCTCATCAAACACTGGGTGCTCAGCACCTCACAGGATCAAGCCCAAGTTAGGCCTTGTCTACATGGGGTTTGTAGCTGTACCAGTGCAAACCCCTACTGTAGTTACAGTTTAAACTGGTACAGATCTCACGGCACTTGTGTAATTTGTGTCTATGCTAGGGGTTTGTATGCGTGCAATACACCCAGTTGCTAAAACCCCAGTATAGCCAGAGCTCTAGATCTGACTTGGACAGTGTGAATCCTGTAGGATTTTCCAGCATGGATTTTTCTCCCAATGCAAAACTCCTGTCACTTTGGGGTACATACAATGATGATTCTCAGAGCACTCAAGAGTGGGAGTCACCTTGTTACCCCCTGCCTTCGGGGTGAGTGAGTCTTGCCTGCGCCTGGCTGGGTGTCAGCTCCCTGACACCACCAGCCTTTCAGCCAATCAAGCTCTCTCCTCTGGGCTATGCCAGTCCTGTCTTCACCTTGCAGGTTAACAATAGGTGCAACACAATCCCTTTGAATCATTCCCCCAGGATATCCAGCCCCTGACACTGGCTACTCACAGAAATTCCATCCCAAAGATACAGTTTTACTTGTAAGCCATGCTGCACTTGTAGGTTTAAACATAACTAGGTTTATTTAAGAAATGATAAAGACTTAACTACAAATGAGAGAAAGCAATGAAAACAACTGGTTACAATACAAAACAAATTCATAAACCACCAACCTAGGTCTACACTTATTAATAGTTACTTTCCTATCCAGTAAAGTGGTTCTTTCCCAAAAGATCAGTCTGTTGCGGAACTGACTGGCTTCACAGGAACCAGGATTCAGTTCTTCATGAGAACACCTTGCTCCTCAAGACGTCATTTCAGTGTAAGGATTTAGAGAACCCCTCTCTCCTTTGTGTTATATTGAAAAAGTCATAGATAGTGTGAATCTCTTGTCTTGTCATAATGTTCCTTTTTTTATTTTTACCTTCAAGAAGTTTTGATTGTTTCCAGTTGTCTCTGATGGTCTTCCATTGAAAGTTGTGGGACTGAGTAAGGTGAAACAATTGAGCCTTGCATTGCATCACTGGCTTAACAGGCGGGGTGACCATTCCTTGCTGACTGAATGGGCCATCATGGAGACATATTATCCCCCGGTGATTAACTTTTACTCCAAGTCCATAAAGTGTACTTTCAATATAAATACATTATTCCTTAAATATTACCCATACATACACCTCACAATGATTATGAATTTTGACAAGTTATGAGCTTTCTGTAGATACCTAACATGCTATTTAGATAAATATCCATACGACGTGTTTGGGGCAGTGAGCTTGTCAGGTCTGAGAGCTGTTTGCAAAGAACAAGGAACCGTTTGCCAAAAAACTTCTGTGGCATAATATCACACTATTCCCTTGGACCAATGGAAGTGGTCTGCAGAGGCTCTGATAATATATTGGATATATTGTGCAGTTCTGAGAAGTGTTTGAATTATTTTTCTGTTCCTAAAGAGGAAATATGCCCCGTTTCAGAAAAGCTCAAAACATGGCAGAAAATAAAAGTGAGAACCAACCTGGGGAAAATACAAGAGTATTTTAAAAGGAAGGATAGGAATATATGAAAGATCAACAAGTAAGTGATAGATTCTAGCAGTGATTATGTAACTGATTCCGTTG
Source organism: Malaclemys terrapin pileata (assembly GCF_027887155.1). Taxonomy (NCBI): domain Eukaryota; kingdom Metazoa; phylum Chordata; order Testudines; family Emydidae; genus Malaclemys; species Malaclemys terrapin. The sequence continues at coordinate 28,246,955 of NC_071515.1, read as the reverse complement.
TCTTTTGAGTGCCTGGCAAAGTATCTCTTGAATTTTGGCTGATTCTGATGTCATTCACAACCATTCTCCCACTAGCTTAAGTGAGAACAGAATCAAGTTCAGAGTCTTTAATGGGGATCTTTTAATATGTTTTTTTTTTAAATCAGTATTATCCAGTTTGTAACTGACAATTTTTATGGTCTCATGACTCCACCCACTGCTCCCAGATCATGAGCAAGTAGCCCTCTGAGATTACCAATGGCTTGGAGAAAGGAAAGAGTACTGAGGGGTAGCATTACAAGCCTCGTGTGTCTCATTTGTATCCGTGTCCTCTTAACTCTAGCTGCTTTCCCAAGTTACTCAAGGGGGAACATCCTCTTGAAACATTAGTCATTTGTCCTATCTACCCATATCCTCAACAGATGCAACTGTTTAGGAGAATTTGTTGCTGAGGTCAGATGAATAGCTCTGGGTTTTGAACCTTTTATTTTATTAGCTGTGTTCTTTAAATAAAAAAAAAAAAGGAGTAGAGGTGACATAATGCAAATGGGTCTTACAGATCCTGAATAGACTCTTTTGAACTTAAACTGCTAATGATCCATTGCTGGAGATGGAAATGTGATGATTTTTTACTCTGCTCGGTGCATGGTAATCTAAACAGAATTAACAGCACATGTATTAGGGTTTGGGGTTTTTTCGGGGGTGGGGTGTTTGTTACAAGAGGAAACTAGACCACTGACTGCTGTAGTAAACTGCATTTTTACCAGGAAGAAAGCAATTGGGCAAAAAGCCCCTGTCAAAGTTACTTTGTCACTAAAAAGAGGAACTGGGCTCCACACCCTGGCCCGAAGGGAAAAGTTTCCTTCACTGTGAGCTCTCCTTTGGAAGTTTGTCCTGACCCAGCATATCTAGCTGCATAGGTTTGCTTTTCACATGTGTGCAACTTTTTTTGCACTGAGAGATTTTCCAGTGCCCTGATATGGCCCCTTTCCCTCTCCTCACCCTTGATTTTTACATGACTTCTCTTCTGAAAGGCCTGTGCATCATCAATTTTCAATTGTGATAAAAAACAAAGCTCTGTCCAAGTGTGCCTCTCACCCAGAGGAATTGTTTGTAATTTATAAGTGTAAACCCTATGGCCAGAAGCTGCAGAAGAGAAAGACCTGTCTATTGTTGAAAATTTATGCTACAGAGAGCTTCATTTGCATAGGCTACCTACCCACAATTCTTCTAGTGGCATTGAGGAGTCACCATAACTAGCATGGACTTGGATTTTGGGGTCAGTGAGCTCAAATGCTGTGAGATAGGGATAGAGTTATTACTTTGTGGCAAAGAGCTCATTCCAAGAACTCCAAGACTCTGCTCAAAGATCCTAACTGCTCTTGGCTCCCCTCCTGTCGAGACTTTACTGCGAGAGGCCATGCAGACTGAAGATGCCACTGTAAGAGATGGAATAGACTAAAGGCTTCACTGTAAGAGCCATTGCAGAGGACAGTAGCTGAGCTGTGTGGACTCAGGTGAGGCCTTGCCTTCCCACCACCTTAACAAAGCTGAATCACTGTCACTATTACAGGGCCAGCTGCCACTCCGACCTCTCCCTGGGTGTATCTGTGGTATGCTGGCATACTCATACTAGCTTTAATCTAGCTAGAACAGCTAAAAATAGCAGTGAAGACAAGGCAGCATGGGCCCATCCAGGACCATGGGTTCATACTTAGGTGTAAGACTGCACTGAAGCCCACAGCCCATGCGACTGCATCTTCATTGCTATTTATAGCCATTCTAGCTAGGTTAAGGCTACCATGAGTATTGCAACGTGTGCTGCAATCGCCTCTGATTGCAGTGTAGACATACCCTCTGGGTGCACTATTACCCATGTCAGACCTCATGCTTTTACCTTCCTTGGGGTGGAATCACACTACTTTTCCACACTTAGACCTGGTCCTAAGCTACAGTACCATGTGTATTGGCTGTGCTTACTCAGCAGGTCGGAGTGGATTCAGTAGCTGCGGACCATTCCTTCAAGAATCTGTAACCAGTGGATTACAGTGACCCAAAACAGTTTCCTAAAACAAAAGCATTGTTTAGCAGCAGGAACAAAGCATAACATAAGAGAAGAGGATTTTTAAACAACAAAAGGTCTACACGCATCTCTTACCTGCATTATCTTTTAAATCAACCTCTGTACCAGATGATTGGTGGATATCTAATGTAACTTCAGTTTTCTAAAAAGGCTCCAGCGGCGATCCTGGCAATTACAGGCTGGTAAGCCTAACTTCAGTACCAGGCAAACTGGTTGAAACTATAATAAAGAGCAGAATTATCAGACACACGAATCAACACGATGTGTTGGGGAAGAGTCAACACGGCTTTGTAAAGGGAAATCATGCCACCTCAATCTATTAGAATTCTTTGACAGGTCAACAAACATGTGGACAATCACTAAGCTGGGTTAGGTGGTAGCGCCTCCTGGCATGACCATGCAAGCAGCTTCCTTAGGACTGCAGAGAAACCCACAAAGAGACACTTGGATTACTGCTACTAGCTGATCCAAACTGTGAGAGGGATTTGGTGGATGGGTGAGGTGGCTCAGCCAAGGGATTATCACATTCTCACCCGAGGGTGGGGAGGGAATTAGACTGACTACTGCCAAATTCCTGAAGGGAGGAGTATATTTTACTTCTGATTTGCATATATATTCTGTGCTGACAGTGTTCCCTTTCCACTAGGAAGAATTTCCTTGTTTGTACACAGTCTGAGTGCTTGTGAGTGAGGAAATTCTGCCTGTTAAGGGCAGCTGGGGAGAGTGCTTTTAGTTTCCCCAGGTTTCTGGGTGGGGCACTGGTTTAGTTATTTGTCAAGAGGAACCTTAGATATATTGAACTCAGCCCTCTTTGCTGCCCTTAATCACCTGGCAGAAGGCTCACACAAGTAAAATTATTGCACAGACTGGAGAACACCGTTATTTTGTAACTAATGACAGCACTGGATTCAGAGATGAATCACAACAAATAGGAAGGCACTGAATGGATTTATAAAGATCTCCCATCCATGTGCTGAAACATGAAGGCTTTTTAAGTGCTAGGATTTCCCCTTGTATACAAATTACTGTAAATTGTGATTGAACTGAAACAATGCTAGCAGCTTCCAAGGTGCTGCCACTGAATTTGGAACCCTGTTGTAAGTTATAAGGTGATGGAATGTGAAAGCACAAGCTCTATAGATGTTTTGCTAAGTGGAAAATCTTTAGCATTTTTCAATAATAAGTAATAGCAATACTATCACTTAACACTTCTCATCTTCAGATCACTTTACAGAGTCACTAATGCTCACAACTCCTCAGTGAGGTAGATAGATATTATCATGTCATAGCTGGGAACTCTGAGTCGCAGAGATTAGAGGAGAAAAAAGGGAAATCCAGTTAAGTACATATGTGAGCACTGAATGCCCCCATATCTGGGTGAGGGTGCCAGTCAGAGAAATGACATCCACCCACATCAATGGGTGAGGGAAATGGATGGGGCTGGCTTTGAAAGGGGGACACTTGCCAAAGGACGATGGATAGCCCCAGTGATTTCCCTACACCCCCCCTGAATTTCCCCAAGACCCCTCCCACCAGTTTTGTGAACTAGTTACATGCCAAACCTGGTGGCTGAACTTTGCAACTTTGTCCTCACCCACAACTATTTCACATTTGGGGACAATATATACCTTCAAGTCAGCGGCACTGCTATGGGTACCCGCATGGCACCACAGTATGCCAACATTTTTATGGATGACATAGAAAAAACGCTTCCTTAGCTCTCGTCCCCTAACGCCCCTACTCTACTTGCGCTACATTGATGACATCTTCATCATCTGAACCCATGGAAAAGAAGCCCTTGAGGAATTCCACCATGATTTCAACAGTTTCCATCCCACCATCAGCCTCAGCCTAGACCAAACCACACAAGCGATCCATTTCCTTGACACTACTGTGCTAATAAGCGATGGTCACATAAACACCACCCTATACTGGAAACCTACTGACCACTATAATTACCTACATGCCTCCACCTTCCATCCAGGACACACCACACGATCCATTGTCTACAGCCAAGCTCTAAGATATAACCGCATTTGCTCCAATCCCTCAGACAGAGACAAACACCTACAAGATCTCTATCAAGCATTCTTAAAACTACAATACCCACCTGCTGAAGTGAAAAAACAGATTGACAGAATCAGAAGAGTACCCAGAAGTCACCTACTACAAGACAGGTCCAACACAGAAAATAACAGAATACCACTAGTCGTTGCCTTCAGCCCCCAACTAAAACCTCTCCAGCGCATCATCAAAGATCTACAACCTATCCTGAAAGATGATCCCTCACTCTCACAGATCTTGGGAGACAGACCTGTCCTCACTTACAGATAACCCCCCAACCTGAAGCAAATACACACCAGCAACCACACACCACTGAACAAAAACACTAACCCAGGAACCTATCCTTGCAACAAAGCCCGATGCCAACTCTTTCCACATATCTATTCAAGTGGCACCATAATAGGACCTAATCATATCAGCCACGCCATCAGGGGCTCGTTCACCTGCACATCTACCAATGTGATATATGCCATCATGTGCCAGCAATGACCCTCTGCCATGTACATTGGCCAAACCGGACAGTCTCTACGCAAAAGAATAAATGGACATAAATCTGACATCAGGAATCATAACATTCAAAAACCAGTAGGAGAACACTTCAACCTCTCTGGCCATTCAGTAACAGATTTAAAGGTGGCAATTTTGCAACAGAAACGCTTCAAAAACAGATTCCAACGAGAAACTGCTGAATTTGAATTAATATGCAAACTAGATACAATCAATTTAGGCTTAAATAGAGACTGGGAATGGCTGAGCCATTACACACATTGAATCTATTTCTCCATGTTAAGTATCCTCACAGCTTCTTGTCAAACTGTCTTAAATGGGCTATCTTGATTATCACTACAAAAGTTTTTTTTCTCCTGCTGACAATAGTTCATCTTAATTAATTAGCCTCTTAGAGTTGGTTGGGCAACTCCCACCTTTTCATGTTCTCTGTATGTATATACATCTTCTTACTATATGTTCCATTCTATGCAGCCGATGAAGTGGGTTGTAGCCCACGAAAGCTTATGCTCAAATAAATTTCTTAGTCTCTAAGGTGCCACAAGTACTCCTGTTCTTTTTGCGGATATAGACTAACACGGCTGCTACTCTGAAACATGCCAATTTAGTGACTGTTTGGAAATTTGAATTGAAATTGAAACATTAATACACACTTTAAAAGCATATAGAGTGTATTATAAAATACATGTATCAGAAAAAGTATAATAGATTTGAAAAGTATGAACATAGACTAGCTTCCTTATACAGCTGTTGTTTTTATGACAATGTCAGTGCATTCATTTCGGTGATGTTGGCCAACCTAATAATTTCAAATGATGATTTGTAATCAAAGTCTAAATGAGCTCTCCCTGACAGCTAGTATCAGGGGGTAGCCGTGTTAGTCTGTATCTACAAAAACAACAAAGAGTCTGGTGGCACCTTAAAGACTAACAGATTTAAAGATTGACAGCTAGTGATGAGCTGGGTCTGGGGAGAAAGGCTTCAGGACCAGATTGTATTTACATTCACACCTAATCTACCTAGGTATCCAGCAAACAGAGTTGTGTTGCCCAAGTGATAGATTTTGGCTGGGGTTGGGTTACAAATCACTTGAATGCGGGGTGGGGGGTAATGAAATGTTGTTGTTCTTATTGTATGAGTAAAGGCCAGTAGCACTGTACTTAGCCTGTGCTGATTGAGGGCATCAAGAGAGAGGGTGGGGACCTGTCCCTCTCCACTGTTTAAAGACAGAGCTGATTAGGCTCCATAGCTAGTCTTTTGTTCTGTTAAGTGATGACTGCAGATGAAATCACTGATAATCAGGTCTAAGTCCTTAGTCCTACCATGCGGACAGTGTTTCTGTGGAAGAGACAGCCCAGACTGCACTAGCTGCGAGGTTCCCCCACTGAGAGCTCAGCTGAAATCACTGAGCGCTGGGTGGAACCTCAAGAGACCAACTCGCAGAGGTCACAGTGGCAGGTGGCAGCAGAAGGTGACTGCGCAGGGCCATTGGCAACAGAGTGGGGAGTGAAGGGTGGCACAACGAAAAGCAGTGGCCAGAGCGAACAGTGAGCAGCTGGAGGAACGAGCAAGGTGCCTTCTTGCCCCCCACCTGGGAGGTCTACTCACATGAAAGCACCTCTGAACTCTGAGTCTCCACTGACCAAGGACAACACCGGTGAGTGGGGTGCGGTGCAGGGAAAAGTGAGGGGTGCGTTAAATAAACATTTGTTTGTTGGACTATATTTTAGTGACTTTGCTCCAGAATGCTAGATTTGTGACTAGGAATGGAAACTTATATAAATATGTTTCCTAGTAGGCCAAGATTTTTAAAATGCTTTATTTACCAAGGTTGTTATCTCACATCGTTGCTATCTTGAGAGGTCATTATGTTGGGGAGTTTCTGTACTAAATGTTTTTATTATTATAATTAATTTTTACATAAGAATGGTCATACTGGGTCAGACCAATGGTCCATATAGCCCAGTATCCTGTCTTCCGACAGTGGTCAAGGCCAGGTGCTTCGGAGGGGTTGAACAGAACAGGTGATCCATCCTGTTGCCCATTCCCATCAAGTGATCCATCCCGTTGCCCATTCCCAGCTTCTGGCAAACAGGCTAGGGACACTCAGAGCATGGTGTTGCATCCCTCCCCATCCTGGCTAATAGCCACTGATGGACCTATTCTCCAGGAATTTATCTAGTTCTTATTCACTTTCTTCACACCAGTCAAGATTTTATAGACCTCTATCATATCCCTCCTTAGTCGTCTCTTTTCTAAGCTGAAAATTCTCAGTCATTTTAGTATCAGAGGGGTAACTGTGTTAGTCTGGATCTGTAAAAAGCAACAGAGAGTCCTGTGGCACCTTTAAGACTAACAGATGTATTGGAGCATAAGCTTTCGTGGGTGAATGTCCACTTTGTCGGATGCCATACCCCTAATCATTTTAGTTGCCCATCTCTGTAACTTTTCCATTTCCCATATATCTTTTTTTGGATTGGGTGACCAGATCTGCACACGGTATTCAAGGTGTAAATGTACCATGGATTTATATAGAGGCAATATGATATTTTCTGTCTTATTATCTATCCCTTTCTTAATGATTCCCAACATTCTGTTGGCTTTTTGACTGCCGCGGCACATTGAGTGAATGTTTTCAGAGAACTATCCACAATGACTCCAAGATCTCTTTCTTGAGTGTTAACAGCTAATTCAGCCTCCTTCATTTTGTATGTATAGTTGAGATTGTTTTCCAATGTGCATTACTTTGCATTTATCAACATTGAATTTCATTTGCCATTTTGTTGCCCAGTCACCCAGTTTTGTGAGATCCCTTTGTAACTCTTCTCAGTCCGCCTGGGACTTCCCTATCTTGAATAGTTTTGTAACATCTGCAAATTTTGCCACCTCACTGTTTACCCATTTTTCCAGATCATTTATGAGTATGTTGAAAAGTAATGGTCCCAGTACCGACACCTCAGGGATACCACTATTTACCTCTCTCCATTCTGAAAACTGATAATTTATTCCTACCCTTTGTTTCCTGTCTTTTAACCAGTTACTGATCCATGAGAGGACTTCCCTCTTATCCCATGATGGCTTATTTTTCAAAAGTCAATTTAAATTAAATACATTTTTTTTTAAATTATATATTTTTAGAAATCTAGACCTGTTATGTGTTTTGGTGTAACTTGCATTCTCCTTATGTTAAACTTGCATTATCCTAACAAAACATTTACTTTATTCGTATCTCTTTTATATATCTAATCGGCCCTGACACCCCCCCCCCTGTAAATTTGAACCCCCCCCCCCATTTCAATTCCTGGGGAAACCACTGGATAGCCCCTCTCCCTGGAAGTCTCTGGCATCCATTGGCCAGCTGAGGGAGAGAGGTACTGATTGGCCAGCATTCCCCAGCTCCCAGGATTTAACTCAGCAGCCCCCCTACCCACCCAAACTAGGAATGGGAACCCAGCCTGATGGATGCTGCAGGTCTTGCCGATTGCCTGTTTAGGGGGTCAGGAAGGATTTTTTTTTTCTCCCGGGGCCAATTGGCAGAGGACCGGGGATCTTTTTGCCTTCATCACAGAACCTGCAAGTTACGGTGGATTGAGTAGGGAACACGTTTAGTACCTAACTGAGGCATTGGGTTGGTGTTGTTTATTCATTGCAACTTGCAGACTGTTTCCAGTGCAGTTAGGAGAGTGAAATGAACAGTTCCAGGAGGAAAAGGAGTTGGATTTGGATGATGGGCTTTGGGCTCATGTGATAGGTGAGACCTTGTGGTCTTTGGGGGCTGAGGTCTCCATCCTGCTGCACCCTCTGTGCCCCTTGGGGGGGGGGCAGGTGAGGACTCAGAGAGAGATGAGTGTTGGGGGGCAGGCTGAGGAGAGCCTATCCTCCATTATGGCTTATATGGTAAACAGCCCTGTAACCCTGGTGCCAATTACGGGCTATATGGTAAGGAGCACTGTAATCTCTGCACTAAAACCAATTAAATGCCTGGTATAGGAGAGTATGGGTGATGGGTGCATAATGCCTCTCCCTTGTGTTAAAGTTTAATAAAATTTGCGGCCTGCCACTTAATTCTATGCATGTGTCTGTCCTACTTTTGCCACTGTGTTCACATCAAATACCTTTGTAAAATGTCATGATTGACAGAACAATGTGACATCACACATGATAATTGTGATATCACAGAATGATGTACATTACTATTTTATAGCATCTGAAACGGGTGCTACGTTCTTCCCAGAGGTCAGACACAATCCCTGCCTAGGAAAACTTCAGTCTATGTTTTTTCATGTGGCAAAGTGAATGAGGATTATCAAACAGCAGGCGAGGATGGGGAAGGATGAGGGTTACAGCAGTAAAATCACATGAAGGCTCAATGTAGGGGTGTGCATGTCGTGGGACATGTAATGAATGACATTGACTTGTAGGCCTCAGAGAAGAGGTGAGTTTCCCGGAGGCTTGTGAAATAAGGACCGAGTAGCGGCTGGGTGGTGTTGGGTATGTATATTGGAGTTGGGATCAGAGCCCATGGGCTTGCTCAGATCATGGTGTTACATATTGCTCTTAAACATGTCTGTGTCTTTCCATCAGCTCACTGATCTTCAGCTTGGTGCGGCCCTTCTGAAAATTCCCAGCACTGCTTCCTCTAAATGCTTTGAGCATCCAGGATCCTTGGGATGGTCTGGGTAAAGTTGCACTCTCTGGTACATTCCTCTGTAGCTGGGTTCTGAACCCCCTATCTAAGGGGCCTGGCAGTTGGCAGAGCTATTTTAAAAAGGAAAATTCTGGGCTCCAGCCAGCAGTGGCCACCATGTGGGGTGCAGGCAGGAGGCCTGAGGATGGCTAAGCATTCCCTATCCCTGACTGAGCACTTAAGCTGGGGCCTGTGGCAGCCTGACACAGAGAAGAAGAGGCACAAGGGAAAGTGGCCAGGGAGGACAACAGCAATCAGTAACCCTTTCCTAACTCAGTGGGTCCTTCTCATACCTCACCCAGTTCTCCTCAACCCAGGGAATCCCCTGCTGGCCCCAAACACAGCAGCTCCTCCTGCTATCCCAGCTCCTCACTCCAAGATGATGATCCCCTTTCTTCTTCTTCCCCCAGCAGCCACTCTCCCTATTTCCAGGCCCTCCCACTGCTTCTCACTTACCTTTGGGATCTTTGGAAGAGAAGGGAAGTGACTTCCTGCCTCCCGTTCCATCCCATTGTCTTCTGAGGGCAGCTGACTGGCTCCCCACCTGCCACAGGGGGACCCCTTCCTCTCTCCCAATCCTTGGGGAGGGCAGATCTTCATGGGAAGGGCAGCTGTCTTCCTTTCCCCTACCACTACCGCATGGTCCAGCCCACAGACTGAGCTGGTGGGACTCTGGCCCTGCACTTTGTAGGCCATGCTAAGGAACCTTCCTTGTGCTGAGAAATCCCATCCAGTATGTATGGGACTCCCAAGCACAGGGTAACCCAGCCCCTCTCTGCCTGCAACCTCCCCAGGCACTGTGCCTCCCATCCTGCTGGATACCCAATCACTCTTCCTGACTAACAGCTCCCTGGGGACCTACCCAGTCTTCCTGCTTTCCTGTCTCTCTAACTCTCTGCCATGCCATTAGCCTAGCTTCCTTCCCTGCCTTGCACCCACTCAGCCGCCACTCTACATACACTACCAGATTCCCACCTCAGGACTGACTGAGTGGAAAAGAGTTTGGAGCACCGAAGGAATGGGGGAGAGGGCAGCAGAGACTTGTTGGAGGACAATGAGGGGATGCATTAGAAGGCAAATACCCTTGGGAACTTGAGCTGGGAAACTGAGACCACACTGAGGCTAGGCAGGGAGCACAGAAGGATTCACTGGGGGTTAAGGCCACCTATGGGGAGCTGTAGAGAGCGTCCTCTAGATGTTTACCCAAACCACCTACTTTAATTCCCAGGTGACAGTCAAATGGAGAGAAACCTGGAGGTCACCAATGGGAAGAGAGAGAGAGGGAAAGGGGATAAACTAGAGTCAACACTGAGAAAACAAAAGGGGAGCTGCTGTCTGAGGGGAGCTGCAGTGTGCATGTGATGACAGACTTGCTATTCGCCCTCTCAACACCCTGGAGGGGACCGCCTTTTCTACCTCCCCAGTGAAGACAGCCATATGGGGAGGTGGTTTTCTTTAGGGACAGATTATAGGAGAGTGTCATGGGGTGGCTGGCTTCTGGAAGTTGATGAGCATCCACACTCTGGATCTTTATCCAAACCTCCTGAGAATTCACTAGAATACCCCATGGACAGCATGTCCCTGTATAATTGAGCCCCGCCTTACGTAGGTGCTTGCATTTGTGCTGGGATTTTCTCCTCCACTGCAGAAGATCAGTATGAATAGCCACCTAATAGAGACTGCTCCCTTGCAATTTTACAGATGCACTGCCTTGCGGGGACTTTCCCATCTCTGGTGGCACTTACCTCCTGCAGTGAGATCTCCATAAAAGATGTTCCCTGGCACAATGTGCTGAGAATAAAAAGCTGTTCTCCCCACTCTGAAATGTGCAGTCACTAATGACTCCATAAATCCATGCCCTGCAGTGCTGAAACTCGAGAGGTTATATTTTTATTGAGATGAGAGGATAGTCATCTCACAAGGAATGCATTTTCCATCATGCAGCAGAGACCATTTTCTGGACAACCCTTTTGGAGTGAAATGTACACTGCTAAGGGTGGTTTTATTTAACCCCCCTTTTTTTATAAAGCTCAGAAGCTTGAAACCAAAATTTGGTTCTTAACAAAACAAAACAAAAGCCCTTGATTCTTGCAAAGCCATGTGCACTGGTTAGTGAAAGATGGATCCTGGATGGTGAAGCTGCTATCACTGATTTGGTTGGTTTAAACAACAGCAATAGAAGCATTTGTCTAACAGGGTGGGCTTGATATGTGTGTCTATGGGAGCCATTCCATTGACTTCAGTGGAAGTTTGAGTCAGACTTCATTTGAATAAGGGAAACTTTAAAGATCCTATTAAAACGTGTTTCAGGCTCTTTCCCCCATAAGTGAAAGATTCTTTGCAAGTGGGGGTTTGGCAATGGAGATCTATAGCAGAGATTTGGGGTCTGGTTTAAGAATAGTTGCTAACTTTTTATGTGCAGTTCTCAGGTTCCTTTTGGAGCTGGAAATATAAAATATCCCCATTTTTAGCAAAATATCTATCATTTTCCAGCTTTATGCAGCTATGATTGAGCCCAATCTAAAGTCTTGGCCCTAGAATCAGATCTGCATTTTGAACATCACCAAAGTAGGAGACTGTTCAGATCCCAGGTTCCAAAAGGAGGGAATCTCCCTCCAAATGAGTTAGGTGAGGAGCAACCTAGGAAATGGTGTTTGAAAACAGGCTGAAGAGCAGTGGGAAAGAGATTAAAAAGATCTCCTCCAGCCCCCCAAAGCCCTGGCCACGGCCCTTATTATAAATGCTATCGGGTGACTCAGACACTTTTTGGCAGAAAGGAATCAGGCAGCAGCACAGAAAGTCAGCCACATGGGAACTTCAGAGTTTATTATAGTCCATTAGGGAGTAGGTGACAAAGATCTTTGCTGCTATTTGTCCCATCATCTCACCCGTACGCTACCACCTTCAGGCGTTGTGGTGAAGTCCAAATCTGCTTGCAGGGGGGATCATCTTCTTCCTGCTGCCACTGGTAAGTTGATGGTACTCCAATGTTCCCTGTGGTAAATGCTTCTTTAAACAGCCCCCATTTGTCATTCTTGCCACTATCTCAGCATGGTCCCGGTCCCTTGAAATCCAACCTGCAGCAGCTTCATAGGGTGGTTGGGCCTTTAACCTTCTTCTAGCAACATGTGGTCACATCATCACTTTAAATCTTACTATCCGCTTCATGTGGCTGTTGCACCTGTAAATGACCCTGGTCCTTTCCAGCTCCTCATTGTCAATATCTGTTTAACGTGCTGCTCCACAGGGTTGGTGCCCCAGCTGTCCCTGCACATGTCCTAGGGCTGGAATATATGGGGGAGCCTTGCCCTTTTAGATATCCCCTTTAAGCCAGCAGTTCTTGGCCACCTGTCCCACCCCAGGCCGGGAGGCTGGGCTGAACTGGAGCAGCTGGGCGATGAGGGTTTTGCAGGGCTCAGGCAGAGGAGGAAGACCATCAGGGTAGAGGACCCCCTTCTTCTGGCGGCGGGGCATGCTGTGGATGTGGGTGTCGTCAAAGGGCATGCAGCCAGTCACCATCACATAGAGCACCACGCCCAAGCTCCATATGTCGTACTTCTTGGCGTCGTAGGGAATGCCCAGCAGCACCTCGGGGGAGGCATAGGCAGCTGATCCACAGTAGGTAGTGCTCAGGTCTGGGTAGCCACATGCCTCCTTGCCAAAGCCAAAGTCAGTGAGCTTTGCTCGGCGGCCATCAGAGGTGAGCAAGACATTCTCACACTTGAGGTCCCGGTGCACCAGGTTCCGGTCATGAAGATAGCGCACGGCACCAACGATCTGTCCAAAGATGTCCCGGGCCTCGGGGACACAAGGTAGTTTCCCCAGCCGCTGCACCAGCTGGAGCAGATCAGTGGACGCTGCTTCCATCACAATGTAGAGTTTCCCATTGCAGACCTCGATGAACTCAAAGACCCGCACGATATTGGGGTGCCGGATCACCCTCAGGATGGAGAGCTCCCGTGGTAGAAACTTGTGTACAAAGTCGGGGGGTGCCCGGCGCCGATCCACTACCTTGATAGCTAGTGGGCCCTTGTACTTGGCTGAGGTGGCCACCCTCACCTTAGAGTAACTGCCCTCACCCAGGGTCTGGCCTAGCTTGTAGCCAAGCTCGTTAAGCAGTTTGTCTCCTCCGGAGGTTCTTGACATGGTGCAGTGTGGCTTGATGGGTTCTGATGGGTTTGATTGGGGCTGGTGTTTTGCTCCAGCGATTGAAAGCTTTAACCCATTGTGCGTGGCAGCTGTGGACTTTCACCCCCCCCTATGTTCCCACTGGGTACTTGGTCCAGGGCATCACTGCTCACCCGGGTATTGTGATGTGCTAGGAGTGTCATGGGCCACTCCCTTTGTGTGTTGCCAAGGGTGTCAAGTTAGCTCCCTTTCCTTCCTCCGCTCTTTGGGATCCTGGGCATATTATGTACAGAAGCAAGGGGAAAGCTCCTACTGTTAATTTTTTTGAGGTTATTGTCTCTTCCACTTGAGTTAGGGCTAGGCTTCTTGAAATAATAAGAGCCTAGTCATGAGCTTTCTGAAAGGAGCAATTAATTTCTGGTTTTTGCCAGACTGATGCATATTCTGCACAGAAAACTAGATATATTCAAGTCAGGATTTACATAAAGTGGTGCAAAAAGAATGGTTTTATACCCTGCCAAACTGCAAGTTGTTTTGGGTGACTGTGAATATATATTTTGTAATTCTGAGGCTGTGTTACCGGAATATTTTAAACCAATTGAATTTAGCCAGTGAAGTTGCCTACAAATGCTGCTCTTAATTTAAAACCTTTATTTTTAATTTATCTGTTCCGGTAATTAAGGTTGTGGCCCGCCCTAAAGGAGGTTCCAGGGAAAGCCGCAGCTAGCTAACTTTCCCTTGAAAGGACACGGATACAGGCCTCTGATCAAGAATAGACAGTCAAGCAGTGAATCTTCGAAAAGAAAAGTAGTATTTATTTAGAAGTGAGTGGTTCCACTAAAAGAGTAGATATAGATAAAATAAGGTTACAGTTAAAAAGGGAATGAAACGGCGCAACAAATAAAAACGCAACACTACAATAACAATTTCAATTTAACTCTACGGCATATAACAATATAATCATTCACTTAATACTCTATACCGTATAACAATATAATAATTGAACATGTAACAATATATTAATTAAACATTCAATATTAAATACTTAAAACTAAGCACCTAGGAAGCGCTGGCCTGGTGGTTACTAAATGGGTAGAAGCAGATCTCACTCAGACAGAAACATCCAACTTTATTTACACTTGCAGCCCCTCATAAATGAAAGATGGGACTTACAGGGGCTTTCTTAACAATCCCTCTGCACTGTCTTCGAGGGCCTTCTGCTTGGTCTATGTTTTGGGAGCGCTCTGTGCTGTAGCAATCTGTGCTGTTGTTCAAGCGGCTGCCTGCTTCCACTGAGGTAAAGTTTCTCCTCAGGGAGCAGATACAGAAGCCTGCTTGGCTGCTGCAGTGGCCTCGGCTGGCTGGGTGGCAGAAACGGCCATTGCCAGGGGCAACCTTGGAACCCTGAGTGGACTGCTGCAAGAGCTGCTTGGGAACGATGCTAGCGAGTGTGGGTTGCGGGGCTGCTGTTGTTGCTTTGCTAGGATGGAAAGGCCATTAGCTACTTACAGAAGCCATTGTTATGGCTTGTGGTGCTGCTGCAGTAGTAGCTGCTTTGTGAGCGATGGCTGCCAGTGAGCATTTTCTGAGGCTAGCGAGCGCTGTCAGTGCTTGAGATCGTGGGTAGTTAGCTACTCTGCTGCAATAAGGCAATAGTTAGCTTTCTTACCCAGCAGGTTCCACTGGTGTGGTTGCTGCAGCTCTGTGAGCATCTTCTTTCTTCCAGGTGCCCTGCAGCGTTCCGCTCTCCTTCAGGTCCTTGTCCCCTACAAGGTTTTAGCCTGTTGGCTATCACCTTTATATACGATTTGCAGCACATTGGCTGAATTACGATGATAAATTATAGCTAATCAACTTTCAGGGATTTGCATATGCAAAATTGTCACGTGTACCAACATGTGACACTCAAGCTCAGCCAATCAGTTTCCAGCGATTAGCATATGTTAATTGTATGCTAATTAGTGGCGTGTCCTAGTAGCTCCTCTTCCTATCATAGACCTCTATGGGTTCAGTGTGTTCCTATGGAGTTTTTCAGCTGACCTTTGGATGAACCCTAGCTACTTCCTGTTTGAAAGTCCCATGTATTCCTATGGGCGTCAATGTATCTCTATGGGATTTTGATGAGTCATTCCTCACAGGAAGTGGAATTATTACATCAGAGGCAATGGACTCCTGGGTGCCTAGAAGTGGGATCTCCCATTATATTACATCACCCTATAGCCACCATTACTAGATTTTCTAATTTAAACTATTCTTAATTTTTATTTAATTACAGATTTATTCCTAAATCTAATTACTGTTCTGAGCATTCCAAAGGGTCCTGATACTATCACTATTCATTTTACATTCAATTAAGCAGTTTATAATTTTGCCAAATTTACACCCCAACCTGAAGTTTTTCTGCAAATTTCCAATTTAAAGTGTTGTAAGGCATTTTGGGCAACTGAGACAAAATCTCTGGTCACAGCTGGAGAAGCGTATTTACCAGTTATGGTTGTTCCTCCTAAGGGTTTAGAGGAGGACTCTCTCAATTTATCTTCCAGTAAAGAACCCCCAAAGAACTCCTACTGCCTAAGTTCTTGAACTTGAAATTTTAGTCCTTTGAATTTTAAAAAAAGTAATAGTTGGGGCTGCATAAGAAAATTCGGACCAGAGGCCTCTTAGAGATCTACTGAATTTTAGATTTTTAATTTTGTTGGGGCAATGATCATTGTTCTGAGGACACATTTGAATAAATGTACTATTGATAGCATATATTTATATAAAATGTTTTAACTCCCCTCCCCAGTTTTTCTTGAGCACTCATTTGCTGAAGGTAAATGGTCTTTGTGGTTCTTGGTATAAATGTAGCTTGTCTAGATTGTGTGTGTGTTTTTTCTAATTTTTTAATTAGACACTCTGAACAGCCCAAGGAGGCAACAAGAGAGCCCTAGGTACTGAAGAGAATAGAGGATTTGGACAGTCACACGGAACCCTTGCCTACACACGCATAACGTCACTGGTAGCCGTAAGTAAGGGCAACAAAAGGGGCATCTGATGCCTCCAGCTACCCAAATGGGCCACTTGTTACTAACTCAATGGGGCAGGGAGGAGGGGAATAAAGTACAGCCCCATCAAGGGAAGTGAAGAATACTATATCTAACTGAAACGGGGGAGGGGGATTTGGAGAGGCAGGAAGCAATTACCTGGGTTGGGACTTGGTGGGAACTACAGCATTAGCTGCCCTACTTTTGAGAAAAGTGAAGTGGGATCTTTAATGACCTCTATTTGGGTCTCATATGAAAGACATCAGCAAAAATGCCCCTCAAACAGCCTGCCAGATTTCAGACCCAATAACCGACTCAGAGGAAAGAGCGCTGTCTACCTTCCGTTCTTAAGCACTGTTGTTTTTTCAAGATATTCCAAGGTTCTAGTCCACGTTAGGGAACAGCTGCCTGAAAATTGTATTTTTTTTTTTTTTAGTTTATAAAAAAAAGTCTGAAACCACAAAGCCCTTCATGGTTCTAATAATACTTTTGCCAATCAGTGCTGAAAGAAAAAAAAAATCAGTCCAGGACTGAGCACTATCTTCCCTTATTCAGTCATTTCAGTATTTTTTAAAGTCACTTGAGTTATATAACCACTTGAACAAATAGTAGTTATTAAAGCAGCTTTAGTTATATGGGTTCATTTGATGGCACCTACTGTATTATAAGCACAATGTTAATTTTTATCTGCTATAGTACTTGCTGGCTTTATCCAACCCTCTCTCCAAGAGCCATCTTTTCTTCTCACAATCCTTTTGCAAATACAGGAATTCACTATGCTTTGAAAGCACAGCTTTTTATTAGGCATGATGCAGGGAAGCATCACTCCAGTAACAGCTGGAGGAGTCATCCAGCTTTAGCCAGGCACCACACTGCCTGAAATGCCTTGAGACAGGGGAGCAATATAAATGTTGTACTACTCAGTTACAGGGTGGAATATTTGTTTCCTCCAGTGTGTGGACACAACTCCGCTGGCTGGTGGGGTGAGAAGTGGGTCCCTTAATCCCATTCCATCCTCATCTTCTTTGAAGAGTGTGGAGTCAGTGTAGCTACTAGGGGATCACATCTGTATGGAGGCATAAGGGAGGAGGTTTCTTGTCTCTTATGTCCATGTGGTGCCAGATGCAAACTGGCCCACAGACTCTTTCCATGCAGGCAGTCTAATGAACAAACTTAACCACTTCAGAAGCAGGAATTCTAAGTCATAAACTTTCTGCAGAAGAATTTGCCCAGTTTCCTGGTTTCGCAGAATGACATTGGCAACCTGGGGGTGGGGAAGGAGAGAACGAAGAAGAAACAATTGGCTGAGCTACTGAAGATGACAATTTAAAAAAAGAGACAAGAAATCCAGGAACAAAAACTGACAAAAATTCAAGTTTTTAGGAAAGAACTGCAGCTTGAACCATATGCCACGAATGCTTTTATTTAAGCACAGAAAAAACAGCACAGCACTCAGTAGGCCAAAGAGCTGTGGAAAGTCATTTATTTCTGTGGGCTACAGATTAATTCCTGGCACTTACAATTAGACTGTGATTCATAACCACAGTGACTTCAGATGAGGTTCAGGCTGCACTTTCAGTAAGAAGTGAGCACTCCTAGATGACTAAACACCACTGAGCCGAAGTAATAGATTTGAGGAATTTTTATGAGGGAAGATGATACCCCACGTTTCCATTGGTTACAAAAGTTCTCTTCTTGTTATATATCACTGCCACTGAGAAATGCAATCCTCACTTCTCTCAGTTGACAGGTAGGTACCATTACATATGTGTGTAAGCATAGTGGTTCTGATGATGCACAATACTTTGGGCTAAAGCAAGACTTGAACTGTAGGCTGTACAGCAGTGGAATACATGGTGATCGCAGGGGGTCCATGGCAGAATCCTCTTTTAGGGGAAGCCCGTTTGTGATGTTCCCAGAAGAGATGTGGCCCGAAGCACTGTGGGAGAAAAAAATGAAGTAGCTACTATGAACAATACCCAAATGGTAAAGGTTGCTGTGGCTTTGTATCTTGTAATACTGATAAACCTACATCTGCTGAAGTGAGCTCCCAGTTTTAATGTTTCCAGCAAACTTGGTTGAGACTGCTGTACTCAGATTCAGATTAGCAACTGAGCTGTTTTCTCAGCCATTCTCTACTCAGAATACCTAGCAGTTAGAAAACATAGAACTGTTATAAATCCAAAGGTCGCGTAAGGCGATGCCATGGTGGTTAGGAGAGAAGAGCCCAGCTGAAAAATAGGGCCGGGAAGGGCTTCTTCCCCAGATGGGGAATCTTGGGGTATCCAATGTGATACTAATATATATTTCTGATCTTTCTGTAAACCCAAGGCTAAACTGTTGTTTGTTGTTGTTGTTCATGGTCGAGACGTTCTTTTGCAGCTCTATTCTTAGCCTAGTTCCTAACCCACAGTCTGCAGTATGACATGACTTTCAGAAAAAGCACTGAACTGAGACAGCAAGAGGAAGGAATGAGATCTTTCTCCTTTGGAGAACACCATTAAATAGAGAAGGAGGAAAGAGCCCTGAGTTCGTCTTTCTGTGCTGTGCTTGGACTTGTATTTTTTGTTTCCTTTGATTTTTTGGCGTTCAGTTTCTTAGCATAAAAATGTACCCAAAATCTGCTTTGCTTCCATCCCTCCACCTCCGATTGTGCAATCAGTACTATAAATATTTAGCCAAAGTCAATACATTGTAGTGGCGTTGACAGATATGGCAATATTCTGGCCCAACCTCATTGTATTAAGTTTAACATCTTTGGAGTTCATTGTATTAAAAATGCAAATGTTTATGTATTATTGTGGGACTATTTGGAAGTGTTATAAACCTCAAAAAACTGTTTGGGACAATGTGTGTAAGGTGAGTTTTCCATTAAGTGCTTGGGAGGAGGGAAATGCAAAGTCTCACCTCCAAAGCCAGCCTTTTGAAACTGCACGCTGGGGAGAGAAACTGATTGATTGCCTAGAAACTCCAGCCCAAAGACCTTTGAACTGTATAAAGGATGGATTAACTTTTCATGAGGGTTCCTGTTCTGGACAAAAGGGTTTTATGAACTTGAAACCTCAGGAACACCTCTGTGGGGAGTTTTGAAGGACTGCTCACCTGATAAGCTTATTAGCAAGCATGTAGGTTATTTCTATATTGTTTTCTCTGTAGTGCTTTTGCCTTAAGAATAAAATAGGGTTGCTTAGAAAGGACTGTGTGGTTACGTATAACTGGAGCAAAATTAAGCTGTGTACTGTCCCTGAGGAGAGAGGTGAAGTGGGCCTGCTTAGGCAGATGGTCTTTTGCTGGGAATAACACAGTGAAGACAAAGATGTTGTTATTTAGC
Organism: Malaclemys terrapin pileata; assembly: GCF_027887155.1. Taxonomy (NCBI): domain Eukaryota; kingdom Metazoa; phylum Chordata; order Testudines; family Emydidae; genus Malaclemys; species Malaclemys terrapin. The sequence goes on along the minus strand of NC_071515.1, from coordinate 28,227,150 downwards.
TTAACAAAGAGAAGATTAAGAGGTGACTTGATTACAGTCTATAAATACTTACCTGGGGAGGTTCTCTGGCCTGTGCTATACAGGTCAGACTAGATGATCACAACAATCCCATCTGACCTCAGAGTCTAAGCAAAACTGTTCAGCCTGGAAATATTGTGGTTAGAGGGGAGAAAGATGCAAGTCTTCACCTAAGAGAGGCTACTGCTGGGGAGCTGGAAGCCTAGAGTGGGTGTCCTTGGACCACTGAGGAGAAATACAGGTGCAATTGCCCTGAACTGTAACAGGCATAATCAGCACTAAGTATGTAAAAGGAACTTGAGCCCTGAGCCTCCTCACATGCTATACCTACTGGTAATAACCGGAGCTTGATTGTGGAGCTGTCTAAATTGTTTCTTTGAATGACTCTAATTAATTTCTATAATAGTTCTAATACTTGATAAACAGCAGTTGCTCTACAAAGATACAAATGACTTGGTAGTAATATTTTTACATTCAATAATTTATTTAATGACTTGAAAAATCTGCAGAGGTGGGTCACACTTTATATTGTTTCCTTTAATAAAGTTTTAATAAATTACTAATAGGTGTTTTAATAAATGGTTAATTGATTTTTGTAAGCAACTATTGACCTGTTGGACTCTATACCAATCTGTAACTGTCTTCTATTGATGTGTATCAAACACTACTTATGTTTGCAGCATGGTTATACTTACTTAATAATTAATCCTTTATAAATCCATTGACAAATAGAGCCTTCATTATAAAGTATGACAGAGATACATAATTAAATCCTCAAGCTCTATGGGTTGCTTTGGAATATCACTGGGGATAACTTAAACCAAACTTTTGTAAAGAATAAAGAATATTTTCCTCACTAAATAATAATGAGCTTGCAATACTGTTGTTCTGAGACACATGGTAAAATTTTCAAACACACCTAATGACTTAGGCTCCAAAGTTTCATTTTAAAAAGTCCCTGTAGGTTCCTAAATGCCCAAGTCTTTTTTGGCTCCTAAGTCACGGAGCCACTTCTGAAAATGTAACCTAATTTATAGCAGGGACAGAAATGGGGGGTACGGGAGGGATCTGGGACTCAGAGGACCTGGATTTGATCCCTGGATTTGTCACTGACTTTTTATGTAGCTACAGGCAAGTCATTTAATGTGTGTCTCATTGTCTCTTTTTTTACAAACGGGGAATCTTTTTACCCACTGTTCTGTAAAGTGCTTTGAGATCCTTTTGTAAATATGGCAAAAGGATGCAACCCTGTATGGGGACATATGATTTAGGGTATGTTCAGTGTTTTCTGTGGAGAGGAGGTAGGCCTTCCCCGCCCTCTGAGGTGAGCAGCCACCTCCTCTCACTTTCTCAGAGGGAAGTGACAGTTGGAGGAGAGGAGGGGGATGGTTGAGGGATAGAGGCAGGCACTGTGGGAGCCTGAGAGAAACAGACTCTGTGAGTAAACTGAGAGAAACAGGGAGCCCCCAGAGGGATGGGGGGAAACCCTGACTGAGAGAAACTGAGAGAGGCTAAGTAGAGAGGCTAAGATTGGGCAGGAAAGACAAACATGCAGAAGAAGGTCCCTTTAGTTTAAAGGTGGCTGGTCAAGTCAGTCCATGTTGGATGGTGTGTTCCTGAGCGTCCCTTCCTCTTTGTTCCTAATCATCGGTTCCAGTCATCTCCTGTCATTGATTCATGTGGCCATGGAGATCCAGAACAGGAGATTCAAAGGTCCTTCAGATCCAGTGGGTTTGGTCTAATGTGCAGCCCCGCAAGCAAGAATCACTGGAGTCGAGTCCATCTCTTCAGGAAGTCATGAGAGGCATTTGAGGTCAAAGGCTGTCTTGGGCGGTAGACCGCATCCAGTGAGATATTTGGGGAAAGGGGAACCTTAAACTAGAAAAAAATAACCTATAAAATAATAGCCTGTGCTTACAAAGATAGCTATAGGGATATTTCTTTATTTAGAGTTATATTTAGTTAAGTACACTTAGCAGTAAGTTATGGGGTGTGTGTGTGTGTGTATGTATATATGTGTGTGTGTGTGTGTGTGTATGTGTATGTATATATATATGTATATATATTTGAACCATTATAAATTTATTATATGTATTCTTCATCAATTTAATGTTATTGTAGGGAGGTGGAATCCAGTTCTGGTTTAAATAAAATCTCCGTTATGTATGTGTGTGTTTGTTTGTTTTTTGACAACTAGTTATATTATCTCGGCTACCATTAAATAACCTTTTATCATGATGTAAAATCTCCCTTTCGTCAGCTCTTGCCGGCTGTTTAAATTATACCACCACTGTGGTGGATCATTACTAAATCTTGTTCAGTAGTTCTGGGACATGGTGACCTTCAGATGTATTACAAATTATAACACAATAACCCTCCTCTGAGAGGTCTGTTGACAATTGCACGACAGTCACTACATAAGTGCAAGGTATTTTGTAAACACAAAACCCAGAACTGTTTTATCTTGATGAGAGCATGACCAACAAACAAGTCAGTGCCTCTTATGCCCCTTGGAGGAGCATCAGGGCAATGAGAGAGAAAGAAGTTGGTGTATAATTGGGAGGCCCCGTCATGTGGCTGGAGGATGTTTTGACTTTCTGCATTTAGGGAATGGGAGGGGCTTCCCTTGTGAGACTATCACTCCTGTGGTGGAGTTAGTAGCTGGGAATTCAAAAGCAGATTAATCTCAACATTCAGACTAATCAAACATGTCTCTGTGCTGTGTATTTTGCTGTGGCTGCCCTTTCCCTGAGCTCCCAGATTGCTAGAGCTATGTCAGTTTAATTATTGGACTCTGAAGTACCAGCTGTCATTCACTACAGCAAACAACTGAGCTAACAAAACAGTCATGAGAACTTGTTTACTTGGGATCATTAGTCCACTTCTTTGCATTCTTATTTATCTCTGAAGTCCCTATTATGATGGACTGTGGTTTATTTCAAAGGAAACCTCTATTTTCCATTTAGTTCTAAAATGTTCTAATTTTTTAATTATGAACAACATTTTTATGTACCATGGGCCAAACTTTACTGTTCTTATTTAGGTGAAGACAACGCATGGTGTGGCTGAACAGGGAGTGCAGCATTTGGCCCTGTATTTGGAATTAATAATTTTAGTAAAGTGTTGCCTGGAGGTTTCACACATGGCATCAGATACTAAAGTGATGAGAATTTGTAAAATCTTATTTTAGGATAACCACACGATTAGCAAGAGTTGCATATAAAGCAGTTTCTCCATATTAATGATAGGCAAACCTCAAAAAGTTTGGGGCTTCCAGTCAATCAGATAAGGACACTACAGCTTGCATATTTACCTAAAGTTTATTTTAAATATCCAAAGCTTTTAGGACTAAGTGTATTATAAACTACCATGGAAAGTTAGCGTGCGTGTATTCAATATATGAAAAATGTATATAACATGAGGTGCTTGTCTTATGTCCCAGCCCTATGATCAGACCCATGTAGATGGGCCATGAGGAGTCCCCCTGAAATCAATGGGGCTCTGCATGGGCTCAAGGGTTGGCTGGCATGGATCTGATTGTAGGGCCATTGGGTTGGGGGATTTCTTGTGTGAGTGAACACTACCTAGTACACCACTGGCATACAGAAAACTAATTTTAACGATTTCTATTAATGGAAGAACTGTAACACCTAGTTCTGAAGTATCAGGGGGTAGCCGTGTTAGTCTGTATTTACAAAAACAACAAGGAGTCTGGTGGTACCTTAAAGACTAACAGATTTATTTGGGCATAAGCTTTCGTGAGTAAAAACCTCACTTCTTCGGATGCATAGAGTGAAAGTTACAGATGCAGGCATTATATACTGACACGTGGAGAGCAGGGAGTTACTTTGCAAGTGGAGAACCAGTGTTGACAGGGCCAATTCAATCAGGGTGGAAGTAGTCCACTCCCAATAATAGATGAGGAGGTGTCAATTCCAGGAGAGGAAAAGCTGCTTCTGTAATGAGCCAGCCACTCCCAGTCCCTATTCAAGCCCAGATTAATGGTGTTGAATTTGCAAATGAATTTTAGTTCTGCTGTTTCTCTTTGAAGTCTGTTTCTGAAGTTTTTTTGTTCAATGATAGTGACTTTTAAATCTGTAATAGAATGACCAGGGAGATTGAAGTGTTCACTTACTGGCTTATGTATGTTACCATTCCTGATTTGTGTCCATTTATTCTTTTGCGGAGGGTCTGTCCAGTTTGGCCAATGTACATGGCAGAGGGGCATTGCTGGCACGTGATGGCATATATAACAGTGGATGTGCAGGTGAATGAGCCCTTGATGGTGTGGCTGATGTGTTCTGACTATCGCGCTATACCTTGGGCTCTGATCCTGCAAGTTACAATGCGTGAATGTACCTGCATAGAGCCCCTTTGACTTCGGTGAGGCTTCAGGTGAGTTGAGGGGGTTCTGCCCATGTTGTAACTTGCAGGATCAGGGCTGTAGGTATTTCTAAGGCACCAATCACCTCTCTATCTAATCTTTGTGGTATCTCACTGATGAGCACCTATATATGTAGATAAACACATACATAAGAATTGAAGGCAACTGACAGTTAAGGTCTCTAAGTCAGAATATTATGTAAGCCTGTGCAAATGGGCACCATAAACTATTCCTCTTCATCTGTTTTTGAATAATTGGGATCCTATTGCTGGCCATAAATGGGATGATTAGTTTTTTAAAAAGTTTTTCCACATTTTTCTGGTGTTTAGTATTTCTGAATTTATTTGATTTTTTTTTTTTTTTTTTTGGTCATTTGGAAAGAGAGCCCTGGGCTGAAAAGACAACAGCTTGTCTTCATTATTGACGGTCCATATGAAACATTGGGACTAGGTTAGTGCTGGCATTAAGATTTGTATTTGGCTCTGCAGCCAGAATCACATACTGTACCTTTTTGAGTCCAGTAGCGCACGCTCAGGTTATTACCATATGGAACAAATACAAGTGAGGTTAGGATTGTAACCCAGGGCAGACATGTTTTGATAGGCGATAGCAAGGAAGCAATACTGCCCATAGTAGCAGGTGTTGTTTCTTTCAAAAATGTTATTCTCCCTTTTTTTAAACTGCAAAATGCTATTCAGCAACTAATCTCAGAAGTGTTAAAATAATTGAGCACACCCAGTGCTGGTTCGGTGCAGTTGGAAAGCAAGCAGACCCTTAAAAGGGATGTACCAGACAGCAGAGGAAAAACAAATCCAGATTGCTCAAAGACAATTCATTGCCTGGGTCCCTTTTCTGCAGTAGAGCCACTACTCCAAATCTACTATAACTGCAGGTGTGATTATTCCTGTTAGTTTATTTTAGCCCAGTAACGCTGTGGTTTGGCAGAGCTGTACTTGCAGAAGCAGAAACAAACGTAACTGAGCACAGAGCCTTGTCTATGAATGTTTTATGAAAATGTGTGTGTGGAGGCGGCAGCAGCAGCCTGAGGTGAAATCTCATGTTGTTGGAGGTTCTCCGGTCCCTTTGAGCAGCAACAGCAGCGGTGATCATAGAAAAAGGCAGGGTTGTGTTTGGTTTGAAAGTCATACAGGTAAGATAGATATGGTAATTTGTATAATTTCCCATTCTTTCCCCTCCCCCCCAAGAACTGGGTGATCATCAAAATACTCCGAGCTGGGTTTTTTTCCCCTTCCTATGCATATCAAAAGATTTTGTAACTTGCTTTTTTTACTGTTCAGGAGTAGGTGTGATCCTCACCTGAGTTCTGTCCCTTTGGCTTTCTGCTTCTCTTTCAGCCTCTCTCTAAAAAGGAGTAAGATAGACTGACGTTTGTGATTGGTGTGACCCTGAGACCTCCCCAATCCCAGTTGGCACACTGTTGTCATGATATGTACCCCAAAGGTGGTATGTAATATGTACATTGTCATATGTAACTCAATGATCATTAATGTCTTGTGTGATATATGTACATCCACACACGACCTTACAGATATGTGCTGCAAATGTGTTCCTAAAATGTATTTGTTGAGCAATGCCTAAGCTACTCTTGTTCCAGACAAGGGAATATGGTTCCACCTGCTTGAACATGTCTCCAAGGTAAATTAGGCAAGGCGTGACCAAAGACAAAGAAAAGCAGATTGACATGCATGGTAAACAAAGCCGTCAGAAAAGTAAGCAGGGAAAGCTGAATATTTAACATATGGAGACTATACCCGAAGGGAAGCCTTCCTGCCTCTTGAAGCAGGGTCAATGAACTTGGGAAGACAGCATGGTGTCTATACCCCAACAAGAGAGAGAAGCGTTGGCTGGGTTTACTTTCCAAAGAATATTCTAACATTTCTAAGGTTCACTGGGACTATGAAAAGAAAGGGGAGAGATCCCCACAATTATCCTTTACTGGGCAGAGACATGAGGCTAGGGCCCTTGTACAGATGAGAAAAGTGCATCTGGGTTGAAGTTTCCGGGAACTGAATATAGGTGAGAAACCTGGTTAGGCAAAGTTTGGAACTTGCTGAAGTTAAATTTTAGTCTTAGAACAGTATTTTTACTTTTGTTTGTTTGTAACCATTTCTGTCCTTACTCCTTGTACTTGATGTACCTATACATGGGTATATCACTTATACCCAGGACATGTTGTTTAATCAACTTGTTTTAGTTTTACTATGAACCAATCCAGTCCCTGGGCTGAAGGGAAAGGTATACTAACCCCACTTAAGCTAACAGGCTGCAGTATATCGTCTCTTTACTGATGGTAGTATGACAGACCCATCCGAATGAATTGTGGATCAAGGCCTAAAAGGTTCTTACAGACTGAAGGGTTATAACTCAATTTTTCTGTTTTCAAAAATCTTCTGGGGCAAGTTCAAACCTTGCTTACATGTGTACACCCGACTAACTTCCATTTAGCGCCTGTCTCGTGGTAGAGTTAACACTGGTAACTCAGCAGCAGATTGACTTCACCTCAGTATAGTGACTCAAGTGCAGTTGTATGAATAAAACTGAGGGCAGAATTTGACCTTTTATAGTCTTTGGTTTATCGGCAGGGTTGATAATGCTGCCTATTATTAAAGATGCCTAACACTTCCCATTATAATTCGTGTATGCAGTAGATGGATATCTCTGGAGACTGAAGGGCCTCTCTTTAAGCACAGATCAGGTACAGTATAGGCAAAGGGTTCTCCCACACCCTGCCACCAATATGCTTTAGTTCTGATGAACCAGCTTTTAGAGATGAGTGTAATTTTCTTTTCATGTCTATTTAGCTTTGACCCTTCTGCAGTGATTTGCAAGAAGAGTTGATATCTTTCCTCTTCCTTTTGTAAGCTCAGCCTTTTGCTGTCATAAGAGTCACAAATTGTTGACTTGGTTGTTGTTTTTTCGTGTAATTGCAGTGACTGTCTATTATCCATCCAAAGTTTCTTGGGTTTAGGAAGAGATATCAAATCTTTATAAGAATCAACATGAAGAGGAAAAGAGAGATGGTTTCAAATGATGAAGAGTCAAAAAACTATAGCCATCAGTGGGTTTTCACAGCTAAAAGAGAAAGAAGTATATTTAAAATCATCAGTAAAAGAATGAATCATGGTAAGAAGGTTTAATACATACTCAAATGTAAGTCCATACAGAATGAACTCACTTATTGATTATTCCTAAATCATTCTAGTCTTCATTATCTTTCATATTAATTTGTTGTGTCAGTCTCTTACATAATTCTGCTTCCAGGAATATGAGTGGTAATAAGTAGAAGGTATTTTAAATTAGGATTTGACCTAATGCTTTGTGCAAACAAAAGTTTTTGAAGTGCTTTTCAAGTGTTTTCAAGTGTTCTGTATTTTTTAATTCATTCAAATACTGTCCTCTGGTGTTCAAATGTCTGCATTGCACATAAGTTAAAGAAGCACATTATGGGTGAAAATCTGGTCCCATTGAAGTCCATGGCAAAACTCCCATAAGGCCAGGATTTCGCCCTATGAGATGTCATACGTAGGAGAGACACATAAGTAATAAAATACATTAACTAAGAAAGTGACCTAGATGGTGAAATGTATTTTTAAGAAATGTACAGACCACATGACAAAAACAAAGTTCTTTTCACAAGATGCAGAATATAATATTGTATACAGTGAACAGATACTAAGAATTCACTGATATTTAGTACTGAAATACATTGGGTAATTCAGATTCTTATTGTGAATGTCACTGGTATCTTATTAGGCCAACTATCTCCTTTCCCTCTGCTGTTCATGTCTCATGTAAATACATAATTGATTAGATTTTGAAAACATGTAATTAACAGGAAACCATTTTTTATCATGGAGAGTAATGTAGAAAAATGGACCTAAAACACAGTGCCAATCCTGCAAACACTTGTGCCTGTGCTTACCTTTACTACCATGAGTAGTTCCATTGATATCAATAGAATACTCACAGGAGTAAAGTTAAGCACATGAGTATGTGCTACAGAATCCATGTCCATGTTCGACACTTGTTAAGGTTGTGACACTGGTCCAGCAAAAGCCTTGCCTCACTTCAAACCTTGACAGCACAGCTGTGTGATGAAGGATTAGGCTTTACAATGAGATATCTCTCTCTATAAGGCATTGTAGGTTACTCGCCTTTGACCTGTTTTTAATTGTCACATACAGAGCCTATGGTGTAACATTATTTATTAGAGGCAGGGTTGGTAATGCTGCCTATAGATAAAATTGCCTGACACTCCCCATTGTAGAGCTCTGTTTCAGCTGTTTATGACTTTGCCAAACTTTAACTGTTCAGGATGAAATTTTTCATGGCAGGAGTCCACCTCAGGCTGATTTGTTCTGGGAAATTTCAGCTAAAATGGCCAAGCTGTTTGTCAGAATGAGATTAAGAAACATATGTTCTTTTGCCATGTTAAAAACAATTTGTACAATTGTTTCATTAAGAAGCTATCGTGCCTCTGGGCTTTAGAGCAGGGACATGAAATTTAGCAGGGGGTCAGGGATGAGCCTTTTGCCATACATGTGAAAATTTGCCCTAATTTGGCCACGTTATGAGCCTCTGCAAAATCTCAGTTTGCACATGCTCAGTAGAGACTTGTTAGAGTTTGGCATCTAAATACTTCAAAGATTCCATTGGCACTGAGGCCTGGTCCACGCTAATCCCCCACTTCGAACTAAGATACGCAACTTCAGCTACGTGAATAACGTAGCTGAAGTCGAAGTACCTTAGTTCGAACTTACCGCGGGTCCAGATGCGGCAGGCAGGCTCCTCCGTCGACTCTGCGTACTCCTCTTGCGGAGCAGGAGTACCAGCATCGACGGCGAGCACTTCCAGGATCGATCCGGGATTGATTTATCGCGTCTAGACAAGACACGATAAATCGATCCCAGAAGATCGATTGCTACCGCCGGACCCGGAGGTAAGTATAGATGTACCCTGAGTGTGCTCTAGTCCAGGGCAGCCGGCAATTTCCCTGCAGTTACCACTTCTGGCCACTGTGTCCTGGGCTGGTGCCAGACACAAGAACTAAGAACAGGAAGATGGTCTCCCCTATATTGTTACTGCTCATTGTTAGTGGTCAGGCAGTGTGGAGGAGAAAGAGGAATCACCCTGACTTGAATTTTGAGGGGTGGTGATGATTTTTTTTTGCGGTGGTGGGGGGAGGGAGAAGAGAGGAGTTGCAAGAGCCAGAGAGTGAGGGGAGCAGAGGGAAGGGAAAAGTCAATGGAGTGGGGGGGAGCAGATGTGGTGGGACCAGGAGCCAGCCTTCTGGGGGTGCATCGGGCAGGAGAGAAGAGTACAGGAGAAGGGGCCAGGAGCTGGAGTGGGGGATTGGAGAGGAGCAAATGTGGGAGGCAGAATTGGTTGCTCATGAGAAGCTCAGGAGAAGGGAGTGGGGGTCAGGGCAGAGGATTGAATAGAAGCTCAGGAGGAGGGGGCCAGGAGCTGAGGTGGGAAGGGGTGTTGAATAGGAGCAGAAGGAGAGGCAGGTAGGAGCTGGGTGCAGAGGGGGAGAAGGCAGGAACTGCATATAGTGGTGTAGATAGGCACAGAGGTGGAAGGGATTGCAGGAAGAGAGAGGACAGTCTAATGGTTAAGGCAGTTGAATGCTGGAGAACTGGACTCTATCCCTGCCTCTGCCACACAGTTTCTGTGCAAAATCACTTAAACCAAACTTTTCACAGGGAATCATTCGTGTGTTCCTCAGTTTCTGGGTGTCCATCCTAAGACCTGGGGGGGAGGGATTGCTTTGCAGAAGTACTGAGCACTCATGGGTGCAACTGAAATCAATGGGAGCTTTGAGTGTTTTGAACATATAAAATGCTATACATATGCTAAGTTCGCTGAAAAATTGGGCCCTAGCTATGATGCCTCTTGGGGGTATTAAGGGTTGTGCTGTACTGTGCTACTATCTGCCCTTAGCTTGAGGAAGCCTTGTTATGCCTGCCAGGGGTCAGCTCCACTGGTCCCGGGAAACACAGATGTCTTCCTCTAGGCCTCGCAGGCCCCACCTCTCTCTACAGATTAGCGTTAGGCAAACCCCACCCCTCGAGCCTTCTGAGCATCTCCTTGGAGTGTTCATCCCCTGATTTACTGGACACTCACAGTATTCACAGATTCACTGCTTCCAAATAAAATGTACACCCCAGCTTAGAAGTTACACCTCAGGTTACCGCTCCACTTAATACACAGCTCTGAGATATGTTTATAGGGAAATGAAGTATAAGCTTATTTAACAAAGCACAGAGATTCAAGTAATAGCAAGCAGAAGTGTTGGAAACAAATGGTTACATATAAAATAAAATCATACATGCATTCTAGAACCTTGACTTAATTAACTAGATACTCTCCTGACTTGTAGAGTGATACTTACCCAAAGTCCTTGCAGCATTTTACAGCCAGACTTGGCAGTGAATCTGCGCATCTAGCCTCTTTTAACCCTTTCCAGGTGAGTGTGTGGAGGACACCCATCACACTGACTTTATGCATCCCCTGGGACCTATGCCAGTTGGCACCAAAAGGTTCTTGGGTCACACTAGGTATCTCAAATTGGGCTCCTGAAATTAGTGGACATATGACAATGTTGACCATAATCGCTCTGTGCCTCCATTTCCCAGCTGTAAAATGGGGATAATCTCACCTAATCTCACAGGAGTATTGATGTGAGGCATTCAGATACTATAGTGATGAGCGCCAGAGAAACACCCAGAAGGAAATAAATAATTTTGTATTCAGAGCAGGATATGGATGGTATATGGTAAGTAAGGCCTGCGGCCACACTGAATGAGAAGGATAAAAAGAAATATTGAAAAACTACTCATTTACTGTGGCAAAACATAGGTTTTTTGGATATACTTAGAATACAGCTGTATTTTGTGTAATACTTTTCATAAGCAGTGTGTCTCAGAATATTTTGCAGAACTAAATAATGCATGACAGAAAACAGTCATGCAAAGACAGAGCTAGTGAATATACTAAAGCACACAATGCCGTTTGGGTTTTATCAAACATGAGAACTGAAGGAGAGCCAGGACCCAGCAGAGACACAACTTGACCTGGGAAAGCATCTTTACAGGTACAGGCAGGGCCGGCTCTGGCTTTTTGGCCGCCCCAAGCAAACAAAAGGAAACAAAAAAAAAATCCTGTGACGTGGCCGAAGCGCGGGTGCAGGGGGACCGGCTGGGGTGGGGGGGGGAGGAGGGAGCGGGCGGGAGAGAGAGAGAAGGGGGCGGCCAGGGCTACAGCAGGGGCGCTGCCACACAGCCCCTCCCGCTGCGCCGCCTCCTGCCGCCTGCCACGAGGGCTCCGCTCCGGTCGGCGGGGAGGGAAGGAAGAGTACTGCCCTGCAGGGCGCTCTGGTTCTCCGCGCCGCCGCCCCCTACAGGGCGGCCAGAGTGGAACAAGAACAAAAACAAAAAAAACAAAAAAGCAGCCGTGCCGCCCTAGGATTGGGCAGAATGCCGCCTCCAACAATCTGCCGCCCCAAACACCAGCTTGCTCAGCTGGTGCCTGGAGCCGGCCCTGGGTACAGGAAGTAGAACGGTGATAGGAATGGAGCAAGAGCTTTATGAGAAGGGGTTAGCAGGAGGAGGAGAATCAGGAAGTAAATGATTCTTAACAGAATAAATTATGATAGTTAAAGGAGGTATAAAATCAAAGTGGGGTTGATTCAGAGAAATGTGTGAGTGTTTTGAGCAGTGCTTTAACCATTCCTAATGAATACCACTTACATTTCTTCCACATATTAATTACTTACCTGATTATCCCAAATCAAAATGTTTTTTATGTAGTGGTATGTGCAGTATGAAGATTTTGTTGTCTGCCGCATCAGTATAATGGGCCACATTTAATAATAATTTAATGGATGTTTTGCTCAATGAAAGGCTTTGATCCCTAACGAGGATATGGCAATCTGTTGTATACTGCATTTGTAGAATTGATGGAAGAATGCTCTGTCATGGACTCACAGAGCAGATGTTTCAAACATTTTAAAATGGTACAATGGGATTTGGCACAGGTGGAAGGTTACTGGGTTCCTTTGCTGAGCTGCTAGAACCCTGTCTAAAGAATCAGGGTAATTACTACTGACTCAGACTGATAAGTGGATCTAGTTAGCCCCAACCAAGATAGAAGAGGGTTTGGAGAGAATGAGGTAAAAGGAGCTATGGACTAGGACAGAGGAGGTCCTACATGGAAGGCCTAGCTTAGGATCTCTCGAGAATGGTCAGAAGGTTTAGACGGAGGCTTGTTTGGATGATGGGTAAAGCCAAACTCTAAGAAGGGGGTAATTTTGGACTATATGCTGTGTGTGTGTATGTATGAATCCCATTTGGAGGAAGGTGGGAACTCCATGTGCTTACAGGTACCATATTGACCATTCCTGTTTCTAAAGGGTATTCTGAGCTAATACAGAGAAGATTTTAAAAAAATAAAACTTCTGAGAAACAAAGAGAGAGGAGTGTAACTTTGAGAGCAAAGAGGCCACCATAGGATTATATGAATAGTGTGTTAAGTTATTTGAATTCAAAAACTGAGTAAAGAATTTTGTGTTCTAGAATTCTCATTTATAAATGTATGCTTATTATAATGTAACTGGAAGAAGGTTCCTTGCTCATTTGCATAAAAGACTGTTGAAAATAAACTTCTGAGAGAAGTAGATTGGATCAGGAGATCCTGAATGCAGATTCAGCTCACTCAATTATCTGAAGTTTGGGGTGTTCCTTCCCAACTGGCTAATCAAGGTTATACTTGTATCTGTGATGTTGCTTCATAGAGAATATAGATGTTGAAATAAGTTGACTTTTCTCATTGCTGTGGAGCACATCTGTTTTCCCAGGAGGGTCCAAAAGTCAAATTTGTTTTAAATATACTGCTTGATTTATCAACAGTCACTGTTCAAGCTGTTCATGTCAGGGTGCAGGGTTCTGCTGGCAGGCCTGCATACTGGATGAAAAAAATGGTTTGTGGTTATCTATTGTTGGTACCCACAAGTTAAAAATATCCCCTCTGGCCTCTTGGGGGCAGGTGTTCATTACAAATAGAGTTTTGGATACAGATGCTACCAATCTCATTGTTTGTTACTTTTATTTCTTTTAGGAGCTAATATTCCCTACATTAGTGACAGGCTATTTCCCATCAATAACGACTTTACCTAAGGAAGAGCTTAGAATTGTGGCCATGGAAAATGTTTATTTAAAAATTTTTTTCACTGCCCTGCTTGTTTTGGGAACTGTAAGTTCTGCAGTGAAAGAGCAATGGCGTGGGGGAGGGGAGAGGAAAGCTCCAGAATGAAGATGGCACTCTGCCCCCACAAATGAAATCTGTCATCTTGAAACACTTTCAGATGAATCAGCCTCAGCAAGAAACAAATTGTTTTAACAATAGACTTAATTAGCTGGTATTTGTATTCCTTTGCAGCTTGCCCGAGTCCCAGCGCACCTGCTGGTAGACCTCACTTGAAGCCCTGCCGTTTCCTGCAAAAGAATGTGAAGAATGAGTGAAGCGGTAAATAAGGACCTCAGTAGGTATGTCTGTTCCCTGCTGACTGCTAGAAACATCCTGGGAGGAAGGGGGGCATAGCAGGTTTCTTTTTTCCTGTAGTTTTTGCAGCACAATCTTTTCTTAAACACATCAAGAAATTAAACTCAAATAAACAATGTAATTTCCATTGAGTATTTAGAATGATTCCGTTTAATAATATCAAAGAAAATGTGGTTCTTAGTTTTTTTGTATACTCTGACATTTTTTTGAGAGCTAGTTCTTTATATAATTCCTCTTAGCTCTAACCCTATTACATTTAACACGAAACATAAATATGTGGTATGCTTTTTCATATCTCGTTTGACTTAAAACATGAAAACAAATGCTTTCCCTTCCTCCATCCCCCAAAATACTTCTATCCTAATATGGACTCATCATTGCCAAAATTTCTTATTTTTGCGGCCTGTTAGGGATTACTATGCAACCATGTATCTTTAACTAAGAAAATAACAAGATTGTGAAATTCATTGTTATCTCTTACATTTGCATGTAAAACTGATGGTACCTTTTATTTGAACAAATTAAGGGAAAAAATCAAATCGTGGTAATGATACAGTTGAAGTATACCTGCTGAATGGCAAAGGAATTCATAGTCAAGTCCACAGTGCCCTTGAGGCGTGATTCTACCCTGAAGTGTGATTGACTGTACAAATGGCATTGAGAGGTTTCTCCATGTACCAGATCTAGGCTGGTTATTGTAGATGCAAAAAAAAAGATTTCCTAAGTGCCTGGTCTGAAAGCTCATTCTGGACTCTGGCAGTCAAGCTATTCTTTTTCCTTCTCCTGAATCATTACCAGTAATAAGACCTCTGCAGACCAAATTATGTCCCCAGCTGTGAATATATAACTTAGTGGATATTGCTGGAAGACAATGGGCTCGAAAGCAGAATTAGGACAGCAGCATCACTTGGGAAGCCATAACACAGGTTAATAAATCTCAGTGTCAGGAAGGTTTACGTGATATTAGGAATTCGAAAATTTAGGATGAATTTCATCCTATTACTCCTAGTTATATGGGCATCCAACATCTTGACAGATGAAAGGAAACATGACGAAGCCAGTCAGTCAATGGTGCTTGACAGTAGTGTGGGAGAAGAGCCCAGTGCGCGAGCGGCAAACCTTCCCACAGTGGCTATAGGTCCAGATGGAGGCTGGAGCACACTCTGCTTCCTGGCTTGCCTGTGAGCCTCCCGCTGGACTCTTTGCAATGACTGACTGCACCAGCCTTAACCTGGCTGTTCCAGACTGTGGGCAGCGTTCTCCCAGTTGTCAGTGTGAATGCTGAATTTCTTGAGACCTTGCTTGACCGTGTCGCTGTATTGGAGCTTAGGTGGCCTTCCTCTGCGTCATGGGTAGTTCTTGAGTTGGCCATAGAGCACAGCCTTCGACAGACAATCTTGAGGCATATGCTCCATTCTGTGTCCCAGCCAGTGAAGCCTGCGAGTGTCCAGTGTAGTCTGCATAGACGATAGGTTGGTTCTCTTGAGGATCTCAGTGTTAGTGATCCATTGGTCCCAAGTTACTCCCAGGATTTTTCTGAGACAGCAATGGTGGAAGCTGTTCAATCTCTGCTCTTGGTTGGAGCATGTGACCCAACTTTCGCAGCCATAAAGGAAGGTCCTGAGGAAACAATCCTGATAAATGGACATCTTTGTATTTAGGGTTAGCAGCTTGTTTTTCCAGACACGTGAGGTAAGTTTGCCAAAGGTGACAGACAGAGGCTTTGTCAATTCTTACATCAAATTCTCTATCAAGGCTAAGTGAGCTGGTTAAATTGAGCCAAGAGAGCAGAAGTGATTCACATTGTCCAGAGCTTCATTATTGACGTAGATTTTAGGTGGGATATTAGTGCCCTGTGACATGACATCTGTTTTCTTGATACTAATTACCATACTGAAAACGATACATGCGTCAAAGAACTTATTTATCATGATCTGCAATTCACCAGGTGAGTTAGAGTTAAGAAATTATACACTCTTTTATTATGTTCAATAATCATCCTCCCTCCTTAATGCTTGCACCCTTCAAATAGTTGTGGACTTCAGCTGCCCTTCTTCGTCACTTGGGCAACTGAATATTAATGTTTTCCTTGTGAGGCAATCCTTCCACCCCACTAACCATTTTCACTGCTTTTCTCTGTAGTTCCACTAATTAGGCATTATTATTTGGTACCGTGTTCTTTTCCTGGCACTTCATTATTCCAGGTGCATTTGCATCAGAGCTATTTCGAATAGGGACAAATTGCTTCCTCCCTGGTCCATGTCATGTTGCCCTGATTTTAGGTAAATCTGGTAGCCTTCCCTATTATTAGGCTTGCTTGACATTTCCCATTATAGGACCCTCTTTTGAGTTGCTTATAACTTTGCCAAACTTTAACTGTTTGGGATGAAATGTTCCATGTTGGGTGTCAGCCTAAGACTGAATATTTTTGGAAAATTTCAGCCCAAAGGGTCCAGCCATTTCTGACTTCAAAGCAAATGATGCATACATTGCCCATGTTACCAAAATCGGGTAACCTTTTTTTTGAGACATTCTAGTGCCCCCATGCTTTGGCGCCGAGTGTTAACATTCGTCAGCGGTGGCCTTTGTGTCGGTGGCGGGGGGACGAGGGGGGGCAGTCTTTGGCCACTGCTATGAACATTTGGAAAAGTTCTAAGCCTTTGAAACATTTTAGTTTCCACATGCTCAGAAATGACACGCTAGAGCTGTGAAGCCAAAACCGCTGAAGATTCCATGTGCACTGGGCACGCGCCAGCCTGGGGCTAAGCAGGATTTTCACTGAAATTGCAGCTCTCTGTTGCTGTGGGCCACTGTCAGCGCTGGATACCACAAGCAGGGAGGCTGTTTCTCTTGTGTTTTCAATGCCCCTCTTGCAAGGAGAAAGGGAGTTAGTGGGGGGAAATTGGGATTGGCAGCAGAAGATTAATAGTTTTTAAGACCACAAGGGACCATTAGGTTCATCTAGTGTGACCTTAAAAGGCACTGGGAAAGGGTGGGCAAGGAGACTAAAACTGCAAGTTGGATGGGGGCAAGAGGAGACTAAGCTCAGTGAGGAGGCAACAGGGAAGATTGGAGCTGGCTGGGCAGCAAGACTGGAACCAGTGGGGTGGGGGCAGGAGGTGAGAAGGAGACAGATCTGACAAGAAACCAGGTGTGAGGGGAGAACTAGGACTAGAGAAGGGTGGAGAGCAGAACAAAGAACTGGAATGAGACTGGGAGCCAGTGGGCTTGGTGAACATAGCTGAGGGGAAGGGGTGGGAAACTGGAGGCCAAGAGGTAGGAGAGAAAAAGAAACAGCTTGGATAAGGAACCAGGAGGGGGGAACTGGAACAGACACTGCAATGAGACTGGGGCAAGAAAATGGAGGCAGGGGAGGAAATTGGAAATTGCCAGGCAAGGGGACTGGGACTGGGGAAAATTGGACTGGGAATGTATGGGGCCCAGGTTGGAGCAGGTGATGTCAAGGGGAATGGGCAGAAGAGTCTGTGCCAGTAGAGAACACTCCCCTCTGAAGCCTGGCATGGAACCTAAGATTCCCAAGTGTGATGTTGCACTCCATATGTTTACGGAAATATGTTTGAGTGTGAATATAATGTAACTGGAATATGCTTTATGCAAAAGGTCTATTGTAAGGTATCATTACAAAGCTTATAATCTGAGTGTGTTCATCCTATTTGTATGTATGTATCATTCTTGTATCTAAAACTAGAAATATGAAATTAACTCTGAGGTCCTATTACAATTATGCAAAGTGTGGGCCATTAATGGCGGTTTAAAATCTTGATGGCACCCATTGACTAGGACAATTGGCTGTAGATGGTTTATTTACCTGCAAGCTGCCTTGCGGACGTGGGGGCCAGCCTGTAGGTAATGAAGAATGAGGTCTTACAGTTATATGACCATGTCACCTGTTACTGAAATCCATTTTAAACCTGGTGCTTTTCTATTTAGAAGGAAGAGTGGGAATCCAGAGAGAGACAAAGGATTCCTGCCTTGTGCCAAAGCTATAAAAGGGGGTGGAACAGAACAAAGGGGGCTGGCAGTCATGAGACATCCCCTATTTACCACCTGAGCTGGAACTAACAAGATCTGTACCAGGGGACAGGATTGAGCCCAGACTAAGAAGGAGTCTAGTCTGTGAAAGAACCTTATTGGAACATCTCTGAGGGTGAGATTTACCTGTATTCAGTTTCTTAAATGTATTAGGCTTAGATTTGCATGTTTTGTTTTATTTTGCTTGGTAACTTACCTTGTTCTGTTGTTATTACTTGGGGCCACTTAAATCCTACTTTTTATTCTTAATAAAATCACTTTTGTTTATTATTGAAGCTTTATACAGAGTAAAACAGATTTATTTGGGGTTTGGATCCCACTGGGAGCTGGGTGTCTGGGTGCTGGAGACAGGAGCACTTACTAAGCTGTTTTTAGTTAAGTCTGCAGCTTTGGGGGTGTGGTTCAGACCCTGGGTCTGTGTTGCAGCAGGCTTGCGTGTCTGGCTCAACAAGGCAGGGTTCTGGAGACCCAAACTGGCAGAGAAAACGGGCTCAGAGGTAGTCTCAGCACATCAGGTGACAGTCCCAGCGGTGTCTCTGTGACCGAACCCATCACACTGAGACTCACCGTTCCTCTGCTGTCGGCAAATATCTGTGAAACTCACCAGCAAAGCATATGTGTCAGCCCTCTACAGGGCTGGTCCACATAGAGAATGACAACCTACTATTGCTATCAGTTACTCTGGTGGCTGCAAGTGACACAGGTCTGTGTGGTGGATCTAAAGGTTCCAACTCTGCTGATGACCCATGGGGGTGTCAATACGATGCTCATGATGGAATTTTTGGGGTTTTTTTTCAGTTTGCTTTTTAAAAACCTAGGAAATTACATTTACAAAATACTTCTGTTTTTTTGGCCAAAATATTTTGATAAACCCCCAAGAGTTCCACAGAAAGCAGCCACTTTCCACAATGTTTTTGGTCAGAAACCCAATTTTCCATCAAAAACAGTTTTGGCAGAACATTTGGACTAGCCCTAGTTTGCAGGTATTCCCAGCCTGAGTCTGAGTGCAGTGGCGCAGCTTTCTGCAACTGGGACCATGTGGCCAATGCTATTAGCAGCATTAACTCAGGTCCAATGAGTTTATCAAACAGTAACCAATCTGTTCGCCATTGATATTTGCACTGAAAGTAGTTTGAGACAGAAAAGTAACCATGGAGGTGTTAATATACGTCTGTATACTGTACGTTGTATTCCAGAGTGTTATTCCAGTGCCTGGCTGCACAGAGGGACTCAGGAGAATAAAGAGGTGAGTTTTTCTCTCAGTAACTGTCAAATATTTGAAATAAACAACTTCAAGCAATAAAACTTCATTTGATTTGTATCTGCTTGCTCTGGCCACATCCTGTATTTACATGGTGCCATGGGAAACTATTTTTAAATGCTAAAGTTTAAATTAACACATGATCCTGAGGGCTAAATCTGTTCCAAATGATAACATTTCCACTGCAGTTTGTTTGCAGCACCTCAAGAAATGCAGCTGATTGGAGTGATTTATTTATTTCCCCCCAGGAAGTAAAATGCCTCAGCGGCTATGTGAAATCTGTACAAACAGGCTAGAGGAAAAGCAGCCAATGCAATGAGCACACCGTATCTGCAATCATGGAAACGTCTGATAAAACCTTTCTCATCTTATCACCTCCAATATAGGCTTTTGGTATATGTTGTAAAAAGGGAAGACTCTCTAGGGTGCTATCCTACATTAAAATGTTAGCAATGACCAGGCAGGACAGTCTAAAGAAAGTGATCCTTCAGCCCCAACTCATGGGCCCTTAGCCTGTAATGTCCTGTTAACTGGGGAGAAAAAGGGGCTTGAAAGGTGGAAGAAGGGTACAGAGGGTAGGGAACTGGGTGTGAGGAGATGCTGGGATGTGAAATGGGTGGTAGATAGTGTGTGGAAACCAGACTCATCCGCAAAGTTAAGAAGGACAGGTCCTTCAGTCCACGCCATTGTGCCTAGGCACTGTAAGGGGATTGGGATGTCTATGCATTTCAGTTTGTGTAAATGAGAAGGAAGTAAAATATGCCCACAAGAACATGGCATGGGGCAACCAATAAGTAGATTAACATTTGGAACAGTGATTAGCCCTCATTGTCCGGGCTGGAATGATGTATTGTATACTGTGTGTGGGCTGTTAACAATATTTCTGCCCCATGTCTAGAGGTCTTTGGAGTCGAACAAAAATGAAGGTAAAACATTTTTAAATTAAGGCAATAAGGCTTAATAAGCACCGGCCAAAATAGCCTTTACATTCCTCCAAAATGTCTGAGCCACTCTGCAGTCTTGGGGTGTGTGTGTGTGTGTGTGTGTGTGAGAGACAGTGTTCAGATGGAATCTCCCTCCTTGAGGAGGATAGAAATCTGAAGGCGTGTCAGATCATGCTCTTTTATCAGTTCTCTGAACGGCTTCACTTAGATGTTGCACAGTAGCAGTGTCAGAATCAGACAATTGTGCAATATGGTTGGATCACTTTCAAACATAAAATATATATGAAGTCAGCTTGACATGGACAGGGAAATACCCTCAGGGCTAATGAATAACTAGAGTTCACCAGTGATTAAAACCTACCCAGAAGAAATGATCAAAGTCACTTGGAGCAATGCCAGGAACCTCTGCGACTCAGAGCAGCTGATTCAGGAGCACCTTGTGATCAGTGGTATGAAAGGCAAATGATAGATCTGACATCGGCATGGAAAGCTGTCTTATGTCCATCACTTGACTATCATCCAGCACACAAACTAACACTGTCTGTTAGTACAGCATATGTACTGTGCTGGAAGTGGGTTCTTTTTTTATTATTTTTTTAAAGCTGTTTTTTTTTTTTTGCAGTTTGGTCAATTTTTCATTAGGTACATTTCTAATTCAAAAGTAAATATATGACCTGCCTCTGTAGTGATTAGCCAAGCAAATCAGCTTGGCCAATGCTAAATTTACTGACCATGTTTTGAACAGTCTCTGCTGAGGTGTAGTTTCTAATGTTGTTTCCCCCCCACCCCCCTGCGTTTCAAAATGAAATATAAGTGTCTCTTGAATTCCCCAGCACCAAAGAGTAAAACTGTTTGAAAGAGCAGAGGCAATCTGCCAGGGGTCTTGTATAGGGCCTGCTATATTGCTGGTGGTGCTGGCAGTCATTTTCTGAGAAACAATAGAAACAAAAAGTTCTATGGGTGGCAACTGAGCTAGAAAATCTACAGGGCACAGACGATTCATTACGGATGTTGTGAATGCTGATCCCATCAGCAGGTGTTTCTGCTGTAATAGCTCCAGAGCCCAATCCAGCTGAAAGTCTCCATTCCCTTCAGAAGACTCTGGCTAATTTGGGGTCTGCCAACCCATGCCCTGTGGAAATAAAAAGCTCCACAAACAGAGCGCTGCCCAGTGAACACATGAATGAGCTACTGGTCTCTGTTATTCCAGTACTCCTAATCCTGTCAATCCATCTGGGATGGCTCTTCCATCCTGCTTGGGCTGCATGCCCCATCAGAATGACTGAAGCCTTTGCTATTGCACCTTTGCAAGGTGAATGATTTTGGGGTGGTTTATGGGCCAGAATCATTTAAAAAAATTATACGTGGGAGCTGGAAATGAGAGATCTTTTTTTCTCCTTTCCCTGCCATCGTGAGTGCTCTCTGCTGTGGCTGAGTCACTTGTGGACCCATTGTCTTTTGTGTGAGGCTGATCTAAGCTCCCCACTACAATTGCCTTAGTTCTGAGTGGGGCTGCATGGCCCTTTCATTATCTTGCTATTGATGAGCACGGCTTCCAGCTAGGGAGAGCATATTTGGGGTTACGACAGCTCTTGTGAAATTCCTTCTCGGACAGATCTGTGATGTCAGGCCTGATTGCAACGTCGTGATCAGGCATTCCACCCTCAGAGAGAGAGCAACCCAGTTACTGGTAGGGTTACCATATTCTGTGCCTCCAAATGGAGGACACTCCACGGCCCACGGCCCCGCCCCCAGCCCCGCCCACACCCCCGCCCCAACCCCGCCCCCTCCTCAAAGTCTCCACCCCCTCCCCTGCTTCCCGCGAACATTTGATTCGCGGGAAGCCTGAAGCAGGTAAGGAGGGTGTGGGGGGAGGAGGCGCGGCCCAGGCTGGCCCCCCCGGCGTTTCCAGCCTGGGTCGGCTCGGGCCCTGGGGTGCCGGCCCCGGCCCCCGGCCGACCACCCCCGGCCCGCCCAGCACTGCCTGCCCCCGGCGGCCCGGCGCACCCCCCGGCTCCCCACCCCGCGGGCCCGGCTCCCTGGCTCCCCGCGGGCCCGGCTCCCCGCGGGCCTGGCTGACCGGCTCCCCGCGGGCCCGACTCCCCGCGAGCCCGGCTCCCCGCCGGCCCGGCTGACCGGCTCCCCGGACCCCGGCCCGGCACCGCGCCCCCGGCTCCCCGTCCGGCCCCGCGCCCGGCCCGGCACTGTGACCCTGGCCCGGCACTGCGCCCCTGGTTCCCGGCACCATGCCCCCGGCCCCGCACCGGCCCCACACCGCCGGCCCCGGCCGAGCACCACCGAGCCCTCCCGATTTTTCCCGGACATGCCCGGCTTTTGGGGATTTCCCCCCGGACGGGGATTTGAGCCCCCAAAAGCCGGACATGTCCGGGAAAATCCGGACGTATGGTAACCCTAGTTACTGGTGGGTTGTCGAAGGAAGCAGCAGCTGAAGGAGTATCTCTTCTTGGAACAGGGAGCAGCTATGGAGTCAGTTTTGCACAGGAAAAGGTCCTAGTCTATACAAAAAGTTAAATTATTCTGCTGCCAATGCTGATGCATCCATATAGAGTTACAGGGCCCAAAAGATGGGTTCTTCCTGTCAGCTGCTCAGGAAAATGCAACATTGGAAACATCTCTGCTGTTAATGATTTGTAGACAGTATATTTGCTACTTGGTACCCTTGCTGCCACCTTTTTGCTCGCTGTTTTTGTGGAATGTGATTTTTAAGTGCTCACACTTCATTTTCATAACTGGAGCCAAACTAAAATAGGCAGCTAAGTCTAATTATGCAAACTCTTCTTGTATGCATAATTACCATTTTCCTAGCAGGAGGTAAGGGAAGCAATTTTTTGCTTTCTCATCTTCTTATTTAGGACTCAATTAATGAAAGCTGATTGTCCCACCATAATTTTACTTGTTTGCATAATTTACATTCTTTTTTAGCATAAATTAATATTTTTTCCTGCTCCATTAGAGCCTTTCAGCATTGAACATAAAGAGACCCTGACAATCAGACAACGTCTTCCTGAGTCACTTGTGGACCCATTGTCTTTTGTGTGAGGCTGATCTAAGCTCTTTCTGTTCATTGAGTGTTTAAATCGCTAGTCAGGTTTCACTGTCTACTCATAGGGTAATGGTAGGTCTGGGCACTGCATGGGTACACAAGGTTTGGGGTGAGGTCAGAAGAAGCCTTTTGCACCAACCCTGGGTCTAGACACAATGCTCCCCTGATGTCACAGCCAGGACGTGGGAGGTCTGACGTAGTGGTTGGAGTGGGAGTCAAGAACCAGGCCAGGTCAGATACTAGGCGATCACAGTCTGAGATATGCCAGAGGGGGGCAGACCAAGAGTCAGCTGTCAGGCGGTAGCCTGTCAGTTTACCAGGAGACCAGAGCCCAGCAGTAGGAGCAGGAGCAGGTAGTGCAAGGGAGGCTCTCCTAAGCAGCTTTAGGAAGCACTGCTCTAGCATCAGGCACAGTGTCACCTGGACTGCCCACTGGGGAGATGTATTTCCCACAAAGCAGGGCTCTGTCTTTGTCTTAAATGAGCCTGCTGTCTGTTTCCTTTTCTGGTTCTCCAGTGCTGGTCCCATGCAGATGTATTGGGGTTTCCAATCCTAAGAACTGCAATGGAGAATTAGTAAAAGAAAAGAGAAAAGACCTGTGACTGGTGTGTTGTCAGGGTGCAATGCCCAGATTTCCATCCAGTTTAGTCTTATATATGTAGTAATTCTCTTTTTTTAATCTGGCTCCTGTCATTCCTGTGATTCTCAATTCACAAAATCCCAAATTTTCTCAACTTGAAGTGCTTCAGAAGTAACACTTCTTGCAGATGTATCCCACAGCGGGGATGTTGCTGTCTAGGAAACTACAGCTTGAACACAGCACTCACTTTATCTGCCCATTTTCTGTTTTTCCCAGAAACAATCATTAGAGGTCAGAGTCCTTTAGTAAAATCTGTAAGATTTTCTGTCATAAAGACATTACCTGCTCCTCTCCTTTGACCAAAATAGATGTGTAATGTCACTTTCAATAAATTCCACTGGTGTCTGCTTCTCTCTCAAGCCACAGAAGCACTCCATCAAGCAAAAACAGAACAAAAAGTGATTGGGCTCAGATCAGGTGTATATCTCCTTGCTTTGCACACGCAAAATTCTGCTCCCACAAAACCCTAAACGTGGTGAGATTATTGCTGTTACAGAAAATGGCAGTTAAACTGCCAGTTAAGGGCATCAATCTCTGTGTAGCTTGAAAGCTTGTCTCTTTCACCCACAGAAGTTGGTCCAATAAAAGATACCACCTCACCCACCTTGTCTTCCTAATATCCTGCGATCAACATGGCTACGCCACCACTGTGGGCTAGTCCGTGATTAAGCACTAGGCCTACTAGTGCTTAATCATTAGCAAAGAGCAGGCTTTCATCTGCCACAGTCTTATGGAAGCTGCCATTTCTACGCAGCTAGAAATGGGACAAATGAGTGGTGTTGAAGATCTATCAGCCAGCTGCAATAGAAAAGAAAATAAGCTGAGCTGAGGGAGAGGCAAAGGTAAGTGGAGTTAAGATGGAAGAGATGAGAAATCAACAGTTGTGAGGGAGGGCAATTAGGCTATGTTAGGGTGACCAGACAGCAAATGTGAAAAATTGGGATGGGGATGGGGGGTAATAGGAGCCTATATAAGAAAAAGACCCCAATATCGGGACTGTCCCTATAAAATTGGGACCTCTGGTCACCCTAGGCTATGTCTACACTGGCAATTTAACGACAAAACTTTTGTCTTTCAGAGGTGTTAACCCCCCTACCCCCTGAAAGACAAAAAAAAAAAAAAAGACAAGTGCCAATGTGAACAGCCCATTGTCGGCAGGAGCGCTCTCCTGCTGACAATGCAAACGCTGCTCGCTGGGGGTGGAAGTTTTCTGTTGGCAGGAGAGCCGACAAACAGCGGCTACACTGCGCAGCTTTACAGGCACAGGGGTAGCAGCACAGCTATATTGCTAAAAGCTGTGTAGTGTAGACATAGCCTTCGAAATCAACTGAGAGAGAGGAATCCGTTAGGAAGGCTGATCAGTCAATTGCTAGGAAGGCTGTGAACTCCACCTCAATGCCCATAATTTATCATATCTTCCTGACAGCTCACCCCTGAAAGATGCTGAGCGCACCTACTTCTAGGTCTAGGGTTCTCAACTCTTATTGACTTTATTGGCACCTTGTGGGATTGGGCCTTTAGTGTGTGGGAGCAATGCTCACTCCTGCACCAAAGTACTGTAGGAAGGGACAGGGGAGGGTAAGATTGGAAATCTGGGACGGGGTGAGTTTAAACAAGCGTCAGCCTCTGGAATTGGAAACAAGTTTCTCTCTCCTCCCATCCCCATATTAAATCTCTGTAACTTCCCCAGTGATCTCTCCAACAGATCCCCAGGGAGCACGATAAACATTGGTTGGGTTTGTTTTGTTTTGCAAAACTACCTGCAAGATCAATGTGCCTTTTTTTCTTCTCTTTTTTTTTTGCTGAAGTTAGAAGTAGGTCAAGCAGGAAGTAGGCATTGAGTGACTAGTACATGTAGGTGCTGGCCTATC
The DNA here is from genome assembly GCF_027887155.1 of Malaclemys terrapin pileata. NCBI lineage: Eukaryota > Metazoa > Chordata > Testudines > Emydidae > Malaclemys > Malaclemys terrapin. The sequence continues at coordinate 28,201,333 of NC_071515.1, read as the reverse complement.
TCCAGGTTAATGCTCTTTTCTTGACTAAGCCCCATGCAGCTTCCTTTTGATTAAGAAAAAGAAAGTGCATTGTTTGCAGCAAAGAAAAGAAACCACTAAGATTTCCTTTAACAAAAGTGGTGCAGTTTTAATACAGTTTCTGTCTAGCCATACACACCTATATCATAACCACACCCTTTACTTGTTCATAGCTTTGCACTCTTGTATTTAGCAAGATCATCAACTCTTAAGTGAGATTATGTTCTATCAGTGCACTGTATTTCTTGCCATTACTCAATAAGTCTGCATAAGACAGAGTTGTTGCTTTGCTAATGGAGATAAATTACGTTCAAGAATATTTGGGCAGCGATTGTTTTGTGGTTTATTCCGTCTCTGGAGATCTGGATCCAGGACTATCTTAGGTCACAGGGGGAATTAAGTGGGTCACAATCAGGGCTCCAAGGTGCTTAATGGAATTAGGACCTCAACTTCCTATTCAATGGGAGCGGAACGCTGCATTCACGTAGATTCTTTTGAAAATCCCACTCCCGGGGTTATTTGTTTGCGTTAGAAAATTGCTAAGCTGTTGGAACGCAACACACTTTCAGCTCTCTACACCTGGCAGCAAAATGAAGTGGGCAGTACAGCAAAATCCACAGTCGCCCTTTTGAAGAAGCTTGTGGAACTAGAATAAAAGGGATGGATTGGCATTCGCTATGTGGGAGAAAGCTTATGCAACTCTTTCCCTCCCCGGTCTATAACAGAGCACTGTTAGATGATGACTTTCACAAGCATTCATAAAATCACTGCCCAATTAAAAACAAATAACTTTTTGTTGTTGTCTATCTGTGTATACCAGATCGAGTGTGAAATCAACCTTTTCAGGCTTAGATAATGCATAAAATCAAGGAGCGAGCGAGAGAGAATCTAGCATAATTTAGAAAAGCTCTTGTTAGGGCAGCAAGAAAGGAACAACAAAGTACACACAATTCCCTACTCCCAATCCATATGATAGCTTGACACACCAAGATGCCTCGCCTGCAAGGCTTATTTCTGTGAGCTAAATAAATAGTCAGATCTGGTCTGCTGCCAAAAATGCACAGGCTGAGAATTGCTGAAACATTCTTCTCTCTGTTTTCTATGCATGGTCAAGTAAAACAGCACAAGTAATATGTGGTGCCCCCAGCCAAGGTCATAGGAAAGAATTTAAAAAAGAAAACCAGCAACTTATTTTGGAAAATGCAAATGGAAAACCTGTTTTATCTCAGCATCTAAGCAGAGAACCGTTCACGTAGGAAACAGCAAAGGAAGCCAAATATGGAAATTGAGATTCCAGGGCCTTCGCCCTTTAGATATGTAGCCTTCTCCATGAGAGAGGAAGCATTTTTAGACACGGGCTGCCACAGCAAGCTCAGTGGAGTCATGCTTTTAAATTTAAATTAGTGAAGATATCCTATCTTCTAGAACTGGAAGGGACCTTGAAAGGTCATCGAGTCCAGCCCCCTGCCTTCACTAGCAGGACCAAGTACTGAGTTTTGCCCCAGACCCCTAAGTGGCCCCCTCAAGGATTGAACTCACAACCCTGGGTTTAGCAGGCCAATGCTCAAACCACTGAGCTATCCCTCCCCCCTGGTTCCTGCTCTGAACATCCCCTGGAGAGGGGCCAGGATGATCCTACGCAGATTCCAGGAGGGTTTCCAGGTGGCTGATGCGCCTTCATCCATTTTTGTCTAAATTGTGTTTCTTTCTCCAGAATGTTTCCATAATCTGCACTTTTCTGGCATCCGCACCATTAAAACTCTCCTTCAGGCCCGCATCATCTTCTATTTTGATTAGTGCAAACTTGGCTTTGGTCTCCCAAAGACCACTTCCAATTGTTTCAAAATGCACTTGCTTTTTAAAAAACCATCTTCCTTGCCCATCAGTCTGACCATGTCACTCCTCCCCTGCCTTTGAATTTCCATCCTACAAAGGTCCAGGCTTCTTGTGCTGACCTACATGGCCTTGCATGAACAGACTCTTCTCTACTTATCTGCTCTTGCCTGTTGTTTTGTCACCCTTACCAATGATGCCAGTCTTGAGTTCCTACTTTTCTCCTCCTCCCACAAACACCTCTGCTTTCTTCTGTGCTGCTTGGTATGCAAGGAAAGCCCTTCCCCAGCTAATCCGCAAGGACACTGCCCTCTCCTCCTTTAGCCGCTTTTGCTGTGATCCTTACACAAAATCAGCCAGCTGGTGATGACTGAGTTCTATGCAGTTGGGGAGAGTTCCTTTTCTTTTTTTAAATTAATCTCTAAATAACCCAAACCTCAGATGATTTAGATTATTAACGTAGAGGGTGGGTAAAATAAAAAAGGACTTAAAATCAAAAGTTGAACTGAACTATGAGGTGTGAATATGTTTGTGGGTTTTTTAACCCTTCCCCCTGCTGGTTCTGGTTGAAATGGTGCACTGTTCCCACAGAGCTTGTTGGCGTTGTATTTCAGACCCAGTCCAAAAATCACAAAGCCTTGCAAAAGGTACATCTTCCATGGTATCCTGACCTATTTTTAGATCACAGGTTCAAATAAACCATTAGCTGCTTATCGGGATTGAATAGAATCTTTGACGCTTTTGAACTTCTCCCATCGCTAGTGTGAAACCGATTTGAAAAAAAGAATATACACCTCTACCCCAATATAACGCTACCCGATAGAACATGAATTCGGATATAACACAGTAAAGCAGTGCTTTGGGGAGGGTGGGGCTGCGCACGCCGGTGGATCAAAGCAATTTCGATATAACGCGGTTTCACCTACAACGCAGTAAGATTTTTTGGCTCCTGAAGACAGTGTTATATCAAGGTAGAGGTGTATCTCTCTAGCTCTGCTCAATATGGGCTTGACTCTGCAATGTGTTGAGCACTTCTTGTGAGGTGCTGACTGCCATCAACTCACATTGACTTCAGTGTTAGTTGAGGGTGTTCAGAAGCTCTGAGGAGCACTCAGTATACCAAGCGTTCATTTCTTTGAGGTGCTGAATGGCTCGACTACCATTGACTCGAGTAGGAGTTGTGGTACCCAGAACTAACAATGGCAGGTTTGGGCCCTAAAGCATTGAACATACAAGTGGAAATGAGCATTCTCACTAGGGATCCAGAATTGCACATCTGAAACCAGCCTGTGTTTGCCAAATGATCTGCATTTTTGTATAGCCAGTGTAATGGACTCTTGTTTTTATTTATTATTGTGTTAGGCAGACTTTGTGCAATTGATGTAAAGCAATGTGCTTTAAACTATCTTGCTGATAGTTGAGCTATTTTGTCCCAAGAAGTTTTGGTGTTTCCTCCGGTGGGAGGGGTAGAGTCAGTAGGAAAAAAAAATTCTTGCTCACAAAGCAAAATACATTTGTGGAATTAAAAAATGGTGTTCCTAAGAAGTCAATGTGTACATTAAACTTGCCTGGGGTCAGGGTGAATGTACGTTACCACCAATGTGGATTTTCAACATCCTGTATAATTTATCTATTCAGCAGAAGGGAGTCATTGCCAAAGTGACCTGTACATGATTTTAAAAAAGTACCTGTGCAATATTGAACTCTGCCACACTCATACTTAGAGGGTAGTAAAGCTTATTATAAATATCATTTTTACGGGCAAAAAGTCGTCTTTTTATGAGATAATATTTTTTCCTCCGTGTATTTTTTTTTTAAATATACAAACCTGTTTCATTTTGAAATTGTCCCCCTGCATACATTGTGTATATTTTGGAAGCATGCTGCGCCTCTCCTGAACCCCTGCTGACACTATACAATATTAAACAGCTTTAAAAGCCATATGTTAGGATTATTAAAAACAGAGCAAAACTCCTGGAACTAACAAGTGTGTCTGCTGTGTGCAATCTCAAGAGCTTGATTTTGTGTTGTAGCCCTCCTTACCGTTTGATTGTATTAGGCCTTGATCATATGAGGTGCTGAGTCCCCTAATCTCCTATTGCACTCCAGTTCACGAGTACTAAATTAACACAAAATGCAAATGACTGGGGGGTGGGAAGTAGATTGCAACATTTTATTGATAGGCTTCACCAGCCACTTTTTAAACTAGAAGTTACTAGATTCCGGGGGTGGAAGGTCAAAGGGCTGAGGTGTCTTAATAGTTCAGAAGCCTGCTTTGAAAATGACCTTAGGGAAGAGCATTTAAGCATTTTTAATAACGACGTACGTGTCAGTACCTACGAGTACGATTTATGCTGTTGGGTGCCTGCAGGGATTCAAGACTTAAAGGACCCAATTCTGCCTGTTTTACAGAGGTGCAACTCAATGCCAGTATGGGAACGGAAGACACAACTGGGCCAGTGTAACCACACTTAGTCTGAAAACATCCTGTTTTTATAAATTATTTGGACTTCCTTAATGCTGTGTTCACTTCTGTATAAATAATCTACCCCAGTCTATCTGATAGGTACAAAAAAGGATGGGGGACCTGGTGATTGCGAATTGTGGCCTCACTGAAGTCTATGGAAGTTTTACCGTCGACTTCAGTGGAGCCAGGATTTCATCCCCAGTCTTTGAGCTTCTGCTTCTCTCAAGACGCATTAACGTACATTGGCGGGGGGCGGGAAGTAGATTGCAACATTTTATTGATAGGCTTCACCAGCCACTTTTTAAACTAGAAGTTACTAGAACAGGGTTTTCTTCACTTTGCTCCTGTTTGTTATTGCCACCCGTGTTCACTGTCAGTGGCTTGATGCCATTCAGGATGTCCTGGTATTTTGTGGGGAAAGAGCACAAGATGATAAGGTTTTAAGGAAAGAATCTGACTTTAAGCCTTTCGTGCTGATGTAGAGGCTGGAAGTGGAGAGATGTAAACAGGCATATCCTAGCCAGGACAGCAGAGATTTGGAAGGGAAATTGTGAAGTGTTTAAAGGACTGTGATTTTCAACAAGTATTATTTCTATTAGGATTGTTAAAAGTACAAGTATGTTGTGATAGTGACTCATGTACTTGCTCAGTTACTGTTGCTGTGATGTTACTTGCTCTTTAAAGTGGCATAATGCTCTGGCAAAAACAAAAATAGCTCAAGAAAGCAGTTTCTCGGTATATCTACACAGGCCAAAAAAACAAGTGAAACCCACAGAGAGTCTGTCTGTGCTATGACAACCTCTGTGTCAAGGAACCTGGTTACAATGTGATTGTCTCCAGTACAGCAATGAAACATTGTTCATCTCCCAGCACAGAAAGAATTTAGATGTGCTTGGATTGTGTGACTCAGCCCAGATATGTCCAAGATAAAATCAGTTAAATCCCTTTTACACTGCAAGAATTAACTGTTAGGAGACACGTTGCAGCTCAGTCTCTCAAGATGTTTTATGTAGTGTAAATGGGAAGACTCAGTCTTCCTTAGCGACCTTATCCAAAGTGTACTGAAGTCAATGGAAGACATCAGAACAAACTCTAGGTCTCTAAGGGTACATCTACACTACAGGGGGGAGTCGATTTAAGATACGCAAATTCAGCTACGTGAATAGCGTAGCTGAATTCGACGTATCGCAGCCGACTTACCCCGCTGTGAGGACGGCGGCAAAATCGATTTCTGCGGCTTTCTGTCGACGGTGCTTACTCCCACCTCCGCTGGTGGAGTAAGAGCGCCGATTCGGGGATCGGTTGTCGCGTCCCAACGGGACACGATAAATAGATCCCCGAGAGGTCGATTTCTACCCGCCGATTCAGGCGGGTAGTGTAGACCTAGCCTAAGAGACAAGGCATTGCACAGTTAAATACTGGGTTTCCAAGCATACGGTGTAGGGCTTCAGCATCCCCTTACCAAATGATATACAAAAGGTTAAAAGGGAGTATCATACACATCTTGCATTGAAACGGATGCTGATAAGGAGAAAAAGAAAAAATTCCAAGCATGCAAGAACAGGGGTATGGGGTATGTGCACTTGTAACCTTGGCAGCATGACAGGAAAGATGTGCTTCAAATAGCAAGCAAAAATCACACAGTAACTTTAAAATGGGGCAGCAGTTTTTGAAAAAATTGCTTTGGCTGTAAGCGAACGTGTGTCTCTTGGCTTACTGTTGGCTAATAATATTTTAAACATTTCCAACTTGTCTTTGAATGTATATCTCACCTGAAGTGAAAAGAGGAAGGTGAAGTACAATTTTTAATATCTGTTGCTGTTTTTTGTGTGGAAACCATTTTATGTTCACCTGGATTAGCAGAGCAACTGTAAAAGAAAGAAAACAATTAATGAAAAAGAGTAAGCTTGTGCAGAAAACAGAAAATTGGTGAAATACACACAAACCAAAGGATCCACAATTGTCTCACATCAGCAGCTTTTCAGTGTCTTCTACGTGTAGGTCAGAAACACATACAGTTGTCTGAAACTAACCAACCTAGTAAACTCAAACTTGTTGAAAATCTTACTTGAATTTTAGCATATGCCAACTATCATTGGATCCTTTTTGGACTACTGGAAGATGGTTTTTAGAAATATGAAATATGGGCAGACATTTAAAAAATTTCTATTTTCATGCAACCATATTATTCAGTGTGTTTGACATGCCAGCTAAATCTGACTCCCCTTTCCTTCCATTAAAAAAAAAAAAAAAAACCCACAACCACCTCATTGTGGACTGACTTTAAAAAGAATTTCAACAGTTGCTAGGAAGGTAATGAGCAAAAATCACATGATTCTGCTTTCATATATCATAAATTTGAAGAATATTCTTTCTGAGGAAAAGCTTAGCGGTTAAAAAGAGCTAAAATTGGATTCCTCTGAGACACTGCGGGAGGTCGAAGGGGTGAGGTGTCTTAATAGTTCAGAAGCCTGCTTTGAAAATGAGCTTAGGGAAGAGCATTTAAGCATTTTTAATAACTGCTTAAAAGTAATAGATGAACATTAGAAGGTGCTGACAAGTTTGAACCAAGTGCCCCAAAAGTTCAGACTGTGGTATTTCTGACTGTGATATAAGGGTGTATCTAATTTCCTCCAAACTATACTGAACCTTCCCCCCATCCCCCATCCCCAACTCTATATACAGACTTAAGTTACTGCTAAAATCTTTTTAATTTCCACTGGCAAGTAATTAACATTACCTTGGTATTTGCAGTATTCTCTATACTAAGTATGGAAAATACAATGGTACTGTTAATTAGGCAACAGGCCAAATTGTAAAGATCTTAGCAGTAACCATCATATACCTGCCAACTTTTGAAAATCTCAACAACCCGAGATTGACATGGGTGAAATCCTGGCAAGACCTTGGCTTCAAACCAGCCACCTCTGCTTAGTGTGACAAAGGAGCAGCTCTAACTGGCCAGGAGATGGAACTGATACATAGAGGCAAAGCAGAGCCAAATATATTCATCAGAGCCAATTGAACACATGCATGTACTCCCATAAGGGTAAGCTTGTTAAAGAGTACTGCAGTTGTGTTCTGAATAGTCTCACAGCAGGAGTACTGAAAATAGGGCACTATTTGCATCTGTTAATTCCGGACAATTATTGCCATTGGCCAGGAAGATAAGTAAGTGGGTCTTACTGGAGGTAAATTGATGTGTAAGTGACCGTGGTGAATGGGGTGGAATAACCCAACAAAATGGCACAAACAAATTGGGCTCTAGATGAGCATTAATTCCATTTCTATCTTGTTACTCTTATTTGAGTTCTGCCACAACCGGACACACAGCCAGGGCTGTTAAAGTCAGCTAATCATCACAATCTGCGACGTACGTGTCAGTACCTACGAGTACGATTTATGCTGTTGGGTGCCTGCAGGGATTCAAGACTTAAAGGACCCAATTCTGCCTGTTTTACAGAGGTGCAACTCAATGCCAGTATGGGAACGGAAGACACAACTGGGCCAGTGTAACCACACTTAGTCTGAAAACATCCTGTTTTTATAAATTATTTAGACTTCCTTAATGCTGTGTTCACTTCTGTATAAATAATCTACCCCAGTCTATCTGATAGGTACAAAAAAGGATGGGGGACCTGGTGATTGCGAATCGTGGCCTCACTGAAGTCTATGGAAGTTTTACCATCGACTTCAGTGGAGCCAGGATTTCATCCCCAGTCTTTGAGCTTCTGCTTCTCTCAAGATGCATTAATGTGCGTTGGCCAGAGACTTCTCCTAAATGTGATTAGTCCAAGTTTAAAAGTTTTCTTTAGAGTCTAGCCTATGGCTGCAGTACATTTCAAACATTTGATTTGATTACTTTAACACAGCACTTCGGGCGATTCACTTCAGTGATAATGCGCCCACGTAAATGGCTGCTGTGTTATCTGCTGTATTGCAGATAAAAGAGCATATCTACAAACATGAGGGGAGAAAATGATTATTGCTTACTGAATTCAAAGGCATCCCTCTCCCTTAGTTTTAAAGACATCATCCGTAGGGTTTATAAAGGCAGGAAGAATTTAAATTTGAAAATGTGCAAGTTCAACATAGATCTGGGAAGATTAATTCATAATGGGCAAAATCTTGATCTTTAATGTATATGAGCAATTCCCACTGAAGTCAATGAGTACCTCATGTACAGCCAGTTTGGCTCATTGTCTCTCTATCAAGACAGAAATCATCTGCTTGTACCTTTTCTACATGGTTCTCTAATTCTAACACGTTATGCCAGTCTGTCCAGAAGAGGGCGCACACAGAAAACAGGCCTTAGATCAGGGGTTCTCAAACTGGGGGTCGGGACCCCTCAGGGAGTTGTGAGGTTATTATATGGGGGGTCACAAGCTATCAGCCTCCACCCCAAACCCCGCTTTGCATCCAGCATTTATAATGGTGTTAAATATATAAAAAGTGTTAATTTATAAGGGAGGTCCCACTCAGAGGCTTGCTCTGTGAAAGGGGTCACCAGTGCAAAAGTTTGAGAACCACTGCCTTAGATGGACCATTATAAGCAAATGAAAAGAGGCCTGTCTTGGTTTTTTTTCATTCAAGGAAATCTAAAGACACAAATATCAGAAGCATATAAGCATGACTGCAGTTAGATTTCAGATTTAAGTATTTTATAATGTACTAGATCTTCAGTGTGTGTATACGTGTTGAATTTCCAGAACTAGAATGTTTTAATGCAAATTTGGTTTAATTATTTCTAGAGATGGACAGGAACCTGAACCCTAGATCCAATTACCTCCAGACTTTGAGGAGTTCAAAATGTGAATAAAGTTTTGTGGTTTGAGCCCATCTCTAATTGTTTCTAAGTGATATTTCTCATGTTTTGTTTAGGACCAGCAAAAACGTTGCAGTTGACTTTGCTTACTGCTGACTTCTTATCCTGTTAAATTGTCAATTAAGCTTATAGGATAATAGGGGGTGTATGCATGTGCCTATCTATGGCACATGCATACACCCCCTATTATCCTGTTATCCTGTTTAACGGCTTCCAAGCTTATTGATGGATCTTGGTAAGGTGGTGGTGGAACTGGCTCTTATATAGCCTTAGTTTTCATTCAGCTGATGGTAAGGCCAAAGTTAGGAGCTGCCACAGCAAAATGGCTTGTAAGATCTTGTAGTGCTGCTTCAGTATGTGTCACCAAGGCACACTTTTCAGTGTAGAGCAGTTCCTGGAAAAATGCTTCAATCACCTTGGATATGTAGCTGAGAGAGATTAAAAAGCTTGCCAGTGCAAAAACGTCTAAGATACTGTTTGCATAGCTATGCAGGGCTTCCTCTACCATCATAGCCAAGAATAGACCAAAAAAGGCTAGGAGCAAGAACTATCCTGGCTTCACCCGATTTGTGATTGGAAATGGGTCTGTTAGATCACCATCAACGCTACTTCTTCCAATCGTGCCTTTATGGAATTGCCAAACAATGTTAATCATTTTATCTGGACATCCAAACATAGTGAGCAATTTCCAGAGAGTAGTGCAGAGCTAGTGGATATTCCAGCAGAGCAGAAGGTATCTGGATAATGTCTTGGCTTCTCCCAGACCTGCTAAGACCAAGGAAAGAAGATGGGGACAACAGGAGTCACGGCTATGCAAAGCTTCTTTTCAATTTCCCTGTGCTGTGTACACAACCCAGACTTAGTCAGGAATGAATTTTCAGCCTGACTGCAAGCACATTAGAAAAAGAAACATCATTGGAAGGACGCAGAAAAGTGCATGTTGCTGCACCCACACAATAATCACTTGGCAAATTCAGCCCAGAAAGATGAGGCTAGAATTGCTGCACATTGCTTGCATGTTCTTCTTAATATTGTCATTTCGAATTAGGGTTAGTGTGGCCGCAATTGGATGGTATTGGCCTCCGGGAACTATCCCACGGTGCACCATTGTGACTGCTCTGGACAGCAATCTGAACTCGGATGCACTGGCCAGGTAGACAGGAAAAGCCCCGCGAACATTTGAATTTCATTTCCTGTTTGCCCAGCACAGGAGAGCACAGGTGACCACAGAGAGCTCATCAGCACAGGTAACCATGCAGGCCGATAATTGAAAAAGAGCACCAGCATGGACCATATGGGAGGTACTGGATCCGATCGCTATATGGGGAGAGGATTCAGTGCTAGCAGAACTTCGTTCAAAAAGACGAAATGCCAAAACTTTTGAAAAAATCTCCAAGGGCATGATGGAGAGAGGTCACAATAGGGACTCAGAGCAGTGCTGCGTGAATGTCAAGGAGCTCAGACAAGCCTATCAGAAAACAAAGGAGGCAAACAGTCGCTCCGGGTCAGAGCCGCAGACATGCCGCTTCTACGCTGAGCTGCATGCAATTCTAGGGGGGGCCGCCACCACTACCCCACCTCTGACCGTGGATTCCGAGGCGGGGGTAATCTCATCAGCCACACCTGAGGATTCTGTGGACGGGGAAGAGGAGGAGGAGGATGAGCTTGCGGAGAGCACACAGCACTTTGTTCTCCCTAACAGCCAGGATCTTTTTTTCAGCCTGACTGACGTACCCTCCCAAGCCAGTACCCAAGACCATGACCCCATGGAAGGGACCTCAGGTGAGTTTACCTTTTAAAATATAAAACATGGTTTAAAAGCAAGCATTTTTTAATGATTAATTTGCCCTGAGGACTTGGGATGCATTCGCAGCCAGTACAGCTACTGGAAAAGTCTGTTAACGTGTCTGGGGATGGAGCGGAAATCCTCCAGGGACATCTCCATGAAGCTCTCCTGGAGGTACTCCAAAAGCCTTTGCAGAAGGTTTCTGGGCAGTGCAGCCTTATTCCGTCCTCCATGGTAGGACACTTGACCACGCCATGCTAGTAGCAAGTAATCTGGTATCATTGCATGACAAAGCCTGGCAGCATATGGTCCCGGTGTTTGCTGACATTCAAGCAATATCCGTTCTTTATCTCGCTGTGTAATCCTCAAGAGAGTGATATCGCTCATGGTAACCTGGTTGAAATACGGGAATTTAATTAAGGGGACAGGGGTGGCCCTTCCTACTGGGCTGTTTGCCTGTGACTGAAAATAAATCCTTCCCTGTAGTAAGCCAAGCGTGGGGGGAGAGGGGAGAATTGGCACTGAGCTTTTCACGTGTGGCTAGCAGGGATCCTCCCTGATACCAGCCACGTGGTGGGGGGAGGGATAAAGCGATCATCCCAGAGAATTGGATGGCGGGGGGTTAGTTTGTTTTCTGCTGCTGAAGGTTAACAGGAAAACTGCAGCCCTCAATGAGCTTTGCTTGGTATGTGGGAAAGGAAAGCGCAGAAGCCGAAAGACAGTGGCTTACCATGGCCGCATGCAAGCCGAATTCTGTTGCCCAGACCTGCGTCTGTGATCTCTAGCAGCAAAGCCACAGGCACTCAATATTAAGAGGCAAAATGCGACCTTGCACAGAAATTACATATGCTATGTAATGTGAATAGTGTTGGTCACCGTGAAAGAGTATAAGCATTGTTCTGTAAAATGTATCTTTTTTAAAATTTCTCTCCTTTTTTCCCTCCCTCCCTCCAGCAGCTGCAAATTTTTCAAGCCTCCTTCCTCCGTCCCGAAGGCTATCTCAGATAAGGCATCAGAAAAAGAGGACGCGAGATGAGATGTTTGCGGAAATCATGTAATCCACCCGCAATGAAAGAGCTCATCTGAATGAGTGGAAGGACACGGTTTCAAAGTATAGGAAAGAAGCCAGTGAATGTGAGGACAGGAGGGACCAACGTGAGGACAGGCGGGACCAACGTGAGGAGAAGAGAGATGCTCGAGATGAGAGGTGGCGGCAGGAAGATCAGAGTAGGCAGAATGCAATGCTGGGGCTGCTACGTGAGCAAACAGACATGCTCCAGCATCTGGTGGAGCTTCAGGAACGGCAGCAGGATCACAGACTGCTGCTGCAGCCCCTGTATAACCACCCTCCCCGCTCACCATGTTCCATAGCCTCCTCACCCAGACGTGTAAGAACGTGGGGGGGAGATGGGGAGAGGCTCCGTGCACCCTCCCATTCCACCCCAGTGGACAGCCCAAGCAAAAGGCTGTCATTATTTTAACCTTTTTTTTAGTGGCCTTTTCCTTCCCTCCGATCCTCCTCCCAAACTCCACCCAGGCTACCTTCTCAGTTCTCTCCCTCTTTTTATAATCAAGTAATAAAGAATAAATGATTTTTAAACGATAGTGACTTTATTTCCTTTGAAAGCAAGCTGTGATCGAAGTGGGAGGGTGGGTTGCCTACAGAGAATGAGTCAATAAAGGGGGCGGGTTTTCATCAAGGAGAAACAAACAGAATTTTCACACGGTAGCCTGGCCAGTCATGAAACTGGTTTTCAAAGCTTCTCTGATGCGCTGCACTTCCTGGTGTGCTCTTCTAATTGCCCTGGTGTCTGGCTGCGCGTAGTCAGCAGCCAGGTGATTTGCCTCAGCCTCCCACCCCGCCATAGAGGTCTCCCCCTTACTCTCACAGAGATTGTGGAGCACACAGCAAGCAGCAATAACAATGGGGATATTGGTTTGGCTGAGGTCTGAGCGAGTCAGTAAAGTGTGCCAGCGACCTTTTAAATGGCCAAATGCACGTTCCACCACCATTCTGCACTTGCTCAGCCTGTAGTTGAACAGGTCCTGACTACTGTCCAGGCTGCCTGTGTACGGCTTCATGAGCCATGGCATTAAGGGGTAGGCTGGCTCCCCAAGGATAACTATAGGCATTTCAACATACCCAACAGTTATTTTCTGGTCCAGGAAGTAAGTCCCTTGCTGCAGTCGTTTAAACAGAGTAGTGTTCCTGAAGACGCGAGCGTCATGAACCCTTCCTGGCCAGCCCACGTTGATGTTGGTGAAACGTCCCCTGTGATCCACCAGTGCTTGCAGCACCATTGAAAAGTAACCCTTGCGGTTTATGTACTGGGTACCCTGGTGCTCCGGTGCCAAGATAGGTATATGGGTTCCATTTAGCGCCCCACCACAGTTAGGGAATCCCATTGCAGCAAAGCCATCCACTATGGCCTGCTCATTTCCCAGAGTCACTAGCTTTCGTAGCAGCAGCTCAGTGATTGCTTTGGCTACTTGCATGACAGCAGCCCGCACAGTAGATTTGCCCACTCCAAATTGATTCCCGACTGACTGGTAGCTGTCTGGTGTTGCAAGCTTCCACAGGGCTATCGCCACTCGCTTCTCAACTGTGAGGGTTGCTCTCATCCTGGTATTCTGGCACTTCAGGGCAGGGGAAAGCAAGTCACAAAGTTCCATGAAAGTGCCCTTACGCATGCGAAAGTTTCACAGCCATTGGGAATCATCCCACACCTGCAACACTATGTGGTCCCACCAGTCTGTGCTTGTTTCCTGGGCCCAGAATCGGTGTTTCACGGATAGAACCTGCCCCATCAACAACATGATCTCCAAAGCGCCGGGACCTGCAGTTTGAGAGAAGTCTGTGTCCGTGTCCATGTCCATGTCCTCATCACTCTTGTTGCCGCGCTGCCATCGCCGCCTCCTCCTTGCCTTGTTTTTCTGGTCCTGGTTCAGCATAAACTGCACGATAATGCACGAGGTGTTTACAATGTTCATGACTGCTGTCTTGAGCTGAGCAGGCTCCATGTTTGCCGTGGTATGGAGTCTGCTGTGTTCACCCAGGAAAAAAGGCACGAAACAGTTGTCTGCAGTTGCTTTCATGGAGGGAGGGGTGAGGCTGTACCCAGAACCACCTGCGACAATGTGTTTTGCCCCATCAGGCACTGGAATCTGAACCCAGAATTCCAATGGGCGGGGGAGACTGTGGGAACTATGGGAGAGCTATGGGATAACTACCCATAGTGCAAGGCTCCAGAAATCGACGCTAGCCCTGGTACATGGACGCACACTGCCGAATTAATGTGCTTAGTGTGGCCGCATACATTCGACTTTATACAATCTGTTTCCAAAATTTAAATTCTGTAAATCCGGATTAATCCGTAGTGTAGACATACCTTTACATTCAGGGAGGGGAGTTTCTGTCAAAACAAATCAAAGTGAATTGACTTTCCAAGGCTTAGTATAGAAAATCCTATAAAAACTGCATGTTCAGTTATTTTTGTAATTTCATTTTTTAATGTTTTATGGTAAATATATACAGCAAGTTGCCTCAAGGCCTCCTTTATTCGTAAACTAGGATGCGTCTGAGCTTCACCTTGCATTTCTATAGGTTAGACTAGAATGAAAGCTAAGATTCAACAGAGAAATTATGGGTAAAAATTTCAAAAGCACCTAAGAGACTTAGGCCCTTAAGTCCCACTGAAAGTCAATGAGAGTTAGACTCCTAAATCTAGGCCCTTTTGAAAATTCTACCCTGTGTGCTGGTATTCTACAGTGCTGCTTACATCTTAGGGAAGATAGCTCCCTACAAAAGTTTCAATAGGATATAAGATGTTTTTGAGTTCAGCAATATAGTACTTTACTAGTTAGGTGGTGGTAGCGGTATACACTGGCCTTCTCTGTGAGCACCCCACAGCTTTGGATTTACTTTCCCCTCCCCCGTACCCATATCTATTAACTTTCAGGGCATATGGCTAAGTTCAACTTTGTTACACTGTGTTCCAAGACAGGGGTGGGCAAAAATTGTAAAGGGTCAGAGATTTTAATTTCTGGGTTTGCTGGTAGTGAGGTGTCTTGAATTGTTCTGCACTTTATTTATGTCCGGATTTACCCGGACATGTCCTCCTTTTGTGTGCTAAAAATAGTGTCCGGGGGGAATTTGTAAAGCACTCACAATGTCCGGGATTTCCCCCTCCCCTGGCAGAGCAGAGCGAGCGGCTGGGAGGGCTGCAGGAAAGTCCCGGGCTGGACTCCGGAGCAGCTTCCTCCTCCCACCCCCCCCTCCCTGCATTCTGAGCCGGCCGGCAGCTCCTCCTCCTGCAGCCCGCTCCGGCAGCCCTGTGCAGGGCCAGGGACCGGGTTTTGTTGTGCTGGGGAGCTCAGCCATGTGTCCGGCTGGCACAGAGCCCAACACCCTGTTCTGAGCAGCAGGGTAAGGGGGGGCAGGAGAAGGGGCAGGGAGGTTCTGGAGGGGGCAGTCAAGAAACGGGTGGGGGCTTTTGGAGGGGAGTGGAGAAAGTTTTGGGCAGTCAGGGTACAGGTAGGGGGTAGGGTCCTGGGGGGCAGTTGGGGGGGGGTCTTAGGAGGGGGCAGTTAGGGGACAAGGAACAGGGAGTCTTAGGTAGGGGGTGGGGTTCTGGAGGGCAGTTAGGAGCAGGGGTCCCAGGAGGGGGCAGTCAGGGGACAAGGAGCAGGGGGTAGGGGGCTGGGAGTTCTGGGGGGGAGCTGTCAGGGGGCAGGAGTGTGGAGAGGGATCGGAGCAGTCAGGGGACAGGGAGCAGAGGGGTTTAGATGGGTTGGGAGTTCTGGGGGGGGGCTGTCAGGGGGTGGGGAGTGGTTGGATGGGGCGTGGGAGTCCCAGGGGTCTGTCTGGGGGTGGGGGTGTGGATAAGGGTTGGGGCAGTCAGGGGACAAGAGGCAAGGAGGCTTAGATAGGGAGTGGAGTCCCGGGGGGCAGTTAGGGGCAGGGGTCCCAGGAGGGGGCAGTCAGGGGACAAGGAACGGGGGGAGGGTTGGGGGTTCTGGGGGGGCAGGAAGTGGGAGGGGCAGGGGCGGGGCTAGGGCGGGGCTAGGGCGGGGCTCCTCCCGTCCTCTTTTTTGCTTGTTGAAATATGGTAACCCTAATGTATGTGGGTTTTGATTTTGTTGTATTTTAAAGATATATGAAGGGCAGATGAATTAGCCTTTTTATAGGCCTGGTTTCCACTTAAAACTTGAGTCCACATATCTACAGTGATAGGTGTGAAAAATGCTAGAGTGATGCTGACCTAACACTTGCTGTAGACACAGCTAGGTTGACAGAAGACTGCTTCTGCCAATTTAGCTACCATCTCCTGGGGAAGTGGAATTCCTACAGCAGTGGAAAAAACCTCTTTCGTCACGGTCGTCTGTGTCTACACTACAGAATTATAGTGGCATTAACTACGGTGCAGTAGCTATGCTACTATAGAGCCTGTTGTGTGTACATGACCTTAATGTGTACACAAATCTAAATAAATAATACAAAGTGATGGGAGTCAGAGGAAGAGGAGATTAGTAAATAGAGTTTTTTAAGGAGCAGGGTTTAAAAATCCAGACAGCCAGTTTACCTCCACTCTCACATAGGCAAGAGAGCAGCAGTAAAGTGCTAATCTGCTTAATAATAAACATTATTAATACTAAGTCATGGTTCCAGTGCTTTGTGGTAGAAAAAAAATAATTAGCTTATAGCACAAACAAAGGAAAGATCAGGGATGATTAAAATTATAATTAAACTATGGGAATGACACTGATATCGCAGACATCTCTGCAGACTATTTGAACAGAGCATTAAACAAAGTCAATCATTTCTACATAATAATGGTATTTACAATAACACAATGGGAATGCTAGACATTTAACTGCAGACAGGTTAGAGTCTTACAATATATTTACAGCATTAAAATCCAGAGAGAGAACAGATATGGCCTGTATTAAAAAAAAATGGTTAAAGCTCTGGTTCCATTTTCAGATACTGGGCTTTAGCATAATAAGAAAAGGCCAGGAAAATGAAAATTGGGGAGGATGTTGAATAGGCATTTTAAAAAGAGGATTTGCTATAGTGAGTTTATAGGTTGCTTTTGATTACATTGTAATACAAGATTAAGAGAAGTTGGGGAAAAATCATAATTATACATTTCTATAATCCATGAAAAACAATTTAAAGATAAGATAATAGAATGTTGCTAGCAACTTCAGACAAACTTTTCCCATTTGTGGTCACTGTTAGTTGCATTCTTTAGGCCTAGTGGAAAAAACAGATAGAGTTTAAAAGAAACCATAGAGGAATTTAGTAGCATTTACAGATTCAAAATAAAGGGCTGTACTTTGCTAGGGACTGACCATTAGGGTGCTAAGTGCCCTCAGATCCCATTGACTGTGAAGTGTTGAGATTCATTTAGTGTTTTGCACCATTTGAAGCCATGGAGGTGAACATAGTGCAAGAAAGACTATGATGGAGGGAACACACAGACAGGGTGAATATTCCTGTTCATATTGGGTCAGATTGTAACCCCTTGCTCCCAGTGGTGGCGTATGTCCACGTGAGTGTCCCCACTAATGTCAGGGAGGCTGTGTGTGTCATTATGCAGTTCACAATCTGGTTTACAGAAAAAACTATCCATTCAGGTTTTTAAAAATCATATTAAATGACCTAGAAAGAAAGTGCTTGTTAGACAACGGGTTACGTCTATGCTGCAATTAAAAACCCATGGCTGGCCCATGCCACCTGACTCGGGCTCATGGGGTTTGGGCTAAGGGGCAGATGTTTGGCTAGGACCCTCCCACCTTGCAGGGTCTTAGAGCCTGGGCTCCAGCCCGAGCCCGAATGTCTACACCCCAGGTAAACAGCCCTTTATCTTGAGCCCTGTGTACCTGAGTCAGCTGGCACAGGTCAGTCACGGGTAGTGTAATTGCAGTGTAGACACACCCAAAACCAGCGACTGTGCCAGGAGTTAGGGTGTAGAAGATGGGGCCTCTGAATGTGCCACTGAGGAGATCCTCTGGCTATAGGCCCCATGAGTGGGCTGCTATTGTCCCAAGACCTGCTCCAGGCCTGAGCCTGTTGTAATGTAAGAGGAGCAGCCTTGTGGCCTGCAGAGAAGATTTCTCCCCATTTTCTCCTGGAGAGCTGCACAGTCCTGGTACTTCGGTGGCCTGTGGAAACAGAATTTGGGATTTAATGCAGCAAATGTATTCAAGTTAAGTAACTCGTGTAGGACCGAAGCAAAAGCATTGGGTGTTGTAACCTCCCCTGTAGAATAAAAAATGCGTAGGTGGAAAAGATGGGCCAAAAATTACACATCAGCATGCAGTGTATAAAGCACCCTAGAGTCCCATCTGCTCTAGTGGAACATTGGAATTGCCTTACTTGACCAGACCAGTGATTCATCTCTTTGCCAGTGGCCAGCACCAGGTGCCTTCAATGAAAAAAGGACAAAAATGTTTGCAGTAGGCAGCTGTGGGATAACTTGACCACAGGGAAAATTTCCTCCTAACCCCCATTACTTAGAGGTTGGTTTAAACTAGGGTGACCAGACAGCAAATGTGAAAAATCGGGACAGGGTGTGGGGAGTAATAGGAGCCTATATAAGAAAAAGACCCAAAAATCGGGACTGTCCCTATAAAATTGGGACATCTGGTCACCCTAGTTTAAACATGAGGTGAGAGACCGTGTAAGGTGTATATCAGTCAGTGGATGTGATTTCAGTGATTGCAAAATATCCAGACATGGAAGATATGACATCCACTTAAATGACGTAAACAAGTCTGTGTTTATAACATCTCATCACCCAACATGCAGAAGACCCTACATAACCATTGAAATCTGCACTGATGTGAGGAATAGCTAATAGGTTAAGGAAAGCAAGAGGATCAGTCAGCAGATAATACCAGCTGAGGCATGCATACAGATAGTGTGTGAAGAGAGGGACAGCATGTTTAAAACAATGCATAAATCTCCATTATGGGCAAAAGACAATCAAGTGTAGCTTTATATGTTTTAAGAACAAGCCATAGTGTGTACGCAGAGGATCACAGCTGTCTCAGGGGTATAGAGTGTGGTGGTATTCAATAGATGTGGGAAGGCTCTGCCAGTATAAATCTGCTGCCCCCAGTGCACTTTGTGAATTCTTGATGTTGCTCATGTGGCAAGTTACTATGTCTTAAAGGAAGAATGAGTCAGGAAAGAGGGGCATCTTGAGTCTAGAATATGAAAGATAGACTTGCACTGTGTGCCATAAGAACCAGGAAAGGTTTGTTTAATATCAATTGCAACAGACTGTTACAGATAAGGAACAGCAAGCATATGCCTAAGACATATATTACCCATTATAAAAAGAATGAATTAGAAAATTGAAACTTACAAAATCATAACTGAACAGTATTAATCCAAAAGCAAATACAGTCCACTTGTCATTATGGATAGGGCCATACCAGCCTACAATGGGAAAGAGAAAAACCTGGTGTGTTCTTTTCAAATGACAACCCCCTTCCCCTCCACCAAACAGCTGGGTTATTTTACCAGAAATAGAAGGGGATTGGAGTCAGACAACAAATGTGATTAGATGCATGGGAAAGCTTCCATGTGGAGAGAAAATAAGAAGATTAGCACTGTTTAGAGAGGAGAATCAAAGCTGCCATCATAGAGATATATAAAATAGTGAATGGTATAGAGAAGGGAAATCAGGGGCATGTATTTTCAATACAAAAACGTGGGGGATGCCCGGTGAAATGAAAAGTCAACAGACATAAAAATGATAAAAGGAAATATGCATAATTAACTTGTTGAACTCCTTGCCACAAGATATTTTAGAGACAGCTTAGTAGGAATCATTATTCCAGAATTTTCTATTATGGGGTTTATTTGTTTTTTATTTCCTCTTAGCATTTGACACTGGCCACTCTCAGAGACAGGATACTGGATTAGACGCACCATCGGTCTGATCTGGAATGAAAATTCCTATGCTGCTGCTGTTTGATTTTTAAAAAGGGCATAAAATATTTAGAACTTTCATCCTCTTGAAGAGAATCCAGGTGATTGTGGAAATGCCTGGGCAAGACCCATTTCTCTGTTTCTCCAGTGTTCTGTTCAGCCTCACTTCATGGTGAAGATATTTAATAATGCGTGTTGGCACCTCTGAGAAATACTTGTCTTGCATTATGCGTATGTGGTGTATATTGTACATTTGTGAGAAAAGTACAAATAGTACTAATTTTTATACTGTTTTTTTGATACCTTCAGTGACTGGTGCTATTGCAATGAGAGGACTGCATGTATTGCTGTAGCTACATCAGTGTATGTAAGCATTCACGATGATCCTATATATTAATTTAACTTCAACCAAGGTAGAATTTTCCTAGTAAAATGGGGCAATTATATTAGTTTGCTATAGGTATTTATTGATGGGAGACAAAGGTGGGTGTGGACTTGTGCCTTCCCACTGAAAAAAAAAAAACAAAAAAAGTGTTACCATGCCTTGACTTTTGAGTATAGACTAAGGCTTGGTCTACATTGGGGGCCGGAGGGGATGGCTCTAAGTTACGCAACTTCAGCTACACGAATAATGTATCTGAAGTCGACGTACTTAGATCTACTTACTGTGGTGTCTTCACTGTGGTAGGTCAATGGCTGACACACCCCGACAACTCCACTTCCGCTTCTCGCTCTGGTGGAGTACCGGAGTCGACCAGAGAGCGCTCAGCGGTCGATTTATCCCATCTAGACTAGACACAATAAATCGACCCCCGCTGGATCGATCGCTGCCCATCGATCCAACGCATAATGTACACATGCCCTAAGCCTTCGAGAAAGGGAAAAATGGACTGTTTAGTGAGAGCTGATCCTTTTGTCTCTAGGTTCCGCAAGGTGTTTTTGTACATTAGGGCCCCTGGAAGATGGACCTCTCCTGGGAGTCTTAATGCAGTCTCAAAGTTCTGAGCAGAGTGCCCCTCTGGAATTATTATTATTTATGCAGGATATTATGACGACACTAATTTAACCATAAATTCCTTTATTAAATCCAAAGGCCGAATGCTATTTATACAATTGCTCTAAACATGAGTAAAAACCTAAATAATAAGAAATTTACTATATTCAAACAGTAACAAAAGTTTATAAATCTGCTGAGATTCATATTGGTTGGCTCCAACATGGTCAGTAGTGAACCCTTTAAGAGTTTGTTTTTTTATGCCCTTTAATAAACAAGTGATATCATTGCCAACAACAGACTTCAACTAAAAACCAGTTTGAGACAGTTCACCCTTATTTTTGGTTTTAATTCAGATAAGATTTAAAACCTAATTTCTCCCCGAGGGCTTTCCTCCCCTCGTCACAGTTTTTTCCATTGCACCTGGATTCACGTAGGCCCTAATTTTTGAGATAACACTGATGTATATAGAGTGGGAAGGTCCATGATGGCTCCTTCTAAGATAGATTTTCTTTATCTTATTTAAAACCATCTTTAGTCATTAAGGGACCTTTCTTTTTAGAAACTTTTTTTTCTTATTACAGTAGTTACTTCTTGTACCAGGCATTCTTCGTACTCTATTCTTTTTGGTCTTACAACTCATTATTTTAAAGGCCCTCCTTCTACTTGCTAGTCAGGGCTTTACTTTACAACACATATATTTTCTTAAACAGCTTAAGCGAACTCTAATCCTTTAATGTTATATTTATTCTATGCCCTCTTTAACTGTTTAGGCCTTGTCTACACTCAGGAATAACCCTGTTTCAGCAATCAGTGAAGCTGCCCCAACGTATATCCCAGAGGCCTTGTCTAGGCTAGTGTGTGAGAGCAAGCTAAGATGTGCTAGCATGTTTTAAAAGCCTTGCCTTTCTATACCGTGGTAAACTGGTCCAGTTCAAGTCCTAGGCTTCTCTGTTAAGCTAATGCATGCTAACATCATACCTTAAATTCTAGTGAAGACAAGGCCAGTATGTAGAAAAGGATATGTAGGAATTTACACCAGTTAAAAATCAATATTTACCTCTTTTTGAAACACTGTTCCACAAATTAAACATAAAACTATTATCATCAAGTACCAACAAATCTATATTTTTTTCACAACACACAATCTTAACTCTGACTTGGACTTGTTCTTTATTAGTCAAATGTAGTAGGTCCTAGCCGGGGCTCGACCCTTCCGGACAGGAGGGGAGCCACACCGACTCACTACTGTGGGAACAAGCAGTCAGTTAGTCCCGAAACTCCGGCTCTTTAGTGCAGAGTCGGAGCAACCACGGTTAAAGCTCAGGCCCTTGACTGCAGGGGCTGAGCGAGCAGGCAGTCAGAGCCCAGGCCCTGGATCAGGGCGGGGCAAACACAGTTAGCTCAGGCCCTCGGTTGCAGGGGCTGAGCGAGCAGGCAGTCAGAGCCCAGGCCCTGGATCAGGGCGGGGCAAACACAGTTAGCTCAGGCCCTTGGTTGCAGGGGCTGAGCGAGCAGACAGTTCAGAGCCCAGGCCCTGGATCAGGGCGGGGCAAACACAGTTAGCTCAGGCCCTTGGTTGCAGGGGCTGAGCGAGCAGACAGTTCAGAGCCCAGGCCCTGGATCAGGGCGGGGCAAACACAGTTAGCTCAGGCCCTTGGTTGCAGGGGCTGAGCGAGCAGACAGTTCAAAGCCCAGGCCCTGGATCAGGGCGGGGCAAACACAGTTAGGCTCAGGCCCTTGTTGCAGGGGCTGAGCGAGCAAATAGTTCAAATAAGGTACGCCTAGGCTTCTGTAGCCGAGCGTTGGGTGAGGGGGAAGCCTGCCACCCGTGCGGAGGGTGGCAGGGGGGAACTTAGGCCCACCCACTCCACTGCGTTCCAGCCCGGGGCCCTAACAGCGGTTGCTGCCGCTGCTGGTCAGTGGGGTATCCAGACCGCAACACACTGACATAGGCTCACACTCAGTTGCAGCCGGACCGGGGTCAGCTACCCCCGGGCTACTTCCGTGATCCCCCTCAAAGCCTACCTCGTTCGTTGCGCCGGGATCGGGCCAGTCCACCTGCATGGGCTCCTCTCTGCCCGGGCTCGGCGGCAAGTCTGGTAGCTCTGCCGGGAAGTCCGGCCAATGGTCCTCAGGCGGCTCCTCTGGATAGCAGCAGGGGCGAAGGGGTTCGGGTCCAGTCTCACCCTCAGGGTTAGTGGGGTGCGGTTCCCAGGGATTCTCCCAGTAGCGGGCGTGAACGGGCTCCGGCGGCTCCTCCTCGTAGCGGGCCCGGGGTAGCTCAGGCCAGCTAGGGTCCAGGCCTCAGTCTTCGACGGTCTCCTGGCCGGGAGCTCCCGGCCGCACGTCTGCTCCCTCCGGTGGCTGGCCGCCAACTGAGCTCTGGCGGCCGGCCTTTATACTTCCTGTCCCGCCCCTTGACTTCCCGGGGGGCGGGGACAGGCGGTGGTGGTCCCACCCACTCTGGTGCCTGAACGTGGGCTCCCTCTTCCGGACAGGAGGGGAGCCACACCGACTCACTACATCAATATATAATGAATATATCAAACTGATGTGTGTATAAAGACATATTTTAAAGTTTGTGATGTATTTATGTTTGTGTATGATGTGTATGTATAATACACATGTATTCCTCTTTTGTATATAGTCATCTGTATTTTAGTATTTGTGATAACTCTGATATATCTAAAGGCTTTCTAACTCAACCTAAACATTCATGGCACAATTATTTGTTAAGCACTACAGAATAAGTGAAGTTTGAAGTTATTTTTATTTTCAGAGATAAGATGAGCTCAAAACACGTTAACATTTTTTGAAAAGTGAATGACAGAAAATTTTAAACAAACCTTCTCTTTCAAATTACTTGTTTAATGTGTCCCAGTCTTTCCAGAATTCTACCCTGGAATCTGATGTGGTATGTGAACTTTGAGGTAGATTTGTTTGGTTTTAGTAAAGTTGAGGGAAGGGTTTGAAAAGTCAGATTAATAATGGGGAAACTAGCTTTAACCTAAGTTATGCAGAGTCAAGCATCCCACCATAATATATATTGCAATATACTGTATTTCTGTTCACATCACTTGTTCGCCTTGAATGTTTTTACTTTTTTGTTAGTTTATAATTTAAAATAAATTACTAGAAGATGTATAAGAAAATGTTTTACTTTATTCCATTTGTTGCTGTACAATGAAATTTTGAATTACTATCAGATTATTCTTTTCTAGCCTCATCTCTGAAAACAGCAAGAACTCCTCAAAATGCTTTCCAACTAAACCAGCCGTCTACAGTGGCTGCTAATCATTTATAATGGCATCCAGGCATCTGGCTTGTTGATCCTTTGATTGAAGTATTAGTTGTCTCAGAGGTCCTGAAACCTGTCTGATCCTGTAAATTAGTGTGCTGAATCTTGTAGCATAAATTAGCACAGATAAATAAGATACTCTAAAATGCACATTCAGTTTAGGACGGTAGTGTCTTTTCTTTGTGCTAATAAACTATTGTGTAACTACAAAAGGTTGAAAAAGCTACTGGGGGGAAGCTGTTCTAGACTTGATTTTAACAAATAGGGAGGAACTCATTGAGAATTTGAAAGTAGAAGGCAGCCTGGGTGAAAGTGATCATGAAATC
Source organism: Malaclemys terrapin pileata (assembly GCF_027887155.1). NCBI lineage: Eukaryota > Metazoa > Chordata > Testudines > Emydidae > Malaclemys > Malaclemys terrapin. The sequence continues at coordinate 28,176,839 of NC_071515.1, read as the reverse complement.
ATAGAGTTTGCAATTCTAAGGAAGGGTAGAAGGGAGAACAGCAAAATAGAGACAATGGATTTCAGGAAGGCAGATTTTGGGAAGCTCAGAGAGCTGATAGGTAAGGTCCCATGGGAATCAAGACTGAGGGGAAAAACAACTGAGGAGAGTTGGCAGTTTTTCAAAGGGACACTATTAAGGGCCCAAAAGCAAGCTATTCCGCTGGTTAGGAAAGATAGAAAATGTGGCAAAAGACCACCTTGGCTTAACCACGAGATCTTGCACAATCTAAAAAATAAAAAGGAGTCATATAAAAAATGGAAACTAGGACAGATTACAAAGGATGAATATAGGCAAACAACACAGGAATGCAGAGGCAAGATTAGAAAGGCAAAGGCACAAAATGAGCTCAAACTAGCTACGGGAATAAAGGGAAACAAGAAGACTTTTTATCAATACATTAGAAGCAAGAGGAAGACCAAAGACAGGGTAGGCCCACTGCTTAGTGAAGAAGGAGAAACAGTACAGGAAACTTGGAAATGGCAGAGATGCTAAATGACTTCTTTGTTTCGGTCTTCACCGAGAAGTCTGAAGGAATGCCTAACATAGTGAATGCTAATGGGAAGGGGGTAGGTTTAGCAGATAAAATAAAAAAAGAACAAGTTAAAAATCACTTAGAAAAGTTAGATGCCTGCAAGTCACCAGGGCCTGATGAAATGCATCCTAGAATACTCAAGGAGCTAATAGAGGAGGTATCTGAGCCTCTAGCTATTATCTTTGGAAAATCATGGGAGATGGGAGAGATTCCAGAAGACTGGAAAAGGGCGAATATAGTGCCCATCTATAAAAAGGGAAATAAAAACAACCCAGGAAACTACAGACCAGTTAGTTTAACTTCTGTGCCAGGGAAGATAATGGAGCAAGTAATTAAGGAAATCATCTGCAAACACTTGGAAGGTGGTAAGGTGATAGGGAACAGCCAGCATGGATTTGTGAAGAACAAATCATGTCAAACCAATCTGATAGCTTTCTTTGATAGGATAACGAGCCTTGTGGATAAGGGTGAAGCTGTGGATGTGGTATACCTAGACTTTAATAAGGCATTTGATACAGTCTCGCATGATATTCTTATCGATAAACTAGGCAAATACAATTTAGATGGGGCTACTATAAGATGGGTGCATAACTGGCTGGATAACCGTACTCAGAGAGTTGTTATTAATGGTTCCCAATCCTGCTGGAAAGGCATAACGAGTGGGGTACCGCAGGGGTCTGTTTTGGGACTGGCGCTGTTTAATATCTTCATCAACGACTTAGATATTGGCATAGAAAGTACACTTATTAAGTTTGCGGATGATACCAAACTGGGAGGGATTGCAACTGCTTTGGAGGACAGGGTCATAATTCAAAATGATCTGGACAAATTGGAGAAATGGGCTGAGGTAAACAGGATGAAGTTTAACAAAGACAAATGCAAAGTGCTCCACCTAGGAAGGAAAAATCAGTTTCACACATACAGAATGGGAAGAGACTGTCTAGGAAGGAGTACGGCAGAAAGGGATCTAGGGGTTATAGTGGACCACAAGCTAAATATGAGTCAACAGTGTGATGCTGTTGCAAAAAAAGCAAACATGATTCTGGGATGTATTAACAGGTGTGTTGTGAGCAAGACACGAGAAGTCATTCTTCCGCTCTACTCTGCTCTGGTTAGGCCTCAGCTGGAGTATTGTGTCCAGTTCTGGGCACCGCATTTTAAAAAAGATGTGGAGAAATTGGAGCGGGTCCAGAGAAGAGCAACAAGAATGATTAAAGGTCTTGAGAACATGACCTATGAAGGAAGGCTGAAAGAATTGAGTTTGTTTAGTTTGGAAAAGAGAAGACTGAGAGGGGACATGATAGCAGTTTTCAGGTATTTAAAAGGGTGTCATAAGGAGGAGGGAGAAAACTTGTTCACCTTAGCCTCTAAGGATAGAACCAGAAGCAATGGGTTTAAACTGCAGCAAGGGAGGTCTAGGTTGGACATTAGGAAAAAGTTCCTAACTGTCAGGGTGGTTAAACACTGGAATAAATTGCCTTGGGAGGTTGTGGAATCTCCATCTCTGGAGATATTTAAGAGTAGGTTAGATAAATGTCTATCAGGGATGGTCTAGACAGTATTTGGTCCTGCCATGCGGGCAGGGGACTGGTCTCGATGACCTCTCGAGGTCCCTTCCAGTCCTAGAATCTATGAATCACTTGCGGAGGGATCTTTCTGAGGCTTACCAGAGAAATCCTCCGAATGTGTGAATCTCAGGGCAAAAGCCTGAGATGAAGCAGGTCTGAAACCACATCATCCTCAGTTACCAGTGTCCTCCCAGGCAGGTTCAGACAGTGCTGGCAAACATGCAGCTGCAAAGGGTCCCACCTCTCCAGACACAGGATGAAATGCCCGTGTAATACGCCTTGAGACGCCTGGGTAAGAGGATCAGCTGCTGCTGGAAGTGGTGCAAGGAGCACGGGGAGCTGGGAATATTGGTGCCACGCGTAAAGACTCCAGACCACACCATCGTCACCCCGACCGCCAGAGCTATGCTGGAAAGGTCCCAGAAAGATGCCATCCGCTGCCACTATGCTGAGAACCTCAAGCAGAAGCTGGACCAAGGCAAGGTGTTCAGCTTCACCAGGTTCGCCGACTGGCAGTTTGTCCACAGGGCCCGACTCAACTGCATTCCCCTCAACGGAGCCATCTGCCATGGCAACCGGGACAAGCGCTGCAGGAAGTGTGGCTACGCAAACGAAACCTGCCGCACGTCCTGTATGGATGCAAGCAGCACTCCGGAGCCTGGCGGCACCGCCACAATGCCATCCGGAACTGGCTGGTGAAAGCCATCCCGCCGTCCCTGGGGAAGATCACCCTCGACTCCACCATCCCCGGGACAGACAGCCGACTGCGACCCGACATCGTCGTAATGGACGCAGAAAAGAAGGTCCTCCTGGTAGATGTCACGGTGCCTTTTGAAAACAGGTCACCGGCCTTCCACGAGGCTCGAGCACGGAAGGAGTCAAAGTACACCCCGCTGGCCGAGACCCTGAGAGCCCAGGGCTACGAGGTCCAGATACACGCCCTGATCGTGGGAGCCCTGGGCTTGTGGGATCCCCACAATGAGCCGGTTCTGAGAGTGTGCGGAGTTGGTCGATGCTACGCCTGGCTCATGAGACAGCTCATGGTGTCCGACATCATCAGGTGGTCCAGAGACATTTATATGGAACACATCACAGGACAACGCCAATACCACAGTAAGTAACTGAGACTGCCGACCAGGGAAATAACCCATTTCCTTCCCTGTCGGACCAAGTGACGCACCCCACCCATGTACTTATCCGCTACACCGATGCTGACTTGGACTCCTTATACATTCTGTGGGTGACGTAGCCGAGCCCACTTATCCACTGACACTTGAAAAACTCTTGCACCCCAATCTGGGTCTATGCCAGTTATGTGATATGTATGTATCTCATCACCCTTGCAACCGACACCTGTAATCCAGCCTGACCCCAGATGTACAGTACCTTCCCTTTTAACTTGTGTATATATAATTTTAAACATTCACTTTAATAAAATTTATTCCTCATGTGCAATTGCTATGTAATGTGCAGTACAAACTGCTTTGTAGTGATCCATTCCCAGCAGTACCGCTAACATCTGTGTTCACCTGTGCAGAATGGAAAAGGAGCAGTTTATTGTAGCCTTAAGTTGCTCATTCTTTATTACTATGTTAAACAATACTTCAGGAAGATGGCATGTGGTGAAAAGAGGTCTCAAACTCTGGAGACCACATCCATTTTCCCTACAAGGAAAAAGTAACCAAAATGCATTACTTTGTACCACTGCTCCAGGCTCATAATAGCATCAACCAAGACCACTGTAGTTTTCGATATCTTGCACACTAACAGAATGAAAAGTCTCTGGCTATCTGATTAATACTGTGCACACGCAGCACAATAGGTCTTTAATGCCAGTATCTCCTATAAATGGTTCACTTGTGCTGCTGACAGACAGACTTTTAGATTTAAGGAAAGAAAAACAAACTTAAACAGAAGTTCTGGTGCTCTTTAATGCTCTCAAATCTTTCTTACTCTTTACATCCTTTAGAAACTTGAACAACAGAAAAATGAGCACAGAGCAGTAAGAGGAACGTGGGGAAATCTCTTTTAGATGAAAGAGTGGCTAGAACAGGCTTGTTTTCAATTGTATAATAGCCAGTGAAAGAAAATATAGACAGTGAGGAATCTTCCATTATGGTATTGTAAGAAAGCAAATATTTGAGGGCCTTGTAAATCAAATAGATAAGGACAGATTAAATGTGATTCACAGGTCTCTTTCTTGCTGTATGTTATAAACATTGGAGCAGAGGACTGTATTTGATGATGAACTATACAATTCAGAGTTAGCAAGAGAAGCAGTAGCCTTCTGTAAAGCTCATTCAAAGATGTATAAATCACAAGGGATATTGTATCATTTTATCAGTGGGTTTTTTAGTAACTAGGCACAACTGTTTCAGGCATACACAAAATATAAGAAATATCTCCCCCGAAAGTCTGTTATTTTCTCAGCAAACAGGTTTGCTGTGAAATTCAGACATAAATATAATAGGATGGGAAATTATCTGCTGGGTAGAAGGAAATTGTGATGCTGGTAAAAGTGCCCAATACAGAGAAGTAGATCCCAATGGAAGGATTTATCAAGAAGAAAATTAAAGTCATATGGCAATAAAGATGGGATGCAGGGAATACAGCAAGATAGTACTGCCTATATAAATCAGTAGAAAACATTAAGTACAGACAGCATTAGACGTGGTTAGAAACAGCTCTGCTGTGGATCAGAATTGGACGTAATGGGCCAAGTCCTGTTTTTCTAACTTAGGACCAAGTGTTCTTAGGGCTTATGACAGAGCACTGGGCAACAGCCACTGTACCAGAGCTCTGATCACTGGATCACCATGTAAGTTGTCCTAGAGTAAACCTGAGAGGCAAAGCTGTGCCTAATTGATAGATTGGGCTGGGCAGAGGAGAGCCCCAAAGACTAATTAGCCCAGAAAATGGAAAAGTCACAGGAAGGAAGTGCTCAGGGGCGGGGACTGAACTGGACTGACTGGCTTGCTTTTTGAGAGTCAGAGCCAGGAGAGATCTCTGGGTGGGGAGAGAGGTATCTTCTATCTCCCCTGTCCTCAGCTGAGAGAGCTAAGGGTTGTGTGTTTGTACATACAGGGCTGCCCAAGTTTGTTAAGGAGGGTGTGGGGGGAGACACGATTGCACATGGTGTTGAACTAGCAGAAGGTCTTCGAGCGGTTGGTGTCTAGAAGAGAGGCAGGAGCAGGATGATGCCCTGTCACAGGGCCCTTACTCTCACTGGTGAACACCCACACAAGTACTCCTACTGAAACCAATGGTGGTACAGCAGTAAGAGCGCCACAATCTGAACCTCAGGCAAAATAACCAATTGATTTAAATGATTCAACAGGGGTTTTGCCCAAATAATGAGTGCATGAATAAGGACGGCAGGATTAACATTTTAGTTATTTACAGAGCAGGTAAAATTAGTACTACAAAAGCTAGAGAGTGTCCCTTCAAGAAACAGGCACGCCTTGGTGATTTTTATAGAACACCAAAGGAAAGAGAATATTTATTTCTCTGTTAAGGAGAGCAAACCTACAGAAAGGAGACGTACCTTAAGTAAAGAAGGATTAGATATGGAAAATCAAGATGTCACTTTTCAATTCAGAAGGTCAGGGGTTAGGAAGTATAAATTCAATGAATTATGTGATAAAGCATTCAGGAGGACTGAAGCATGCAAGCGAAGTGCAGTCTAATTATATACTGTAGATGGCACTCCTCATCTCTTATTCACAGGGCATACACCATTACCTAATCACACAGTGAAAATTCAGCCCGGCCTTGCATATTGGAACCGAGATCTTTAAGTTTTTAGAGTTCCAAGTTTTATGTTGTTGTAGGTACTTCAGGCCTTTCATTTTTTTAAAAAAATAAACATTGTTAGAACGTGCACTTTGCGACTGCAGTGTGGAAATTCTGGGTAAGTGTTTTTTAAAGTCAGATTTGGAGTCTTTTGGGTAGATGGGCACCAACATCTCCCAAAGAAAAGAAGGAACCACTCTAGTATGATGCTGTTTGTTCTTGCCAAGAGCTAGTCATTTCAAAAACACCCTATAGATAGCACAACTATTCCCTCTCTTTAGGGGTAGATTGTGGGGCCTTTTTTCGTGCAGGTGAGCACTGACTCATGTAAGTCTAATGCCCATAAGTAGGATGACCAGATGTCCCGATTTTATAGGGACAGTCCCAATATTTGGGGCTTTGTCTTATATAGGTGCCAATTATCCCCCACCCCCTGTCCTGATTTTTCACCCTTGCCATCTGGTCACCCTACCCGTGAGCTTCAGTAAGAACTCCACAATCTGTCCCTTGGCAAAGAAAACAACTGTATCAGCCACATTTTCTCTACTGACAAATATTGACTTCTAAATAGTGACCACTGTAATTTTGCAATATTATATCAAGGGGAAATTTCTTCCTGCCCACACCTGTTGATCAATTTAGAGCCTGAAGCATGAAAATGAATAGCTTTTACATATATATTTTTTAAAATCTTCATTAGTGTAACTGTAGATGCTATCCTTAGTCATATCTGATTCTTTTATGAAACTTAATGATGAGACTATTTTGGAGTATTGGTTTTCTCCTTTTAAAAAAACAGCCTGGATGGCAAAATGTAATGCTCATAAAAGTGGTTAAAGTAGAGACTTACAGAACGTGACTTCTAATTAGCTGGATAATGCATGTGCAGACTCAAAGTGAGGTGGTTTTTTTTTTCCCAGTTAGTCCATTAGCGTGTACCTGCGATTTATAGAATTTATTTTTTCTGAGATTAAAACTGTGACAAATAATATTCAACCTCATTGTGAATGGCCACAATGAATTATTTTAGCACTAGCTAAACAGACACCAGGCTCACAGATACACAGATCTTGTATTGCATTTGGTGGGTTTTTCATAGAAAATAAATCCACTCTTACCCTAACATCTCCACGTTGAAACTGTCTCTGCAACAAAGTAGAGTCAGTGGCAGTTCTCATGAGAGGGAGAGTTAAGAGACTATTCAAATATATGCTATTGAACACCCTGTACTATTCCGGCAGTCTGAATCTGAATATGGATCCTGGTAAGGAAATTTGACCTTTTTGACTATTGTGGAATATCAGTGTTTCCTTGTGGAATGCTATGGTAGTTTGGTGACTCTGTTTTTAAGCGTTTTCCTAACAGTGCAGGAATCATGATGTGTGGCTTATGTATATTGCCTAAAAATGGGGTATCTACTTTAATTTGATTCTTTGAAACTAAGGATCAAATTCAGCCGTTCAATTATTTGTTTTCCTTATTGGGGAATTGACCTACACTTCTCTAACTGCTTGTTATAAAGACACAATCTGTCTTTCTTAAATAATACAATGAATTGGCCTGATCCTGCAAACCCCACAGGTTCCCCTACTCACCCAGTAACCCAGAGGATTTCAATGTGATTATTTATTTATTTAAGTACTGGTGATGTGCTCTGCCCTGTACAAAATGAAAAAGAGAGACCATCCCGCTCTGGAGGCACTTGCAATGTAAACATGAAGATTTGCAGGATTGACTCTAATTGTTGCATGCTGCCTTTCCTGGTGAGATTAATTCTATATGATGTTATTCTACATTTATTTCTAAACTTATTTTAGAGAGACCTGACATAATTGTCTTGGCGCAGACTGAATGCCAAAATGCAAGCCCAAGAAGGAAGAGCTTAAGGGTAAAGCACAGGACTGGGAGTCAGGAGACCTGAGATCTTCTGACTGCACCACAAACTTCTCTTGTCACCTTGGATAAGGTACTTAGGATCTTGTCCAACTCCTACTGAAATCATCTGAAAGGACCATAGTTTACCCATTTGTACTTGCACCTCCTCTTTTGACACCTCAGTCTTTGATAGTGCCTCATTTTTATAACCTGTATGGAATATCTGAGGTAGGTATCTTGATCCATGATCCTTGATGATGTAACAGACCCACCAATTCTGTTGTAGACTTTGTGCTTGAGATATATGTAAGAAATATATTATTTATTTTTATTTCTTTATATCTTTACTTTTCAAATTCCCTCTAATTCCTTCTAATTTCCATGTTAGATTTTACCAGACGTAGTGTATGCACATTTCTATTCGCTTTACTTGGGCTGGATTTTCAGTTCCTGAAAAACACATGTTGCACAAACAAATTCTTGAACTTTGCCACTTAACCATATGCGCCTCCCCCCATACATACCCCCCCCTTTCTTTTTTTAGAAGTATGCACAGCTTCTATTGGCTCTATTGTGAATCTATTGTGGTTGCTTAAATAACCTCCATGCTAAGAATTTTAACATATTTATTAATGACTGTAGGGTCTTTTTGGATTAGCCTCTTTTTTAAAAAATCCCACTTTAGGAACATAGGAATTGCCATATCAGTCGCCCATCTAGTCCAAGATCATGTCATCTACAGTGACCAGCACTGGTTGTTTCAGAGGAAGGTGCAAAAATCCTGAAGAAGCTAGCTATGGAATAACCTGCCCACAAGGAAAATTTCTTCCTGACCCCAGTTAATTAGGAGTTGTCTTTGGCTCCAAAATATGTGGATTTTATATTCTTTCTAAAATCTTGGCTGTTTCTTTAATCCTTACTATTATGAATAGTAAATTTTAGTGTCACAGTGCCAGGGTCTGGTCCAGTTCCTCCCCGGAAGATATTGAGCGTAATTATATCGTAGTCACTGTTATTTAGTGGATTACTAAAAGTAATCAAATCAAAAATATATAAAAATTGAATTTTCCCAAGTCTAGTTATACTGCTTATTTTAGGGTTTTACTTTGCTGGCAGTTCCTGGAGTATCTGAGCACATGCATTCATGAGAGCCAAATACATGAATGACAGATGCTTTTAAAGGTGATGTGTAAAGGTTTTTAAAGTAAATGGATATGTACTCTTTTGTTCTGCTTTTGGTATATAAAGAAGTAGTAGTACTACTAGTAATACTCAGCCCTCATAAGTTACTTTTCACTGAAAGGCTGTATTTTTTAAAGTATGTCTTACAGCTTGTTTTGTTAACCTAGAAATATTAGGAATGTCAAGTATGGCCCCCTCCCTTTTTTTGGAGGGCCTTATGGAGTGGTGGGTCACAGGAATGATAATTGTTGTTACCCACGCCTGACCTGAAAGGATGTTAATCAAATATTTAGCAAACAAATCCTTTCTCCAAAGTGTTGATTATCCATTGGAGTTAAACTCTGTCCTTTGTTTTTTAGCATTTAACAGACTCTGCTTCTTTGCCCAGACCTGAAGAAGAGATCTGTGTAGCAAAGCATGTACCTTTCATCAACAGAAGTTGGTCCAATAAAAGATATTACCTCACGTACCTTGTCTCTTTGAGTATAACAGTCATCTGACTAATCAATCTCTTCCTCTCTCAGTTGTGCAGCTTGCATTTTTCATGTCACAAGTGTGTGAAAGCTGTGTACTGGTGGGAGTTGGCACACAGTTGTGACACCATCAAAAATGTAAAAAGAACAGGAGTACTTGTGGCACCTTAGAGACTGACAAATTTATTAGAGCATAAGCTTTCGTGGGCTACAGCCCACTTCTTTGGATGCTGGGCTGTAGCCCACGAAAGCTTATGCTCTAATAAATTTGTTAGTCTCTAAGGCTAGGTCTACACTACCCGCCTGAATCGGCGGGTAGAAATCGACCTCTCGGGGATCGACTTATCACGTCCTGTCGGGACGCGACAATCGATCCCCGAATCGACGCTCTTACTCCACCAGCGGAGGTGGGAGTAAGCGCCGTCGACAGAAAGCCGCAGAGGTCGATTTTGCCGCCGTCCTCACAGCGGGGTAGGTCGGCTGCGATACGTCGAATTCAGCTACGCTATTCACGTAGCTGAATTTGCGTATCTTAAATCGACTCCCCCCTGTAGTGTAGATGTACCCTGAGGTGCCACAAGTACTTCTGTTCTTTTTGCGGATATAGACTAACATGGCTGCTACTCTGAAACCATCAAAAAAGTCCAATTGGCTAATCAGCCACATTCCAATCATCTTCACTCAGCTGACCATTAGATGTCCAAAATACTACTGTAGGTGGTGGTGTAGCAACACACAGCTCATTAAATTCACCTGACTACAGTTTTGCTATCAAATCTGATTAGATTAGATCTACTACTTGGCTGGTTAGATTTAGCTGATTAGTTTTGTTTTGGCACTTGTGTGCTCTTATACAATGCACCTTCCCGCTGTTTTGCCTGCTTCATGCTATTCTTTGAATAGGGAGGTAATTGAAACTTTCTAGGAGTCTGCTCTAGAACAAAGCCAGCCAGGCAGCTGGGCACAGGGCCTGGTGTGTTTGTATTGTGTCCTGAGATTCAGATTGGAATGTGTTTCTCCATCTGCTGAATGACTGCTAGTAATACTCAGCCCTCATAAGTTACTTTTCACTTTTATAACCTCACTTACCTGCCTCATCCTCAGAGCACCCCTCTGGGAAAAGTGCTGTTATCCCTATCCTCAGATGAGGAAACTGAGGTAAAAAAGTTAAATGATTTGTACAAGGCCATCGAGAAAATTGGTGTCAGAACCAGAATTAGAACTCATTTCCTGACCCTCATTCCTGAGATCAGGCCACTTGACTGCACATCTCACTCGAGATAAGCTTCTCTCCCTCTACTCTTTTAGCACTTGGCCTCCCATCTTCTGTTTCCTGAGCCCTTTGGCTCCTCGCATTCTTACCTGGCTGCCCCATGTATTCTATAACCTCTCTGTGGTGCTCTCCTATCTCTCTGTCCTTATTAATAACACCTACCACTTTAGAAACATGAAGTAATTATCACAATGGCCCATCTAATGATCCATGATCATTATCTAATTTCACAGGAACAGGAAACTAAGGCAGAAAGGTTAAATAACAGGAACTATGCCATAGAGTCAATGTCAGAGTCAGAATGCAGGACTCTCTTGTGCTCAGTCCTCACGGCCTCCCTCCTTATTGAGTTGCTCCTCCTTGAAGCCAGAGCCCACATTGGCTACACAGCAGAGAAGCCAACTGAGCTATATACAGTTGGAAGACATTTTCAGTAGCCTTTGTGCTATTGGAAGAATCCCCCCTGCCGCCCTAATGAATCTGGGTTTTTTCCAAAAACAGACTCGGCCCGTGGTTGTAAATTTCAAAGGCCCCAAGGCCAGCCTTGGGCACTATTAGGCAGGACTGTGACTAATTTGTGATGTTGAGGCACAATCAGAATGGTGAGCTTTCAGCTCCAGTGATTGGTTTGTATTTTCAAGGCTCATCTTCCCAAGGAAAAGGGCTACAAATTGATGGCCTTATCCTTTAATCCTTATTCACACATGTCGTTCTTGCTTATGTGAGTAATCCCAACGTCTGCAATTAGCCCTATTGGCGTCAGTGGAGCTACTTGCATGGAAGCATTGCAGGAGGCTGTTTAAACTGTATGTTTTTAATGAAAGCCTTGGCATTTGCAGAGTTCCAAAAGCTGGCAAGTAGAGCATGATACAGGGCCAGGGGCTTTATAGACCTCAGTAGCCAGGCTGGTGGGTGATTTAAGGGCATCACAATCTGGCAGGTTAATTTGCCTTTCTGACTGCCGAATAAACACCGTGCACCTGGGTAAATAGGAAAGGAATTACTGGAATGGGAATGAAAAGGGAAGAAAGCTCCTTTGTCAAATATAGAGTTAAATGATGTCCGGCTTATCTGATATCTTCTCATACCAGACGCTGCTTATCAGAGATTGTTTTTTTTTTTTTTTTTAAAGTTGAGAGATAATGCTTTAAATGGGAAAAACTGAACTTGAAATGGACCCAGAAATGTTCTTCCAGCTCTTCATGTCCCCCCATAGGTAATTGTGACCACTGCTAATTTTCCTACAATGATGGCTTAGCAACTTCTTTTGCCTGTAATTGCGGCTTGATTCATCTGGGAAATGGTTCTTGGAGCCTAATAAGCACTTAGGTGTACATCCTCTGAGAGTGCCTGTTGCCATGGCAACTGCTGTTTAGAATACACAAGGAGGAAAACCTGTGAAGTCACTCTGGGCAGCGCTGGTCTCCTGTACTTTGGCAACGGAATCAGCCTTTGCTTGTCAGAATTGGTTTAATGATCAGTCCTGGAAACTCTCATGATGTTTAGAGACTGTCTCTTTAAATGAGTGATACTTCTGTGGGTGGAATTAACCTTTTGAATGTCAACTTTTAGGTGCATTCAAGTGCTTAATAGACATAAGGATAGATGGGGCCATGTAGCCACAGACTGAGTAGAGGGTGGTAGGAACCCACACCTTCCTAGGGGCAGCAAGGGGAGGGATTGTGCCTCTGTGTGCACAGGGGAGGGATGTGAATGCTAAATGCTACAATCTAGTCCTATGCAATTGTGGTCCTGGGAGAGGATTCTCTGGAATAATTATGTCAAAGGTCTTGTCTATGGTTGGCTTTTTTATCCAAAATTTCCAGCCACTGCGTCAATTCCATTCTGGGTAGCAAGGGTGTAGACAAAGCCTTGGGCGGGGGCTGTTAGTGCTTTAATGATCATACCATGTTGACCTGCTGAGAAAATGGCACAGGGCTTAAAGTTAGAGCAAGATGAAAATCAGCATTTCTGTCCCAGGGAAAACCCAATCCTTCTAAAATTGTTTTCATCTGGAATTGGGGCAAAACATTGATTTCACACACACACACCCCCCATGGAAAGTTCTGAGAAATGTTGATTTGGAGATGTCCAAACAATTCATTTTGGCTCAGTTTGACATTGAACTGCATCTGCCTGAGCTGCCTTGGTGCCTCATGGGAGTTGTAGTTCAATGCCCAATGCCCCCATTCTGGCATATGCCCTGGGCTCCCCAGCCAGACTACATCTCCCATGTGCATCCTGGTCATGTGATTCCCATGATACACTGAAGAAGTTGAACCAGAGAGGAGACCACAGTGCATCATGAGATAAACTAGGGAACATGGCCCATAGAGGAGAGCAGGTAAATGGGGCTCCTGAACTATGTCTCCTGTTAGGCACTGCAGCAGCTCATGCTGATTAAAGCCAAACTGAACTGAAACAAAAAATGTTGATTTGGTTCAACAAACCAAAATGTTTTAATCTAAGTCCAACTGACCTGAAATAAAATATTTTGTTTTGATTTCCCCCTAAATTTTGGCAAAATTGGAAAATTGTTCAGTGCTGAGTCGGAATCCAGGAGTCCTAACCTAGGGTTGGAGCCGGGGCAGTCGGAACCAGGGCGACAGGGTTCAGGGATCAGATGAGGCTGAGGGGAAGAAGCCAGGAGCAGGTCAGGGTCCAAATTAGGGGTCATCATAGAGCTTCCAATTCTCCAGTCACTAGTAGAGCCGTTGAGTAGTGATGTGGATGTGGCAGTGGCTTGAGAGCCTATAGGCCCATATTCAGGACCCACAGATCCTCATACAGCATTGGGAAACTTGGGGCAAGAAAGCCTAGTGTAAGATACCTAAGGAGCCAGATGTTGACAAAGACCTTAATCTAGCCTCTGATTTACATGTCTAATTACCTAATTTGTGAGTGCAAAATTGCACCTGTGAAATCACAGGCTGGGTTCACGCTCAGGCCCAAAGTGCCATTTAGCTTTGTATTTGGCTGTTTGTGAATTTCTTCCTGACTCAGTGATGGGGTTGTTGACTGCCCTTGCTGTTGCATTCCTATCCCTTAATTCCATATCTTAGTGGCCCAAGTCATTTAAAACTGATGACAAGCAAGGTGTGGAGCTAATGAGATGCTGATATCTCCTAATGATGCTGCAAAAGTAAAGAAACTGGACAAAATAGAAGACCTCACACATCCATGACCCTGTGCCAGTAGATACCTTCCATGCTGTTGTGTGTTTTTGAGCTTACTTAATGCATGTTCATAACATTCTTTGAGATTCTCAGATAACCCTGCTTAAATCAATGGCATGATGCCCCTTCAGTTGTACAGAATCTGGTATTAAAGATGGGGGTTGGTTTTGTGATTAAGGCACAGGAAAGAGAGCTACATTTTATTCCAGACTGTGCCACGGATTTCCTGTATGACCTTTAGCAAATTACTTAATCACCTTGTTCCCTCATTTCCCCCCTCGTCTTTTAAACATGGATAATACCTACCTACCTCACAGGTGTATTATGTTTGTCTGATACATCAAGATACTCAAATGGAAGCTGCTAAATAAATGTAAAGTAGCGTTTGTGACTATCATCATCGGTATTATTATTAGGAGATGGGTGGATTGCTACATTGTTCCAGTAGGGTTTTGTTTTAATGTAGTTGGAAGTATTAAAAAGAGAGTGCTCCTTTAACAGTGTGTGAAGCAGTCATCTGAGTACACAGCAAACCGAACCAAAGAGGGAGGGAGGAGAGTTTCAAAGGAAGCCAAGCCCGAAGCGAAGAGAGAACCTGTAACTTCTCTGAAAAACTGGTTCTTCATCCTAACAGCACACCGGGGGAAAATAAAACAACCTGGTATGCTGTGGAAGTGATTGTAGATCTGATCATGAATGAAACGCAGGCAGTAAATGCACATAGGCCCTGATCTTTCACCACTGACGTGGATGGGGACATAATCAGGCCCATATTTACAAATGAAGACTTTGTGTCTGATACAAGTTACACCAAAATCCTCCTTCATATAAAATAAATACACGTTGCAGGAGCTATGCTGTGAGCACACAATCTCCCTCTTAGCAAAAAAATCGACCAGTCACTCATCACCTGAAGTCTTTTACAAGCTGCCTCTTCACAAAGACTCACTCATCACGTTGGGGACAGTTCCCTTTTTCCATTATAATCATTGCTCTCAGTGACTTATCTGTGTTCTTTATTCTTCCAGTGATCTCAGCAATGCAAGAGCCAGCGACAATCTGCAGCCTTGAAATAGGCTAATTCAAGGGTCTCATTCATTTTCTTTCTTCTCCATCCCTTCACCTCCAAGCTGTTGGCCTAGCTGGCCCATTGGTCTGCTCTGCAATGGGGGGATAGAATTTTCAACGGAGCCTAAAGAAGTTAGGTGCCCAATTCCAAATTCCCTTCTGCTCCTTTGAAAACCCTAATTCTATTTACGTATACTACCGTTGATCCAAACCCCTATTATCCGAACCTCTGCAATATCCAACCCCCTTCCTTGTCCCCCAGCATGAGATTCATGAGATATACATGCTGCAGAGGTCATGTCTCACTTCCTGGGGGTCAAGGAAGGGAGTTAGATAATGCAGAGGTTCGGATAATAGAGCAAAGACTACAGTAAGGACTGTGAGAAGTCTGCGGCCATGGGGCCAGCAACCCCACTGCCGTCACAGACATAGCGGAGCTGCAGAGGGCTTCCCATGCTGCTCCAGGGCTGATGATACCCAATATGTGCAAGGTGCAGGGAAGGCTGCCGTCCTGGTGGGGCAGAGCAGAGTTCTGGCCAGGGGTCTCTGCGTTACCCCACTAGGACCACAGCCTCGTTCTCGCACCTCCCCAGCTGTCACTAGTCCTGCGGTAGCACAGGGACCCTTTGCAGCCCTGCTGTCACAGGAGTGAGTGAGTGGGGCAGAGCAGAGACCCTTGGCCAGGACTGAGGAGGACAAGCCCCTGGTTGCGGGGAAGACCACCCCACTGCTGACTGGCTCCTGCCCTCTCGATTATCCAAACTCCCACTCTTCACTCACGTTAAAAATGACCCGTAAAGACAAAATAAATCTTGGGTTTTTGCTCTTTAATTTTGCTTCTTTATAATTTATAGAGAAGGCTTCACAGGTCCCTATAAAATATAATACAGACAATATTTGTTCCATTAGAATTTCAGATCTTGTCTACCTGGAATTTATGAAATTATGACATTCCAAGAAATAAGAGTGAAAGCTGAATAATTTGGAAGGGAAGGGATTTTTAGCTGACCATAGAAAACCCCTCTGCTTTGTTGTTTAATACCCTTTTAACTCCAGTAGTTAATGAACAATTTGGAGAAAAGATGTTTTGTTAAAGATTCAACACATCTGTCCTTTCAATCTAAGAGTGAGAGCTTGCAAAAAACATAGGCGATCCCTAAGACATTGTTAAGTAAAACAAACAAAAACCCCAACAGTAATGAAAAGCCAAGCAAATTTGACATCCTTGATATCTCTGAGGTAACAAACAAGCAGAAAAATAAAACCTTTAAAAATGCCTTTCTTTAAACATCACAAAGAAGCAACAAGGGAAACAAAACAGAGTTATTCTGTTTCAGTGGCAGTTGATATTAGCTTAACTTGTTTTGCTAACAGCCTGTGGCTCCAACCAACCAACAGAATTCAAGGACAGTGGTGACTATCCCTACAGCTGCTCTACCTAAAATGGAGATAAATCAAAGTTTTAATATTATTAAAACCTTTTTATTGGTCAATTGGAGACAACAGAACAGAAGCTGCAGATATTTCATGGTGATGCAGGTTTGAACAATGCTGAGAGTTCACCACCTTGACAATTCCCTTGAAATGTGCCTGCTGTGTTATGGTAACCACCTTTACCCATGGTTAACCAAGCCGTCATCTCTTCTGTAAAATGAGGTTTATGTTCCTTTAATGGAGTGTACTATCTAATTAGCTGAATATTCCCAGGTACTTTAGACTCAAATGCATTTACAATAGTGTGGTAGGCATGGTACCCCTACCCATGGTATCGCTGCACTCCTTTGGGTTTCAGTGGGAACTAAATCAGGCTTGTGGAAGTTGAGATAGTGGCAGACGTGAAATGTCCTGAAGGAGGACGAGCATCCTGACAGTTTGTTACTGACTACGTGATGTTCAGC
Source organism: Malaclemys terrapin pileata (assembly GCF_027887155.1). Classification (NCBI taxonomy): domain Eukaryota; kingdom Metazoa; phylum Chordata; order Testudines; family Emydidae; genus Malaclemys; species Malaclemys terrapin. The sequence goes on along the minus strand of NC_071515.1, from coordinate 28,159,960 downwards.
TACATCGTGTTCATGAAAGTGGAGTTTTTGTGTAATCAGAAGGAGCTGAAATGCTCTCTCTCCTGCTTGTGCAGTTTTGGGTAAGCTCAGCTCAAACAAGCTGTTACTTGCAACATAATCGTATATATGTGTTTTTCCTGCTCATGTCCAGACTCTTAAATATTGTTACGGGAAATCAGTGATACTCAGACCTCAGTGGTTCAGGAGCCAAATTAGCAATGAACCTTACCCAAAAGTGTTTCATTTGTTTGTTTCATTTACTATAGTACTATATATGCATATTTAAATAGTATGACGGGAAATATTAAGTTTATTATATATATTATTCTCACAGCAAAATGACTGACCAAGTGTAATTATTTTATCAACTACAATTGGTGAATAACATAGTAAAAGCATCCTTACTGGTAAGTAACTTGGATTGTGTGATTTAATTATTAACCAATGTTTTAATATCATGTGCTGCAAAGAGCCACTTGCCACTCATGAGTATCACTGCTCTAAACACAACATGCAGCAAAATCTAGAATGCAGTAAAATGGCTTCTAAGACAATTCTATGAAGCTCAGTAATGATGTTTCAAAAACAACAGCATCCCAACTCACACCTTGATTCATCTGGAACAATGGTTCTATAGACACTGCTGCAGATTTATTAGTCAGGATGCGCTACTTACAGTAAGGGTGTATGTGTTCCCTCTCTGTGCTATCTTGTGGATTTCAGCAGAAACCATTGCTGAAATTACCATATTTTAGCAGAGATTTTGGTTATATATCCCCTTTCTACAGCAAGTATCCTAAGAGTAATAAATATTGATGCTGCCGTGTCTGGGGACAATGCAACAGTCATCATAGGCATGACTCCGTGGGTGCTCTGGGGCTGGAGCATCCATGGAAAAAAAACTAGTGGGTGCATGGCACCCACCAGCCACAGCTGTTCGGTGGCATTGCTGATTAGCTGTTTGGTGGTGCCCTCAATCAGTTAATTGGGGATGCCGCCAGACAGCTGATTGATCAGTGCCACTGCCAAATAGCTGATTGATAGGCAGCTCAGGGACTGGCTTCAGGGAGGGCGGAGAGCAGTGGGCGGGCCAGGACCTTGGGGAGGGATTGGAGTTGGGGCCGAAAGAGGTGGAGTGAAGGCGGGGCCTTGGGGAAGAGCAGGAGTGGAGCACGGCTGGTGAAAAATAAGTCGGTGCCTATGACAGCCATTATGCATTCAGAAGTAGCTCAAACAGAGTCTTGCACATGAGAACATAGGGGGCCACTAACCCATGTTAAATTCTAATTACCCATTCTGACAACTCCTGAAACTAGTCTTATTGACTTCAGTAGGATTTCTTGCATAAGGGCTAGTCACAGGGAGAAAGGGCAGCAGAATAGGGCTCTACGCTGCCATGTGATCTTTAACTCCCACCTGGCGCATAATGGCTTAACTTATCAGGCACCACCTATGGCACTATATAAAAACGAGTAAGATGTCATGGGTTTTTGCTGAGGCCTCACAGCCAAGCTGCAGACTATCGAACTTGCATCCTGGGTTCTTTCTGATCTGAGTCGTGTTTTAACAGAGTTTGTCTTGTGGACACCTCCCTTCCTTTTATGATTGCATAGGCCACTTCCCTTCCCATCTACCATTTCTTGGGTCTTTCTATTTCAGTAAACCCTGCATATGATGGAAGGAGAAGGAAGAGAAAGGAAAAGGGCTGTGCTGCACGCCAAGGCTGCCGACCTCCACTCCAGTGGAGACTGCCCTTGGTTCATGCTGAATATGTAGTTTATGAAGCACTTTGGGATGAAATGATTTATGCTGATCATCTAGAATTCTTTGTTAACATGTAGTTAACTTAAACAACTGAGGAACGGAAGGGAGAGAAAAAGTCTTTGAATGTTTGATGCTTCCTTGCCCCTTACATTAAGGTGGGAGGTAGCTCGCAGACTGCATTTCTAAGACCTCCAATAAGTCTTCCACGAAACGCCAGATATTTCTAAGGTAAAAAGACAAGTAAGAAACAAGCCAGCACCTTTTAATAAACAAACCACAAACTTTTTCAGGTCTCGTTTAGCCATTACGGAAAAGAGAAAGGAAGAAAAAAAAAGAGAGAGAGAGAGCGAGAGTGAGCGCGCGAGAGAAAGATAAACCGAATGTGTTTTCTTTACCCATCACGGAGAAGAAAAGAAAAAAAAAAAAAGAGAGATAAACCTAATGTGTTTCCTTAAAAACCAATAGTGCTAACTTACAGTCCATCTGCCTCTTTATGGAATGCAGGGTGGGCAGAATGTCTACGCCCTCCCTCAGGCCAGCACGCTGGCATGATGCTGCCTTCTGAACAAGCTGCTAGTGACAGAGAAACCCCGCAAAGAAGGAATGATGATAATTGAGCCTTGTGGTCACAAGCCTATGTGTTGCTGTTGCAAGGCTGTCATGGGATAAATATGGGGGAAGCCTGCAGGCACTGCCAGCTGTACAAACCACGCCTGTGAAAGTGGGAAACATTTGAGAAGCCTTTGGAAACTTTACTCTTTCAGTTAACAGGGAGAGAAAAGGGATTGTCTCTCTGAGCTTTAAAATATTTTCCAAGTCACTGTAAACAGCTTCCGACCACACTATGCTGTACTGGGCCAATAGGCCTACGTCTGGAAACCAAGGGCTGGTGCAGTTTCCAGGGGGAAATACAGAGCATAAACACAAAGCACTGCGTTCCGCAGACATTTGCTTCTGTTTAATTCTTAACCTTTTTTTTTTCTGCATGTCTTGTATTTAGGCCTTATATACTGTAACGGCATAGCAGGGCCCCATTGGTCCTGCCTCTGCTCTGCTCCAAAAACCACTCAGAGACCTTCTGGCTCAGCAATCACCGGTGCAGTTTATTTGTAGTGCAATCCCACTGCCTTCTCACTATAGACAGCTTGGGGGCTTCTCAGTCTCTGCAGGAAGGAAGAGCTTCCACTCTCTGGCTTCCCCCTTTCTGTCTGCCTCCCTGGAATCCTTCCTCCCAGGCTTTTATGCAGCCCCGGGCTAATTAGGCTGGCAGCTGTTTCCCCTTTGCCAATCAGGCTCAGGTTTCTCTGGCGTGATAGAGGGCCCAGTACCCTGTCACATATAGCCACAAGTTGTACCACGTTGCACCAGTACAACCCCATACTGCAGGTGCAATTATACCGATAAAGAGGTGCTTGTACTGATGTAGCTTATTCCTGTACAAAAAGGAGAAAAACGATACCAGTATATGGTGTATTTATACTGCAGTTTTTACTGACATAATTACATTGGTTAAAAAAAAAAATCACACCTGTAACTGACACAGCTATGCCATTACAATGTTTTAAGTGTAGACCAGGCCTTAGAAATATAAGAAATGCCAAATCTGCTTTTCCATGGAAGACTTGTTGGAGGCCTAAAAAATGGGGACTGTGAATTTTATCAGGCCTTGATCAATCAAAGCACAAGTTTAATTTTAAGCATGTGAATAGTCCCACTGAAGTCTTTGAGTTCGATCAAACTTAACTGAAGACTCATGTTAAGAGGCTTAAGTGGGGCATAGGATCTTATGCAGGCCCTTCACACGGGGCAAACTTCACCTTCAATCCCTCTGGCCCAATTCACAATGAGAAGGCAAAACATCCTCCCTCCAATGTTACGGTAGAAGTACCACAGAGGAGAGGTCTAACTTTAAGTGGGAGTAGGCCATCTATTTAAGTGGGACTACTCACATGAGCCAAGTAAAGCACCTCTGTAAGTGTTTGCAGGACTGGGGATGTATTTGGTAAATTATGCTAAAAATGCATGGAATGTTCAAAACATTTCAGTTACTCACCTTTTGTACTAAACTTTGGGCACTGTCAATTCAAAACTCATACTTTACATTCTTATGTTACTAAAAACATCCTAGAAACCTCAGGGAATTTTGTTTTCAACCCCTCTCTTTCTTTCTCAGCCTCACCCTGTGTTTTCATAGGTAACTGCAAGGCAGGGGAAGTCTGACACTTCCTAATACTTGTTGCTCCCAGGCACTAGTATGCTGATGTCCTCATGCTGGTGCACTGCTCTGGAACAGGATGTGAGGAGAGCAATTCTTCCTATCAGGGCATTACTAATAGGCGAATGGGAGTAAATGTATTGTTAATCTCCCTTAGGGTGACCAGATGTCCCGATTTTATAGGGACAGTCCTGATTTTTGGGTCTTTTTCTTATATAGGCTCCTATTACCCCCACCCCTGTCCCGATTTTTCACACTTGCTGTCTGGTCACCTTAATCTCCCACCCCCAACACCCACAGATAGAGGAAGGCCCCCAGCTGCCCCAGACATATAGTCTTTTGGCAGATCTCAAGCCTGAGGTTGTCCTTACCCAATGTGGCTTCCACAACAGCAATGCCCTGGCCCAGGTGGCTGTAGCTAGTGTAATCCTGATGCGCCAAGGGTAGGGTTACCATACGTCCGGATTTCCCCGGACATGTCCGGCTTTTTGGGCTCCAAATCCCCGGCCGGTCTGGGAAAATCGGGACATGCAGGGCCGGCGGTGTGGAGCCGGCGGTGCCGGGCCGGGGGCCGGTGGTGCAGAGCTGAGCCGGGGGCCGGGCCGGCGGTGTGATGCCGAGCCGGGGGCCGGGCCGGGGACCGGCAGTGCTGGGCGGGCCGGGGGTGCCGGGCCGGGGACCGGCAGTGCTGGGCGGGCCGGGGGTGCTCAGCCGGGGGCTGGGCCCGGGGCCGGCACCCCAGGGCCCGAGCCGACCCAGGCTGGAGACGCCGGGGAGGCCAGACTGGGCCGCGCCTCCTTCCCCCCACCCCCCTGTTACCTGCTTCAGGCTTCCCGCGAATCAAATGTTCGTGGGAAGCAGGGGAGGGGGCGGAGTTGGGGCGGGGACTTTGGGGAAGGGGCGGAGTTGGGGCGGGGGGCATGGGCGTGGCTGGGGGCGGGGCCGGGGCCCTGTGGAGTGTCCTCCTTTTGGACACTCAAAATATGGTAACCCTAGCCAAGGGCATTGTGTCATCCTAGACTCGTGTTTTCAAGGGTCTGCAAAACACTGGTCTGGGATGCCCACCTCCCAAGTCCACGTATTTTAGAGCAAAATAAAAATATAGGCAGCTAGATAGCTTGGGGCTAGAATCAAATCAATGAGAGTTTTGCCACTGATTTCATAGTGGTCAGGATTTAGAATTCTTTTAACAATTATTTAACTCAAGCTCCTACTTGGGAATGAAACTCATTTTGGGCCTAATCCTACAAACACTTAGACCTTGGCTATACAGAAAAATTGGACCAATTTTACTAAATCGATTTAGAAATGGATTTAGTTCAATCAGTGCAAGCCCCTTCTGTAGACACTCTTATTTTGGGCTAAGGCTGAGTACCTTATTTCAATTAAGCTTGAGTTGGTAAGGAATTGACTTAATAGGAAACAGGCATCCAGATCTCTTAGGCAGCTTTGCAAATCTCAACTGTAGGCCCCAATTGTGCATTTCATTAGGGGTGGATGCCGTGTGGGTGCATGTGCCCAGAGAATTGTAGGAGCTAATTGTCAGTGGAACCAGAAGAATTTGGTTTGTCAGGCCCTTTGTGGAAGACTGCCCCCTGACCCCCTGCCTCTTTAGCTGAGGGCTGAGAAAGCTGTTACAAGACTTGATTTCCTGACATTTCTAAGGCTAAGAAGAAGCAGAAAAAATAAAAAAGAGTTGGAAAAAAAATCAAGATTTCTTTGTACACTATCAAGAAGCAACAGCAACAAGAAGAAAGAGAAGAGTGTTTTCTTTACATGTCACCTTGAAAGTCTTTAGTAAATGGCGGCCTTTTAATCATTGCTAGATATCCAGGCTGCACTCAAGAAATGAAAAATTTGAAGGAAGATTTAAAAAAAAAAGTGAGATTTTTAATGTCTCTTTATGAAACAAAGCAAAATATTTCATCAGTAGAGGGACAGACAGCGTAAACATTGCCTTAAAGTTAATCCACAAGGCACGTGTATTTCCCTGCTAATTAGTCTTGCGGCAGATCTGTGTGTCTTCATCTCTCCTCCAGCCATAAGTGACGAGTAAGATATGGAGCAAATCTGAGATGCCTCCACCCACTACGTGGATAAAACTTGGAGGAGGTCTGGGACTCCCTCAGCCATTCTGTTACTTTTAGTGCACTAGCTAGAGTAGACCTAGCATGTGCCTGTCTACCTGTGCTTGGAAGCAGCCTCCCTGCTATTGCACAGCTCTATGCCAGTAAGCCTTCGGATGGGTGGGTCAACCTGGAAGGAGAAACTGGAAGCACCGCCTTAACATTCATTATTAAACTAAGACGATTCCCTTCTGTGCTTCCTCCAGATTGCTGCCACTTGTTAGCGCAGGCAGTGGCATGGCCTCTGTGGCCCTACTCTAGGCAAATGGCTCTGTGAGGCATGGGGTAACTTGGTCTTAGAAAAGCTTTCTCATGAGATGAGATTAAAATCAACCTGTATTATTCAATCTGGCTACCTTTTTTCAACCATGCTGACTTGAACACCTCAGTGGCCAAACCGCCTGATTTAATATTCTTTGTACCTTATTGACCCACTGTGTTATACTGAAGTTTATTCTGTTTTCCCTGATAGCTACTCATTCTTTCCACTGGTATGTGATTACAAGCAATCTCTTGCTTACGTTTGGTTACTGTATCTTTATAACACTTCACTTTAATCCTTTTTCTTCTTTACTTGTGACTTTCTTTAATACAAGTATTTTCAACAAGTTTGTAGTTCCAAAATGAGGGCATCTCCTCCTTGCAAATGAGTGGCAAGTCTATGACCTACTTCCCCATTTTTCTCTCCCCAGGCTGTAACTCAATGCTTGAGACTCAGTGCAGGTCTGTGACCCTTCCACAATTCTCTCCCAGTGAGAGAGAGCTGGGGCAGGGCTGTTTTTTTCCCCATCCCAGACTTTATCATTATTTATTAGTATTAATGTTTATCATAGTCGTGCCTAGAAGCCACCTGAGAATGGTGCCTCAATGTGCGAGGTTTATAATCTAAACGGACAAGATGGGCAGAGGAAAGGATATAAAGCCTCATGGGAAAGTTTTACCAGTTATACTGATAAAGCTGTACTAGCACAACCCCTTATGTGGACACCCTTATTCCAATATAAGAGAAGCTTCCCACCCCCTGCTGTAGCTTAAGCCCCTTCCTAAGCTCCAGCAGTTAAAGTAAAAAAGGCCACTCTTGTATTGGAATCAGAGTGTCTTTGTGGGAAGGTTATGCAGCTATGTCGATTTAAATTCACACCTCAGGTTCTACTGAATAGTTTTTCCCAGGTAGACAAGGCCCCACACACGCAGAATGAACAAGACAAAAGCCATGGTAGTGCCACAATGTTTGGTTTGAGTTTGTTGTTTAAATCTTTTTGATGGTGTTTGTGTTAGGAGAAGATTAGTTAGATAGAAGGACAGGGTGGAGGGTTTGGAGCAAATAGCCAATCAGCTCTGGCTGGGGTGGGACTGGGTTGTGTCCTTGATCTTTCTGCATTCCCAATGATTGACATTCAGGGCAGGGCTGGATTCAGATAATTTGAGGTTTAGGCAGAGAAACAAAAACTCCTCCCATACACATACCTTCCCCCTTCCCCTTCTAAACTGAAGCCATGATTCTGCAAACACTTACTACATACTTCACTTGAGCAATGTGAGTTGAGCTCAATGGGGCTACTTCACAGTGTAAAATTAAGCATGTGCATGAATGGGACTGGGACTCAAGTCATCTAAGTATTTCTGAACATAGAAATTAAAAGACAAGGCCAAATCCTATGCCCTATCCAGCCAAGCTTTGGCTGCTACTGGATGGGGAGGACAGCCAACGTGGTGTGAAATCTGGATTTCAGATACACCCAAAGTTCAGGGAATTTGGATGTAGAGTTCCAATTCTGGCTATTCAAAAGATCTGGCTTGGGATCCAGGTTTGGTTTTGAACCTCTTCAAAGCAGAAGGCTATTTAGATCCAGCTTTAGTTCCAAAAGAAAGGAGATTAGAGCATAGATGGAATAAGAATTAGACCGAAGGGAGAAGGGTTAAAAGGGTTAAGGTGAACCCACCCACACACTCCTTGCAGTGTTCCTTCCATAAATGCTAATGTGACTCATACTGGACCCTGTCCTGGATGGCTGGGCAGGAAGCAGAGACCAGCACTGGGAGGCAGCAGCAAAGGACAGACAGAGTTTATTGCACAGTCATGGAGGTTGCAGGCAAATAGTGTCTCTTTCCAGCTACCTGCATCTCTGAGCACAATGGACTCTGCTGAAATGTCCAAGACAGCTAGCTGGCAGGAGTGCAGTTTGCTACATACTGCCCAGGGGCTGTACTACACACACGTAGCAGGCAGCACTTCAATGCTCCATGTGCTCAGAGTCCATCCACAGCTGAGAACTCGGTGTGATTGCTATCCATTTAAATCCCTCCTTGTCAGCAACACCACATGGTTGTTGCTCAGTTAATTACCCTCAGCAGCTTCATGTGGTCAGTTTTTTCGTAAATCTCCAGCCAACTGGTCCACATGATCAAAACCGCTCTTGCTGGAGCTCCGCACAGTTAGTGTCTCAGCTGGACCATGTGGTACTAGAGTGGAAAAGCTGCTTCTTTTTAGACATCCCCTTTCAGCCAGCAGTTCTTGGCCACATGTCCCACCCCAGGCCGGGAGGCTGGGCTGAACTGGAGCAGCTGGGTGATGAGGGTTTTGCAGGGCTCAGGCAGAGGAGGAAGACCATCAGGGTAGAGAACCCCCTTCTTCTGGCGACGGGGCATGCTGAGGACGTGGGTGTCGTCAAAGGGCATGCAGCCAGTCACCATCACATAGAGCACCACCCCCAAGCTCCATATGTCATACTTCTTGGCGTCGTAGGGAATGCCCAGCAGCACCTCGGGGGAGGCATAGGCAGCTGATCCGCAGTAGGTAGTGCTCAGGTCTGGGTAGCCACGTGCCTCTTTGCTAAAGCCAAAGTCAGTGAGCTTTGCCCGGCGGCCATCAGAGGTGAGCAAGACGTTCTCACACTTGAGGTCCCGGTGCACCAGGTTCCGGTCATGCAGGTAGCGCACAGCACCCACGATCTGTCCAAAGATGTCCCGGGCCTCGGGGACACAAGGTAGTCTCCCCAGCTGCTGCACCAGCTGGAGCAGATCCGTGGACGCTGCTTCCATCACGATGTAGAGTTTCCCATTGCAGACCTCGATGAACTCAAAGATCCGTACAATGTGAGGATGCCGGATCATCCGCAGGATGGAGAGCTCCCGTGGCAGAAACTTGTGTACAAAGTCGGGGGGGGCCCGGTGCCGATCCACTACCTTGACAGCTAGCGGGCCCTTGTACTTGGCTGAGGTGGCCACCCTCACCTTAGAGTAACTGCCCTCACCCAGGGTACGGCCTAGCTTATAGCCCAGATTACTCAGCACCTTTTCCCCTTGGGAGCCCCCTGACATGGTGCAGGGTCCTTTGAGAGCTTAACAAGACTAGGTTTATCTTTTTGGGACTAATGGCTTCAACCCATTGCGCTTGGCATCTGGTACACCTTCATTCCCATATGTCCACTGGCTGCTTGCCCCAGATGCATCACTGCACACTGGGTATTGTGAAGTGCCAGGAGTGTCATATACCACTGGTAACCGGGGGTGTCATATAACCCCATTGCTCTCCCATCCCCTCTTGAGAACCTAGGAGTCCCACAGTGCTTAGGTGAGAGATTTAAGATCAGACTTCATATTCTCAGACAATTAAAATCAGACTTCTTAATGTATGCCCATAACAGAGGCATTTTCACCTGCTTTTTAAAAATGTATCTCTAATTTAGAAAGTCTAGGAACAAAAGGTTTCTAACTTAAAGGGGGAGGGATAGCTCATTGGTTTGAGCATTAGCCTGCTAAACACAGGGTTGTGAGTTCAATCCTTGAGGGGGCCATTTAGGGATCTGGGGCAAAAATCAGTACTTGGTCCTGCTAGTGAAGGCAGGGGGCTGGACTCGATGACCTTTCAAGGTCCCTTCCAGTTTAAAAAAAAAAAAAAAAAAGCAACAAATTACATTAAAAACCCACACCTGGGGAGAAACACACACACACACAGTTCAGTCCCAGCATAATGGAGAGACGAGAAAGGACGAGCATGATGTCCAGGGCCCCATTGTTGCACAAGTCCATAGCTGCAGTTTGCTACAGAATCCAATAACTCATCCTTAGCCATAGGACTGAGGTCCAGATTGCCATGGAATACAACACAGGGTCTTGTGTAAACAGAGTTAAGGTGATTTTCCTGTTTTCAGTAGTTCACACCCTCTTTGGATTGGCTTTAGCATAGATGATTTACCTCTGCAGCTCATCAAAATATGCCTGACAAGTAAATATTTACCTTTGCAATTAACAAGACTGTGCCAAGTCTCCTACTAAAATAATAACCCCGGACACTCTTGCACTCCCTTCACCACTCTGGAAATGACACCAGCTGATCTTGTGCTATACTTTTTGTTTACTCAATGTGGATTATTCTTCAGAATTAAAAGTAGGAACATTTGCAGCAGTCACTTTGCTAAATGCTGCTGCTCTATTTTTGGTTGTGGTGAAAGCATTTTTTTTAAAAAGATGGAAACAAATCGATCATTTCCTCACTCCCTCCCCCCTCCTTTCTGCCAGTCACGTTCACGGGGCTCAGCCAGCACAGGCTAGCGTGTGTGTGTCTGTAAAATACTAGGGGCAGACCCCCGGCTTGTGACCCCTCCCGAAGGAGCGAGAGACACAGGATGTCTCTGTTGTCTCAACTGTCCTGGGCGGAATAGGCTGGAATCCACTCCAAAGGGGCGAGGGAGAGACGCAGTAAAATACGAACGTTCCAGGTCAGAGGACAAAAGAACCCAGCCCAGCCAATCAGCAACTCGCACGGAGCACTTACTCACACTGAGTTCCATTCTGATGGCTCCGCGTTCCACGGCCGCTTCCATTCCACACACTTCCCCCGCTTCCTCAATGCATGTGTCCCGGAGAGAGGGTCGGGGGAGCCGCGACCGCTGTAGCCCCGAGCAGACGGCTCGAATTAGGCTAAGGCTCCGTGTGATTGGCTCTGTCCTGTCCCCATCCCCGTTTCCCTTTGTTCGGACCCCGCGGGATGAGGGAGATGGGCCCGCCCGCCTGGCTATAAAAAGGCAGGCGCAGTAGCGCACATGCTTCATTTGGGTTGCAGCTGAAGGCTGGGTGGGGCGTGTGTTGTGGACGGAGGGTGCCCTCCTGAGCAGGACGAGCTGGTTGGCACGCAGGGGACTGGGGAGCACTTGCCGACTGCCGAGCTGTTGTAACATAATAGCAGGCGGGGAGAGTGCTGGGGCTCGGTGCAGTGAGAAGGGGGACGAGAAGACAGGGCTGCCCCTGGCTTTCACCAGTGGGGGCAGCAGCTGCAGCTGATCAGTCTCCGTGCTTGAAAATCACAGTGCCCAGCCTCATCCCATCGCCTTCCCCTTCGAGCTGTAAAAGGCTCCTCCGAGTGCTCCTGCTGTCTGTTAATTTGGGTTGATAGCTGCCCCCCAAGTGTACACACACACACCCCAACCCTGGGCTGGTCACCCTGACTCCCTTCCTCTCCTGAGGGATGCTTTGTCCTGCTCAGTCTGCCCCAGCATCTGTGTCCTCTTCCTAAGCAGCAGCATGAGCATGGCAAACGACACATACCACTTTATAAAAGACATAAAACCCGGACTGAAAAACTTAAATGTCGTCTTTATTGTGCTGGAAATCGGTAAGTGGGTCCCTCTGAACCATGTCTCTTCCCTCCTCCCCCGTTTCCTCTCCCTTCTAGGGTTGGAGAGAGTACATTTGTGCTGGGCTGATTCCCGACACGTGGTCACACTTTCAGGGGGAGCAAGATCAGCTCCCATGCAGTGCGGAAGCCTCCTTTCCTCCCTTGTTACGATCTTATTTTAAAAAAAGATCTTTCATTCAGGCAACTGGGCAAGGGAGAGAATTCCATCATGAAATTAGTTTAACTCCATTTATCCTGTGCTGGAGATTGTTTCTGTTTATGTTGTTTTAATGATCTTGCCTCTTGATCTTATTAGTATAAAGGGTCCATTACACTTGGGGAATAACTCTCCAAAACAGCTAAACTTATTTTTTTTTTTCCATTTTCAGACAGCACGAATTCTTCCAGTTTGTAAGTTTTATTTTTTATTTTAAATTCCCCATACAGGACGAGTTACCAAAACCAAAGATGGACATGAGGTGAGATCGTGTAAAGTTGCAGACAAAACTGGCAGCATCACAATTTCAGTGTGGGATGAAATCGGAAGTCTCATACAGCCAGGGGACATTATTCGATTGACCAAAGGGTATGTATGAGGTAGGGACAGGATACGGCTTAGCTCAGCCTCGCCTTGCTGTTGGCTATTTAAATAACTGGTTGCTCAATGATCTTGTTGTTAACCATTTCTGTACTTGACAGTGGGGTGGATAAGATCTGAAGGATCAGTGTCTTTACTTTGGAACTGTAATGAATGTGGAAAAATCTTCTCTGTTACTAAAGAAAAGGGTTTGAATTCTAAATAGCCTTTGACTTCCTCTGTGAAAGAAGCAACTTGACACGCTTGCCTTTTTTGGACTGCTTCCTTGACGCACTGGCAGCAGCCTGTGATCTATCATCAAATTAAAACTTCCGGATCTCTCCTTGCCTCCCCTCCCCCCAACGCTCAAACCTATCACACGCATTGATGGGATTTGTAGACCACTCTGTCTGCATCTCAGTAACGTGTCTGTATTTCACTAGATGCTGTTCAGATGGGAATCTGGTGTTTAAGAGCTTTACTGTGCTTTTTTTAAGTTTCACTTCTGTTTTGGGGCGATGACAAAGTTGTCTTGATCTGTACATTCAGGATAGGGATTCAGAGAGTGAAATCAAAGCCATGTTCTTATTTTAACACTTTTCTTCTGTAGCACTGTGCTCATAGAGAATGGAGGAGATAATTATCTTTAAGCAACACTGAGAAAGTAGTCTGCTTCACAGTGGATTTTATGGAAATGACAGGAAAACTGGGAGTAGAAGTTAGTAAAAAAAAATATATATTAGTGTTGTTATAAAATACAGTATTTTGTTCATGTGTAATGTCTACAATATAATGGGGCACTGCTAGGGTGACCAGATGTCCCAGGGACAGTCCTGATTTTTGGGTCTTTTTCTTATATAGTCTCCTATTACCACCCCTCCCTCCCCCCGGTCCCGATTTTTCACATTTGCTGTCTGGTCACCCTAGGCACTGCCGGGTTATATATTTTCAAGTTTTACATTATGCTCCCACTGACACTAAATTATAAAACTGAAACAGTTTAAAACTACTTTTAACCTCTTAGTCTCCACTTCTCTTATACAATCCAAGAAACTAGTCACTTTCATTTCTCTTCTTAGTCAATTTCACTTTCTTACTCTCATTTGGCAGCCCAACACACACAAGTATTTTGGTTTAAAATTTTCAGGGATTGTTTAAAAACACATAAACAAACTCCTTTACTCAATAGTTATAAAAATTGAGAATGTTTCTACAATGGAGTCACTGTTAGTGGCATAGTGGTTGATTTTTTTTAAAGTAATTCCTGTGTTGGGGATGAAAACAAATGAATATCCCCATCAGAATTTCTGCAGTTATACTTGTTCTGATTTACTTTATAGAAAAGTCTGAAGTAAATCTTCATTATTAGTTTAGGGGTCAAATGACATCTGTTTAAAAATTTGAGAGTTGATGTCCAATGTGTTTTCAGAATCCTTGAAGATTACAGTTATCTTTGCTAAACTTTACGTAGACCGCCTCAAAAATCTTCTGCCTATACTATATAAAACCAAGTTATTAGTGTTGGTTGTTACTGTTAATATCCATTTCTTTGTAAATAATTTATTATAGTTGCCACAGTGTTCTCTGGGGGAGTGAATGGGATGACAGATGGCTCACAAGATAATCTGTACTGATGTGGTCCATACTATGGAAAAACAAGAACCTCTATTGCAAGATAAAAAGCCATGAAATAGCATCAATTTTACTTATTTAGGACCAAATTATGTCCTCATTTGCACCAATGCACATTCTTGGAAGACAATAGATTTGAATGGCAGGTGCAAAGATTTGGCCCTTATTTTACAACGTATCCTCTTTCACTTTATACTGGTGTACAAGCTGCACTGAGAACTGTCTACTGTGTCCCAGCATAGTTTCCACTTCTGTACTTAACTCAGGATTAATTGGAGTGACATTGCTGTTGCAGTGTATGTAAATTTCACATATATGGGGTAATCTGATTTCTTCAGTTTGGTCACTGTTAAAAATAGTTATCCTTAGCTAGGCACTATTTCTGTGTACAAAAACTGCCGTTTCTTTCTTTCTATGCTGAATTCCAAGTCTAGAGGGATTCCATTGCATTAACAGACATTATCCCATGTGTTCCCTATTGTTAGTTGTTCATGGGCAGGATGATGTAGCAGCTAATATTTCAGAATTCTAAACACTTAAGTTTCTATGTTCAGTTTGGTGTTTTATGGCCAACATCTCTCATTTTATGAACTGAAAATGAAAACTTGTGTTAATGGAAAAAAACCTATGGTGTTGGAAATTCTGTGAAGTTGTTATCCTTCAGTGTCTTGGGTTTTTCTCCTGTATATTGTATATGTGAGATTGATATCCCTTTAGCTTAGCACTTCTTTCCCTTCATGTTATGAGACAAACCTGCCCAGCCATTAAATTCAGCATAAAAGGGATCTTGTTCCAAGCAAAAGGCGACATGTTAAGTGCAAGGCCACTGCTATTGCACCTTATTTAGAGATGGTTGAATACTATGTTTGAGGGAATAGAGCGCTTACATTTTTAAATTGAGATTTCATTTTGTGTGCTGAATACAGGAGGAAGTGATATTTTTCTATTTTATTATATTTGTACTACAATGTCCCATGGCTGAGACTGGGGAGGTAAAAGCACAGAAAGATTAAGTGACTTGGCCACAGTCACAAAGGATGTCTATGGCAGGGCTGGGGATGGAACCGGTCCCAGTCTAGTGTTTTAGCGAGAAGTCCATCCGTCCTCTTTTTTGTTCGAGTTCTTCCTCTGTTTATTTGTGCCTCTCTTTTGCAAACCTTGTAACTTTTCTATCATGTACATTCAGTACAATTGAGCTGCTTGTCTTTATTTCTACATCACTTAATTTCAGTCCCCGAAATCAAATGCTACTATAAACGGCCAAGTTGGACTAAGGTAACCTCCTGCTATCTCCAAGCGTGTATTTCTACATACTGAAAATGATTGCATTTTATTTCTGCATATCACTTGAATCTCAAGGGTAAATGTATATTTTGCTGCTACCTACTATATCTGATAACTGCTCTTCTCCTAAAAATTAAGCAGTTGGTTTTTCTTCTTGACCCGTTGAATGTTGTCTAACACATTCATTGTGTCTTGTTTTCTACAATGAAACAGAGGCAAATCCACTCTGGTTCCCCTCTTGCAGAATTAACACTCTGGTATTCTGCATAAGTAACACTGTGTATGTCAATCAGTTGGCTGGGCAGCGAGGTGATGTGGACAGTGGTCCTGGAAAAAGTGTATCTGCCTTCTGCCTGACAGGAAGGATGGCACTTGGCTAGCAGAAAGGCCTGTCCGAAGTGGTATAGCTGTGACAGACTTGATGCTAGTGTGATGTGGCTGTTAGCCTCTTTTGAAGACCCAAACAAATTAATAGGGCTTCCAACAGCTGTTTGTAGAAGCAGAAAATACATTCGTAACTAGAAACTTCTAGAGTAAAATAATCTTAGGGAATCTGAGAATTTTAGTCTGGGAATTCTAGCCACTCTCTTTCTGCTGGTACAGAACATCCACTAGACAGGTTTAGTTCTTCAAAATCTCTTTCAATGTTAATGTTCCCTATTGGTTAGCAGAGAATATTCTGCTTATCCTTTTCTGGCGCTTTATACGTTATTGGTACTCTTTTGGCTAGGTATGCGTCTCTGTGGAAAGGATGCCTGACGCTTTACACAGGAAGAGGAGGCGAGCTACAGAAAATTGGGGAGTAAGTATCATGCTTTGTACGCGTCTGTTGTACTTGGTCAAGCATTGTCCTTGACAGTGGGTCATGGGAAGTGTAAACTAGTGTGGGTCTTATCAGGAGGATTTAATGGAAAAAAAGAAGCAAAATGGAGATTTATTTCTGTTATCAGTCTCCGCTTCAACAGAGGCCTGTAGGTTGCTTGCTCCTGTCAGTGGTTATATGGCTGTTTGTGGCAAAGAGCAGTAGGCTGTGGGCCTGTTTCACTGGAGTATGCTTGTAAGTGGGGTATCTACTGGACTTGGGCTACCATTCTCTGTAGGTACAATCTACCGACGGTTTTACAGAACAGACAAGTTCCTGGTATAAAACCTCTCTTCTTGAGTTAGCACATACTCGTGTTCAAGGACTTGCAGCATTGAAAACTTGGAATCCTCTATTTATCCACAGGCTAGGTACAGTACAGGCAGCTGCAATGTGAGCTTACACGCACTGCGGTGATAATGAGTTCCACCCTGTTGTGCTAAAGGGATCATCCTCTCAGCCTCCCTCCTAGCTGTCCTGTGGGTCGTAATGATAGGAGTATAGTGTGTAAAATGAGCCAGGCGATTATTCTGCTCTGCTTGCTTAGGCCTCACTTTGAATAATCTGTTTATTTTGGGGCCTAATTTTAAGTCCTGTGTCAAATTGGCGAGAGCTCAGATGAGCAACGTGATGATAAAGAAAGGTGAAGAGAATTCGAGACAGGAGCAAGCATCACTCTTTCAGACTGTTAAAGGATGCTGTAAAGAAGCAAGAGATCAGCTATTCCTTATTCAACAAGAACAAATGCAAGTGACAAGCTTAAGATGTAGCCAGAAAAATACTTGATGAAGTACCTATTTCTTTCTAATTAGACGAATAATTCTGAAATGTCCCCACTCGAGAGGGTTTCCTTGTATTATCGAAACATCTCAGAGCCCAAGTCATAGTTCAGGGCCCCGTTATGCTAGGTACTGTACAAATACTGAATACAAAGACAGCCCGTACCCCCAAAACCTTAGAGGTTTGAGGATTTGACACCCCATCTACTGGATGGTTCAAGAATAACAAAATCCAGCTAGGTGTGACGCAAAGGAATATACTAGAGATTTCCTTTCAGGCCAAATGATTCGGCGTCTCTGTACAACTTTTGAATGGGGTTGCTCTATGAAAGGGTTGGATTAAGGTGAAATCCTTTATCTTGACTTTTTTAAATTCTGGCCCACAGCAGGGGATCTGGACCAGCTGCCGGTTTAAGGGACAGCAATTTTACCTTACAAAGTTTTATGATCCCAGTCTCTCCTCTTCGTCTCCCCCTCCCCCCCAGTTTACATGCAGTAGTCAATAGGTCTATTCGCTCACTCGGTGTCACTATTTGGAAAAGGATTATATGAATTTTAATATCCCCCTGAGGTTCTTGAACTTCCCTTTAATGTTAATAGGATGCTAGGCAGGCATACCAGGTGTTCTGGTTGCTTGACTGAAATAGCCTGAGCAAGGAAACTTTACATCTTGGGCCCCGATCCTTCAAAAGAATCAAAGAGCCATGCTGGTCACTTGTGCTGTGGAGGGGCTCCCTTTGTAGGATTGGAGCCTGATTTACTGACGTCTTAGTAGTGTGAAGGTACAAAGTGTCCATTCCCTTTGGAAATACTGAAGATTTCTCTCCTAACTCCTTATGAAAAACTGTTCTGTTGCTCTCCTCACACTCTTGTTTTCTTTTCAGGTTTTGTATGGTATACTCGGAAGTGCCAAACTTCAGTGAGCCCAACTCAGACCACCTTGGGCAGCACAACAAGCTGGTATGTTAAACTTCCTGGGGTTCTCTTGCATAAAATAGTCTTTGATCTGAGTACTTCAGGCTAGGAGGTGGTAAGATTTCTGGCTTTTAAAATGGTGCTCAAGGAAGCATATAGAAGAATGGCAATGATGTGGTAAATAACTGTAGGAGAGTGGTGAGGGGATCTCCTGTGTAGCCGGTACAAAAACATGTGCAACAAATTCAATTCCTCTCTGTAACACAAAGAAGTTTCTGTGTCTGACCCATATTTTTTCTCTTTATATTTCTCTGAAGGCACAGGGTGAACAGAATAATAGTTCTTCATCAAGTAATTTGGGTACTTATACTTTCGGGCCAGTGGGTAAGTTTTTGTTTTATTTTGTGGAAGTGAAAGGATGAGAAACACTTTAAACCCTTAGATTCATTATTGTTTTTTCAGTGTTGAGAAATGTAGGGGTTTTACCTTCTAGGGGCAAATGTGGAGTTCTGGCATTGAGCTAGGGCCAAATCCTGCAAGCACTTTTGCACATAAGTAACTTTATTCAAACCAATATTTCCATCATAAATGTGTTCAGGATTGGCACTACTAGTAATTATTCAGGCAGGACTTTTCGTAGGTGCCTAAGTCACGTAAGAGCACACTGACTTTGTTAATGTGACTCGTGCTCCTAAGTCATGTGGGTACTTCTGAAAATTCCACTCTCGGCTTTCAACCCACTGCTGCTTATTGAACGAAAGGGGCAGACCTAAACCAGACACGGTTTTAGTGTTGCATTTAATACTTAACCGGAGGTAATTAGTCCTAATCTTGGGCTGCTCCACAGTGAACTTTCAGTTGGGTTCAGTATGTGGATGCTGGGCGGGGTTGGTGGCGTGGGATATGCAGGAGGTCAGACGAGATAATCTGGTGGTCCCTTCTGGCCTTAAGTGCCGACTCCAAATAGTCTCACGTTTCCTGGCGGGTTACTTCCTAAATGGAAGGATGGTAGAGACCTGAACTCTTATGCAATAGGAAGATTAGCGTGTAAGTATAGTTTTGTGGCAACACTGTACTGAAAGCAATTATGTTTCAATAAGAAAATGGTTCAGAGGTTTCGGAGTGCGTGTAAAGTTCACTCACACCTTTGTCCTGGGGTTGCATAATGGATGCATACGATAATCAAAACCTAGTGTTGTGTATCCAAGAGTTGTTGCTGGCAACAAATTGTCTGAGCTCAGACTGATACAATTGACAAAACCAGTGACGTTTCTCAGTGTCGGTCAGTTTCCTCTTTGGGAATAGATTTTCACTTCTCCCATTTCACTTCTTTGAGTCCTTTCTGCTCCTTCAAGTATAAAAACTTCTGCTGAGCAAATAAGGGTGGTACTCTGAAGCCAATTTTTTTTGTTGCCTTAATACCAGGGTGGGGCAAGTCTTCTGTCAGACTAATTGCTGGTTAGCCACCTACTCGTGACCCAGTCATTTTGGGTGGTGGACTGTTCTGATTCCATTGCATTCGCGCTTATCTTTTGAGACCTGCTTCCTTCTTTGATCCTCATTATCCTTCTTCCTGCTTCTGTGCAATCTTTAATTCCCTCCCCCTCTTTTCCTTCCCCACTTTCCATACTGTTTTTGCCTTCTCAGCCTTCATGTGTTTTGTCCCAAGCATGGTACCAGCTGTCACTCCCTACAGCAGATTCACACAAGACTGTTCTCTCTGTGTGTGTGTGTGTGTGTGTGTGTGTGTGTGTGTGTGTGTGTGTGTGTGTGTGTGTGTGTGTGTGTGTGTGTGTGTGTGTGTTTGGTGGGGCGGGGCGTGATGCATCCTATACTGGCTGTTTTCCTTCTTCTCTTTCCTCTCTGGCTTTTCTGTCCTTGCTGCTGTGGACTATCTGGTATGTGTCAGCTATAGGTGAGTGCATGTGAGTGGAAGCATCGGAATCCAACTTTGCCTGTCAGACTGGTGTTATTTCCCTCCGTCCCTCCCTCCGAGAATGCAATGCCACATCATAGCAGCACGAATGGCCTGCGGCCTTCTTGCTTCAGTCATTGCTGTGGAGCTACTCTTGGAAAAAACTGGCTGTGATTTGGAGTTCTGAGGTCTCCCGACTTTGCTCCCCATCTTAAAGCTCAGTGTTACTTCGTTATGTAGTAGCCATGCAGAATGCGAAGGCTGTTTGCACAGAAGAGCAGTGATGTCAAAGTGTGGAACTTGTGATAACATTTTACTGTCTTTTTAGGAAATGGTTTGCAAACGGGACCTGAATCCAGTGGATTCCCATTGGCCTACAATCATGCCCACTCCTATGCAGGTACTGGGAGAGCCAATGGACGAGGACCTGTAAATCCACCGATCCCAGCATCTAATAATATTCAGCCCCTTCTAACAGCAGTAAATAATGGGAGGGACCCACGCAGAGCCTTTAAAAGATGACTGTGCCAAATGTGGTTGTACGACTTGCTCAAACGATACACCCGACTTGAACACTGAATGCACTTTTATTTATAGTTAACTGTGAAAAAGTTTGTCCTTTATTAGTGTTTTTTTCTTTATGGTCTATGGAGCGAAGTGACTTGATTTTCTTCAAGAAAGCATGGGGAAGCTGCTTACATCTCAGAAATTAGAGGGGTGGGTATTTGAGAGCCTGAGTAAAAGTGTGAATTCAATTGGGGTGAATTTTTAAAAAATGGGAGCAAATTTTAGTTGGATATTCATTTGAGGTGGGTTTTTTTGTTGTTGCTCTGTTTCTTCTGGTCAGCCATATAGCCTTAAGGGGTCTGTCATGTCCCATAGTTCATATATGTGACTTCCGTGAGGGCTAATGGGAATTGTGTGACTGTACTGAGGGGCTGAGATGCCCTAAACAGTTAGGTCTCCTGTTTAAAACTGAAATGACCTGCTACAGCAATAAGTGCACCAAAATTGGTCAATGTTAGCAGCTAGTAGCGCCGCTTAAATCAAAGGATGGGTAACTCCAGGAGATTTCAATTGGCTACAGTAAAGAGATGTTGAGTGACTGAACAGGAATGGCTTAGCTTTTGTTGCCAAAAAGTGTAAATTATTTCTCCTGCTACAATATCTCTTTAAAGAAGAAAGTCATCCCTAATATGCCAAACAGTCCTCACGGAAAGCTGCAACCATTTGGCACACGAGGTAAATAATAGGAAGGAAAGTTCTAAATTACAAAGGGCATTTCTTACTGTCTTTGTGGCTTCAGTCTTGATGAAAAATAACTTTGTGCTTTTCCCAAATTGTGGGATCGCCAAAGTCACCAATAGAGAACAAGGTGCCAAGGATTCTGCTGTTCACATATTTAATGCTATACATCTAACTCTTCAGCAAGATTACCATCACCTGGACTTTTGAATGCCTATTTTTAACACTTGTTTATGTTCAAACAAAATACTTCTTAGATTCAACGATATACTTACTGGTGTACAAAAGTACTAGGCTACCATACAGCAGGACTTCCAATGCCATAAGGTGTTCATTTATTTTTCAAAACAAGTATTTTTCTTCCCTTTAATATAACATTGAATTATCTCTGTATGAACTTTTGACATCACCACCACCACCTCTAAACAAAACAGGTGCAGTTTTCATCCCAACTACAAGATTCTTGGTACTAGATCACATAGCAACAAATTATCCCCAGTGTAAACTGATTCAATGTATGCGCTTTGGATCAGGTTTGGAAACCGTTCAGAAGCTGTAAGATGACACTGGATTCCCTCTTTATTTGTTAGACTCTATTCTTGAAGCTGACTTCTTAAATAAAAGTTGCACTAACCATGTTGACAGACATACATTTCTTTTGGTCAAGCCTTAGAGATTTCACGACAGAGAAGCCTCTTTTGAAGTAGAAGTTGTCACTGTGAAGTCATTCCAATTCATTGAGTTATCGAGTCTGCTTTCAGCTATTCTTGGTGTTTACAAGTCATTTTACCCACTGTCTTTCTGTTTTGTCAGATTTGAATGTCAGTGTTCTGAAATGGCCCAGTTTCAGAGCTTGTGACAGCAGAAATGGTCTTTCCTTTGTCAGTAACCCTGGTGTATAAAGATTCACTGCTTGCTTAGAAACATGAGCTTTTAAAAATGTCTTGACGTCATTTAGAAAGATCTTTGTGCCCCCAAATCTGAAGGCTATTTACCTCAGATACAGCAAAGAGCTATGCAGATATGTGTGCATTGGTAAAATAGTCATTGCTCATACTTTCTGGTTGAAATTGACAAAACTCTGAGACACTAAATAAAATCTGATCAGTGGATGCTGTTGTCCAGACTGTACAGACCTTCTGAAACGACAAAACACCAAGTGACCTTTGAGGAATGTTTTAAGTTGGAAGTGGAGATGGTGTGCCACCTACAAATAGAAGTTCTCTTCACTTTTCCATTCCACTTCTGTTTTAAAAATATTATTGTAAGTAGAATTTTATATACACTGTAATGTTTGTGCGTAGTTCCTTTATTAGCAGAGCATTAGGTACCCTTTATAATAGTGCTAGAATTCAGTTTGGGCCCTCTTTCTATACATGTTCCTGTAGGTCCCTGGGTCATAAGTACTGTAAGTGAGAGCCCATCTTTTCAGCTGAGAAGCAGTTATTAAAAAGCACTGTTTAAGTGATACTCAAGCTAGAAAACTTAGTATTCTTCAAGATTCCACAGTATGGGCCTTTGTTTTAAATATTAATATTCACAATATCATAAGGAATCATGGTATGCTGGCAAATCCTTATTTGCTGGATTGCTGTGAGGTACTGAATGTGATTGTAACTTCACACATGCAAATTATGTTAGCTTTAGTCAAATAATTCCTTTAAGGAACAGAAAACTAAGAAGGTAGAGCGTGTATTCTAGTTCACTGCACTTTTAAATAGAAAAGGTAACGCTTAATCGTGCTTACATTAACCAGGCTGTTAAAATGTAAATGGTTACTGCTAGTAAATTTAACACAGGATGTGGACACCTGCTGCCAAGACTTTGTGTAAGCAAATGACCTCTGATTGAAAGAAATGAAGCAAGAAGATTGGTCTTTACTTTTTTTTAAGGTTGGTAGCATTCCTGTCTTCAGTGTCTAATCATTTGTTTTAACATTAGGTTGTTATCATTTTATTAACTTAGTTTTACTTCTCTTCAGGGGGAATCTCTGCAATATGAAGCCAGGTGAATTTTGATCTGTTTAACTATATTAACGTCAAGTCTCTGGTCATGTGATGAATTCAGGACAAGAAGTCAAAGGAAGAAAGTTCTGTTTTCCCTAGCAAGTTCCATACATCCAATATAGAAGGCTCTGATCCTGCAAAGGGATCTATGCGTTTACCTTATGCTAGTGTGGAGCCCCATTCACTTCAGTGGGACTCTTCAGAGAGCCCTTTGCAGGTGCAACGCCTAAAACAATTATAATGCAATAGTTTTACACCATAATCCAGATCGCGAGAAGACGTGTTATGAGGGAGGATTATAATGGCCAGTAAGGTAGGTAAGAAACATTCGAAAAGGCCTTCTGAAAGAGGGTGTGTAATAAAGATGCAAGGGTGCTCTCTTTCATGTGGTGTTCTTTCTAGGTGTTGGGGATGTTTGAAGGAAGGATTCTATAAGGAAATTATGGACGCCGCACATTGTGTACAGTTGCACCCAACTTGTCTGGGTAATTCTAAGACGTGCTCTGAGGGTTTATCATATCTTTAAGTTTTTGGGGTCTACTTGCCCAGTAGACCGGAAGGGCTTATAACATAGGCGTGAGTAGGTGGAATGGTGCATCTGTGAATGTCCCTCAGGCCTGACTTGTGTTAGGACTAGAACATACAATTCTCATTTCCACAGCTAACCAGTTAATTACCTTCAGATTGCCTTCTCTGAAAAATGAGGCAGCTAATAATGTTTGCCCTCACATTGTGCTGCTTCAGTTCTCAAAAGTGGGGAAGAAATGGTAGCCTGATTGTAAAGATGGACTGAGTACAGAGATGTGAAGCCATTTGCCTCAGGCATTCCAATCTAGTGCATAGAACACATGGATTTACCACCTCACAATTTAATCTATTCCAGGTTCTGCTACAAATTTCACATCTAACCTTTGCAAAGTTCCTTAAGCTCTGTTCCTGGCCAGTTTGGAGGTTGATGATAAATATTCTCCATCATGTTTTTTCCTCCACTGGTTTCACTGATTTCAAGTCATGACAATTTCATGATATTCTGTTATTCTCAGCCTTGAATACGGGCCCATGCAAGAACCTGTATTAAAACCCACTGATATTTCAAATTTTGTAGCATAAATTTGATGTTAGTGGGCAGCAAAAGGGACACAGCATTAGACACTAAACATTTCAGAAAGCCATTTTAATTTTAATCTCAAAGTGTTTACCCAATTAAATTCTAATTGACAGTGAGACTTAAGCTGGCAACATTTGAAAGCATTTTTCATTAGTGGAATTCCAAGGGTGAAACATAATTTGCCGTAAAATGGGGCTGTAGTTGTAACCTATGAGCAGGCTTCCACCTTTCCGTAATAAACCAGACCCCGGAATAACTACTGTAATAACCGAGGCATTTACCACTTGAGTTAAAGATCTGTTAGCTGTCACTTGTTAGCACTTCTTTCTTTTCTGACCTGAAAATAATCAGCCAATAGAGGGCACCATGCCTCATGCACAGACCGTTCCTGAATATGCTTCTATTGAAATTAGTGAGAGCTGGATTGGGCCCCAAAGTATTTGCATGAAAAAAATCAATAGTTTTGCTTAACTATTCCTCTTAAATGTAGCTAACACACAAGCTTTCAGTGAGCCGTAACTACATGGAAGGTTTAAAGAGGCTTTAACAAGCTATTTTTGGGTTAGTGGGAGACAAGCACTGTGTAGAAGTCAATTTCAAATGCAGATAACGCTTAACCTATGACTCATAATTTTGATTTTTCTTAAAAGCTTTCTGAAATTCTTCTACCTTCAGAGTAAATCTTCAGCTAAACTTAATTTTCCAAGTTAAATTTGGAGGGGTGGTAAAATAAAGCTCTCTAATGAAAGTTGGTTGTAATCAGAAATAGCGAGAGGCTATTGCCTTTCCATAATATCTGGAACTGAATTTTCTGCCTTGCACCTTCTGCTATTGCCTGTTGCATAAAGTGGTAGGGTGAGCCCACTAAGGGAGTCTCATACACTGTTTACCGGAAATCCTCCTCCAGGAGGGAGATGGGGAAAGTGTTGGACTGGAGGATGATTTCAGTTTTTTTCTGCTGGGTGACCTTATTTGACAAGTAGTTGTCCTAATTCTTTCAGATGTATTTATCCTAGGCCCTGTCTGTACTGTTTTCCTTTTTGCAGTGGTGGAGCTACATTGTAAAAACCAGGTAAGTCACATGGGCACAAACCACATTTTGCACTGGTGCAGTGTCTACATTAGTGGTGTGCCCTGGTGTTAATTACTTTGACATAGATTTCCCTGATGCAGATGCTCCCCCTACTGGAGTAAACCTGCAAGTAAGAACAAATCCTTGTCAGTTGCCTATTTTAATATTTGCTTCAAAAATTTGCAAATGATACCAGATTGGGAGGAGCTGCTAATATGAGCCAGGACAGAAACATAGTAGAAGGGGTTGAAGAAGTGGAAAATGTTGGTAGAAAAGAACAATGGGCTAGGTTCACCCTTTATATTGGGAAATACCACCACATATGAAATCCTATTGAGTTCAATAGAGCTATACACATACAGGTGCTCACTGACGACAGTAAAGATCACCAACAATCTAGCTCTGTAACGCTGAGGGGGGTGGTGATGGTGGTGGGAGGGCATGTGGGCTACTCTAGTTAGCGAGTAGGGGGAGAATTCTAAACATCAGTAAAGTACAAAAGGGGAAGGGATGATCGTAATGAGACATGAATTTGTAGTGTGATGAGCAAAAAAATAAAAAATAGCCAATGCAGTTTGGGGCTGTGTATACAGAATCAACCAGTTACAGACAAGGAGGCAATAGTTTGGCCACAGCAGTGTTTCCTGAAATGTGCGTGCCCTCCAGGGGTGGAGGAGCATGAAGGACTAGTTGGGCTGAGCAGACAGCTGTTCTCTATTCTCTGTTTTCATGTTTAAAGAATAATCTAGCAATAGTGGCTGCAGAAAGAACCTTGAAAATGTGATCCATGTGTAACTAGTGTAGTAATGTCTGCCTGAGTTTGCAGAGAGCCTGAAATGATAGTGCTGAGGTGTGAACTGCCCCATTCACTTCCTAGTTGCCAATGATGATATTGTAAAGGTCAGTGTTAACTATTGTAAATACTTTCAGGAAAGAGGAAGTAATATGGGGAGGCCAGGCCTTTAACATCATATGCTGGGGCTCAAAGGGGGTAGGATTGTTCCCTCTTCCAGAAAGGAAAGAATGGACTTAGTTTTTAAAAGTGAGGGAAACGCTGCTCCAAGGGGGTGGTCAAGGGCTTGTCTTTGCTGTGGAGTTGTTTATCCTTGAGTTAACTCTTGATTTAGCCTAGCTTGAGTGAGAGCAGTCACACTGCAAAATAATGCTGGAGCTCTGCACAGTGCAATTGGATTAGCAGCAGGGAGTAGATATGTCCCCTCTGCATTACTAGCTTGAGTGTCAGCTGCACTCAAGCTCCCATCCTGCCCCTCACCACAAGTCAGCCGCTTTGGAGTTTAAGTGATGCTTTAACCAGAGCGTTTTGTGTGTGAATGGGAGTTGGGTTGGGGCAACACTTGAGGTAGACCTTGAGCTAACACTGTAGTGAAGGCAAAGCTTTAAAGGAGAATATAAATCTACATATATTAAAAGTATATTTTAGGGCAGCTGGTATAATTTAAGAGCATTGGGATGAAATTAAGCATGGGGAAAATTAAGATGAATATCAAGAATCTTTATTAGACTAGAATATTCTTCCCTGCTAACTGGTGAAAGTTCAATCACAGTATTTTTAAAACTAGAGCAGACAAAATCTTAGAAGCTGTACTATGAGGAGTTGGACTAGCTGACCCAGCAGGCGTGCCCCCTGTCCCCGTTTTGCTCATTGCTTGTATGTCTCTGAATGATTAGCAGGGAAACTAGTTAGAAAAAACCCATAAGGGGGCTAGGTGATATGAAAAGGTGTGAAGTCACCACTGGAAGACATAATGTACCCTCTTGGTTTAATGGTAAAACATAGTAGTCAAGGAAAACCAAAGAATGGTGGGTAAATAGTAAAATGGCTAACAGGGGTCAGGCTGGAGACTCTTGCCTATATGCTCGGGGTCTTACTGATCGCCATATTTGGGGTTGGGAAGGAATTTTCCTCCAGGGCAGATTGGCTGAGCCTCTGGAGGTTTTTCGCCTTCCTCCGCAGCATGGGGCAGGGATCACTAGCATGAGGGTCTCTGCCAATTGAAGTCACTAAAAACAGGATGGGGGACTTCAACAGCAGAGTCCAGGAAGGGGTAGGGACGGTTTTATGGCCTGCAGCATGCAGGGGGTCAGACCAGATGATCATAATGGTCCCTTCTGACCTTAAAGTCTATGAGTTTATGAGTCTCTTAAAATAGGTATGGGACAGTTGTCTGAAAACTTAGCTGGGTTGAATATCAATTTATTACAGCTCTTAAAATTTGTTTTGAAAGATGCACTTCCTGAATTGAGCCTTAATCTTCTTACTAACCCCTTAACTCTCTGCTCCAGAGAAATTGCTATGCCCCTCAGTGGGGATTATGCATTTTAATCTCTTGTATGATATATAAAATATGTATACACACACATACTGTGTCTCATAATTGAGATTAATTTTTAATCCCAAACAAGCTATTTACTAAACTAACAAGGCTCTATTTAAAGGGATCAGAAACTAGAGGTGAATGTGGCCTAGGGGAATATTCAAGGACTTAATTCACCTTTTTATTTAAAATGGGCTGATGCTTTTCATCAGGAAAACCCTCCTGTATTTAAATAGGCTTCATTTAAAAAAAAAAAATTGCTTAGAAACAGTTTGTCCCTGTTGCCTGTTTTATAGTGAAGCAGATTAGGCATGGAGTAAAATACCAGGACTTGCCTTAGCACATGAAGGCAAAACTCTTCTCCACAATCATATGGATTTTGCAGTGAAGTAAAGCTCAGTACTAAATTCATTCTGTATGTGTTTATGTAGTATTTCTACTGCAGAGTGGAGAACGTGAAGCAGTATAAGCACTTCTGGGCTTGGCTGGCCCTTGCATGCTGTTCAGAGACACTGGTTGGTAAAAACCAATTCTACTCTTCCGGAGCAAATTCTGAAGTCTGCCCAAAGCAGACAGGAGTTCAGTTGTAAGTGGGCAGACAAACCGGTAGAGTTCTCGGCTAAACTGATCTTTAAGGTTGAAATTTGTGGCTAAAGAGGCAGGATGGGATGATTTTGTGGCTAAGGCATGAGTATGGTTCCAATTCCGGCTCTGCTACAGACTTCATGTGGGACATGGGCCAGATCATTTGAGGTCTGACCCGACTCCCACTGAAGACCATGGGAAGGCTCCATTGATTTAAATGGGAATTAAATCACGTCCTTAATTGATGGGCCTCCAGTCCCTTATCTGTAAAACTGGGATAACACCTGATTGGTGTGTTGTGGAGCTACATTCATTGTCGTGGTGGTGCACTCAGATACTGCAGTGATTAGTGCCGCAGAGGAGATGTTAAGAAATAAATGCCATCTCAGACCAGGAATTACTTTTTCTTCTGTATAAATGAATTTAAACTTGAACAGCGTTATAGATTGATATTATGGTGAAGTGTTACTGCATTTCTCCCAATTGAAGTCAGTTCTCGAATGTGGGTAGGGTCCTAAATCCATTCTTCGGTATCTAGGCGAGAGATCTTCACCCCTATTCCACAGCTCTCATTGTCTTCAGTTGGAGCTGCGGGTGCTCAGTGCCTCTGAAAATCAGGTCACACTTTATTTAGTTGCATTTAGGTGTCAAGCTGGAGGCATCTACGTGTAAACTTTGGCCTTAGACTGTTATAAACTCCGTGGGACAGGGCCCTCTTGTTTTCCTCTGTGTGCGCTCAGCTACTCCTGTGTGCCTGAGCTGCACGGGCACATCTGTTTTTCGGGCTCAGTTTCAGAGATGGGCCCCTGGGTACTACCACAATACAAATCGGGAGGCCATTTGTCTGGTTTTAAGGTGGGAAGTCTGGGTTTTCTGGTAGTAATTTAGAACCAGACATGGTTTTGTCCAGTATGTTCATGTGGAGTCAGTGGATGTACAGACGATGCCATTTTTCGGAGCATGCCGCCCTGCCCCTGTGTGCGTGAGATCACACTGTGGGTGCAGGCCTAGGCTGTTCCCAGAAGTACTGGAATGTCTGGTACTCTGGGGATGTGGTTGTGGTCACCTTAAATACCAATAACATGTCCGTTAGCAAGATAACATCAGGGGTGCCTGAACAGTTTTTATAGTGGGGGAGCTGAGAGCCATTGAACCAAACTGTAAACCCTGTATATGAAGGAAATCACTTCAAGCCAGGGGGTGCAGCCGCACCCCTAGTTCCAGCACCTATGGGTAATATTGTTCCTCTTTCCATGATACCAAGTTGGTGACAAGTCTCCAGGCTCTTGTGGAAGGATTAAGCTTTATACACAGCAGCCCCATCTGTTGGCTGGCTGCACAATTTGCCAAACGAATGGCATACCATGGGGAGGGACTCAGGCAAAGCTCTGAGGTAGAGAGAAGAGAGTAGTTCAGCTTGGTTGAGGGGGCAGCTTTTAAATCAATGTATTAAGTCCCTGTTTAAATATCTGTAACAGGTGACTGGCACTTTTGTTGCTTTATGCATTCAAAGCAAGGTAAGCACATGGGACTTGCGTCACTCACTGTGTCATACGTGAGTATTCACGGATGCTGGCGAACAAGACTGATCTATTTTAAGTAGCTCAACTATAGGTAGCCTTGGAGTGTACAACATTCTGTCTGTTTACTGTTCTTAACATACACAGGGCTGAGTTAGATTACACAGGCTTCTCAATGAAACAGTTGTCAGAATTTTTTTTAACATGAGCCAAACATATTTTCCTCTAACCTCATTCTGAGAAAGCTAAGCTGTCTGCTGAAATTCTCAAATTCACCCATGCTAGTTGTCTGCCTCAGAAAAATCATAATCCGAACAATTAAAATTTGGCAAAATTATAAGCATGTTGGAAGCATGAGATTTTTTTTATCAGTAAAAGTTGATTTTACTGTACATCAACTGATGAAAAAATATTTCTATTGATAATTGAAATTTATAGATAGACTAAGAAAAACACTGCTTTGAGAACTTGTTAGAGTTTGACTTAAGGATATTTACTTGGTATATTTTGACATGTGATGTTGGCAATTTGTATTTTAATGGTCACATCGCTTTAAATTTTTGAATCTCAAAGCCTACTGTTATTAAATATTTTCTGCCCCCCAATTTTCCACAGTGGTGAAAATTGAAAGCAATTAAAATGGAGCAAATAGCTTTAAAATCCATATTTTCATGCAACTGTTTTATTTAAATCATTTATTTAAATCAATAAATCTAAAGAAAGCTTAAAATAAACATTGATATTAGCCATCAAAATTATATTAAAAGATAAAAATCAAATTTTGCCAAGCCTAGTTATAAGCATCTGAACACAGGGTCTTATAATGCAAATTATTAGGTAACTTTAACTATATTCAGCACAGGTCGTGATGTCTGTATATTATCTTTGTGTACCTACAGTCCAAATGCATTGTGCATGCGTGCAAGATATACTATGCTTGTGCAACACAGTACTATATAAACTCCCAGCCACCCTCTGTGCATAGTAGAATTTATCTGGCCTTACATGATGGAGAGCTTCCTTTTGTGCATATCTACAATGTCTCTGCCTGTAGTAATCATTGGATTCTTGGCCAAACTGGTAGGTGCTACCGCCCATCTTCATAACTGGGTTCCACTGCGTACAAATAAAGGCCCAGATCCTGCCTGTTTTCCTGAAGGGCTGGATCCTTGTCCTCTGTTGAGCCCTATTGATTTCAGTGGAGCTGTGCATTGACAGAGGCACCCCATGGAGAACAGCTTGCGGGATTGGGACCTAAGAAAGGCATGGAGGTATAACCAATCTATTTTTATAATTGGAAAAACAGACAGTTATGCATTAGGTTAATTTCTTGCATTTCCTTCTTCCTGGGTTGATTAAAACAAAACTTGATTTGCTGTAATCATCTTGAATGCTTAAGCACACAATGTGGAGAGGAGAGAGTTATGCTGACTGCAGTAAATATCTGTTAATTTGCTTGAGTAAAGCAAAAACTATTTTTATTGCTCGTTTTATTATATTAGCTGTAGAGGACTGCATGAATACTCAAATACTAACATAAATGGTCTGGTCTTTTTTTCACAATATGTAATGCAAACTTTGTAATAGGGCTTGTTACCACAGACCCATCTGCATGTTGTCAATCAAATTATTAAGAAGGCAGATGAGGATAGTCAACCTCAATGTCAGACTTTTATTGAATATGAAAAATATTTAACTGCTAAGAATAGAAATTGCCAAGAAAACTACATAACCAGGTGCTGGAGTAAAAAATCAACATTGACTTTCATTTGTAGAATTTGTAAATGCAGACCTATTGGAGAAGTTGCTAAGCAAACCTATGTCACTTAAATATGCAATAACATTGTCTAAATCAAGCCCCCAAATCCCCTTAAACAGGCTGAGACATTTTCCCCTTTAGAAAGCCCTAAGAGAATAGATGGACCCTGAAGCATCCCCTAGCACTCAAGACTCCAGAATCTAATTTCAGAGAAGAAAGCCTCATGCTCAAATTTCTCTGCTGGAGAGATTTACATTTGTTCTTCGTTCTCCAGAGTGGGCCAGAGAGAATATGGTGTAATAAAGTAAGAGAGTGTAAAAGGTCACTCCGGAGTGCTCTTCTTAAGCCCTTTGTCTGGCTTCTTTTTTCTCACACCGTCTTCTACAAACCTCAGATGTTCTAAAGCTCCTGCCCCATAGTGTTCCAATGGCACCAGCAGAGGAGAGAGCCTGTCCGGCAGTTGGGACCCGAATCAGATAGGCTGGTATAGACCTTAAAACCAATAGGAAGGCTGGGTAACCTTTGCGACATTGGTGTAATACATTCCCTGCAGCTGCTGTGGCAAAGTAGGTTTGCAGAAGCATTTTGTGTTAGTTACATCTTCCAGATCATTTACATTGTGGCACAATCCGTAGGTCACAAAGGCATTGGTGACGGTGGCAAAATTCTCATCCAAAAGAAGCGTTGCAATTACCTTAACATTGCAAATGAAAGAGTCATGAGATTTCAGATGCACACTCACCCCCATCACAAACCTTGACGCAGATGATTGTCTAACTAGATTGTCAAAGATGATTGTCTCTCGGTAAATGCAAAGAACTTGCATTAATACTTGTTAATTTATTGGATGTATCATGAGCATCAAAAGCATTTAGGGACCAGAAGTAGATTTGTACTTGACCGGTCATGGTTTGGGGTTTTTGTTGATATTTTTCATGATGATTTTTCTACCAATTTACTGTTGCATTGTTTTTAGTTTGTGGGGCTAGTTCCTGATGCTAACTTTGAACTGGTCTGATTACAGTGGGCTAGTAAATAATGTTCCTCATCACAATCTGCCTTTTCAATACATGTACTGCAGATGACTACAGCTTCACAAATTGAATTAAGGATGTTTAAATTATAATGCATGATCAAAAGCAGCAGCCTCAGTAAAGGTTTCTTGCTTTAGTCAGTGCACTTCCTTAGCATTTTGTGGGAGGAATTTCTCGGACTATATTTTCAGGTATGCTGGGGCATCTTTCCCGTTCCTCCAAGAACATATGACTCTCTGTAGTCCAGTGTTTATTGGTACGGTGCACATGCGCTTTTTCTCACAGTTCTGCTACTTGCTCCCTAGTGCTGTGCTGAGTAGAATTGTCAAGATCTCTGTAATGCTGTCTCTTAGCCCTCTAGAAAAAGACTTTTGCTCTTCCGAACTGAAAGCTTAAAACTGAACTGCAAAGCTTAAATAAATGTTGAGCTTCCTCACAGGTTAGGGAGCATTCAACACATGCATAGGCAAAAACAAACCTACGTTAATAGGTAGGCCCCAAGAAATTCCCATTCTATTGTGACACTCCAGAAGGCTTTGTTGAGCCTCATCACAGCCAATAACGAAGTTTTCTGGAAGAGCGAACTCTTGTCCATAGCTATGATACATTCTGGGATGGCGCAGAGTTGATGGGATTTAGAGGTGGGTGCAATTTTATTATCTTGGTATGCTTTCCTCAGATTATTATTATTATTATCACTTTTTACTGAACATATGCTATGATTTTATTACCTTATTCTGTGGACTTGATCCTGAGGAGAACTGCTCCTCCCTCAGTTCCTACTGACTCCAGAGACTTGAGGGTGCTTAGGGGAGTGATCAGTGTCATATCCTGCCCTATATTAAATTCCTAGTCTTATTAATTTCCTTTACTTTGAATTACTTATGCTATTGCCTATACTAATGCAAGCTTTCTTTAACACAATGCTGATTTGTCCCTACCCTGACGATGCTCATTTTGGTGTCTTACAATCCTGTCTCTGATTATTCCAACATATACCCACTCATCTCTACCACTTTTTTTTAATATAGGTATGACATTGCCTACCCTTCAGTCTAATAAGCTGATCCTCCTTCAGTCTCATTGATTGTCTTCATCCTCAGACTCAAGACCAAATTTCATGCCTCATTGTAACAAGAAGTTGTTCACAACTCCCTGTATGAGGGGCTCTAAAATTCAGCCTTTCAAAAGACTTTGATAAAGAAAAAATGCTATTTTTTTCTCTAACTGCTGCAAATGAAAAAGCTTTTCACTTGGGAGTAGTGGACATATTTATGGAAATGCAGAGAGTACTTGCAATATTTATAGTGGTTATAGAAGTGATTGAACCTATCTTTTATTGGTATGTATTTACAAGCCCACAAAAAAAAAAAAAAAAAAAAACCTTATCTCACAGTATTTGAAAGAGCTTTATTTAGCTTTAGTATTTTGAAGGGTTCAGTATAATTTTTAGTGCTTCTTTATTAACTGTAGAGCACAAGATTCAACATTTCAAGTAGGAATGTCAAAAGCAGCCTGAGCTTTCTTTACATTTTTATTTTACATAAAGATAAATGTTGAAAACACATTTTTCAGAGGTGCCATCTGTTCTGTGTTGACCTTAATTTTCTGGATGAGTGCTTTTCTTCAAACGTTTTAAGCCCTGTCTACATTTCATTTGGGTAGGAGCATTTAGGTTAGTTGGTTGAGCAGGAAATCAAATATTCTGAATGCAAACGCACCATTACATTGCAAATGATTCCCTTTGTGTAATTTAGCCTACCTCTTTGTAAATATTCAGCAGACGTGCTGTGTTAGGTTTGTTTCTTTCTGACATCTGGCAGGTCAGCCACATGTAGAATTGGGTTTCTTTTGAATTTCAGTATAATGCCATATAGTGGAGGATGAGGGTACAAGATGCCCACTCCAAGCAACCAGCATGTGTTTGCTTCCCATGATACTGACAGCATCTCATTAGTCATGTGGTAATATAATGGTTGAAATGGTTTCATGGCCTTGCAGGGGTTCAGTATTCAGAATGTCCCAACACTAACCTAAAATTTTTTCTACTGTGAAAGGAAGTAACTAAAATAGTTGTGTGCCTGGCCTGACCTACTTGTGTGGGTGTGTTCTTGGTCATCTCCTCTTCTCCCTTCACACTCTTTCTGGGTGATCTAATTGGTTCTCATGGTTTCAGCTCCCTTCATGCTGAAGCAGACTTATAGATCTACCCACAGGTGCTGGAACTAGGTGTTCTGGGGGCATGGCAGCATCGCCTGGCTTGAAGTGATTTCTATCGTATGCAGAGTTTACAGTTTTGTTCATTGGCTTTCAGTGCCCCCATTATAATAATTGTTCCAACGCCACTAGATCTACCACCTGCCTTTCCACTTCAACTTGCTTCTGTCCATCCAGTCCTCGTGTTGGCCTGTCTGATGACTTCCCCTGGATATCTCACCATTGACTTGCGTAGCCAAAATCAAACTCTTGATCTCTCTTCTCAAACCTCTATACCATTCTTCTGTCACTGTTGAGAACAGCGCCATTCTCTTCCACCAACTCACTCTTCTCTTTCCCTTGCCTCATGCGGCCAGGCCATGTCTAAAAGTTGCTGTTTCTTCCTCTGTTATTTCAGATCCATACTTTTCTTTCTGACTAGATAGTCAAAACTCTCATTCAGTACCTCATCATCTCCTGTCTTGACTAATGCAACTTCTTCCTCTCCCATCTCCTTAACAGCATCATTGTCCTCATCTCCAATCCATTCAAAACATAGCTGCTAAGATCATCTTTGTTTCTAGTTGCTTTGACCATGTCACCCCCTATTTGATCCCTTCCTTTGACTCTCCCTCTTTAAACTTTGTCCTTTCCTTCAAGGACCTTCACAACTCTACCTTCCTTACTTCTTGTGTTATGTATTCCATCAACACCATCTCCTTTGTACCACTAGTGATACCAGTTTATACACCCAGTTGTCAGTGTCTCATGCAACCTTGTCTCTGCCTTCTGCCATGCAGTGTTTTCCCCAGGAATTGAAATCAAAGGGGGTATTCAGATTTACAGGGGAGTGAGATTGTGAAGGTAAAAGTGGTCTATACATTTTTGTTGGCAAGTGAAGGAACAGAAATGGACACCGTGTAGAGTCAAGCACAGGAGTTTATTACGCACAGCGCTGGTGGAGTGTCACTTTGCTTATTAGTCTCAGAGACACTGCAGAATAATTGATTACAATAGATTATATAGGGTGCTCATTGGGCAGAGACAAGCGACGGGGATGGGATTTCCCAAGCCCCTGGATAGGTTCTAGCAGCAAGACAAGCACAATAAGCCAATGGTCTAAAAGATTACATAATGGCTCCACCCATGGTTCAAATTAACATATTGCTAACACACACATAAATACCCTAAACTATTTCTATTAAAGTATATAGGTTAACTCTGAATTTTGGGGTCCAGGGGAATGAGGTAGCAGGTCTCCCAGTTGGCCAACAGGTACATTCCTGGAGATTTAAAGCAAAAAAGCAGTAATGTTGTATCTAACAATAACAATTGTTTATAGTTTTACCCTTGCATTTTTGTGAACTGGGATTGGTGTCTTATGGCTTCAGACCCATGGGGCATGCCTGCCAGGACTCGGGGCTTCAGCAGGAGTGGGGCTGAAACCCCAAGCCCCAGCTGGTGCGCCTCGGCGCTCAAACTTCTGAAGATTGTCGTAGGTGGGTCACTACGTTTGGCCACCCTTACTATAGTCAAATCAGCTTGGGGAAAAGATGTTTGTTACAGCAATAGAAAATATTCAATCTCAGAAAAACTGGGGGAGGGAGGAGAGTGGTGTCAGGGGAACAATGGGCTACTTAAATGAGCCCACCAAATATGTGTCACATAATGTGGAATGTGAATTCTTGACCTGAAAGGTGAAAGGAATTAGTTACCGGATATTCATGTAACAAATTTAAAAATTGTATTAAGATTTTTTTTTTTTTAAAAAGTGAACAGTGTAGAGTTTAAGCATAGAAGTTTCTGGTTATCAGGGAATAACGTACAGATTATCGAGGGGTGTGAAGTTTGGTTTAAGATCGGGTGGCATAAGGTATACATAATCTGCAATATCCCCAGTTGGGGGTAAAAGGTTGATGGGTCAAAGTACAGGCATTGAGATATGAGGGTATGAAGTTCATATAATGGCTATGTTCGGGTGTGGAGTATGAGTGGCTATGATGATGAGAATGGATTCACCCTCATTTGGTGAGATTTAATGTTCAGGGAGTTTATGGTTCCAGTTCATATGATCCAACGGAGAAAGTCTCTTTGTTCTTTGACTATGAGAAAGAGACCATGTCACTCTGGCTCACGCCTCCTGGTACTGTAGGTGGCCGGTGACGTATTCAATGTAGATGTCTCTGGACCATCGGATGGCGTCTGAGACCATGAGGCACTGCATGAGCCGTACGTGGCGTCGACCAATCCCGCAGGTCCGCAGCACACGCTCCTTGCAGGGGTCCCAGGCGCCCAGGGCTTCGACTACCAGGGCGTCCATCTGCACCTCGTAGCCCTTCGCTCTCAGGGTGTTGGCCAGGGGAATGTACTTTTCTGGCTTACGAGCTCGGGCTTCGCGAAAGGCTGGGGTCCTGTTCTCAAAGGAGACCGTGACGTTGATGAGGATGTACTACGCTGAGGATAGTCTCTGTTCCAGAGGCCCAAGACTATAGTAGTGGTGGGAAGATCTGGAGTGTGGTATATTGGGCGTGCTGTATGGCAAAGCTTGCAGAGCTCCTGGCAGTACAGTGTCTGCCTGAAGCCTCATCCTTCATGTTGATGAGGATGGTTCTGCTCTGATCTCATCAACCATAACCCAGTAAATTCTGACAGTACTTCAAGGCAAGCAGTTAAATAAGTCAGTCTCTCTCTCTCTCTCAATAAGGTACTCTGCAGGGATTGTGCAGGGTTTTTCCTGCAATGACTCCTCCTGGCTGCCAGGACTACTATGGAGCCAGCACTGAAGGCAGGGAGTTTCTTTCCTCTGCTCTGTGCTCCTCCTCCTGATGCTCCCAAATGTAGAGCCACTAGAAGGTGAGACTGGGGAGGAGGAGACAGCAGTGGCATGCCTTGGGAGCTTGCTACCAAGGAGGGGTGGGGGGAAGAGAAACTACTCTTGTTTTGGAGGTCACACTCCAGTTTCATTTTGAGTCAGTCTTTGTGCATGTGGGTAAGCTATGCACCCAAAAACGAGCTCCTCCATTTCACTGAAATGTGTCCGGGTAAGGCTATTATGACTATCTACAGGTTAGTATTCTAGCATTTCATTAATACTAGAGTTGAGAAATAGATGAACATTGGCTCTAGCCCCTGCGAACGTGGGTCTGGCCTCGTTTGCTTTGATGAAAAATGGGGTGTACTGGTAAAAAGCTCGAGATCACTGTCTTTACAGAGATGTCTGTATATGGACTGATAGCAATTAATGTTGGGAAAGACCATCACATCCAACCTCCTGCAAGTATAAAATAAAATCCCATCCATAGGTCAAGGGGTTAGTGAGATCTGTAAGCACGCTAAAGGGAAAGTGGGTTCCTAATTCCTCCTGAAAAGTTGATTATTGTAGTTTCCTCCATGTCTGTTATCTTCAGGCATTTCAACCATAAATCACACAAGATTTAGCTTGTGTTAAATATCATCTCTTGTTACTGGTTTTGTGGCTGAGGCTTAGCAAATGAAGACGCACTTTCTTAAATGGATGTGACTCAGTGAGAAGAGTTCCCGCATCAAAACAGTGCTCAGCATCTACTGCATCAGCTTTTCGAAAAGGCATGATGTCTGCAGTTGCTCAGCAGCCAGGTCACCTTTTAATTAATATTTTAAACTTCGTTTGATTTTTAAATGCGCAGTGGTGAAGAAAATAACTACAGCCGAAACCAGTACAAAAAAGGGTAATGCTTTTCATTGAACAAAAATATGTTTGCTATTATGATATAGTACAGGGGTCAGCAACCTTTCAGAAGTGTTGTGCCGAGTCTTCATTTATTCACTCGAATTTAAGGTTTCGCGTGCCAGTCATACATTTTAACATTTTTAGAGGGTCTCTTTCTATAAGTCTATAATATAGAACTAAACTATTGTTGTATGTAAAGTAAATAAGGTTTTTAAAATGTTTAAGAAGCTTCATTTAAAATTAAATTAAAATGCAGAGCCCCCCCGGACCAGTGGCCAGGATCCGGGCAGTGTGAGTGCCACTGAAAATCAGCTCACGTGCTGCCTTCGGCACGCGTGCCATAGGTTGCCTACTCCTGATGTAGTATTTGCTATACAGTAATCAAATGAGGATTGAAGAAATATCCGCACATTGGATTGACAATGGCATGATTGGCACTGCAGCCCGAGCCTGTCCTCTTCCTTTCACTAATCTGGTTACACCTCTGAAAATCGGGCTTCACCAGAAGGTCAAAGGCTTTATTTTTGTGGTGTACTTTACTGATCAAATAGAGTTCCTCAGTGCTAACACTAATGAATAATACCTAGCTCTTATAGATCACTTTATAAAGGGGATAAGTATTATTATCTCCAGTTTACAGAGGGGGAAACTGAGTCACAGAGAGGTGAAGTGATTTACTTGAGGTCACCCAGTAGGCCAGTTGCACAGCTGGGAATTTAACAGAGCTTGTGTCTCACACGTCTTTGACAAAATGATCAGCTATGTTCCAGCTGAAGTCGGGATCTCAATTTTTTGTGTGTGGATCACATCTTTCTAGAAAGACTGTCTGGTGCCATTCCATTTCCATTAGCAATTGCATGGCCCACCTCCTCTCCCATTCATAATCTGAGCACATCCCTCTGGGAGATAAAGCAACTGGGCATATGGAAAAGTACTAGGCGGAAAGTATTTAGTGTATTTTTAGCTGAATTTGCAGGACTAGTCATTAGAAGGATAGTTTGGCTTGTCAACTGAGCAAATTTGATGTAATGTTGAGAGAGTAAATGACACCCCACAATGTTAACTACTTTTATTACTAAAACTGCACTTTATGCATAGTCTGCTGCCCTTGAAGAAGAAGAATTCGTGTCAAAGCAGAGGCTACCTAGTCCTTGATGAAACACGTGTATGCTTTTAAAATTCAGATATTACATGCACAGTTCAGTGGTCCTGTCCAGCTCACAGGATCTAAACAATATTAAGGTAGATCCTGAATGTTAAGAGTAACAAGAGACACAGATACTACAGTGATAAGGGCCATATATGTATTCGATTAGATAGAGATTACTTCTTGGTTATTGTATTCACCCGGTAAAGGCATGATCATGCTCCCCTCAAATTAAATGGCAAAACTCCCGTTGTCTCCAGTGGGAGCAGAATTAAACCCTAAATTAGGTACAGTGCTGCAATAAATGACTGAAATCTCCATCACTATAACTACTTCATTATTGTGCTCCGTTACTACACATTCGTTTTGCTTTCTGCACTGCAATACTCTGGTAACTGATTTAGGCAGCTTAGTATTACTGCCTGGTTACCCAGGCAATGTTCTACTACATGAAGGTATCTGCTGAACAAAGGACACACTCCAGGGAACGCTGTTTCAACGTGATGGTCTTTAATAGTTGTAGCTACAAAGTAAAAGAAATAATGAGCATCAAAGCAAATTTCCTCAAGCCACATGTAAGGCGCAGAAAGGGTCCACTGTCAGATGTCTTACTGTGAACCCATTTCTGGGAATCTAATTCATGGATTGTTACATGACTAAAGAGGACATGATCTGTTGATGTCAGTGGGAGATTTGTCTGCATGGGGACTGCAGGGTCTGTTTCTCTAATCTGCTGTGTGGAGATAACAATCTGTATGTTTATAAAACCAGTTTAATATCTAACCTTGTTTTTTTTTATGTAGATGGCTAAGGGCACTTCACAAGGCAGTGAATCTCTTGGCTTTCATGCCCAGAAATGAAAGAGCAAATGAAGAATCCCCATTTGAAATGATTCAGATGAAATTATGTTAAAAATATTTAAGTGGGCACTAACTATTTTCCTTGCAGTTAGAGTGCTGCTGTGAGGAGTGGGTGGAGAACACAGCACAGGCAAAGGGCCATGAATAAAGTTATAATCTTAAAAATCAGCTTACCTCTACTAAAGGGCTTTTAATGTAATCAGATAGGACATATCGAGCAATCCCCTGTCTGTCTCTCTCAAAATGTGCTCCTTTTTCTCTGAGCCATCTTCTGGAGTTTAGATGTTTGATTGTTAAGAGGATGTTTTAAAACGTAAGTTTATATTCTCATTTCATCTATTTCTAATGCGCCATCACTGTTGGATTTGAGGCCAAGCAAAATTCATATAGTCCAGGGGTTGGCAACCTTTCAGAAGTGGTGTGCCGAGTCTTCATTTATTCGCTCTAATTTAAGGTTTCACGTGCCAGTAATACATTTTAACGTTTTTAGAAGGTCTCTTTCTATAAGTCTATAATAAATAACGAAACTACTGTTGTATGTAAAAGTAAATAAGGTTTTAAAAATGTTTAAGAAGCTTCATTTAAATTAAATTAAAATGCAGAGCCCCCCCCCCCGACCAGTGGCCAGGACCCGGGCACTGTGAATGCCACTGAAAATCAGCTTGTGTGCCGCCTTTGGCACATGTGCCATAGGTTGCCTACCCCTGATATAGTCAGAAGAACTATACCACTTTTGCCTCCATGCACTGTGCTCATAGTGTGCAAGGAGGTCAGAGCACCTCAGTGTGCTTTAAAAACGGACTTACTATTTATATGAAAACTCACTTTGTTCTAGACATAGCTTTGCTTTAGTGATGGAGTTCCAAAATGGAAAGATGTGATTGAACACAGCTGAAGCTGAATTGACTATGAATAGTTTTCATATTAAGACTCAAGGTTTAAGATATTAATGTGTTTATTTTAAATACATTCCACTGTTTAAGAGACTATAAGAATGGCTATACTGGGTCAGACCAAAGGTGCATCTAGACCGGTATCCTGTCTTCTGACAATGGCCAATGCCAGGTGCTTCAGAGGGAGTGAACAGAACAGATGACCAAGTAATCCATCCATGCGAATGCCTCATTGGATAATTGCATTGCAATATGAAAACTAATATTAGAATAATTTACACAGGTTCATAAACTGGCTGTATGGATAGTCTAGGGTGAGAGCTGATCAAAAGCCTTGATTATACTTATGAATTCTTAATTTTTTATTTGATGTTTTTGCTATATAAAAATCCAAACACATCTGTGATCATAGGAAGATATTCCGCCAATGGCTAAGTTTGGCTTACTCTCTGAGCATTTACTGGCCCTTACAAATATAGGCCCTGATCCTTCATTGGAATATGCCAGAGGTGGGAAAACTACGGCCCGTGGGCCACATCCGGCCCACGGGACCATTCTGCCTGGCCCTTGAGCTCCTGGCCGGGGAAGCCAGCCCCTGGCCCCTCCCCTGCTGTCCCTCCTCCCCCGCAGCCAGGCCACCATGCAGGCAGCGGAGCAGCACGCTCTGGCTGAGAAGAGCAGCAGCATGTCTAGCTCCGGCCAGGTGGCGCAGCTGCCAGACATGCTGCTCTGAGAGGCATGGTAAGGGGGCCAGGGGGTTGGATAAGGGGTGGGAGGTCCAGGGGGGAATTCAGGGTGCAGGGGGTGTTGGATAAGGAGCAGGGGGCAGTTAGATGGGGCAGAGGTTCGGGGGGGCAGTCAGGGGATGGGGAATGGGGGTGGGTTGGACAGGCGTGGCGTCCCGGGAGCCTGTCAGGAGGCAGGGGTATGGATAGGGGTTGGGGCAGTCAGGGGACTGGGAGCAGGGGGGCTGGATAGGGGGTGGGGTTCTAGGGGGCAGTTATGGGCGGGGGGTCCTGGGAGGAGGCAGTTAGGAGACAAGGAGCAGGGGGGGTTAGATGGGCTGGAGGTTCTGAGGGGGGCAGTCAGGGGGCAGAAAGTGGGAGGGGGTGGATAGGGGGTGGGGGGCAGCTTGTTTGGGGAGGCACAGCCTTCCCTACCCGGCCCTCCATACAGTTTTGCAACCCCAATGTGGCCCTCAGTCCAAAAAGTTTGCCCACTCCTGGAATATGTTGACACAAACCTTGATGCCTGTCTAGAGTTTTACTGAAGTTCAACTCCACGTGGGCTAAGGATCCCAGGTAACAGATCTCTTACAAGTGGAGGTGCCGATGTGAGGAAGGAGTATAGGAAAGATGTCCAAACTAGCATGGCTCTGGGGCAAAAGTCAAATAGTCATGGAGTTTTAGAGAATTACTTTTGGAATGACACATGGCCCAGCTTCCAGTTCTGAAGTTGAAGGGGAGTTCGAGGCTAAATCTTCATGTGTTGAAAATGCCCAAATTATCA
Organism: Malaclemys terrapin pileata; assembly: GCF_027887155.1. Lineage (NCBI taxonomy): Eukaryota > Metazoa > Chordata > Testudines > Emydidae > Malaclemys > Malaclemys terrapin. The sequence goes on along the minus strand of NC_071515.1, from coordinate 28,117,295 downwards.
CGACATGAAGGTATTGGGTGTAACGTGTCTTCATTGCCAATAAGGGAGAAAATATCACCTTTCAAATGATACGCATGATAGACAACTGCTTTAAAAAAGTGGAGTTTGGCTTTACCATGTAATAGGTAGTATTTCCTGTACTGATATGGTAAAGCCAAACATCATAGGGCGGTGTGGTGTAATAGTGTAGAAAATAATGCAAATGCTGAATAAAGTCAAGGGGAAGCCCAAGGCAAAGGGGCCATAAAGCTGCCCTAATAGGGCAACTGGGGATTTCACTAGTGTTGAGGAATCCCTGGCTGGCATAGGAAGCTCTATGCCACCCCCATAGTCAACTCCAACCTTGGGGCCTGGCTGGAACATGGGGCACTCTAGTGATTCCCAGCTTTGTCAGCCTCTTGAGGGGTCATTACAAGCCACCATAGTCTAAAGCGGCCTTGAGGCTGCTTCAAACTATGCTGGGAACAGGAAGGATTAGAAGGTGCCCCAGGCTTGTGGTGCTGCAATTGGTTCCTTCCGTGGCTCTGCCCCAGAGCTGTGTCCCACTAGGCAAGGTTGAGGCATTAACTTCAGGCCAGGATGAGTTTTCAGCTGATAATTCATACGTTAAAAATCCAGAAACTATAAGGGACCAAATTCTCATCAGTAGGAGTTTTGCAACTCACCTGATAGAGACCCGGACTTGGCCCAAAAAGTATGGTTTGAAAATTCTGTTTCCCAACTAATGTTAAGTGGCCACTGCTCTCGCTAGGTGACACTTCCCCCTAGGTTTTCTTGCATCTCTGTTCTCTCCTTGTTTTCCAGGTAATAAGCACAGCTCAGAGCTTCAAGTTCTCTCTTACCTGTTTGCTCTGGTGCACAATATTTCCTTTCTGATGCAGTTTAGTGTCAGCCTCCTTTTTGCTATCAGCTTGTGCATATCTGTTGAAGCAAATGTGTTTTTTCTGCAAAGCTCTACTTTGCCAAGGGTCTGTTTCTTAACTCTATTTCGAGATCATCTGCCAACCTCAAACAATCCGATTATTTCCCCTGAATATTAAATCACTTCTGTGCACTCTAATTTGGTTAGGTGGAGTAACAGAGGACATCAGTCATGTTAGCAGGAATGGTGAGAGAGAGAGAGAGAGAGAGAGAAGGATATAGAAAGTGCATGCAGATTTCAATGTGCAGCTTAGATCAATGCCTCATTAATGATCTGGAGGATGGCGTGAATTGCACCCTCAGCAAGTTTGCAGATGACACTAAACTGGTAGGAGTGGTAGATATGCTGGAGGGTAGGGATAGGATACAGAGGGACATAGACAAATTAGAGGCTTGGGCCAAAAGAAATCTGATGAAGTTCAACAAGGACAAGTGCAGAGTCCTTCACTTAGGACAGAAGAATCCCGTGCACTGCTACAGACTAGGGACCGAGTGGCTAGGCAGCAGTTCTGTAGAAAAGGACCTAGGGGTTACAGTGGATGAGAAGCTGGAAATGAGTCAACAGTGTGCCCTTGTTGTCAAGAAGGCTAGCAGCATTTTGAGCTGTATAAGTAGGAGCATTGCCAGCAGATTGAGGGACGTGATCATTCCTCTCTATTTGGCACTGGTGAGGCCTCATCTGGAGTATTGTATCCAGTTTTGAGCCCCACACTACAAGGAGGATGTGGAAAAATTGGAAAGAGTCCAGCGGAGGGCAACAAAAATGATTAGGGGGCTGGAGCACATGGCTTATGAGGAGAGGCTGAGGGAATGGATTTTTTAGTCTGCAGAGGAGAAGAATGAGAGGGGATTTGATAGCTGCTTTCAACTACCTGAAAGGGGGTTCCAAAGAGGATGGATCTAGACTGTTCTCAGTGGTAGCAGATGACAGAACAAGGAGCAATGGTCTCAAGTTGCAGTGGGGGCAGTTTAGGTTGGATATTAGGAAAAACTTTTTCACTAGGAAGGTGGCGAAGCACTGGAATGGGTTACCTAGGGAGGTGGTGGAATCTCCTTCCTTATAGGTTTTTAAGATCAGGCTTGACAAAGTCATGGTTGGAATGATTTAGTTGGGGATTGGTCCTGCTTTGAGCAGGGGATTGGACTAGATGACCTCCTGAGGTCCCTTCCAACCCTGATATTCTATGATTCTCTTGCCTTTTGGTGTAGTTGAGGGGGAAAAATTGTCTAGATTGGAAGGAATAATAGTAAAACATGGCTTCCTGCTATTAAAATATACATCCAGGAAAACCTGATTTTCTAAATCTTCCTTACATTCAGGAACAAGTGGCTAAAGCAGCAGCAATGTCCATACCTTGCATTTAGTGATAAGTGTTGTTAAATTCATTTCTTGCTGTAGAAAGTTTAAAATAGCTACTTTGCTTGAATGTATAGGTGTCTAAAAACATCTACCTCAGCAAGAAAATCACCACCCCAATTGCAAGTTCAGAAGCCAAATATAATAATCCCTCATTAAATGAATCAATGCCACTCCAAGTAATCATTGGATTATTACTAATTAGTGTAACTACAGGTAATCATTGGATTAGAATTCATTAATGTAACTACAGGTAAACCTGGGCTTATTGTAATGAGAATTTTAGAGAGATGGAAATGAATTTAGTCTCTAAATGGTCTGTCCCGTGATCCAGAATTTCTTGGTGCTAGACAGTATTGTAGTGCCACATGTTGTTTTACAGACTTACCAAATAAAGCATAAAGTGTGCAGTAGCTTGTATGATGCGTGCTGATGTTGATGAACAGGAGTCACTCTATTTTATAGAACTGCATGCTAATCACAGCAATACTGGGTTGGCGCTGTGGTGGAGATATACACTCTATACCTTTAAACCTATAAATCAAAGTGACTTTAATATGTTCTCTAGGGGGCAATGCAAACTGGTGAAGGTTTACATTTTTGGAACTATTATAGGTATCCACTTGGCACAGGGCATATTTCTGCCTTTTTGGCAGATAGCTTTCTTCACCGTAATAAATTCTATTTCCATTTAAGTAGGAGTCCACATTTTTGAAACTTTCAGCATAGGTAATAGTACATAGGTCTCAGTGATAGTCTGGTGATGGTGGCATGAACGAAAAATGATGGCAATAAACACAAAATCACTGATTCAAAATGTCTAATGAATTTGGCCAACTAAAGAGATGCCCTATACCTTCAGTATATTTGATTTAATAAAAACATAGTCCTAAAATATAGAATATGGGCAACCATTTGTGAATGAGCCTGGGTGCGGTGGACAAGGCTCAGAGGCTCCCTGCTAGAGGTCTCAGGATCCTACCATACACTGTCCCAGAGAGGAGCAGAAGAGAAGTACTCCAAATAGCCTAGAGTGGTTGCTGGGAAGCAGCCAATGACTGAGGCTGTAGGGAACAGCCAGTCAGGGCCCAGCAGACACACCCAAAAGGAGCTGCAGGCCCAGAGTCAGACAGTTGCTGCTTGGAGCTGGAGGAGAGAGAAGTGTGTTCCTGGCTGACTGAAAGAGCAGCAGGACCATGGCCAGCTCAGTGTTGGCAGGGACCAGGGAAGCAAGAGAGAGCTCCTGGCTAGCTGCTGGGACTGAGTAAGGACTGAGTCCACGGAGGGCTGCAGGAAGACAGTGTCTCCAGGGAGGTGGGTACGATCCCATACCAGGGCTGGGACAAGTTAAAGGCTGTATACCCTGGAAGGGGTTTGTTCTGTTTCACATAGAGACCACATGTGTGACTCAGCTGGAGGGTTGAGTCACTAAAAACCTGCCTGAGAAGCCACTGACAGGGGTCATCACAAATGGAGAGTGTGCAGACACATGCACTTGAGCAGGAGGCGCTCGTGAGAGGTGGGTGCCGTGCCGTGCCATTACAAGGTCCCAAAGAATATCAGCAGTTAACTGCACAATTGATGCTGCCTACAGCAAGAAGGTGATACTATGCCACAAACCATCATTGTCTTTTCCCAAGTGGAATAAGTACTCTGTTTTGATTAAACAATCCAATGTGAGAGAGGGAAAGATTTGTAGTAACCTTGCATTTGGACATCTTAGCAAGATCAAGTGATGATATCCTATAATGGCCTCACCATGTCATCTGTGTTATAATTTGGAGCCAAAGATGTCTTATTCCTAAACATTATTTTTCTCCGTTTGCAAGTTTGTAGAAACAAAGTCATATTTTTTTCCCACATGAGATTGGAAATAATATTGTTTACTTGCCATCTGGTTATTGTACACTATATTTTTGTCCTTTTGCCAAGATAAAAATATGAAGCTTTTTGATGAACTACTACAATAAAATGCAACTGATTTATTTGCAAGAGTAGCTATTGGCTGAGTATGCTTCTGTAATAGAAGTGTTGCTTGTTATGACATTGCACTGAGTCACTTGATGCTCTTTGGGTGAGAGAGTTTAGCTAAAGGGACTGGAACAGGATGTTCGTTTTATTTCTGAACTGCTTATAATCGTGAAATGTCTTTGGAGAATTACAGTAACTCACATTTTAGACAGAGCTTCTCTTTTACGTAATTCTGGGATGTTGTAAAGAGAGTGGGGAAAATATCCAAGGCTTACTTTATGCATTGGTTTTATTTTAGTCCTTTCTCCCCATAACATTTGTTACACTGCATCTGTAGGTGCTTTCTCCTTAGGTTGAAAAGATGATGGAACTACTACTGGTCATGTGGTCTATAGTTAAGCAATGGGTGAACTTCAGACAGTTCAGAGCTTCGTGTTCAAAGTTCATGCCCCAAAGTTCAGATGGTTACAGTACTGTACTACATAAACAATGGAGTCTGCCAAGTTTCACATATGTGGTTTCTGCTGTTTCCTTCTGGTCAAGCTTCAGCTATCCTAAGAACTGCTTCTCTCATGGGATTTCTGCACTTCCACTTTGGGACTTTGGGAGAATTGGGAAGCAGAGAGGCATGGATGTGTGAAAACAATGTTTTGGGAAGAGGGAAGTTACCCAAACTCTATTGGGCCTCAAAGGTTCAGTTCAAATTTTAAGTGACGGTCTGGTTCTAATTTTATCCAAGCCTGTTAATCTGTAGCAGTATGATAATTAATATCACTGTACACTTTGTAGTCCGTGTTGTAATTGAAATCAATATATTTGAAAATGTAGAAAACATCCAAAAATTTTATCCTATTATTGTTTAACAGTGTGATTAATCATGCAATTAATCACAATTAATTTTTTAATCACGCAATTAATCGTGATTAATTTTTTTAATCGCTTGACAGCCCTATTTATTATTAATAATATCTTCCAATTCTATAGTGCATTTCCTTTTAGGTGCTCAGATAGCTTTACAAATAATTTGCTTGGATCACTGCAGCCCCTCTGGAGTGGAAGGCAGCAAATCTTTAATAGTGCTTCTCATTTATGGACAGGAAATGAAGAGTTTTGTCTCTGGTTAAATCCCTGTCGCAGCTTTAAGTAGGAGGAATGTAATTACCAGAGTTGAAATTTGGCCAAGATGCCAGGTAGCATTTTAAACTAGAGGAAAAAATACTATGGGATCTTTAATGATCACAAGAAATTAGGACCACATTTTTATGTCTCATCTCTAGGAATGCACCGTCAGCAGTGCAGTGTCGCCAGCACCATGATGGGGTATGGGCTCAGATGGCAAAGTAATACCTACTTCCTGTGGTATTTTTTGTGTTGTTTTAGGGTTTTATCATATAACTACTGACGTTGCCTAACCTACTTAGCTAGTGACTTCTCAAGATACCATAGCTCATTGTACGGCTGCTCATAAATTTGTCCTGGATCTATGTATCCTGACATGACCAGGAGATGTGTGGTTTCTTAGGGAATTTTCTCCAGGTCTAAGGATTCCATACATTTCTTGTACTATCCTTGGTGAAACTATACTTCTAGATTAGCTGTAGCCAGGTAATGAAATATACTCATTTTCTCTGACATTGTTGTTAATTTATTTTTAAAGCTATGTGAATTTCATGAGGCTTTTAAATTCTATTTATTTTAAATTCAATTTGCTGTCAACTCATTTGATGTTTTGTGTAGAGTAGTTTCTCTGTAAACCGGACATTGCATATCAAAGAGCTTGCTTCATAAATAATTTTTTTTAAATTAGTAACTATAATAAGGTGAGCATCTGGCCGTCATCACACGAGTCAGTAGACATTTTCTATACTGTTCATGTTCTTAGAATTGCATTCATTATCTTGGTATGGAAGTGCTCAGTGCAGGAAACAGAGTCTTGAATAACAAAATGTTATTTTCCAGTCTAGCTGGGTATCTAGTAGGTCACTCAAAAATGGACTAGTTGTGTTGGGAACAGATATGCCTTGGGGTTCAGTGGGGTGGCAGCCATTTCTTTGGGTATCAAAAGGAGAAAGGGGAGGAAAATGAATGAAAATACCTCACACTGGCACAATATTCACTTTTGAAATTGTAGAGGGAATGCACAGAATGTGGCAAAGGTACAGAAAAAATTAATGAATGGGGGCAGTGTAAATATTCATGTTTAATAAACTCTTAACTCATATAGTGATAGACTCAAGGAGCTCAATCTATTTAGCTTAACAAAGAAGTTTGAGGGATGACTTCATTGCAGTCTATAAGTACCTACATGGGGAACAAATATTTATAATGGGCTCTTCAGTTGATCAGCAAAATGTATAACCTGATCCAATGGCTGGAAGTTGAAGCTAGACAAATTCAGAGGCGTAAATATTTAACAGTGAGAGTAATTAACTTTATGAAGCAAGCTCTGGTGGAACAATTTACCAAGGGTCGTGGTGGATTCTCCATCCCTGACAATTTTTAAATCAAAATTGCATGTTTTTCTAAAAGCTCTGCTGTAGGAATTATTTTGGGGAAGTTCTATGGCCTTTGGTAGACAGGAGGTCAGACAAGATTATCATGATGGTCCTTTCTGGCCTTAGAATCTATGAATTAACTGCTGCTGCAACTTTTTCTTCCTTACCCTTGCTGGTATTATACTGTATTGGGAAAAGGTGTTCACTGGAGCTTTGGGATCTCTGATGTGATTGGTGAACAGTGCTGTATCGAACTGTCCACCGAGGCTGGTCTGAGATTGTGTCCCTTGCTTTTGGAAAGATAACTTTGACTCTGGTCACCTCAATTGCCTCTTTTGAGTGTTGAGGGGGAAAAAAACTATAGGGCTTTGGATGCTGCTTTCAAGTATGTGTAGATGAGTGCCTTCTGCTGGACAGTGTCATACTGAAGGGTGGGATGTACATCTCAATTACTTAGGCACCTCCCTAACTGGCTGAGTTAGTATCTGTCTATTCTCTTTTAAATGCACCAATCACCATGGAATTGGAGCTCCCTGAACCATTCTCTTTTGAGCCAAAGATTGAGTTCTGTTCCAGCTGCTGCAATTTTATGGCTTTAGCTGATAACAATGGGGCATTGGTCCGTATTTGGCCCCAGACAGTTAAAGATGCTTCAGTTCATTGTTAATGAGGTTAGAAAATGAAAAGATCATAGGCAAAGGACTCAAAGCAGAGGTAGATGGCAGTAGCTAAGGAGGGGGAATACCAGCAAAATAAAGGAATGATCGGAGGAAGGGATAAAATCTTGCCATTGTTTTAGCTGACAAAGTGAAAGCAATTTCATAAGCCCTCTACTCTGGGGACTCTGCTTTGAGCATAACTGTAGTTAAAAAGGTAATTTCAGGGAAATTGCTGTCACTGTTTCTTAAAAATATATGGTCCAGATCCTCGGCTGCTGTAAATTGGTTTAGCTCCACTGACTTCAATGGAGTTGTCTGTGCCACTTATGCCAGCTGGGGATCTTGAATTTTAGTGGGCTTAGTTTTAAATACATTTGTAGAATCTGGAGGACTTTGCCAGCATTCTGTACCTTACTGGTCAGTGTCTGTTACAGGTCCTCCACTGTGCCCGATCCACAGAGGATAGGAGTCTATTGAAGGCCCCCTTAAGAGAGCCTAGCTCTGTAGCAGCTTATGTTTCTATTTTTCAGCAGGTCCCTGGTTCAATCCCAGGTGTGTCAGCTAAGATAGTAGCTGTTGCAACTATATCTGTGTGCATTTCCTCAGCCCTTATCTTCTCTTGACAAATTGTACGTTGGAGGCTATGGTTGGTGTTTTAAGCAAATCACTGTCTAAATACATCCTTCCTTCCTATGGAATTATTGATTTTGAGCATTTGTGGCCTCCTCCTGTTTCCTGACATTTTCAGTTGGTAGTGTAAGAGCAGGTTTACAAATCAAACAAAACAACCCCCTCCCCAAACAACAACAACAAAACAACCCCAAAACAATGGAGCTCTTCATTTGGGAGTTTGGTTAGATTTCTGTGGCAGTCATAGGACTGACTGTATAAGTTTTGCTATCCTCTCAACCAGGGGTACGCGTACCCCTGGTGGTACACAGAGGTCTTCGAGGGGGTGCATTAACTCGTCTAGATATTTGCCTAGTTTTACAACAGGCTACGTTAAAAGCACTAGCGAAATCAGTACAAACTAAAATTTCATACAGACAATGACTTGTTTATACTGCTCTATATACTATACACTGAAATGTAAGTACAATATTTATATTCCAATTGATTTATTTTATAATTATATTATAAAAATTAGAAAGTAAGCAATTTTTCAGTAATAGTGTGCTGTGAGACGTCTGTATTTTCGTCTGATTTTTGTAAGCAAGTTGTTTTTAAGTGAGGTGAAACTTGGGGGTACGCAAGACAAATCAGACTCTTGAAAGGGGTAGAGTAGTCTGGAAAGGTTGAGAGCCACTGCTCTGGAGATGAGCGACTTACTGTGACTAAAAACTAAGGGCGTTCTCTGTCAACTCAAGAGGTAGAGGGTTGTGTCTTTGGAGTTGAAGGAGAAAGTCTGTATAGTCCTTTCTCCATCATGTCTCATTTATAAAGTAAATGGGTCAAATTCTCAGCTTGTGTAAATTGGCGTAACTCCATTGACTTAAATGGAACTAAGTCAATATATGCCAGCTGAACATGTGGCTCAGTTATGTCTGTTTGCAAAAGATGGATTCGTTGCAAGAGGCTGGAAGGTAGCACACATACTTCAGTAGACTACTGCTCTTCGGGCAATTTGTTAAAAGAAAAAACATAGCATACAAAGTATCTTGAACTGAGGAATGTTGATTGAAATAATGAAATAAGCCTTGCCATGAGTTATGGCTTGTCGTAAGGAGAAACAGCATCTGTCAGCCACTGTCACAGTGCATAGTGATAATATGTAGCGAGGGTGAAATTCCCTCTGGTCCAGAAAGCCAGCACATGGCCCACTTAAACTTTGCACTGCTGTTCCCTCATGGGAGGAGAAGAGGAGAGAGAAATGGAGTGGCTGCCACAGAGGAGAGGAGTATGGGGCTGTACTATACATCCCTAGGTAGATAGATCCACATCTCCACAAATCCAATGGCCCAGAATCCCATGGGGCGTGGGCACTACTCCAGCCCATGGACTGGAATACTGACTGGAGTGCCTCCATACCCTGCCAGTGCAGCTTGTGTCTGACCATTCCATGTTAACTAGATCCCCAGGGAATTCCTTGCACAAAGCTTGATTACTAATGCTTTGTATGGGGAGAGTGAATTTTATTCTTAAGGTGCAGGCCAGTTGTGAATACATATGGTAATCAATTCAAATGCCATGAAGTGTAGAGGGAAACATCTCCTCCTGACATCATCTGAAGGCTGCATTTTGTTCTGTACCTGTAGGTTCAATTGCTATTCAAAAAATTCATTGAATATGTCACCCGCTGAGGGTCTTCAAAGAGATTGCCAATTACTTGCCTCATGCAAGAATCAGATGATGATAGGAGAAAAGGATTATATAATTTACTGCTTGTTATTAGAATGGAGATGGGTGAATCTAAATGTCTGAGAGGCAACAGTGACCGGCACATGAAGTCTGCAAATGGGGACAGAGTGGCTTGTGATAGTCCACGTGAGATGCAGAAAATGCTGCTTAACATTCAATCCCACAGCAGATGGCATCTGGAATGTCTGAAACCTGTACAAAATAACAGAGTATTTGACCTTTGATGGCAAAGTCAGTGGAGCTACAGCACTACGCTGTGAGAATTTACTCTGTGGGGTGCACAGATTAAACTGGAGGTGAATTTGCTTTGCATTTTTTAAAAAAGAAAAAAGCTGGAAAGAGGAACCAAGGTTAGTCACAAACCTCAGTGAATGAAATCATGTGTGACCACCAAAAAGAGACTTATTCAGAATGCAGCTGCACAGAGACATTCAGCAAGGACTAGGGCTTGGAGAGGGGTGTCTGAGCGGGGCTGGGTTGGTGGTGGGTGTAGCACCCTGTTCTGTAGCTTTAAGAAATGTCTTTTGGATTCTGAATGCTAGAATACTTTTTGTATAAGGACTAGGAAGGCAGGTACTGCATTGGGGTGGTTTTGAATTTTCTTTAAATGTTTCATACGCAAAGAGTGACTTCCAGCCGAGATGAACCTAGTACAGCTCTGTTCTCTACATGGAGGAGAGACTCTCTTTTGGGTCACCAAACTAACTGCAGTAAGACCCCACAGAGTCTCTGTTAGTCCCTGCAGCAGTAAGACTGTATGGGTGAACAGAATGATTACCAGGTGGGGTGAGAGTGCTGTCAGGTTGAAGCCACTCAAGTATCTGGCCAGCAGTTGGTAAAAAGCATAAGGTACATATACACGTCTTACCAAAACTTAACATGTATAGATGATAAAAGGAGGATCATCTTCTTTACCAAGTAAAGGCTTTTGCAAGGTGGGATCAGAAAAGAGGAACATATGATGAGAGGATTTCTCTGTTAAGTAAGTTTGTTATAGTCCTTTATTTTTCCATCTCACCTGCCCTCTCCTGCATTATTTGGAGTAGAATGTCAGTTCTTTTTGCTTCGGAAGACTGAGGGAATGGAGTGGAAGTGGTGCTTAATTATTGCAGCTGTATGATAGGCCTTGTTTTGTGCTTCATGATCCAGTGAATGGAGCACTTGATTAAGAAGTTGAAGAACTAGAGTCTATTCCCACCTCTGCTACCAACCTACTTTATGGTCTTGGGCAATTCCCTTTATCTCTTTGTGTCTGCATTTTCTCATCTGTGAAGTGGGGCCGAAGGTACTTTATGGTTTTGAGCTCTACAGATGAAAAGGGCAGTGTGAGAGGTGGTGGTTGTTTAATAATCCTTGACTGGTTGAGCCATAATGTTGCTATGAAGAGGCTGTTGTGGGACAGGATCAGGGAAGAGAAGACAATGACCAACAAGATTGCCTGTGAGTAATCTTCCCATATCTCATAATTCGGTCCTGTGATGTAACTTGTTTGCAAGATGGTTTCAAGTTATCCTTTTGGAAATGGCTTATGAAAACATATTGCTGCTGCCCGAAACCTTTAATCTTCAAATGAAAAAACCTTCCTTTGCAGGACTAGACTGCTCTTTCGAGCACCCGATGGCCTATGTTGTTTTGACCAGGTTAACTAAAAATGAAACCCAATCTATTAAAATATTCTTGGAAAGATAATGGCTAAACTCATCTTTGGTGCAGTGGGGAGCTACAACCGGGATAAATGTGCCCCATTTTCTCCTGTTGTTTTAATGAGTTGATGCATTGCCCCTCGTATTCAGGAAGACTTATGACTTTATTGTAAAGTTTGATGCCATACAGACTTTGACACTGCAAGTTTAAAACAAACAAACAAAAGATATTCAAGCCTATGTGGGGTGCCAAATGATCAGTGGCAGTGCAGGTTTCTCCACAGGGCCCCACTAAAGTGCTTCAATACTACTCTGACAGGATTCACCATAATGGTGGGAGAGTAGTTTTGCAGTCACTATGCCCTTTCGTTCCTTTGCTTGCTGCTGAGCCTACCAAGAAGGGTGTTAATCTGGGTCACTAGGGATGGTGTTTTCTTTCTATGTCGGCATACTGGTCCACTAGGAATTGGAGTGAGATTAACAAAGGCCACTGTACAGCCATTGTAACCTTTAGAGCAGGGGTCTCAAACTCAAATGACCACGAGGGCCACATGACGACTAGTACATTGGCCGAGGGCCGCATCACTGACCCTTGCCCCCACTCCACCTTTCTATGAGGCCCTGCCCCCATTCCAACCCCTTCCCTGAAATCCCCACCCCAACTCTGCCCCCTTCCTGCCCCCAGGGAGGGCAGGAGGGGTGTGGGGTGTGGTGGGGGCTCAGGGCAGGGAGTTGGGGTGTGGGGTGCAGGAGGAGTGCAGGGTACAGCAGGGGGTTGGGCTGCAGGAGTGGTGCAGGGGGCGAGCTCCGGCCTGACATGCACTGGGGGCAGGGCAGGCTGCCTGCCTGCCTGTCCCTGCACCGCTCCGGGAACGGGGAACTGCGGCCAATGGGAGCTGCTGGGGGCGCTGCCTGAAGCAAGAGCAACACACAGAGCCCTGTGCCCCCCCTTCCCCACATTCCGGCTGCTTCTTGGAGCGGCAGGGGGCAGGGCCTTCCCCTGGTGTGCGTCGGGCAGGAGCCGCTCTAGGTAAACGCTGGGGGTGGGGGCGAGGAGCTCGCGGGCCGCAGAAAACAACCCCGCAGGCCGCATGCGGCCCCTGGGCTGCGTGTTTGAGACCCCTGCTTTAGAGGATAGCACCTTTTGTTCACTTTAAAACTAGGCTAAATTTGAACCAGCAACCTTAGGCTCATTTTCCCCTTATCAAGTCCCCTCCTGACCCATTCAGTCCACAGGGAAGACTTGATTATTCTAAATCTGAATCATGCCAGGCTTGATACTAACACCAAAACACTTTCTTACTATGAGAAATCCTTTTGACCGATCAAAACTTTGTATTAAGGAACTGGGAGCAGAGGGTGAGATTGTAAAATGTGTAGACCCTTCCTCAGTAAACCCGTGTGTGGTTTACAAAAATCTTTTTCTGTGCAAAATTGATTGTTTAGTGCGAAGAGACGTAAAATACATTTGTCTCAAGTTTTTAAACATGCACACCTAAGAGGGTGTGCAAAACGCCTGATGGGCAAATCGTGGGGTTGCACATCACTTGGCATTTTGAACGTGCAACTTTGGTGTGCTAAAAACTGTGCACCCAGTACTGCTCTTTCCAGTCTTGCTATCTTCTTTTCATCTCTTTAGATTTAAATATCAAATAAATGTCTCTACAGAGGCCTCAATGGTTAGACTTACAATGGCAAATTGTAAGCAAAAGTAATTAGATGCAAACGGGGAATTAACTCCAGCACCCGCCAATAAATCAAAGCACCAAAATGGTGCTCGGAACACTCCTTCCCCTCCCCACTGCATACCAGGGAACATACCTTTTCCCCAAGTCTTATAAAATAATTTTGAATTCCCCCTCTCTGACCACTATTCCCTCTCCTTCAGCATCGCTCATTCTCCCCCAGCTGCCTTGACACTCTTTCCTTTCATGATATCCAGTTTACCAATCCCACTGACTTCTGTCTCCCTACTTCTATCTGCCAAAAACCTTATCCCTTGCTATCTCCTTTCCCCCGGGCTCCTTCTGTCATTCCTACCTTTCCCTTAACTCTAAATGCATGTTCTTTCCCCCAACTCCTTTCCCTCTGTCTAGAGAGAACTTCCCTTGAGTCCTGTGTCTCTTTGAATCCTGGCATGTCTCCACTTCCTATTTTGTCTCACATTCTTTAGCGGGCTGGCTACCCTCACAGTTTACATTCCATTCAGCCAGGGTCTAAAAATTCTATCCTGGAAAGACTTTACTGAGGAAACTTCATGGCAGACCTGAATGTGTCCGAATGAGCCACTTGAACTATTTGAGTAAAATTCCTGATATTGTTTTCCAAATATGGTAAAATTTCAGCTTTCACGGTTGGGCATCTGTAAAAAGGATTTTATTGGATGTGACACAGTACTTCCTTCAGTACTCTCTGTAATAGTCTGACTCTCTGTAAAAGCACTATGAGAGTAAACCGTGATCTTTGACAAAGAATACCTGACCCAGATCTTGCATGCCTTTGTGACAAAGCATGCTACTTTGCCAAGATGGAGGTCTCAAGAAAAATACACATTAGAAGGGATAATTTGGTGCTCTTGTACCTCTAATTACAATTTCATGACTTAATCATAAGCTGCCTTTTTCCCAGGTCTACTTGTTACGTTTTTCTCCATTCTGCTTATGACCCATGGGCTTTCTCTTAGATGTAGCAGCTGTTCAGTTCCAGTGTGAATGATGGGATTGAAATACATGCAGACAAGGGGAATATCTTTATCAAATTCCTTTTGAAATGCACTAGGAATTGCAGGCTCAGCCCTAAAAGGGAGAACCTAAGTATTTATATGCTATCTTAAGGCGTAAAACCTGCATTAGTTTGATACACAAGAATGCTAGCTGCATATACGAGAAAGCTCTCTTCAGATTTTCCACTTTGCAGCACCATGTTGCCGATTCTGATGATTTCATGAGAATTGTCATGATATTTGGTATTGTTCTTAAAGCCTCAACTCCCAGAGTCATGTGATCATGTAAGAATTTCTGCTTTTATTAAAAAAAGTTTCCAGCCCTTGCTGTGGAGAAAAGCTTGAAAATGTAACCCTAAAGGCTCAAACACCAGAAGGAAAATAGAAATAACTCCATGTGTTAAAAAATCTCATGAATTTTAAGCCAATCTCGTGATTTTTGGTTCCTTTATTCATGACTTTTGAGCATTTGAGGTTGATAATACTGTTAACAGCTGATACTTTTCTTAAGGTGATCTCTAAAGGAAATAAATTGGGCCATGCCCTTCTTTGCCTGTTTTTAATGTATAAAGATATGAAAGAGTTTTTTTAAAACATTTTTTAGCAATTTGATTTTTTTTTTTAAATTGTGCATGTTTTTTAAATTAGAAATTCAGGTACCGTCCAGGCTGAAAGACCAATGAGCTTTTAGTCAGATTGTTTCAAACTTTTTTTTCTGGTTTGTTTTTGGTAAAACTAATTTGAACTTGAATAACTAATTAACATTTTGAATAGAGGAAGCCTTTGTTAGAGATTCAACTTTCTCGATTGAGATGCTAAGTATTCATAATAAACTCCCTTCTATCTTCCACAAGTCCTCCAAGAAAGCCAGAGAAGACCAGACTTTATGTGATATTTCTCAGGGCTTGTCTTCACTACCCGCCTGGATCGGCAGGTAGAAATCGATCTCTCGGGGATCGAATTATCGCGTCTCGTGGGGACATGACAATCGATCCCCGAATCGACGTGCGTACTCCACCAGCCCAGGCAGGAGTAAGCGCCGTCAATGGGGGAGCCGCGACGGTTGATTTGCTGCTGTCCTCACAGCGGGGTAAGTCGGATCGGATACGTCCAATTCTTGCATATCTTAAATCGATTCCTCCCCCCATCCCGTGTAGACCTAGCCTAAGGTAAAAAAAAACAAGCCTTAATAAAAACTTTAAGATACCCCTCCCTCTCCTCAACACGCCTTTCAGGCCTTCTTTACACACACTTAAAAAGAGCATACACCCAATAAAAAAAAAAAAAACATGTACAGGTTACCTTTAATATTAATGTTATGAAAATTGAAGCAAAACTGGTGGATAAGGTTAAAGGTTGAGGCCTAACAGAAACTTGGCAATGAGTTATGGAAACGGAAAAGCCTTGAGAACTGTAAATTTGGAATATTGTCATCCCACGATGAATTATGTACTGTTGAAAAGCATCTTTATAATAACATTTCTGACAATTCACTGAATGTGATACATGTGTCTCTTCACTGCATATTGTAAATTCACCTGATTCAGATTTATTTCCATGTAAATATTGTTCTGAGAAGGAATTATTGCAAGTACCAGTGGATGCTGTCTGAATGGTTGCCAGCATGTTCACTGACTGTTGGTGCAATGCCAGATCTCTTTTGAAATTAAATATTCTTTTAAATCACAAAATTGCTCCTGATTGAGGGGTAATTATGAATGGCTGCGCAGCATTTGAGATTGGTAAAATAAAGCCTGCTCCTGAAATTGTTGCTCAGTGCTCTCTGATTGGCAAAGTGCTCTTAACAGCTTAGTTAGAGGTTTAGGGCCTGATTCTTCATTGTGTGACTCCGGTTTTATGCTGTTGGCCTTACATTAGTGTAAAATTGGAGTAACACAGTGGAGAATTGTGCCCTTTGTGTTTGTTTGTAGTTGATGGTACAATCGTTATCCAAGCATGGGCGTTTCCTTCCTGCTCAGTTTTGAGACTTCTGCCAGAGATCCCCTTAGTTGACTCCCATCATAGCAGGGCCGCCCAGAGGATTCAGGGGGCCTGGGGCAAAGCAATTTCGGGGGCCCCTTCCATAAAAAAAAGTTGCAATACTATGGAATACTATATTCTCATGGGGGCCCCTGTGGGACCTGGGGAAAATTGCCCCACTTACCCCTCTTCTCCCCTCCTCCTCCCCCCCCCCCCCCCGGGTGGCCTTGCATCACAGTGTAGGGACTGTGGAAAAATGGATGGACTTGTAGAATTTTCCATATTTCCTTTGATTCTGCCATTCTCCCCCCAACCCCTCCATCCCTACACTGTAATCCTGACTCTGCTCAGCTCCTTTCATTTGGCTACGCTAACTTCGCCCTCCTATGGCTGACAATGGCTACTTCAAGAGGGCTATATAATAACTGTACTGAGGTCAATTTGTAGGACACCTGTATCCTTCACCATTCTGAGGCTGCATCCTAATCTAGCTCTTCCACTTGGCAGAACTTCTTGCCGGTCATAGTCAGCATTCAAGACCAAGGGTGAAGCTTCATATAATTGCTTTTTAGGGTAAATATAATAGGTACATTATTCCTAATCAGAGAGCATTTATTGCTTTATAGTGGTATTTCTAAGAGAACAGACCATACCCTGCTATGAAAAGAACTAAATGGAATAGACAATTCAGTCTACAAAGTCTGTTGAGAATTTATTTTCACGTTTTTTTTGAGGATTTGAAGTACCTCAGAAATCATGTGAACGGAAACCCCACTGGCAGCTCAATCTTCCTTGAGCACAAGTAATTACACCTTTTCAGATAAACGACTTCACAACAACATAATAACAATACAGGGATCCTTCTACAAGGCAAAGCCTTCAGAATAGTTTCTTACAATATATGTAATTATCTACACTACTTTTGGTTAGAAATTGAATGTTAACCTGTAGGACTGCAGACCCAGCTTCTGTTGGATTCCTTCTGTGGTTACTCTGACTGTCTCTATTCATTAACTTTTAAAGTATAATAAAACAAACTATTTAAAAAATGCTAACCAGGATCAGACTTGTCCAACAGTTGCATGGGTCTCTTTGAAGAACATTAGATTCTGTAAGAAATTTCATCTAGTGGCTTAGCAGGGGCCACTGTACACCTGTGTTATATGGGTGTCCATGTATGTTAAGTGGCATATGAGATACTGTTGACCACAATATGGTTCTGACTCACTGAGTCAGAGTAGACTGGTTGGTGTGATTTAGAGCAGCTCCATTTCATGTCTGTGGTAAGGAGTAATTGCTCAGTAGCTCTGAGGCCCATTCCCATATGGAGTGCTGCAAGGGTCAGTTCAGTCAACATTAATCAGTGTATATGTGATGCTGCTTGAAGAACTGAGATAGAGTGATGTGTCCCTAGGTATAATCTGCATACTAATGAATACCCAGCTTTAGATTTGTCTCGTCCCATCGTGGTGATTCCATCTGAGCCCTGTCTGACTGAGATTGCTGAGTGGATGTTAAGTTGGTAAAGTCCCTCCTGGGGGGACTGGAGGTGTTACTTTGGGATAAGGGAAATGGGTCACCATCATTTTGGCAGTCTCTCTGTTAATGGAGGGGTTATTCCTAAAGTAGGCTGGCAGAGTTCTTGGTTTGGGCATAGGTTGTTTCTGTTTTTTTTTTAAAATGTGAACAGAATGTGAAACCCCATGTCTTGGCCGTGATTAAGAGTGGGATTTTTTTCATCTGAAGTAACAGAAGCTGCAACCTTCCTAACTGACAGACATTGGCAAAGCGGGGTTTCTGCTGGCTAGGTTTCCAGGTTTCTGTGTGACTCATAGATACCAGCTTGAGATGTTCCATCTGCTAAAAAGCAAAACAAATAAGAAACTCTTAAGGACAATATTTCAATACATAAAATAGACAAAGCCATATGAAGAATCAGCTATTTAAAATACATCCTATTTCAAAACAATAACAAAATCCCTCCATTAATTCTGGATCTAAATTTACCAGATCATTGCAGAAAATGGTTAAGATCCAGCCCTATATCCCTGGCTCAGCCAAAACTCCAAATGAAGCAAGTTTGGAGTTGGGGGCATGCAAGAAAAGATAGAATTAGTTCCTTGGTTATGGCTGTAGATCGTCACGAATATTTGATGTGTGCTCAGTATGGGAAGTTACGGCCTGGTCTGTGACCATGGGGTTCTCAGTGGATGAAGTTCTGACTCTGGTTACAATTCTTCAGGGGGGGGGGGGGGGGGAGGGGTAGAGGGGAGGGGAGAGAGAAGGAGACACTTAAAAACAACTTTAAAAAACTGCTTTGGCCAAATCCCGTGATTTGTGGTCCATCACCCCTAAATTTTGACAATTTTTTAGATTTCTGGGGTTGGGTCGTCGGGTGTTACCATAATATCTATAGTAGTTATGATTCATTTAGTAATGAGAATAATGGTGTGGAACAAATAAGAAAAAAACCTCTGCAAAATATAAGGGCCAAGATAGTCAAAAGATTGGGGCATAAAGTTAGGCTGCCAAGACCTTATATTTTAGCTTACATGGATTTTCAAAATTGCTGATCACCCGCCAGCTCTCCTGCACTTAGTGGGAGCTGCGAAGTACTTGACACATTTGAAAATCAGGTCATTCATTCAGGCTCTTAAAGAAGGATTTAGCAGCCTGACTTAAGGAACCCACTTCTGCACGTCTTGCCCCTGAACAAATATAAACCCCTAAGACAATGAATAACAAGGTGGGTGAGGTAACACCTCTTATTGTACTTGGTGTTGCTAATATCCTGGGGCTAACATGGCAACAGCAGCACCGCAAACAAGGCAGTGAATGTCGTTGACGTTTCCTTGGGGCCAGCCATACATTTTAACTCTTTAAAAATGTTTTACATTCCTGACAGAAGTAGGGTCTCTCACTGCAGTTTATCATGTCTTGATTTGCATTATTCACCATTCTTATATATTGCTATATAATGCAGAGATAGGGTGTAATCATGAAAAGATAGGAAGAATTTTTTTTAAATGCAACCTGAAAGAGGTGAGCATCTTTCTTTGACCCTTTCTAAAGTCCCACACAGCCCAGTGGATCCTGGATGGAGCCACATGGTGGCATGTCTACACAGCAGCTGGGAATAACTCTTGTAGCCTGGGTTGCCAGACTTGTGTTCGTGGGGCTCACCTAGCAATGTGGACGTTCTGGTGCAGGCTAGGAAGCAGGGTGGGCTTAGAGGCTGGGCGCCAGCCTGAGGCTGAAGATCAAAGCAATGCCTACGCAGCTATTTTTAGCACACAAGCCCGAGTCCCGCTAATGCAAGTCTATCAATCAGGACTGAGAGACTCTCACCCCAGCAGTAAAGGCGACACATGGGGGGGCATGCAGCGTCCTGTGCCCCCATATTTGCTTGGCTTGTACTGAGCATGGTCACATGGACTGAGCATGCTCAGTAACACTGCTGAAGCCAGCTGCCTTCACTCTGCCCCTCCCAGAATTGGCCGGCACGGGTCATCTGCCCAGCAGCTGTGTAGACAGACCCCCTAGAGAGACTGGCTCCACAACACATCCCCCTCCTTTCCCCCCCAGATCTCATGGAAACCCTTTTGGCTGGTGCTTTGTGAGTCTGGGGTTCTGTGGGGCCTGGGGCTGCTATGCCAGGAGTAGGAGGGGACGAGCCGCTCTGTGGCCTTCTCACGTCCCCCCACCCCCACCCGTGAGAAGCAGATCTCCTTCCATACGTCGGTATTAAGTAGTACTGCAGGCTCTGTGCTTGCACCAGTTCTTCTGAGCTTTCCCAACGCTGGCCAGAAGATCCATTTCACAACTGCTCAGCCGTGGTGTACAGTATATGGTCGCCATCCACGGTGTAAGAGCTAAAGGCAGAGAAAGGAAAACATCAGATGGCTCTGAGAGGGAATTTAGATAGGCCTGACTAGGCAGAACTATGTGATCTAGATTGGTACTTAGCCATGCACCAGGGATTTGCATGCCAATTCGTCATGGCATCTGGAGCAGGCGGCCTGTCCAATGACAGAAGGGCTCTGTAGGAGCTTTTGCAGCCAGCTGATGGATGGCAGAGAAACAGTGCGGGGTTCCCATCCTTTGTAGAGTTCCTGGGTCTGCAAGGTCGGGAGTTCAGGCAACCTACATTTCCTGGGCCCCTTTCCCCCCAGACCACTGCCTCCCAACTTCAGAGAAACTCGCTTCTTGTCTGTCTCTCTCCTCCCTTGTTCAAAGGCTCCAATACTCTAATCCCATCTATGCCAGTGAGACTCACTGGGGCCTAGAGCAAGTAAAGTAACAACCGATGTTTGATGGGTGTGTAAAGCAACCCAGGTAATTAAAAGAGAAACAAGAAGTTCTGGAACTTCATCCTAACTTCAAGGATTACCTGGAGATGAACTTTGGTGTACCTGGATGGGAAGAGATTTTCAGAGCCCTTGCTCCCAGTCCTGAGAGATGCCCTTCCTCTAGTCCATGCTCTGATTTTAGCTGTTGTGACAGGGTGGCAGTCCATTAGGTGCACTGATTCTGGGATTTCTGTTATATTTATGGTGCCCAGAGTTCTTCAGGCCTGGGTACCCACAAATTTAAATCCAAATTCTTATTACTATATAAAACTGAAGCTCCGCTATACTTTGTAAAATGAGTCACTAAAGATCTCATGATGCATTGGCATGCAAATCTCTGGTGCATGGCTCAGTACCAGTCTGGATCATATAGTTTTCTATATTCGGGCCTGTGTAATAGCAATTTGATGTTTCCCTTTCTCTACTCCTAGCTCTTACATTGTGGGCAGCACATACTGTACACCATGGCTGAACTTGAGCAGTTGTGAAATAGATCTTCTGCTCGGTGTCTGGGAAGCTCTTTGAGACCTTCTGCGGAGAGCAGGTGCCAATCTCATTCATTTCCTTCTAGAACTTACTTTACTTGTGGTGCAAAGGATATGGGTCTCACCTCCGCTGCATAGGAGGATCAGCCAACTCAATGGCACCTTCCCTCCCCACCCCCACCTCTAGACCCTGTGGAGGGCATTCTGTGAATCCAGGGTCCATGCAGGGGGAGGTGGCAGAGGTTGAGCAGGCCACATGAGCATTGGGAAGGTGCAGGGCCCCTTAAGACCCTCAAAATTTAGGTGAAAAAGGAAGTACAACTTGGGTCTCTTATCCTTTCTGTGGAGCCTTGCCCCCCTCCCCTCCCAAACAGGATTCTCAAGAGCAGCCATGGCCAAGGGCAGTGTCTGCTAACATGGCTCCACTGGAGTCACCCTGCCCAGGATTAGGGGAGGGGCAAGAGCCAACATGGAGGCCTTTTATGAATCACACAGGATTCACCAGATGCAGGAGCCACCCGCATGGCCTGATCTGGGGAGGCACAGGGCCGGCTCCAAGCACCAGCTGAGCAAGGTGGGAGGGATAGCTCAGTGGTTTGAGCATTGGCCTGCTAAACCCAGGGTTGTGAGTTCAATCCTTGAGGGGGCCATTTAGGAATCTGGGGCAAAATCAGTACTTGGTCCTGCTAGTGAAGGCTGGACTCGATGACCTTTCAAGGTCCCTTCCAGTTCTAGGAGATAGGGTATCTCCATTAATTTATTTTATTTATTTATTTTTATTTGGGGCGGCAGATTGTTGGAGGCGGCATTCTGCCCAATCCTAGGGCGGCACGGACGCTTTTTTTTGTTTTGTTTTGTTCTTGTTCCGCTCTGGCTGCCCTGTAGGGGGCGGCGGCGCAGAGAACCAGAGCGTCCTGCAGGGCAGTCCTCTTCCTTCCCTCCCCGCCGACCAGAGCGGAGCCCTGGCGGCAGGAGGCGGCGCAGTGGGAGGGGCCGCGTGGCAGCGCTCCTGCTGTAGCCCTGGCCCTCCCTTCTCTCTCTCTCCCGCCCGCTCCCTCCCCCCCCCCCCCAGCCGGTCCCCCTGCACCCGGCCCTGGGGAGGCGGGGGGGCAAGCCCTGTTTCCGGACAGAATAACCAAGGAGGAATGCTTCATCGGGCATCCAGAAGATTCCCCCTTCTCTCCCCCCAAAAACCTTTCCTGTGAGTTTACTAGGGGATGGGATGATCCGAGCACTGGACAAGAAAACTAATTCCCATGTTTGTCTGCACATATGTGCTTCAGTGTTTCTTCTTGTGACTGAGGCAGGGGTTTAATCCTGCACTATGTCATGACTGAGATCTTTTATAAAGATCCAAGGTATTAATGTGTTGGCTGCTTGAGCACACTCTGTGCTGCCCTATACATCTTACCCTATTAAACACTGCCAGGGCCCCTGGGAACCCAGCACTACACTAGTAGTTTTAGTCACTTTCAAACAGAATTTGAAATGTTGCCAGCAAATGCACAGCCTCTGAGAGTTGCCACCTCAGCATGGTAGTGTTAAAAAGAAAATTAATGACGGGAATGTTGCCACTGACTAGGAAACCACTGAGGAGCAGCTGCTGGAGTGTTACAATTGTTGTTGTTACTATTTATCTATCATCAGCATGTAGGAAGATAGGCCCTTGCCCCAAAGTGCTTGCAATCTAATTAGGCAAGATGCAGACAAAAGTTGCAGAAAAGGATGCAAGCTGGAAAGAAAGGGCCTGATTGTATCCAGATATATTACAGAGGAGGCAGGCTACCTCCAGAGTACCATTCCCCGCATCTTCCCGGGACTCCGTTGAAGGTTCTTTGTTGGGTGGGGTTTGTGGGATGGGGGGAGGAGGGATTGGGCAGGCTGGAGTTGGAAGGGATCAGTCATGATTTGGTTGTGTGGGGCAGGTGGGATGCACATCTGGGCAGGTAGTGCTCACCAGCAGAGATCCACTTTTAAAGGGACCCCTAGGGAACACAGCCAGGGGGAGCACTTGGAGCCTGGCTCCAAATGTAGCCACACTGGGAGGGAGCAGAGAGGGTGAGGGTGCAGAACTTTGCATGGTCCTGACCTCCTGCTGACTTGCTGGGACCTACAGGTCTGTGCGCCCTGCCCCCAGAGGGGAAAATCAGGGAGGGGTTCCCAGTGGTTTTTGGTAGCTATTCCCCCCCAGCGCTATAGCCCCTGCCTAAGATGACTGATTACATGGTCGCCATTTACCAGAGGCTTTTGGTGAGTTTTTTGGGGAGAGGAGGAGAGAGATTTTTTGCTCCCTTGTTTTCATATTAATTTAATACTAATTTTTATTTATGTGGCAAACTGTGTAAATTCTCCCAGTTCTGTTTTACCCACCATCCCATGTTGCGTCTGCCTGCGCGGCTCTGCAGCTCGTTGCTGTTTAACCTGATGATATTTTTGTTGACGTGTGGCATACTTCAGAACACAGGAAATGCCAGACTAGATCAGACCCGAGGCCTTTCTATCCAGTCTCCTGTCTCAGAGGAAAGTGCAGGAAATGCCAGAGTGGACAATTCTTTCTCTGCCCCCCAGGGAAGCTTGTTTTAACCCCTGGCAGTTAGTGAGTGGCTCATATACAAATCTATATTTCTCTCTGTGGTACTTGGGGATGTTCTAATGAGCATTTTTGTACTTGTTTGGGTTTTCCTTTTAACTTTTCATATACCTCAATGTATGTTGATTAGCAATGTCACTGCCTTTTAAAGCAGAATGCCCACCTCTTACTGCTCCAGACTAGATGTTCTCTTCTAGAAGAGGCCACTAGTCAATTACTACCCATTATAATAAACCCATCTTTATTTTCCTTCTCTAATGAAAGGAAGAAAAGGACAGCCAAGCACACAATCACTGCTCCAAGCTAGGAGAGGTAGAATGCAGGGAGCGGATCCACCCTGATTCCTTCTGGATATGGGGCAGGGGAAGCTCCCATCTGTGTCAGTGATTGTTGCTGCTTCCCCGGCAGGGTAGAACTAGGAGGGTGGGTAAAGTACTTCCTCTGTGCACTGCCAGTGGCAGTATGGCAGATTTGAGTCTCTTACAGGGTGGCAATGCACCATGTCTGTGTGGCAAGGTGTCTTCTTTCTAGATGATCCAAGGGATAGGATTGAGCAATGGGTGGGATTTGGCTTTGTATGTCACTGTAGCTGCTATATGTAGCATGGTAGAAAGCAACAGGAAATAAAAAGTGATAGGGGAAATTAAGGAATGGAAATAAAATGGGTTTATGTTCATCGCGCAAGTGTAGCTAAGTCCCTGGGAAAAGCAAGGCTTTTGATACTGTTCCTGCGAACACCTGCTTGCTTGCATTACGTGTTTGTTTGGAGCATTGAGACGGCTCTGGCCTGGGCAGATTTGCATTATCAGGACAGTTTCGACAGCAGCAGGAAGTTAAAAATGTTTCAGTTTTGGTTCTAATTAGGTTGTAATAGTCTTGACAGCAGCAGCCACCACGGGAGGATTTTCTTATTTGAATGGAATATTCCAGGGCCTTCGTTACCAGAGGGATTTGATTGTCCATCTCCAGCAGATGGTGCTAGTGTACTATTGAAAAACCATTATGTCTGCATAGGTTGGGGTTTTAAGGTATCTAGACTATATATTTCAAATATGGGCTGCACATATATCCTGTGGGTTTAGAGTGTTAGAGTGGAATCTGATTTTTTTCAGAGCAGTTTTATGGAGATATCATTATTTTTTTACAGCTATAAATTAACTGTCTGCTTCAATATGCCCTGTGCTCTTGGTGCCTTCAGGGATCTTCTTGTCGGTTATGCAAGTTTCCAGTTTTATGATTCTGGCAGAGTACCAATGAGATCAAGAATGATTTCGTAAAGACACAGCATTATAAGTGACAAGAAAGTGCAATTCCTTGGGTACTAAACCCAGTGCAAATGGCTTTGCTATTGATTCCCAGCAGCAATATTAAAGTTTTCTCTCAGAACAAATAGCCACCCCCTTAACTAAATGTTTAGTTTCACAGCACCAGGCTAAGCTCTTACAGTTCATCTTTGTGTTGCTTAGCTAAAGTACAGTTATCCATGTGCAGTGAAGTCAACTGGAGTTTGTTATTAACTTCAGTGGGGCCAGGATTTCACTACAGGTGTTTATGCCAATTGTGACAACCGAAGAAAATGGACAAAAGGTTGGAGGTGGGAAACATGCTCATCAGAAGGAGTTACAGCAAGTCGCAACCATGGAGCATAGAGAAGTTTCTCCAAAGTACACCCTTCCAGAAAATCCTGTGAGATATAGCCACCGGTGTCCCCTTGCCTTGAATAGAAGCTGTGTAGTCAAATCTCAGGCAAATCTGAAAATGCATCAGTTGTTTATTATGCTCTTTAAAGAAGACAGATGTCAAATGGCCATGAAGACCAACCTGCCTTCTCACCTCTCAAGTTGTTCCCACATTGTATTGGGCATAGAGGATTTTAGTCTGTGGGGCTGTCAGCCCTTTCATTAGTACTAAATTCACTTTATGCAAAAGCACTCTGACAGCTTTAACATGTATGTGTATTACTCCCACACAGATTTCGACTTTGGCATTCCAGTGTGGGGAGATTTTATCAAAGGAGGAGTTTTTATTTCTCAGTCTCTCACACTCCAAGGTAATGGAATACTTATGAAATACATCATTTCAATCCTTATGGGGGCAGTGTGTATACAATGGGCCTTCGATTCCCAGCTTGATCCTGGCTTTTGAGCAGATGTGCAAGAGGGGAAAGGTGCAGAAAGTCCAGGAGTACCGCTCTCTAGTGCTCCCACAGCTACGAGCCACCCCAAACGGAGCAGGGGAGGAGGCCTTGGCCACCCTTGGGAAGTGGAGTGCACACTGCAATCTGCTACGGGGAGGTGCATCAGCTGTGCTCCCAGGGACTCTGGGAGGTATTTATCCCTCTGACCTACCCTGCTTCAAAGATGCTCTGCAACACCACCTGCTTAAATCTTAATAGCATAATCTGACTTTTGGTACATAATGCCGATACCCCCTAGGGACACTTGCCCCTTGAAGGGAGACTGTCTCTCTAAGCTTTGCCTTTGCTCAAGGCAATTCTGACACATGCTTCCTGTTTGGTTAGGGTTGCCAACCCTCCAGGATTGTCCTGGAGTTTCCAGGAATTAAAGATGATTCTTTAATTAAAGCTTTGTCATGTGACGAAACCTCCAGGAATACGTCCAACTAAAATTGGCAAACCTATGCTGGGCCAAGTGACTTTGAGCAGCCAGAGCAGAAAGCATCTAAAGATCTGAGTGGCTGACAGGACAATCCTGTGAACTAAGCCCCACCTGAGAGTAGAGAATGAAAGTTTGCGGGTAAACTGAAATACATATGTGTCTGAGCCATGTAATGTCCTAAATAAATTACAGTTGTGAATTGTATTCAACTCACCTCTAACCAGTGTCCTGGCTCACTTATTCTTCACCTACCTACCGGGCAGCCACCACCTAGCTTTGTTATGAGTAGCTCAGCATATCCTAATAGTTTGGTAAGTGTTGCCTAGATAACTGGGAAATAAAGGTGGGAGACAGGCTTCATTCTGCTTTCATTTAGAGTTGTAATGATTGAGAACGCAAAGGACTTGGAATGTAGCACAGGGACAGGTTTGAGGCCATGAAAATTATTTGCTTCTAATGGGAGCCACTGAGTGTAAATAACATTCCTATGAGATTACAATTTTTCCACTGGAAGCTAACACCTGACTGTAAACTTTTCCTCCTAAACTGACGCTTCCCCCCTCAGTATGGGCGGCCTGCTGTCTGTTTACGGTACCTGGAGTGGAATGTTAGCGTTCTGCAACCTACCCTCTCTCAGCTGATATTCTTAAAGCTGAGAGTCCTCATGGGGGATAGAAGGCACAACTATTAATTAAAAGAACCGGTGTACGTCAAGAATACCAACAGGTGGAGAAGACTGGTTGTCGAGCTTATTTTACAAGGTACTATGTAACAGTAAGCTCAGCTGGGGAGTAATGTTGGTTACTTCATCTTCTGAGGCTTTTGACTCAGCCATGTGCTATTGGAGGGCAACATTGTCAGTGGAATTGTAAGTGCGATACTTGAACTAGCAACAATAATAAATCTTCTGTTTGTATTGTTTCTGTAAGTGGTGCTAAGGACCTGCTGCCTGGGTTCCTTCTCCTGTGCTTTCATGGTGATTTAGACAGCACTGACAATCATGGCTTGCTAATCATCAGAATCCCAGGTAAAAATAGCTAGAGAATATAAGTGCTGCAGGGTTTTCTACTGACTTAATAGCACAGCTAATGTTTTTCTTAGCTTTTCTATTGTGTGTGCATTGTGCTAGTTCCATCAGTACAACATAAGGATGCTTGAATGGCATTGAGACAGAGCTGAAAATGGTTAGATATTTGAACTCGTAAAATTGAGCTCCATCTTTCCTTTACGTTTTGGCAATTTGTTCAAACCCATTTTGGGCAGTTTATAGCCACAAAAAAAAAAAAAAAAAAAAAAAAGAGAAATCCTTGGAAACTCAACATTTCAAATCTTGCAAAGAGGGTCAGTTTTGTATTGGACTTTAATGTACCATATCACTCTTGTGCCCGGTAGGACAAACAACAAGTTGGTTTGTTTTGCTTAGCATTGAGCACCCTAAATAAATAATGCTGATTAAAGATTTGATTCTGTTCCCATTGAAATCACTTCTGTTCTGTACTGTACTGTACTGGACCTTAAAAATTATGATTTTTTAAAAATATAAATGCTATTTGAGATCACTTTTTTGACAGAACTACTCTTTTTTCTGTCTCACGGAGACATGGTAACAATAGAGGTGCTGAGTGCCTTCTGGGAGTTGCTGAACACACTCAACTCCCATTGACCTGTGGGAGTTGAAGGCCACCTGCATCTTTGTGGAGGTGCTCAGACGTTGCCTTGTACTATGGGACTCCAAGGTAGCCCACTTCCCCCCTCTCTTTTGTCATCCCACCCATCCTTCAGCACCCTATACAATCTCCCCACAATTCTGCAATGGGTATTCAGTTTTTCAATTGGTAAAAGACATCTGTCTATGATGGAGAAAACACACACAAAAGAATAGATGTACAGTATGTGTTCCATAGAATAGCCAAATAATTCCAGTGGCAGCAGTGATGTGTGCTACTCATGGGGGAAGTATTATCCTTAATGGTACAGGGTTGAAATGTGCAACTCTTACTGTACTCACTGACATGAGTAATCCTCAAATGCTCCCCAATTTGAGTAAGGCTTGCATGATTGGGTTCCTAGTGTTTGAAGACAACACAAGCAGAAATTCTGTTTCATTGACCTTTTCAGGCCTTGACACGCTTTCATTCCGGACAATTTTCAAATCTGATAGGCTCCGCTTATTGCTGGGGGAGTGTCTGAGCCACAGGCAGATCCATTAATAAGAGCTGACTTGTGAGTTTTAAAACTATGGCTATTACTGCAGGTCTTGCCCATGTATTTTTCTTGCATTCTTAACATTGACACTGAATGACAGAAACCCCATACATGGATCTGCAAGTTAGATGCTGCTTTATGCTGTAGCTTTGCCTGTACTAGCTCTAATGAAATACATATGTTGGCTGTGGAGATTTATAAACCATGCATCTCTTTGAATCACACTCCTATATTAATAGTTTTTAATTCTGCGGTGGCAGTTTTTGTAAAACAAATATACACAACTTCACAAACACAGATATATGAATAATACCCTCTAAGGCTACATCTACACTACAGGGGGGAGTCGATTTAAGATACGCAAATTCAGCTACGTGAATAGCGTAGCTGAATTTGACGTATCGCAGCCGACTTACCCCGCTGCGAGGACGGCAGCAAAATCGACCTCTGCGGCTTCCCGTCGACGGCACTTACTCCCACCTCCGCTGGTGGAGTAAGAGCGTTGATTCGGGGATCGATTGTCGCGTCCCAACGGGACGCGATAAATCGATCCCCGGGAGGTCGATTTCTACCCGCCGATTCAGGCGGGTAGTGTAGACCCAGCCTAAGTTGTTGGGAAGAATTGGATGTATTTTTACACTCATTCATGCCCTCTAACAGCATGATTGGCAGATGCATCGATGAGCGATGTCACAGAGTCCGTGGCTAACAAGCGGAAAAGAAAATCAATGTTTCCAATTCAGCCATGTAATGTCCTATTTATTTATATAATACATTTAATGACTTTTAAAGTTTGAAACTGTACTTAGCTTTCCTCAGCTCCCTTTGATCTGTCTTGCAGCTGTGCTAGATGGTTCTCTCTGCTGCTGGTGCTACCTCTCTAATCTGCTCTTTGATTTCATAGGCATTTCTTATCTGCTGGTTATATTCCATTTGACACGTCCAGCTCTTAAAATAAAAACCGATTGTTGAGACTTGGTGATAAGATAATACTGCTTCTCTGCTCTATTATAAAGGAACTTATATTCTTTTGGTAACTTGCCACATGTGTGCAAAAAACATTAGTCTTAAAAGTATCCACAGATCTTATAAGTCCCAAATTATGAAATACCAATGTTACTCTAAATACATTTAAGGCCAGACCCTCAGCTGGTGTAAACTGGTCTAACTCCATTGGTATCAGTAGAGCAATATCCATTTATACCATCTGAGGCTCTGGCCCTTAATGTTTAAATGAAGTATTTAAGCTTTATTTATTATTTTACAGCACCAAAAAGGCATTCTAGGCCCTTCACCGAAAACAGAAATACACAATCTCTGCCCCCATGGACTTTACTAACTAAGGGCCCAGGTTTGCCTCCCTTATTCATGGTGGGTAGTGTCCTACTCCTGAGTAGTCCCACTGGTTTTAAGGTACCACTTATCTTGAGTAATGATGACAGACTTGAGTCTAAAGTAAAAGCCACGGCAATGAGTGGTAGGACTAACAGGAGACTTTGGGTGAGAAAGGGTGAAGGTTACAGTAATGTCATTACGTGGGTCGGGAATGTGCACATCCACATAGTACTTCAGTTCTTTTTGTTTGCTTAATATGTATGAAAATTGAGGAAGATGTAAGAAAATTTAATATTCTTGACTGACTTACTGAGGAAGAGGGAGTTTTCAGAAGGGATTTAAATGAGAAAAAGGTAGTGGTTTGGCAAACCAGCATAGGAAGTATGGTAATGTGAAAAGAAGTGAGGAGATGCCTGTGAGAACTGTGTAGAATGGCCCAGGGCTGACATCATTTGGTAGAGTGAGGAAGGTGAGAGCAAGGCAGTAAAAGGCAAAGTTTGCTAAGTAGGGAGGGGTGGAATTAGGTAAGGCCTTAAAGATGAGTTTTAAAAACTTTTCCTTTTTTCTCCCAAGTGTTAAATCAAGGCCTTTATTTAACAGTCTGGTCTGAATACAACCAGCAGACATCACAAGCAGTATCTTTTCAGCAGGTGGCTCAGGGAGACAAACTCCAACTTAAAAGTTTTAGTGTGGAATTCTGTTCATGCTGCGAAGTGTAGCTCTGCATGTGCACCCCCACATCAGGAGCCAAACTAATAGTTTCTTTGTCTATATGCAGGTCAACAAGGCTGCTGGAATCCCTTCAATTCTAAAAGGCAAGTCTACTTTGGAAAGACAATGCAAAGCAGTATTCGCATCCTCAACCATGGGCTATAGCATCGAATCAGGGTTATTAAGGCTCTTGCCTTTAAAATAAGATTATAGACCAAAGTTTCAAGATGCCCATTATGTGCATGCCTTCTTCTGTGCTCCTGGGACAATGCCTGTTTTTAAGGGTGTACGCAGACAGGTTTGAAGTTAGGCCTCACAAGAATAGGTCTAAGATGTGAATGCACACAGATGTGGGACATGTGTGCAGTGCAGAGATTTTGAGAATGGTCTTCAGAATGCCAGCTTGCTTTGTTGAGAATGTCCAGGGTTCAGTCACTGGGTCCCTGCTCCTTGCTCCTTCTGACAGGCGGGATGACAGAGTCTCACCACTCAGGGTTTTCCCTCTCCAAGGCTTTCTCCTGTGTTTCTTCAGTTTGATTCCTGCCTCACCCATGAAGGCAATCTCCATGGCCATGTCTGGCTGCCATTTTGTCTCTTGATCTGAGAAAGCCAGAGCAAACAAAGTAAAAGAAGCCATCTGCACCGTGCCTCTTGTGCTAATGCTTTCTCATGGGGTCCTGCAGTCCTCTCTCACTGAGGGGAACCTCTATTAATGCAGTAGAACAAGGCAGTGCCTTTTCTTTTTCTGGGGCTGTGGCAGACCCAACTAGCTATTCATCTTCTCTAAATGAGGCGAGAAACTCGCCCACAGTGGCTCTCCCCTGAGGTAGCGATGAAGGACAAACCCAAACTGCTCAGCTTCCTTAAGCAGGGAGAGAAATTCTCCTGTGGGACAGAGGCTCTTCCTGAAGCATAACAGCTTTTTCCTGGATGGCTCCAGTACGATAGAACCTGGAATTGGGAGTGGTGCTGCTTAGGCTGTAGGGAGCTCATTTACATGCTACTCCTTCCCAGGGAGCAGCATGAATTTAAAATTTGGGGAACTGGATTCACCAGGCAATATATCCTTGAACAGGCTATACCATTGGGCCTTCTAGTTGAGGCCTAACTGCTCTAGGAAACCACGTAACTTGGGGTCTGAATGAGGTCTTCTATTAGCACCATCCATGCTTTCTTTTCCTGACAGATGACCTGATTCTGCAACCTTAACTCAACGGGGAATGCTGCACCTTACAACAAGCAATCCCATTTAACTGTGTAAGTGGCCCCAAATCCTCAACGCCCCTTGCTTTGTGGAAAGGGGTAGCATGTAAATGAGTTCCCCACAGCCTAAGTAGGGTCCCTCCCAATTCTAGGTTCCTTCCTTCTTGGCTACCCAGGAAGTTACTAAGACCTTGGAGTTTAGTGTTCAGTGGTCCTTCTCTAGTCAGTAAGAGCTATTCAATGAGCGAGGTATACAGGACAGGACCCTGAGAGAGAGTGTGTGTGTCCTCCTATCATGTGTTTATGTGAACATTTGAAATATTTTTAAAGCAATTCGGTATGTGTTTCTGAAATTCACATGCTTGCTCATCTATATGAGTCAAGTACATAGACTCTCTGAGGATAGGCTCATTATTATTTGTGTTGTGGTAGTGCCTAGAAGCCCTGGTCACATGTGCAAGTGCTTGATTGTGAGTGTCCTCTGATGGAAGAGGACAGTTCCTCATTGAGAATCTGAACTGCTTGTATTTTCTCAGGTTTGTTGGAAAAAATATATTAGGATCTACACGAATGACTGGCTCTACGGCCAACATGGTAGTATAATTTCTTTCAGATTTTCTTCATTCAGAATTTTTGCAATTAAAGCCTGAATTAGAGGAAAAGAGAAGAGTAAACCAAACTCCAAAAGGCTCATTGCATAGACAGTGCACTTGTATGGGAGTCCGAGAGTTTTACTTTGTGATTTACAGTTTAGAAAGTATTGAGGTAAAACTAACCAAATGTGTTGGTTAAATGGGAAAGACAATAATCCTTTGAGGGAAACTTCTTCCCATAAGTTGGAGTGTCAGGTAAAAGTTTCTGAGTAAATATGTGCTTTGGAGCTGAATAAGGAAGGCAGCAAGTGGCTATGAAAATATTCAACTATCTTTGTATCCATTATCCGTAGGGACCTTCACTCCTCTTGTTAATTCTCGTTATCAACAAACATCATCACTATAGAATCTGAAATTAGAAAATGTTCCTTTGGAAATTTGCAGATCTACTTTTGAAATATTCTGAACACTTGGGTTTTTTTAAATTATTATTATTATTATTATTATTATTATTATTTGGCCATCCTTATTCCTGCTGAGTAGTACCTTACTCCATGGGCAGTTCCATTAATTTCAACTACTCAGTGTGAGTAAGAATAGCAGAAGGGGGGTCCTTAGTAAAACGAATGCACTTACACTTATTTTGGAAAATGTCTTGACATCAGATACCGCTGCATTTTACTCCTTTCATTACTGATGCACAAACTGTTTCTGAGCAATGTCCTCCTGGTTTAAAATGGTAACTGAAAAGGGAAATATGTATGCATATTGGTCCTATTTAATTGTCTTCCATCAGACTACAGTTATCCCAGTTTTAAAATGGGAATAATATTTATTTACTTTGCAGGTAACTAAATAAGTATTTTATTGTAAAAATTAATTAAAGGGCCGTTTCATCACTTGGGCCTGGTCTACACTAGGTGTTTATGTCGAAGTTAGCGCCGTTACATCGAATTAACCCTGCACCCGTCCACACCGCGAAGCTATTTAGTTCGACATAGAGGTCTCTTTAATTCGACTTCTGTACTCCTCCCCGACGAGGGGAGTAGCACTAAATTCGACATGGCCATGTCGAATTATGGTAGGTGTGGATGGAAATCGATGCTAATAGCTCCGGGAGCTATCCCACAGTGCACCACTCTGTTGACGCTCTGGACAGCAGTACGAGCTCGGATGCTCTGACCAGCCACACAGGAAAAGCCCCGGGAAAATTTGAATTTGAATTCCTTTTCCTGTCTGGCCAGTTTGAATCTCGTTTCCTGTCTGGACATCGTGGCGAGCTCAGCAGCACTGGCAACGATGCAGAGCTCTCCAGCAGTGATGGCCGTGCAATCTCAGAATAGAAAGAGGGCCCCAGCATGGACTGATCGGGAAGTCTTGGATCTCATCGCTGTGTGGGGCGATGAGTCCGTGCTTTCCGAGCTGCGCTCCAAGAAACGGAATGCAAAGATCTACGAGAAGATCTCTAAAGACATGTCAGAGAGAGGATACAGCCGGGATGCAACGCAGTGCCGCGTGAAAATCAAGGAGCTGAGACAAGGCTACCAGAAGACCAAAGAGGCAAACGGACGCTCCAGATCCCATCCCCAGACATCCCGTTTCTACGAGGCACTGCATTCCATCCTAGGTGCAGCCGCCACCACTACCCCACCACTGACCGTGGACTCTGAGGATGGGATGTCCACGGCCGGTTCCTCGGACATGTTAGCGGACGGGGAAGATGAGGAAGGAGATGAGGAGGACGAGGCAGTCGGCAGCGCTCACAACGCTGGTTTCCCCGACAGCCAGGATCTCTTCATCACCCTTACAGAGATCCCCTACCAACCGTCCCCAGCCGTTACCCCGGACACAGAATCTGGGGAAGGATCAGCCAGTAAGTGTTGTAAACATCTAAACATTTATTTTTAACAGAACAGGAATATTAACAATAAAAAAAATGGGTTGCTCATGATTAGTTTGCCCTAGGCGCTTAACGGTTCAGTCATGGGCAGTGCAACTATTGAAAAAAAATCTAGCAATGTCCGGTTTTGCATGATTGTCCTGCCCAAGCCACTCTACTGTTTAGTCACTGCTACTGCAGCTAGAGTAAAATGCAGTCTATATGTCCGATAGAGCAGAAATCCTCCTGGGACATCTCGATGAAGCTCTCCTGGAGGTAATTGGAAAGCCGTTGCATCAGGTTCCTGGGGAGAGCGGCCTTATTGGGTCCTCCGTAGTACGACACGTTGCCGCGCCACGAGACAATCAAGTACTCGGGAATCATTGCTCTGCACAGCAGGGCGGCATACGGCCCTGGTCTTTGGATGCTTTCCCGGAGCATTCTCTCTTTCTCGCTGTCAGAGATCCTCATGAGGGTGATGTCGCTCATGGTGACCTGCTTTGAATTAGGTAGGGGAATGTTAGTGTTGGGACTGCTTGCCCGTTCCTTTACAGAACTGTAACCGCTGGTTTGCAGCCACGCGGTGGAGGCGGGAGAGGGGCAGCCTACAGGGATCGTTCCCGGGGACAGCCGCGAGGGGGTGGGACAGGGGCAGAGTTCCTGCTTGCCGGATTGCTGGCAGCAGGGACTGACATTGCTTTCAATGTGAAAGGAGGCCAGTGCTAATATTAAAGTTTTAAGCTGCCACAAGTCTACGGCTTACCATGTCTGCCTGCAACAGAAATTCCGTTGTCCTGCCCCGCTTCTCAAATGTGCTGTGCAAGACCCCAGGCACTGAATGCGAAGGCCGAGAATTTGACCTTGTGCTGAGTGCGCATGTGATAGGTGCTGTGCATGGTCTTGTTCACAGAGAAAGACTATGTTCTTTGTTCACAACTACATTTATCTTTCTGAGGAATTCACTCCCTTTTTCCCATTCCCACAGCCACATCTGCGACTGTCTCATAACCTAGCCTGGCATCACACTCCCAGAGGCTAGCGCAGATTAGGCGTAGGAAGAAGAGGACACGGGAGGACATGTTCTCGGAGCTTATGGCCTGCTCCCGAGCCCAGGCAGTACAGCAGACCCAGTGGCGGGAGAACTTGTCCCAAATGCACCAAGCAAACATGGATCGGGAGGAGAGGTGGCGGCAGGAAGACCAGCAGGCGACTCAAACGCTGCTTGGACTACTGAGGGAGCAAACGGACACGCTCCGGCGCCTTGTGGATGTTCTGCAGGAACGGAGGCAGGAGGACAGAGCCTCGCTGCAGTCTATCTCTAACCGCCCTCCCCCGCCACCAAGTCCCATACCCACCTCACCCAAAGTCCAAATAAGGAGGGGCAGCAGAGTCCGTGCTAACTCTCACTCCACCCCTGCAGAGAGCTCTAGTAGCAGAAGGCTCCCATTCCCCAAAATTTGACAAGTTCTTTCCTTCCCGCCTGACACAAGCCCCCGTCCAAGTTTCACCTCCCAGTTCCATGTGTAGTTGATAATAAAAAAAAGTTTCTGTTAACTACTGTTTCCATCACGTTCTTTTGGAGGAGGAGGGGAAAGGGGGTTGGTGATTGGACAGGACAGTCACCTTTGGCAGGGTACATAGGCGGGGGCAGGTACAGCAGCAGGGCACATACACAGTGCAGTGACTAGTTACCCTGGTCAGTCTGGGAGGTGGTTTTCATGTTATGTGGTGGGGGGTGGGTTGCTCTGTGACTTTGTGGCGGGGGAGGGCAGTTACAGATCTTAAGCGGCGGTCCTTATGCAGGATCACAGAGCCACGCAGCAGGGGATCTGTAACCGTCCTCCCCCTGCCACAAAGTCACATAGCCCCCCCATACACACAGTCCCGATCAGGAGGGGTGACAGGCTCCGTTGAAACAACCAGCCCACCACAGCGGAGCCTGTCAATCCTTGAGTTTAGAAGCTTCATTTGCGTCACTACACTACACCCGCTCCCCACCACAGTCTGCATCCCAGTTTTAAAAAATTCCCGCGAAAACAGTAGTAAAGAAAACGGTGTTCATTAACAAAGTAGAACTGATTTTATTTCGAAACGTGTGTTGGAAGGGGGTGAAGGGGGTATGTAACTGGAGAGGATAGTCAACATTAACTGGGTAAAGAAACGGGGGCAGGTTCAGCTTCTCTGTACACAAACTTAAAAGTCACAGGTTACCCTGCTCAGTCAGGAACCTAGCTTTCAAAGCCTCCCGGATGCACAGCGCGTCCTGCTGGTCTCTTCTAATCGCCCGGCTGTCTGGCTGTGCGTAATCAGCAGCCAGGCTATTTGCCTCAACCTCCCACCCCGCCATAAAGGTCTCCCCCTTGCTCTCTCAGAGATTGTGGAGCACACAGCAAGCTGCTATAACAATGGGGATATTGGTTTCGCTGAGATCAGAGCGAGTCAGTAAGCTTCTCCATCTCCCCTTGAGACATCCAAAAGCACACTCCACCACCATTCTGCACTTGCTCAACCGGTAGTTGAAGAGTTCTTTTTCACTGTCCAGGGCGCCAGTATAGGGCTTCATGAGCCAGGGCATTAGCGGGTAGGCTGGGTCCCCGAGGATGACTATAGGCATCTCCACATCCCCAACAGTTATTTTGTGGTCCGGGAAGTAAATACCTTGCTGCAGCCGTCTAAACAGACCAGAGTTCCTGAAAACACGAGCGTCATGAACCTTGCCTGGCCATCCGACGTAGATGTTGGTAAAACGTCCCCTGTGGTCCACCAGTGCTTGCAGCACCATGGAAAAGTAGCCCTTTCTGTTAATGTACTGGCTGGCCTGGTGGTCTGGTGCCAGGATAGGGATGTGAGTTCCATCTATGGCCCCACCGCAGTTTGGGAATCCCATCGCTGCGAAGCCATCTATGATCACCTGCACATTTCCCAGGGTCACTACCTTTGGCAGCAGTACATCGATTGCCTTGGCTACTTGCATCACAACAACCCCCACGGTAGATTTGCCCACCCCAAACTGGTTTGCGACTGACCGGTAGCTGTCTGGCGTTCCAAGCTTCCAGAGGGCTATGGCCACTCGCTTCTGGACAGTCAGGGCTGCTCGCATCCGGGTGTCATTGCGCTTCAGGGCAGGGGACAGCAACTCACAAAGTTCAAGGAAAGTTCCCTTCCGCATGCGAAAGTTTCGCAGCCACTGGGATTCATCCCAGACCTGCAGCACTATGCGGTCCCACCACTCAGTGCTTGTTTCCCGTGCCCAGAATCGCCGTTCCACGGCATCAACATGACCCATTGCCACCGTGATGTCCTCGGCGCTGGTCCCGTGCTTTCTGAGAGGTCTGTGCTACTCTCAGACTTCAGGCCCTCACCGCAGTGCCGTAGCCTCCTCGCCTGACTTATCTGCATCTGCCTCAGGGAAAGGTGTATGATAAGCTGCGACGCGTTGAGAGCGGCCACAACTGCAGCGATGGTCGCAGCGTGCTCCATGCTCGCAGTGCTGTGGCGTCCGCGCTGTCACTGACTAGAAAAGTGCGCGAACTGATTTCCCGCCGGCGCTTTCAGGGAGGGAGGGCGGGAGTGATGGACGGATGACGACAGTTACCCAAAAGCACCCTGGACACATTTTTTTTACCCAGAAGGCATTTGCGGCTCCACCCAGAATTCCAATGGGCAGCGGGGACTCCGGGAACTGTGGGATAGCTGCCCACAGTGCACCGCTTCCAATGTCGACGCTTTCCCCGTTACTGTGGACTCACAAAGTTGAATTACTGTCCTTAGTGTGGACACACACGTTCGACTTTGCAATATCGATTCCAAAAATTCGATTTAAGTAAAATCGAACT
The DNA here is from genome assembly GCF_027887155.1 of Malaclemys terrapin pileata. NCBI lineage: Eukaryota > Metazoa > Chordata > Testudines > Emydidae > Malaclemys > Malaclemys terrapin. The sequence continues at coordinate 28,079,385 of NC_071515.1, read as the reverse complement.
ACTCTCGTAGTGTAGACATACCCTAAGTTACACTGCTTTAAATCTGGAGTAACAAAATGGTGAATCATACCTAAAGGTTGTACAGAGTTTTCAAGAGGGAAAGAAATGCTATACAACTATGAAATACTGTAATAAATCCTATCTGATAGTTTAGCCATATAATAATAATTATTCCTAGCTCTTATATGGCACTTTTCATTGGTTGATCTCAAAGCGCTTTACAAAGGAGGTAAGTATCATTATCCCCATTTTATAGATAGTGAAACTGAGACACAGAGTGCTTTGCTGGGGCTTACCCAGCACATCAGTGTTAGAGGTGGGAAGAGAACCCAGGTCTCCTGAGTCTAAATCCAGAGCTCCATCCACTAGGACACCCTGCCTTGATCACTGAAATCTCCCTTAAACTGCTCTATTAGGTAGTCCTATGGCTTTCTGAAAGAGTCGCAGCCTATAGAAAAACTGTCAAAGCTACTGAAGACTAAATAATAGTGGCTAACTTGTGGAATACCGCCCAAAATCAGTGCCTGGCTAATCTTTTGGAGAATTAGATCTTCTGTGATAAAGGAGTTAGAGTTTGCTCTAATGGTGCCCTTATGAAACCCAAAAGTAATTTTGGGGTTAGTCAAAATAATCTAGAGGAGGCAGTGAAGCAATGAGAGAGGGGCATTTAAATTAGATAGTCCCCATAGATATATTTGGACTGCCAGATTCCTGGACCCAAAATAAAAAGTCTTGTTTAGGTATGCTTTGCCGTAAGGCAAGATGTGGTAGAAAGGGCCTAGAATACTTTCTACTCAAACTATCTGGCATGTACTCTCAATTTAAATAATGAAACAGATGGTGATGTTCCTCCATGGAAGACTAACTGTAAGCATTTGAAGAAGAAGGGCAAGGAATGCACTATAAATACTTTCATAGTATTAGTGCCTTATTGTCAATGCAAACAGGCAGTCTCTTTGCTGATCTAGAATTCTATATTCTCTCCCTCCTTTGTGTGTACAAGAAGAGCTCTTTTAAAGCGAGTTTACACAGCAAATGTATTCTGGGACAGAGAAACAGAGTATGTGCTCTCATTCTGAGCCTGACCCAAAGCTCACTAAAGTCAGTGGGAGTCTTTCCGTTGACTTCAAAGGACTTTGGATCAGGCCTTTAGTTCTAAAGGCAGACTGACTTGAGGTCATTCTTAACTTCTGCTGGAAGGAGTTCTGCCATCACTGGCTGTCTGGCAAAAGGGCTCTGGACCAAATTTTGCTCTCATTTACACAAATGTCAAGCTGGGTCAACTCCATTAGCTTAAATGGACTTATTCCAGATTTACACCTGTATATATGAGAGCAGAAGCTTGTCTTCCTTCTCTGGCTCCCACTAATTTGAGCCTTGGTGATGAGTGTCATTATTTTGAAAAAGGCAGCTTGAGAGTTTTGCAGGAAAAACTAGCAGTGTTAGTAAATGATGGAGTGCATGACCTTGCTGGCATAACTCAAAGTGCATGGGATGCTTCTCTCAGCTGGAATGCCAGTGTTGATACATACAAGAGAAGAAAATGGAAGAAGAGATGAATGGGTGGCTCTGCATGTCAAAAATGCTTACAAAGCCAGTGAAATACAGTGTATAAGAAGCAGAATGGTGATGGTGGTGAAATATGTTTGGTAACGATACAAGGAATGGAAAACAAGCAAGAAACAGCTACCCAGTACCACAAGTGAAACTTTTGTGAGGCATGAAACTACAGTATATAGTGTATATGGTGAATTTTTATTAACCAGACAGCTTTTGATCCACTTCTTACCAATAGGAAACATTTAATTAGGCAGCTGAGAACAATAGGGAAGCTTAGTGCAAGTGACCACAAGCACTTTAATCAAAGCTTTTTTTTTCCTGGTTAGCTTTTTGCAGAATCTTGTCCAGCCCACCATCTACGTGGCCAGATCACAGCTACTGGTAAGAGTGTTCAAACCGCTAAAGCTATTGGAAAATGTTGCCAAGAAATGTATTCCATTTTTTGATAAATATTTTATTCAATTTTCCAGTATTTGACCAGCTCTACAGCAAGTTGAATACGTTCTGTGGAGAATAATAGCAAAATGCATTGAATGATTTATAATGAGCTCTAATACTAACAAATGGAAATGCCTCATTTACTCTGGGAATACTGAAGCAGCCTAAGGTCCCTATTTTCCCCATACAAGTAATTACTTGCCAAACTTCCAATACTTTCCTAAATCCAAGGATCCCAGGGCATATGATAGGCCCTTTGCCTCTGCACTGATGCCATCCAGGTCCTTGCATCCTCTCTACAGCATAGCTATCACAGGAGCCATGCTGCCGGGGGCTAGCTCCACTGACAGCTTTGCCAGAAACCTCCTTAGGTGGGCCTTCCAAATGGTGGAGGGGAAGCCACATAATTTCTTGCTGATTCTGTGTGCAGTAACTTACATTGCCGTAGTGCCCCCGCCCCCCGTCCCCTGGGGGTGGGTGGGTTTGGGATTGGAGAAGAACCCAGTGGCGCTTGGGTGATCCCTCCTCAGCCCACTCCTTCTCTGCCCACCCAGTGCAACCCCAAGGAGAACAGACTATGTCCCTAAAGGATGTGGTCTTTCCACTGAAAACTACATTCCATGAGGAAGACCAAGTTGCATAAGGCCCAAATCATCCCTAGTGTTGCTCTAGCAGCTTCACGGGAGTGCCTTCAGGATTAATTTGACCCTTTCTATAGTAGATAGACTTCTCTGATTTGAAATAAGATGTAGGTGCTTTTTGTGTATCTCAAACTTTGTTTTCTAAAATTTCTCAGTTGTTTTGGAGGCTAAAGCCAATTTTCCACAAGGGGCATAAGGCCTATCTGAAACTTTTCTTTCATTTTGGCAGGTTTTCTGTTAGATCTAGCAACACAAGGAGATCACTAGAAAAGTTAAGCAAAAAAACAGTTTTTGTTTCCCCAATTTCACAAGTATTTACTAAAGGTAAAACAATTCCCTCCCCTTAAAAATCTGGGTCTGATTCTGGTCTGTTACATCGGGGTATATCAAGAGTATCTCCACACATTTAATGGAATTATATTGGTGTAAAACCAACATGAAATCCTGCAATCTAAACACAGGAAAAATTCTCATTGAGATTAATTTGGAGGACTTGGCCCTGTATTTTCTGTGAAATTTTCACAACGTGAAACTCAATAGTTTTACCCAAATCTAAGACCTTTTGTCACTAAAGTTATAAGAGAACTGATTATACAATGTAGGTAGCCACGTATCCAAATCTATATTCACCTTGGCCTGAAGGGGTGATGTTTTAATGAAGCGAGAGCCGTTAGAGATCTATATTCTTTTGATCTTGATTTTGATAAATGCTTTTGGATTTTGCTGTAGGGGCTACAATCACCCAGCAGAATATCACACTGCCAGTATCCAATTTGGCTTTTTAACCTTGTCAGGAAATGGGGACTGCCTATTGTTTCCTATGTTGGGAAGGACAGTGAGGTACTGTGGTGATGTAGGCAGAATAAGAAAAGATATACACACAAAAATGTTTGTTTTACTTGTGTCAGTAGGAGTGGCTGCTAAGCACATTTGAGGAACTTAGTCCTTATAACAGTGAGGACACATATGTATCCTTAGAGGTCTACAGTGAAGGTCAGCATATGAGTAAACGTATCTCCTTCCTCTGTCCTCCACCATAATCTCTCTCTTTGCACTCCCCCATTCCTTTCTGTGGTACAATGAGATCCCTCCCACATAAGTGCTGAAAGAAAATTTCCTCCGGTTGGATGGGCTTCATGCCGATCATCTTTCTCATTAGTCATGGTTTCAGCATGAATGTTCTTTTGGACACTATGCCAGGAGTCTCTAGCTTCCCCATATAAGGAAGGGGCTGGGACTTGACAGCACAGGGCAGGCTGGTAAGGAGCTGGTTTCCTTTCCAAGAGTCCAACCCTAACTTTTCCTCCCAGTGGCTACAGAACTTCCCTCCTCTTGATGAAATGCCACCTACCGAGCCCACCCTTACACAGAAAAAAATGGCCAGCACTGTATGTGCAATAAAGCCTTATTATTAGCCAGCATCCTAGGAGCTGTTTTTAAAATTAGAGAAATGCACTACCCGCCTTCATTTCAGGAGAGAGCTATGTTGAACCAAAGGGCTTAAGGAAAAGCACAGTAAATTCCAGGGATAAACTAGGAAATATTAAAAATGGGGGTGGAGGGGTTGGAGTGGGGGAGGGTTTTTTCTGATCCCATGTGTTCCAGGAGTGACTTCACAAGTGAATGGAGCTATGCCAATGTCAAAGCAAGAGCAGAATCAGGATTTATTCTGTATAAACCGAAGTGTCCTCTATATACTTCAGTAGGGAAAGGAGCAACTAAAAACAGCAACTGAGAGAAGCCAGAATAAACAGAATGTTTTCCAGCAAATATGTGAGAGCACAACAGCTCCCGAGGGAGGCCAGACATGTGAGGTAAATGGTTTCAGCAGGCATGGATGCTTCATAGTCTCATACAGCAGATTTCTTAGGGAAGGTGGGTGTCAAAGGCGCTGAGAAAGGAAGAGAATTAAGACTCTCTGGATTTTTGGTTTTACATTTTTATTTACTGTACTTATTTTTATTTGCAATTAAATCCCTTTGGCTCCATTTCAGTGACCTGATGGGACCATGGCACCGCTCAGCAACCCAGCGGCAATTTCCAGCAATTTGGGGCATGACTCCCTTCCCCATGCTTTTTGGGGATCTCTCACTTTCCCATTGGAGTTCTTCTGTACTCAGTGTGTGGAATAAGTTTAAATGTCTCAAATATAGGAAGCCAAATTAGCAGCAGATGAAGTAAACGTTCTTGAAAACTCAGTGGGGTTTCGTGGGTATATAACTGAGGGCAGAGTCCTTTTTCTCCCTCTGTGCTGCACCATCAGTTACCCTGTGTTGAGGCTTTCTTTATTGTGGGTCACAGAAGGATCAGATTAAAATGTTTTGATGCCCTTGGTAAGTGAGAAGTGTGTGTGACTAATATTCTACAATTTAAAAAAGTAGTTTGCAGACCCATTTCCTAAGAGTTACCTCTAAAATACAGCTTACCATGCAGGGGTAGGCATAAATGAACAAATACAATTCTTACCGCATACTAGCTTTTTACCTTACAGTTGCTCCCACATCCCTTTTCAGCTGCTTTATTTCCCTTATTCTCAAGTTCCCAGTTCCATCTTTTTATTTTTCTAATCTAGCTCCTACTGTCTCTTCTCTTCTTTTGTGTTCTGTTTTTATTGTCATCTCAATCTATTTTCTAGTCTCTCTCTCTCTGTCTCCTCCCCCTGCTCCTTTTAGGTCTCCGTATTGTTTTCCTTCCCTACACCCTGTCTCAATTTTGTGCTCCATTCCCTATTCAGTGACCTTTGTGTTGTTTCCTTCCCAACAATGCCCCCTGTTCTCTCTGCCACAGACAAACACACACTTCCATATCTCAAGCACACGTCCCCCCTCTGACACACACACACACACACACACACACACACACACACACACACACACACACTCTCTCTCTCTCTCTCTCTCTCTCTCTCATAAGGGCTTTTCTTACTATCCTATTTTCTCTCTCACATGCTTCTCCCTGTCTCTCCCTCTCTCCCTTCCCCCCCAATCTGTGCTGTCATAAATTTGAGAAGTAATGAGAACACACAAAAACATCTAGCAGATTTATAAGATCTCACAAGTCTCTCCAGTATTGTTTTATGAGGGACTTTTGTGACTCTACAGAAAAACCCAAACATTTTTCCAGGAGCTCCCCCTACTTTAAAATGGATGGCACATATATGGGATATATTAAAACTATGACATAGCTCATGATTTTATTTTAGATATTAATCACAACATGAGGATATCCACTAAAACAAAAACTTAGCCTTTCCCCCCTCTCTCTCATGTAGCATGTTTAGCTGTTATTTTAAGGGCACGTACAGCAGCATTCATGAATACTCCACACACACATTCTAAACCTCAGGGCAGCCATTCTTTGAAAAAGTATGCTGCAAGGCATGGGAACAGAAAATCCCTTCTTTAAAATTTACATAGGAATAATATGCACAAAGGTCTTAGGTGACCTATCATCTCTTAAGGCTTTCAGTCAGCACGGTAACCTCCTTTCTGACTCACGGCTTTGTATCTCCATCACTCCATCCGAGTGCTGAAGTCACCTTCCTATAAAATTAGTTCAAAATGTTCAAATCTGGATGCCTTAAACTTAGGCTCCCAAATCCAGGTAGTTTGTAGGTACCCAAGTAGAAAGACCCTGATCTTCAGAAATTCACAGCAACCCGAGCTGCCACTGAACTCTATGGAAGCTGCCGTTGCTTAGCACCTCTGGAAATCAGGCCATGTCTCTCTAGGTGCCTTCAGATGGGATTTAGGAACCTGGATTTAGGCACCCCAATTTGAAATGTTTGGTCTTAGAGTGTTTCTTACATTTAAGAAGTGATCTAGAAATAGCAGGGGTATTTATTAGACACCACACCACCTTAACTCTGCCCCTGTGGAGATGGCAATAAGCACTGTAAATAAAGAGTTGTATGTGCTTGCCACAAATCCACTTCATCACCCCAGTCAGACATTTCTACTATGCCTCACTGTGCTAGTAATGATTTGGGGAGTCCTCGATGCTGGCTATCATAGCCCGCATTAGCACCTCAAGAACCATCCCATGAGGGATGTCAAGAGGGACGGACAATATAGGAATACTTTACCCTGTCCTAACAATCCCTTGCATATTCTCAGTGCCCACAACTCCAGATCTGCACTGCTATCCACACTCCCACATACCCTCCTGTCCTCTGTGCTGCACCGTTGCTCTGGAGCAGTGGTTCCCAAACTGGGGTTCACAAAATGTTACACGGGGTTCTTGGGAAAACATTCCCTAATGGTGGACAGAGCTGTCCCTAGGGACCCCGGGCAGCACAGGCCAGCAACCCAGAGCCCCTGGACTTCCAAGAACTAAGCAGATCAAAGCAAGCATCTCTATCACACTGAGGAGATTTAAACTTCAAGCCTCCTTATAAGAAATGGAAAGCGAGGTAAATATTTTTTGCTGTTTTTAAAATTAAATAGGCAGCTAGTATTGTTTTTAAAATTATGATGAAGAACAAGTTTAAGCTTTGTTGTAACGTGCGTTGTTTGCCTGGACTGTTTAAGACCTGAATGCTTGTGTTGGAGGAACTCTTTGAGTTGGCTTCTTAAATACCTTCATGCTGTTTCACATCTGATACTCCTTGATGAAACATAGGAGCCTTGTCTTATAACAGGCTTATTCCAAGTGATACAAGTGAGATCTTGCAAGTGTGTTGCCATTTTCATAATGGAATAAAAATACTGTAATGATTAATAATAGTGTGTAATAAGCATGTCATAAAAACAAAATTTATATTTCCAATATCACTGCTTTTATAATTTAAACTCAGGTAAAGGAGAAAATCCCTGGAAATATTCATTTTTAAGAAGAAGTTCGCGAGACTTGACATTTTAGTGAAAGGGGTTCACAGGTTGTTAAAGTTTGGGAACCACTGCTCTGGAGAGAACTAATGTTTGTTTACACATCGCTGGACCACCAGGGTCATTGAGGGATAAGCTAAGGTGATGTTTTAGGGACAGCTTCTTATAAGAATGAAATGGCTTGGACAACTCTGAAGTCCTTACGGGTTCCCCAGAGTACTCTTCTTCACTCTCCTCCATATCTTTGGCATGGTTACGGTCCTGTGATCTCCCTTCCAGGCCTCCATCAAAGGGGGCAGTGTGAAGGTTATGTGGAGGTGTGGTGTGGGAGGCATTATCTTGACCCCCTATTTCCTGTTTTGCAGAGTTCTGAGTTTAGCCTAAAGGGGGAGGAGTGAAGGGTGTGTGGTGCAGTTGGCATTACATTGACTGTGCCATTCTGGTTTTCTAACCTAGCTATGTATTTAGTTGTGGCTGGGTGTGGCCCGTTTGTGACAGGTCTGAGTTGATGGGTGCTTCCATATTCTGGAAAGGCATGAGGCAGAACTGGGTAATCTTAACTCCATGTTAATGAAGTCTTTTTGGTAATGAATACATTGTAAATGTTGGTGCTAGGATTTTGGCATGACAAGAAAGCTCTGGTTTACACTTCATTCAAGGTTATGGCAGTTAACGAATTTTGTTTTTCTGTTACCAATCCGCTTTCCCGGTAGGCCCCCAATCCTACTCCTATTGAAGTAAATGGGTGGATTGCACCGCAGAGTGTCTTGAATCCTTCACTCCAGGCAATAGCAGATTACGCTGGAAGAGGAATGTAGCTGGCAGTTAGACTCCCTCAAACACAGTCGTATCACCTGTTTGATACCTCCACTCCACAGAGGTGCTTCAAGGAGTGTACTATTTACAGTAGGGTGTTCCTAAACTAGATCCCCACTCGTGGAAGCACAGAGCACTCTACTCCTGTTGCACTGAGACAGATATACTTTATTTCAGGCTGTATTTTGCCACCGTTACATGTGAGCAGAAATGTGGGAGGATTTAAAGCTACTTACTGACAGCATAGCATGCCTACAAGTTAACAGCCATGAAGTATATGTAGTGGTTTTCAGATGGGATCCAATCCAGCTGTCAGAACCCAATTTACAAAGCACGTTGAGAGTCACGTGTTTTTTTTGCAGATCAGTATCATTTAAAATGATTAAAACTAAGGCAAACGACTATCTTTTTGTAGGAAAACTGAATGCCATTGGAGCTTAAAGACCCAGAGAATTACAACTAGGGTCAAATATATTGTTTAATGTCTAGCTCAGTCTTGTCACAATCACACAGCAAAAAAGAGTAATGGAGACCTCTTCTTTCTGTATGTTCAAGCAAAACAGAATCAAAAGCTGGTATGCCAGAGCTATAAATCAGCTAATATATTTTAGGAACTATAAAATGACCAAAATTACCCCCCTCCGCCCCTCCCCCCCAAAATCTTCTACAGAGAAATTATGACTCATAGTTTGTTCCCTTTTGTGTTGCTATGGAAAAGGAGGTTAGTGCCAAAGGTCATACAGTAGATGCTAATCCCTGATTTGAAAGAAAGATAAATAGCAAATTCTAGCAGATTCATTTTGTGTTAGAGCAATGCACTTCAGTACGTGGGATGCCCACACAAGAGACACTGAAGGTTAAACTGATGGTTAAATCAAAACATACACAATTAGAAAAGTTAGTTGAGTGAATTTAGTGTGTACCTCGAACAGCAGCATGTATGTTTGAGTGGGAGGGGAAAAGGAAGGGGACATGGTTGAAAAAAGGGCAGAGAAAGCAGAAAGAGGCATAAATGTCTTAAGGATTCTACATACATACAGCTAGATTCCACCTGGAGTTGGTGCTGGCACAGGACTCCAGCAATAGAAACTCCAAAGCAGCAGAAAGAAGCTATAGCCTCTCTTCCACTAGCTTGGGAATGAGAGGGGCTGGACCAGAAGCAGGGTGTAGCCCTGTAGATTCAGCATTTGCAGTCTACTAAGGAGCTCCAGCTATGAACGTAAGCCAAGACTAACAAAGGTAGGTGGTAGTACAACTGCCTGCCCTTCTTTGAGATTAATCTTCCCACTAGCAAGCAGGGGATTGAGGTGGCACAGAGAAGTGCAATCTTTACACCCCTGAATCTAGCCCATCTTATCTTACTCACCTTTAGGGGGAAAAATAATTAGAAGGGATGGGTTTGCAAACCACAGTTGCCCTCCAGCACTTTCAATGATGAGGTATGGTAAGAAAATTGGCTGTGAAAATGACAGCTTGACATTTCATGTTCATGCTCCATCAGTGGCTTCTGCAGCATGTTTGCTCAGGTTATAGGTTCAAAACAAGATTTTTTTTTTCCCCAACTGCAACCTCAATTTATCTGAAAATCGAGCTGTGTTCTCTCCTTTGTATGTAATTACCAACGGTAAAGACCCTGGAATCAGAACTTAGCTGGAAATTTTGCTAATGATGCACCATTCAAAGCGGAATAGAGCTTGCTTTTCTGCAGCTGTGTTGGCTCTGCGCTGCTGACAGCAGTAAAACTTTTTATTCTGTCGATGAACTAAGCGAATAGGATTAGGGAGATATAGAGCCATATCATGTCCTCATATCAATGGGAATTGTATGTATGGCTCTGGGGCATAATGTGACTCAGAGCCCAGTCTAAACCCACTGAAGTCAACGGGAGTCTTTCCACTGACATTAGTGGCTGTTGGACTGGTTCCCTTGTCAGCAGGTATGTTCACTAACAAGGTGTCATTTTTGCACTAGCTTTACTGAGCATACCCAACGCTATAACTTGTATGGCCATCAATTAATGTTCGCATTATAGAGGTTACCAGGCCAGATGGAAAACTGTATTTTAATTTCTTCAACGTAAACAGTGTAAAAATACTGTAACTTCTGGCATGTATATCTTCTTTCTTTTTGACCAACAAAGCTTTTGTAGTGCAAGCCATCAATCCAGCTCTCCTTATTTGATAATAAAGGGATAGAGAAGGCCCATATCACCATGTCTTTTCACAGAAGTGTCTTCTTATAGTGTTCAGTGCCAGAGATAACGAATGAAGGTCAAAGGGATGCTCCTTGCCTTTTCACCCAGAAGTGGATAGGAATGTCAGCAGTTTTATGGCACTGGAAACAGAAGCACTAGCTGCTATAGGCTGCCACTAATGTAAGTATTTCAACCATATGGTCCTTACTGAACTTAATCCTTGCACAAAACTCACGTTAAGAGACCTACATTTTTTAACATGATATCAAGGGTGTCCAGAGAAGTATGTTTAAATATATAAATACCTGTCATCACAAAAAAGAATAATCATGCCCCTGGGTGAAATGTCAGGTTGACAATCACATATTTTAATATTTTGGGGGGGGGGGGGGGGGAATATCACTGCAGACATTTGCCCATGAAAGTATATTATAGGGACTAATATTCATTTTCAGGAGTCAAGGAAATCAAAGACAGAAAGGGACTTTAAGATAGAGAGAGAAATTCCTTTGTTCCAAGCCGAGTTATGGGATGCAATAAAGCAGATAGCAGACAACAGAATAAACGTATGAATTTTATACAAAGATAATTTTATGTTGCTAGGATTATAGACCTGTTGGTCCTTGTAAATGTATAAATATATAATCTTAGAAAAAAGTTTAATTCTGGCCCTACGACTAATCCCGGTGTATACGATGTTTCTTCAAGTAATTATTTGTACTAATTATCTATTGGGCTGATTTTTCAAAGGTGCTGAACACCTGGAGTTCTTACTGTATGGGGTTTTAAAACTCTTAAAACACCGAGCATGTAATTAAGTCCAGTGTCTGTAAAACATAACAAAAAGTGTCTGTCTGCCATTTTTTCAGTAGTACTGTTTGAATTAAAGCTTATGAGGAGAAACAAAACAGACATTGTTAGGTTCCCTAGCTAGCATTTCATGGCTGCAAGAAGTTGACAATTGTTCCATAAAGGTTAAACATGTATGCTTTGGCCTGTCAGTAAAATTAAGTCTACTAAGGCTATGTGGCACTCTAGAAGACACAAATTTATCTGTGTGACTAAACACAATGTACAGTTCAATACAATTATGCTTGTAGGAGTATTTAAAGTATTAAAAGTCTAGTACAATGCAATAAAAATGCAGATGGAACTATCAAATTTACCAAGCTGTCTGAAAATATTCAGATGCTTTAGCAAGCTGGCAAGGTGATGTTTGAAAAGTTAAATTTGAGAAATGGTGCTTGGATTTCTAAATAAGAACAAGGGAACAAGAAATAAATGTTATTGGGTCAATTGGGACATAAACCAAGTCGTAAATGTTTAGTCTTTAATTTTGTTTTTACCAAACTCTCACATTTCTTTGCCCAAACACTGACATGGTTGTATTAGTTTGATTTTTTTTTTTTATTTACTTCATCACATCTGTAGTTAGTTACAAGTATTGAATAACTGAGTTACATTTTGGTTAATACAAAATAATGTAGCTGCATGGATTATGTCATCATTCTTCTTACAGATGATAGTTCTTGTATAATACTATATAATAAAGAGCTTAACTTTTAACAGTGCCTGTTTAAAATCCGCTATGCTTATAGGCTAATTTCCAGTGCGATTTACTGGTTCAAGAGACTGCTTCCCTCCATGGTGTGATCTCTGGTAAGCATTCTGTAATGTGTATTTTTTTCTTAGAAAACTTTAAATCATTTGTAATTTTAATACAAGGAAGGAAGCAACATGTTAGTGCAATTTTATGTAACAAGAATTCAGTATTCAGGGAACAACAGAAAACAAACAAACAATGCATAAAAATAACATGGATGTAAGGCAACTAAGGGTTTTTTTTTTTTTTTTTCATTTTTAAGTAGCTGGAATGAAAATTCAAAGGGAATGAAATTTCTTTAACCCCTCATTTTTAATGCCTTTTCAAAATTTGCAACCTGTAATTTGAGAATATATAGGATTTTTTGTGTGAAAGTTGTAACATTAGTGGAGAATCCAACCCCACGGATTGTATAAATTGGCCTCTTTGCCAAACAGTTAAAACCACAACATACTGTTATCCTTTAACATCTTGACCAGAAACACGAAACTTTACCATGTCCTTACATCCCTGTGATTATGTAACTATTCTGTAGGTATAGCATTACATATATGAAAATCTTTATATAGATAAGTTATGCTATTTTCAAAATATTCTTAAGTACAGGTGCAAAGATGGAAAATATACTGCTCTAAGGAATAAGTAGAAATTTAATTGTGTTATTTGAGTGTATAGGCTTTATACTGGCAGTAGAGATTTTTTTCCGTTTCTTTTTCACATTCTCCCCTTCTGCTCTTTCATCATATTGCCTCTAAGTTTCTATCTCTGTCACTGTTTTTGCCAAGCATTACCTAAGATCTCATGGTAAGTACTGTAGCTAGTTACACATTCATCCTTGTCAGTCATCTATTTCTATAAACTGCTGTAAATTACAAAATCCTGTCTCCCTTTGCCATATAAACACAGTTGTTTCTATTAAGTGACTAACAAAAGACTCTGGGTGAAATCCCGGCCCCACTGACTCAATGGCAAAACTCCCCTGATTTCAGGAGGCAGGATTTCACCCTTTGCATATTCTGCTCTTTTAGTCAGAATGTAAAATGGAGCCATGCCCAAAATAAAATATACATGTATATACAACAATTACTGAATCCATTAGCATATCCAGGACATGGCAAGGTAAGCTAAGCTAGAGTGTTCAGTGACATTAAGTTTATATAAAAAACTACTACACAGCTACAAAATACTGCAATAAGAAGGAAAAAAAAATATTTCTTGACTACTATCCAAGCACGTCCCTGATCTAACTTAAAAATCCAGTTGACCAGCCTGCCTCCACTGGTCAAGTTCTTTTCCTGATCTCTCCAATTGCAACTGACTGCAGCAACTCTAAATTAATATTACCAGCTGTTTGACCAAGTATAGGAGTGGAGCACCTTGTAGGTTGCCTTTATAGTAGACCTTGTTCACTCTGCATCTCAATACTATGCAATACATTAGCACTGCACAGAAAACAACAAACTTAATCACTGTCACCCGATACATTGTATGTGTAACAGAAATAAACACTGCTTCTTTGCTTAACTAAACCTGTTTGCATTTCTGAACACAAAGGAAGGCTCAGATTTATTATGCAGTTTGGTCTATCTGGAGAACAGCTGCTTGAGTTGATTCTTCATCAGATTGTTCTGTTTCCCCACTGGTTGGCTTGTTTCTTTCATCATACAGTCTCTGGCTAGAAACTTCTAGTGCTGTCCCATATTCTTCATCATCTTCAACAATTGAGAGCTCAATGTTGCTGTTGATCGTCACGTCCCCTTCTCTGCTTTCTTTCTCCAGAGAATCAGCTATTGCTTTGCCTTCCTCAATTAGAGAAGTTGGAGGTGTGATATCCGAGAGCCCCTCAGTAAATGAGGTCTCCTCCTCATTCGCTGCCTGCTCACTGCTTGTCGTTTCTGTTGGTTTGTCCTCATTTTCAGCAGGGGTCTCTCCTTCATGGACTTTCTTCACGTTCAATGTGAGGGGAGACGCTTTGAAAGAGGAGCTTTTTGAGGAGGAGGATTTCTGATGATGTGGAGTGAGCGATTTCTTAATCTTCTCCCGTCGTTCAACTGAGACGATTTTTGTGCTGATCTTGTTCATCTTTTTCTCAATATTTTGGCGAGAAAATGCTTTCTTGAGGCTGTCCACTTTCTTGAGGCTTGATCTTTTTATCTTCTCAGCTCTTGATTCTCCCATTTTTTCCTCTACGCTGTCATCCAGACCATCTTCGTCATGAGGCATTTCATCATCGGAAGACAGCTCCACCGTATGCAAGGTTTCTTCCAGAGTTTTGTTCTCATCCACAGACTCTTCCTTTCCTTCTGTAATACTGGGAACGGGTTCTTTCACAAACACGTTGGCAGGAATCTCATTTTCCTCCTGAAAGAGTTGACAATATTTGAGTTTCATAGTTCACAGGACACAAATTTGATAAACAAAGCATAACCCTGGACAATGTTACATTGTTTTTTACAATGAGATGAAGGAAGCTGAGCATTTTTTATGTTTTGTTATATTTAGCCAGCAAGAAACCACTCAAAACCCTCTCAACCATTCTGTTGTACAGCTTAAGGCAAATGAGCTGCCAACTGTGAGATTTCAGTTTCAGAGGGCTCAGAATATATAGATATAGAATATGAATCAATCCTATTCTGTCATTTAAATTAGATATTACTAATAAGGGTTTAACCACAAAACTGTAAATCTAACGCTAGAGGAAAAGGCTGGGTTTTGGTTTAGGCATGAGACTGAGCCCTGGGAAGTTTGGGTTCAATTCTTGGTTGTCAGACTCACCACATGACCTCAGGCAAGTCATATATAAACCTCTCTGTGCTTCAGTTTATCTGTAAAATAGGGATATACTGCTGACCTATGACACAGGTACAGCAAGTCTTATTTCCTTAAAATATGATGCGTTTTGAGATCCTCCGATGGAAAGTGCAATATGCCTGGCAAGTAGGATTAATTGTGTTTGAGAGAGACAAATACATGGTTGCTAAAAGTTGGTCAAGTATGTTTGTAAAGAATGGACCAAATCCACTGGTGTAAATTGGTTAAGCCTCCTTGATTTCAGTAAGTTTTTCTGCCATTGATGAGATGGTTCAATATTTTGAGTTCTGTTTAACTTCGATTGCAGTAGCTTGAACACTGCTGTAACAGTTTGATGGAGCCGGATTTTGCCCACCTTGATTCACATAAGGACGAGACCTTTGGCACGTTGCTCTCACCCTGCCCATGTCACCACCTCCTCTGGACGGAGCAGTGCCCTGCAGGGTTGCACTCTGGGAGGAGAGCAGGAAGCAGCAGAAGGGGGAGAGGCTTGGCTTTTAAACGAGGTCCTATGGGCAGCCACAAGTACTCCAGAGCTAGTTGAGGGGGCACGGGGTTTCCGTGTGGGGGAGTGCGGGCCTCCTGCAGATCCTTCAGGGATCCTTTGAGCTGTGTGCGATCTAACCCCAAACCCTTTCTGGGTGGGTCGGAACCCAGCCTCTCCTTTCCCTTAACAGAATATCATGGGAGAAACTCTGAAGGAACTTTGCACAGGTTTCCCTTATTCCTCTCCTGTCGGTTTTATGGTAGGAGAGGCGATCCATCCCGTGATGATTATAATATGTTGCGTTTCCAATACAGAAGGAATGGTACTGATTTTTTTTTTTATTTGGGGGGGTGGGGAGAATGTGGGATGGGACATATAAACTAAGCACATCTATGAAACGTCTAAAAAATGAAATTGAAAAATCATGCAAAAATTAAAGGAGACTAATTAATGTTACATGCCATAGAGAATAACAGTAGTTCTTTGCGTTAAGCATTTGAGCTCGACAACAGGTGCCTATTTTTTTTTAATAACCAAGAAAGGTCAGGGAGGGATGTATTCAAGAAGAAGTCTCTAAATAAAGAGCAGGCTGAGCAGGGAAAGAGTGGAACTGGAAATTAAGGGCCGCCTCCTGCAAATAGTTACAGCGCTTGAACCCCTGAGGAATTCAAAGGGGACATCTCCCAGTAGTAAGCACTACATACTACAGCATGTTACTGCAGGATTGTGTCCTAAGAAAGAAAAGCAAGCAAACCTAGAATATTCCTTTATTTATTTTCCTACCATTGTAATATCTTCATGTTCTGCATTCATATTACTTAGTTTATCATTTTTAACTTGGCAAAGCTTAGGAGATACCCCAGTCACCTCGTTCAGAGCTACAGACTGGGGGGAAAAAATTCAAAACATCTTTTAGATATAGAAAGGGCTACGTGCCCGATGTGATGGTCTCAGGTCTGTCCTTAGTGGGCAAGAGATTACATTTAAGGGAAAAACCACCATACGCAATTCAAAACTTCTGTTCATTAGTGCGGGGTGTGATCCCTAGAGAAAATGGTCTCTTCGTTTAAGATTTCTGGTGAGGCTGCACAGGAATGACTGGATGAATGCATTTGCAAACACCAAACTCTATTTTAAAAAAACAAGTCACACACAAAATGTAAAGTCACATTCCTTTGCTGCTAGTCCACTACGTAGTCTTACTGGAAACAAATTATGTGTACACCTATGAACAGAATTTTAAACAAGCATGTTTCGTGTGTGAGGAATATTCTTTAAGGTTACAAAAGAAAAAGGATGGAAAACACTTTTGTGAGATATTTGTACATTTCACTTTTCTGTTGTTTCTATTGACCTTGAGGACACTCCCAAAATGTTCTGTACTTTTCCCACAGTGGAATCCTAATAAAACGGTCACTCTTGCTACATGTTTACATATAAAGATTTTGTTCTGGTGCTGAGCGCCGTAAATAAGTGGGCACAGCATGTAGTCTTGTGATTTTTAACTTGGTTTACGGTGACCAGAAAGCAACTATTTATCACAGCAGCTTTAACAATCCAAAAAAGCTCTTACTGCAATTCAAATATTTATAATGTTCTCCAATTTCATTACCGAAATATGGACTATCTGAGTGGGTACAATTGCTCATTTGACCCCAATACAACTATTTGGAGAATCAAGTATAAGACATCAAGTATAAAAGTTTACTGGCCTAATCTTTCCAAATCTGGACAATTAGAAGTTTTGTGTACAGTGCTGTATGGTCCAATATTCAGGTATAAGAATGTAAATAGAACAGATTACAAGGTTTCAGACAATCACTTGTAAATTACATTGATTAGGATTTATTAAGCTTTGCTTTAAAAGCTGAACTATATAAAATAAAAGGTCCAAATCCTGCCATCCTTACTCAGATAGAACTCCCTTTGACTTTAATGGAATTCTGTCCAAGTAAGGATGAGTGGAATCTTAAAAAATATTTAATATAGCAAAATGGTTTCATGTGAAATTGACCATATACTGAGTCTGATCCAGAGCTGAACCAACATTGTTCAGTTCAAGTCAATTCAGTGACCTTTCTAAACTGTTAAATCAAAGTACTGAAAATTCTAAAAGCATTATTATAAACGTTTTATTTTAATATTAAAAAACATGGGGGGAGGGAGAACACTGAAACATCCAGTTTTCAGTACAGATAAAAATTCATAACCTCTATAATGCTCCATAATAATCAGCTAATTATTCATTTAAAGTTACAGGGGTGGGATGTACTTGTGGCTGAAGCACAGGAGTGGGAATCAGGAAGTCTGGCTTGTATTCCCATCCCGTCACAGATTTCCTGTGTAAATCAACCTTTGTGCCTCAGTTTTTCCACCTGTAAAATGGAGGTACTTTCCTCTCTGTGAGTGTTGAGATTTGGCTCATTCATGTTTGTAAAGCATAATGGGATCCTTAGATAGAAGGTACAAGAAAAATGCAAATTATTAGAATAGAATAAAATCTCTAGAATGAAATCTGCTTTGCAGCTAAATACTGTTTTAAAAATCATTACTATGAGCATGTTAATAAAAGGGATATCTTTAACTTTGACTGCGGTCTACCCAGAAGTCCTTCTGAGCTCCATTATGTTATATTTGGTTGTGTTAGGTAGGTTGCAGGACTGTAATTCAGCCAGGATGAGTACGCTTTAAAACTTCAGCATGAAAGTACCATCTATTAATTTTTCCAGATAAAATTTAAGCATCTGATCTCTTGGACTGGATCAAAACCAGGAGAAACATGCTAACCAATTCTGAAATGGGATCAAAATGTATCTTCCTTCCATCCCCCATCTTTAGAAAGCTAAAACAAGGCTTGTATTTTTCCAGATCAGTCATTACTATACACAACTAATGAGTGGCCTTTCTGTATTTTGTTTCTAATGTCATCAGTTGTGACACAATAATGCAATTTTCCATGGATGTGGAACTGCCACTGAAGTCAACAGGACCTGAGAAGTTTCTGCAAGATCAGGTCCTTGGTCAGCATAGAGCAGTGGTCACCAACCAGTTGATTACTATCAGCTGGTCAATCCTAGAGGATCTCCCAGTTGATCGCGATCTCCGGTGGCAGTGCAGTGTGGCCGCCTAAGGCTACCCCGGCTCCACACTGCTCCTGGAAGCGGCCACTGCAGCCCCGGGGGTGGGCAGGGGTCTCCCTCCACGCATGCTGCTCCTGCCTGCAAGCACCACCCCCGCAGCTCCCATTGGCCAGGAGAGCTGTGGGGGGCTGTGCTTGCAGACAGGGGCAGCATGCAGAGCCATGTACCCCCTTTCCCCCCACCCCAGGGGCGCATTGGCTCCTTCCGGGAGCGGTGTGTGACCGGGGTAGGCAGGGAGCCTGCTTTAACCTCGTTGTGCCTGCCGCTGATGGGAAGCCACCAGAGGTAAGTGCTGCCTAGCAGGAAGCAACACCTCATACCCCCCCTACACCCCAGCCCTCAGCCCTCTTCCAGAGCCAGCATCCCATATCCTCTTCTGCACCCCAGCCTTGACACAACCCGCTAGAGCCCCCTCTCACATTGCAAACCCCTTGGCCCCTGCCCAGAGCCCGCACATCCTCCTGAACCCCAACCCCCTGCCCCAGCCTGGTGAAAGTGAGTGAGGGTGGGGGAGAGTGAGCAAAGGGGGGAGGGATGGAGTGAGCGGGGCAGGTAGATCCTGAGTTGCCCTTAGATTCCAAAAGTGATCTTGGGCATAAAAAGGTTGGAGACCACTGGCACAGAGGTTTTATGCAGTCGTTTTGGGGGCTCTTGTGTATGGGGATATACACTTCTCCGCTGTAGTAAAAGCCTCACATTCATAACAATGTACTATAAAAATTGAACCTATGAGTGAGTATTTATAACAAACAAGAGTGAGATTTTTTTTTTTTTAAATCACCCACCCCTGGCGTGGCTAGAATCACCACTGAAGACAAACATCTCTGCACGCACTGTGTTGGGGGAAGATAGGAGCATTTAACTGGCTATATCTAGAGCAGACTATGTAATAAGAGGACATGTCACATGCAGAAGAAAACTTTTCTCAAGCCCCCCTCCCTTGTTATTTTTCAGTGCGTCGTTTAATATTCTAAATGGATGTTTTGCCAAATGGCAGAGCAGATTTCTGTCAAGAGTAAGTTTACTACTGGTCAGAACAGCCTTAACTCCTTCCACTTTTCCTCAGACCACAGCTGCTCTGAGTTTGTAGATGGGTGTGGGCACAGTACCAAGTGGGACATTGGAGGGGCAAGTTCTCTAATAAGTTAATAGTTTTCAGCACATCATCCATAGCTTGCTTACTTTCCCTTTTTCGTTGTTTCTTTACTTTTGAACATGAAGGTGCTTTTTCAGAAGGCTATTTGTTATGCTGGTTGATGCAACAAAATGCAAACACAGTTAATTTCCTGTGGCTTTCTCTTGCTCAGTTCATTTCAGGATCAAATATTCACTAACTGCAGTGACTGGAAGGGGCTTGAATACCACTTTACTGACCCCTACCTATAATTTAGCATATTTTTCTGTCCCATCCAATAGTAAATGAGATATTTTATTGAAACACTAGGCCGTATTCCTCTTTATTTTGGATTTTACTATGTCACCCCCCCTTCACTCTGTCTTAATGCACGTGTGATAGCATGAAATTTGTTCTGAATCCATGCAGTCCAAAATCGTGTTGGTCATGCGGTTGCAACAAAACAGACAGGAACAATGCCAAAGCTTAACAAGGCTTTAAAAACAGTCACTTCAGTGTTTTAGACTGCTGCACCACTTACGGTAGTTGTAATAATTTTTAAAGCCTGACATGTTTAGATACGACAACATGAAAAATATGGAATCAATTAAAGAAATATGCACATTAGGGAGAGAAAAAAAACTAAGACTATTTGAATACAAAATATTCAAAGTGATAGTTTTCTCGCTGTATTTTCATATTGAGTGTATTCATTGAGGGAAATCTGATGCTAACAAGTCAGAGCCTGTCCTCAGAAAATAAACCCTTAGCTCAATTATGTCTTCCTTACACACCCAATGCTCCTGTTAAAACAGCAACAAGGAGCAAACTCAAATTCAGAACTAAGTCCCTAATCTATGCTTTTATTTTCACATGAAGTTGTTTTTCCAAAACAGGAGACAGAGTCCTTAATGAGACACAAACAGCATGAAAGTTAAACTTGTTTTTAAGTGGCAGACAATAAAACCGAAATGAAACAAAACTGCCCTACATCCAAATTCCTTTTTAAAAACAAATCTGATGTTAATACTGTATCATAGCAGCAGTTGCTTCTTTCGCCCAGAGGTCCCTGACCACTGTCATACACAAATCCACCCATCCTTTTGAGCTTTTTCCTGTGTATAATTCTTTTGCTGGGGGGACAGTCTAGAGGACTAATAGGTCTTTTCCATATTAAACATTATTAAAGAGACCACACAGCTTTTGTGGAGATCTGCAGACAGGTAACAGTTATTAGCAGGCTTATGCAGAAGGAAAGGAAGAGGCAACAGAAAAGCATCATGGCAAACATTTGGGATCCTTGCCAGGGTGTGGTCAGTCTGTTCCCTTGAGCTGAATACAAGTTCACAAAGAGAACAGCACAGGCTCTGGGGTGGAAAATGCCAGTCCCTCCCATCTTCGCTCCTGGGAGAGAATTCCAACCTCTCCAAACAGCTCTTTCACACCAGCCACTCAAATGTGACAGGCCAGGAGATGTTTGCCTGGGACTTCAGTCCACAAGACACCCAAGTTTCTCTTTAACAGCTGGTTTGTGTTACTGACAAGAAGTATTGCAATCTCTTAGCAATGTTGTTGTAGATACGTTGCTCCCAGGACATGAGAGAGACAAGGTAGGTGAGGTAATATCTTTTATTGGACCAACTTCTGTTTTGGAAGCGTCAAGCTTTCAAGCTTCACAGAGCATTTCTTCTGATCTGGGTAACCAGAGTGTCTGAGCTAACCTTAGGCCAGACTGTTAGGCATAAGAGTTTCACGCATGCTGTAGAAGACCACTTAAAATAAAGTGGGCAACTAACGGTGAGCAGGCAGCAGGATGTGTTACAAATTTTTGTAATGAACCATAAAACCAGTGTCTCTTCTTAGTCCATGGTTTTTAGTATCTAGCACAATTCTAGTGTCAATGAATTTCAGTTCGCAAACTTGTCTTTTGAAGGTGTTGTGCAGGTTTCCTTTGAGGATGAGGATTGAGAGGTCAGATATGGAGTGCCCCATATGCTTATCGATCTAACCCTCAATTGCCCACTTCAGTTTAAACTACGTGGTCTCCCTGCACCGTGTGTGAACGCCTTATGCTTAACCATTTGTCCCAGCTTGTAGTTAGCTTATTCACAATCCCCAGACCTGAAGAAGAGCGGTGCGAAGCTCACAAACTTGTTCCTTCCATCAATAGAAGTTGGTCCAATAAAAGATATTACCTCACCTATCTTCTCTCTCTGTTCTCTTGGCAATACATTTACTGATGTTAAATGTGACTTTTTTTCTTTGCTAAATAAGGAACTTAGGCCTGATTCTCCTATTATTTACACCAACTTTACAGCAGGTTAGCGCCACTGATTTACACTGGGGTCAACTAGGGGTTGGTTCATGTAAGTGAGAGGAGAGTCGGGTCCATTGTATCCTTAGGAGAGAGATTTAGGACACAACACCCTTCTGTACAAAAGTATCTCTATGAATGATGGAACTGCACAGGCTGAATTTCCTTCTGTAGTCACTCACAAAAATGGGCCAACATTGTTTGGTTTGCTTTTGTGACCAATAATGCATTTTGGAACCTGGTATTAAAGAAGGGCCCAGGCCAAAACCTCCATTTTGAAGGTTCCTTAACTTTTCAGAGGATTTGATTTGGCAAATATTTCCTCTTAAGCCACCGCCTTGTCCTCCTTCAAATCCCTCAAGACTAACCTTTACCATGATGCCTAAAAAGCTCTACCAGCTGCCCACAGCAAAGCAAGAAGTGAACTGAGCCAATATTTCACCATTACCCCACTCTCTTGTCTGTTTCATCCACCTGTTGTGTCTTTTCATAATCCTAGAACGCACATTCTCTGGAGAAAGGGATGTCCGTTTTTTGAAAAAAATTGTATAGCCCCTACCAGAATGATGCCCTGATTCTGACCGAGATCTCTGGATGCTACTGTAATATAAATAATAAGAAACATCTGGATCAAATTAAAACCTTAGCGCCAACCCTACCCCACATTTAAAGGTTTAAAATCTAAATTCTTATCTCAAACCCATCTTTTGGTATCTGATCCCTATGAGGTTGTACTATTTTAAATTTCAATGAAATATCTTAAATTCTTTTTAGAAACCTAGGTACTGCATCTCTCTTAATATATCTGGCACATGGTCAGCTTTTTAGTTGCTTTTGAGGTGGGAAAGACCGTGGGATGCAAATGCCCTATACGTGCCATGATCTCTTCCTCCTCTGTCTTTAAAATATTAACTTACAGCATCAAGAGAATAATAAGCAACAAGGTGGGGTCTTTCCTAAGGGAATGGGCTGTAGATTAATTAAGCCTGCCAAATCTTTAAATCTAGTACTAGCCTGATTAAAAAAAAAAAATCTAGCTATATATGAAAGTGGACTATATAATTAACATATTTAACAGGATAAAAGGTAAATTTACACTTCAGCATTTAACTAGCTGAAGTCAAATGGGATTTTCCTGAAACAAAATTTCAATTACACTTTTTAGAAGTAAAAGGCATGTCCTGTATTTGGTTAAAATTCATGTTTTGTACAATCCACTTCATTGCTTAAAAAGGAGAAAATATGCAAACCGTTGGTTCATACCACTGAAAGGCTGACAAACAGAAAGCTGAGTTTTACAACTCTGTTTTTAATAGATTGCTGAATATGCTGGGATCAACCTAAAAATCAAAGTTGGCATTTTGTCGAGGGCAACAAGAACTATTAATATTCTAAGTATTCTACTTCCTTGATCAAAATGGGCAGGTTACTTTTCCCCAGTTATGACCTCAAAGAGTTAAGGATTGCATTATGTGCTCTCTCTGAAAGTTTCCACTAGCTCCTCTTGTGCTGCAATGAAAGCATAACAGCAGCAATGGATTCCTTCCCCTTCCTGTGGAAAAGCGAATATAAACTGGTTGGTGAAATGCAAAGTTTTCTGTGCATGCTTTCTTAAGAACTGTTGCATGCATATAAGTTACAAACTGTACATGCTAAAATACACAGACTTATTGGCCATGAATGTGTTCCCACGCTGCGTTGGTGCTAGTAATTCTTAAGTGGAAAATGTGTGTATGCATGACAATGTAGTGCTATTACAGAATGGTAACGAATCTGTGACTTGTGTTATGTGTGGCACTGGTGGCCTTGAGATGCAAAATGTATCTATAAAGAGCACCCTACTTTCATGGGTGAGTGAATCAGAGTGTTTTTGCTAGTTAAGCACCAATAGTAGTGATAGAGAATATATACTGCCAGGGAGAAGTGCATGTGTTTTATAAGGGAAGTGAGCATAGATCACCACAGCACTGGTCTGGAAAGTATTTGTATCCATGTAAAAAGGACATGTGTTCTACACAGATGATGAATTTGAGCATTCTCTGCATGTGGCCCTAGGAAGATTGAGAGGAACAGTGTATTTCCACGAGAAAGCCAAGTGTCTCCCGTGAGCCATCATTAGCAGCACTGACCTGGCACATGCATGTGGTTCCAAGGGAAATTGCATAGGTTACACACATTTAATTCAGTAGGATGTTCTCCCGGTGGCAGCACCTGCAGCTCTTACATGTCTGGCAAAGGCATGGTTGGGGTGAAGCCCATGCATTGCACAAGGGTGAGGAAGTGGGGTGTGTCCACGCCTGGCATAGAGCTGACAAGTTTTGTGCAGCTCCGTGTGCCACATTGCTCACCAGGGAGTAAAGGGAACTAATCTCCTCTGCATATTATGAGCAGTGGGAAGAGGCCACACCTTCTCAGTGGCCCAAGGGTAGATGAAGGCTAGGGTGACCAGATGTCCCAATTTTATAGGGCAGTCCTGATTTTTGGGGCTCTCTCTTATATAGGCACCCTGTTCCGATTTTTCACACTTGCTGTCTGGTCACCCTGATGAAGGCACTGGGCTCTCCACGAGCCCTGGCCGGAGTGGCTATAGGAGAAAGAGTGGAGGTGGTGCTGCAGGGGGCCAGGTGGCAAAGCACTAGAGAGAGGGCACCTCCAACCATCTGCCCCTTGCAATGGGTCTGCTCCCAAGGACAGGGCAAGAATAGGGTGACCAGATGTCCCAATTTTATAGGGACAGTCCTGATATTTGGGGCTTTGTCTTATATAGGCTCCTATTACGGCTCATCCTGTCTTGATTTTTCACACTTGCTGTCTGGTCACCTTAGGCAAGAAGTAGAAGGAGGAAGGCACCATCCTTCCTGGGAGGGAAAGGGGGTGTATGAATAAAGGGGCCAAGTGCCTGGCAGTTCAGGAGAGCAGCGGGTGGGGAGCAGTAGGGTCCAGCCTGCCCCGCAGGCCAGGGGCGGCGGCAGCAGCGGACTGACCTGGAAGATGAGCACCTTGAAGTGGTTGCGGCGCAGCAGCTGCGCGTGGTTGTTCTCCAGCCGCTTGACCTGCGCGCACTGGCGCTCCATGCGCTCCCGCACCTCGCGGGTGTGCGCGCTGACCTTGCGCGACTTCTCCAGCAGCTTGCTGACCGCGTTGCTGGTGGAGGTGTGGTGCTTGCACAGCTTGCTCAGGTCGCCCTGGATGCCCTTCACTGAGCCCTCTAGCTCGATCTGCCGCTGCTCCATCTTGAGCTGCTTCTCCTGCACCGAGTCCAGCATGTTCACCAGCTTGTCCAGCAGGGTGAGCACGGTGATGGCGTTCACCTGCGAGCCGTCCCGGATCGCCTCTCCCGGCGCTGCAGGCAGCGGGCTGGGGCTGCCCGAGGGCTCCGGGCTGGGGCTCTGCTCCAGCTGCTCCTCGGGGCTCGGCGGAGCGTGGACGCCGCTCCGCTCGGCCTGCACCCCATCCTCTCCCATGGCTGGGAGCACAGCAAGGGCCCCTGGTGGCCTCCTCTGCAGCGCTCCTGGTGCGCTCCTGGCTGGATCCCGCTGGGACCCGCAGGCAGCCGCCGCTGGACACGAGCTGCCCAACGCGCTCCCAGCCCCTCTTAAAGGCTCCCACTCCCCACCCAGTGGGAGGCGAAAGTCCGCCAACTCCGGGCTGCGCTCAACTTCGTGAGACACACACACGCTGCCTAGTCCCCTCCCCAGCGAGGAAACCAATCCCGGAGCCGTGTGTGTGTGTGTGGGGGGGTGTGCCTTCGCCGGGAGCAGGATTGGGCCCGCCAGCTTTTCCCCTGCTGCTGCAGGTTTAACTCGACCCCTCCAGTCCCCCCCTTTAAGGGGAATGTCATATTTCAACCATGACTTCATGCAAGGCGGAGAAAACCTGCCCCGTGGCCCAGTTCCATCGCCAGCCGTTGGCTGCAGCCTGTAAACTTCTACCGCCTGCTCTGCGACGAGTGCAACACAAGAGCTTGTGTTTTCCTCTCCCCACCCGCCCTTTTTCCTGGATACCGAGTGATTTTAATGGAAAGTATTGTTTGCCTTTGTTCTGGGCTGGCTGATGGGTTTCAGCTTGACCCGAGAAAGGCAGGGGAACAAAGTTTAAGGCACCTTTAGTTATCTTTTTTAAAAGAGAACTATCTCAATGGGTTTATGAAAGCCACCAACGGGTTGGGGGGTAATAAGTAAATAAAATCCAACCACACCCGTTGCCTGAAGCTCCAGGCAATGAAAGGAGCCAGGATCAGGCCCTTTAACAATACGATTGCTGTTGAGTTCTCTGAGTTACAACTGAGATAAACAAAGCTCTGCTGTGTGAAAAATATTTCAAGTGTAACGCAGAGAACTTTGTAATATTCTCATTTCTGTCATTTAAAAAAACACTTAAAAACTTTTTGGGTCAGACATTTAAAGATGGCTTCTAATGCTGCATCTGCATTTTTGTGTCCACACCTGCAGAAAAAAGTGGTTGGATTTAACCATGTAGCTATTTGATTGTGCTCCCAAAGCAAGTAGTTAAATGTCTTATCTTTTGTGCCCACAGTTAATTGGAAGGGCAAAACGAGAGGCTGTCTTGAAGGCTTTAAAAAAATATAGGGGCCTTGATCTTGCAACTGAATGCAGGCGAGTAGATCCCTGCGCCCTCCTGCAGCCCCACAGAAGTCAAAAGGCCTCTGCATCAGCTCAAGGGTCCACATATATGTACATACTTAGCTTTATGCATGTTAACTCAGTGGGGCTGCTCTAGCGTGAAAGTGTTTTCAGGAGTTGAGCTTTATGTGAATTTAATGTTTATGAAAGGTGCTGGCTTGACTGCCCTGGAGGTCTTCTGCGTACCCTCGGGAGAGCCACAGCCTGGAGAGTCACAGTGCAAACTTCTTCCCACTGTACTTCAAATGTATCTCCAGCCTGACCTGGACAGAATGCCTGTAGGGGTGTCTAAGCTATACTGTGCAGTTGAAACTGACATTGTGCCCTCTCATTAAAGTTAGCGGAAATCACTTAGCTAAAATCCTGTAGAGGGCTTTGGAAATATGTACTGTTCTGATGGATATATTTTCAAACATAAGTGATCAAGAAAAAAACGTTGAAAGTCACCTATTTTACATACAAATCTGTGATCTTCACAATAATGTTTAATATCAATTAAATGTCATGATATAATATAGACACAATGTGGATAAAATGCAAACATTTGTTGATTTCACTGGGACATACTATAATTTTCATTATAATGGATTTGGATAGTTTTGGTTTTAACCTTGTATTCATATAGGATTTTGCAATAACCTAGTAAAATACCTTTACAAGAACCAACACACTGATAACAGAAGTATTTACATTGTTTAAAAGGACTCACACAGACATAATATGGTATGGAAAGATTTTCTTACTGTTTTTTCCATCATTTTAAATGTTTATACTAGTGTCAAAAGGCAAGAAGACATTAAATAAAAACCATTTTAAGTTAACTAAGAGCTAAATTTTGCTTATTTGGAGTTGTGTGAGGATCATAGAAGAATCATAGCAGATTTGGGTTGGAAGAGTCCTCAGGAGATAATCTAGTCCAATCCCCTGCTCAAAGCAGGACTAACACCAATTAAATCATCACAGCCAGGGCTTTGTCAAGCAGGGCCTTAAAAACCTCTAAGGATGGAGATTCCACCAGCTCCCTAGGTAACGCATTCCAGTGCTTCACCACTCTCCTAGTGAAATAGTATTTCCTAATATCCAACCTAGACCTCCCACACTGCAACTGGAGACCATTGCTCCTTGTTCTGTCATCTGCCACCACTGAGAACAGCCGAACTCCATCCTCTTTGGAACCCCCCTTCGCGTAGTTGAAGGCTGCTATCAAATCCCCCCTCACTCTTCTCCAAGGACGGGGAGTTGTATGGGCCTGTGGTGCCTGTGCTCCAGGAATATTCAGAGCACAGTGGCCCAGCTCCACCAATATTCGGAGCCTGGTCTCTCCCCTGGCCATGCCTGCTGCCCCTGCGCGTCTCCCCTGGAGCATCTCCTGGCCCTGCCTGCCACCCCCAGGAGATTTAAAAAGGCCTGGGGGCCCCTGCCACCACCACTGGCAGCACAGCGGGGCTAAAGCAGCTTCCTGCCCGCCCTCACTCTGCGTGGCGCATCATTCCCAGAAGCGGCCAGCACGTCCCTGCGGCCCCTGGGGTGTGTGTGTCTCTGCTCGCTGCCCCTGCCCAGAGACTCTGCCATTGGAACTGTGGCCATTGGAAGCTGCAGGCAGTGGCAGGCGGAGGCCCCTGGGCCCCCTGCCTAGGAGCCGCTGCCAGAGGGTTGTGCGGGTTGCCTTTGGGAGCCGCCCAAGGTAAGCACTGCACCCCTCACCCCCTTCCGCACCCCAACCCCCTGCCCCAGCCCAGAGCCCACAGCCAGCACTCAAACTGTAGAACTGATGAATGAAATTGTTTTTAATTGTTCACTTTATTAATGTAACTTCATAAGTAAAGTTTTATGAATGAAACAATATTCATTCATAAAACCGGTTACCCCAATAACTGGCTAATTAACAATTAAGATACTTGTTAAGAGCCATAGCTGTTCAGTCAGCTGCCTTTGTAAGTTTCACTATCAATCCAATTCCTGCTTGAGACTTGCACTGTTTCAGTATTGTAACTTCTGTTCACCATTTATTACACTTGCCTACAGTGTAACTTCTGTTCACTGTTTGCCATCCATTATACTTGTCTATATTGTAACTTCTGTTCACTGTTTGCCATGTTGTAATTCAAACCCCATTTTAAAACGCTTACTCCATTTTGTAAGGGCTTGCTGCAACCTTCATTTTTGCAAACCCTGCTGTAATCTTATTAGTTTAGTTTAGATGTGTGAATGAGGTATGTATGGATGATGGAATCAACCTCCAGCCCCAGCCTGTCCTGATTAAATAAAGTTCAAACACCAACGGCTGAAGATGCAGACAGGAGCCCTAACAAAGTAAGAAAAATTCACCCTAAAAAGAAAAGGTACAATAGAAGGAAGATCAAAGCCCAGTCCAAGGCTGAAAGTCATGTCTGCAATTGACAGGTGATCAATCACCAAACCCAGAGGCAGCGTGACACAGCAAGACCTATAGACTCTGGATTCAAACTAAAGCCTACAAAAAGGATGGGTGAGATGGAAAACTTTGGAGGAGGGTAACATTCTGCTGCCAACATGGAAGGGCATCGGTGCATGCCCAACAGAGACCCAGCTCGTCCTTGTGCCCAGCTTTCCTGGCCAGTTAGCCGCCACAAGCTACGAACCCAAGCTGCAAACTCAAGCCACAGACTCAAGCAGGACTGGTAACTATGCAGCAGCTGCAGAACATCTGATGGATATGTGTGTGTGTGTGTAGGTATTAGGTATAATGTGTGTATAAGGATTAAGGTATTAGTTATTGGTCATAAATAATAATAATAATAATATCATAATAAATGTGGCATCTTTATCTTGTCCCCTTTAATAAGATCCTGCTAGTTTTTATTGGTATAACAAAACTCCCTCCCAGACAGTGGCGAATTAATGATTTTGCCGCCCCTAGGCCCTGAAATAATTGCTGCCCCACCCTCCCCTGGCCCTGCCCCGACTCCACCCTTTTCCCGCCCCCATTCCAACCCCTTCCCCAAAATCCCGCCCCAACTCCGCCTCCTTCCTGCCCCTATTGGATCCCTTCCCCAAATCCCCTCCCAGCCCCACCTCTTCCCCCAGTGCGCCATGTTCCCCCTCCTCTCCTCTCCCTCCCTGCCCCGCAAAACACCTGTTTCGTGGCGCAAGCGCTGGAAGGGAGGGGAGAGAAACAGGACGCAGCAGCACGCTTGCGGAGGAGGCGAGCTGGAGCAGGTGAGCTTCTCTGTGGGTGCTCAAATTTGCTGCCCCTGCAAATTTGTCACCCTAGGCCTAGTCCTTGTCAGCCTAGGCAATAATACGCCGCTGCTCCCAGAGCCTTAGGCACGGGGGAGGGGACTGGGACCCGTTCTGGGCACCACCAAATTTATACAAACCTGCTGCCCCTGCTCTTCTGCAGACTAAACAAGCCCAGTTCCCTCGGCCTCTCCTCGTAAGTCATGTGCCCCAGCCCCCTAATCATTTTTGTTGCCCTTCGCTGAACTCACTCTAATTTGTCCACATCCTTTCTGTAGTGGGTGTGCCCAAAACTGGATGCAATACTCCAGATGTGGCCTCACCAGTGCTGAATAGAGGGGAATAATCACTTCCCTTGATCTGCTGGCAGTGCTCCTACTAATGCAGCCCAATATGCCGTTAGCCTTCTTGGCAACAAGGGCACACTGCAGACTCATCCAGCTTCCCATCCACTGTAATCCCCAGGTCTTTTTCTGCAGAACTGCTGCTTAGCCAGTCGGTCCCCAGTCTGTAGCGGTGCATGGGATTCTTCTATCTGAAGTGCAAGACTCTGCACTTGTCCTTGTTGAACCTCATCAGATTTCTTTTGGCCCAATCCTCCAATTTGTCTAGGTCACTCTGGACCCTATCCCTACCCTCCAGTGTATCTACCTCTCCCCCCAGCTTAGTGTCATCTGTGAACTTGCTGAGAGTGCGATCTATCATTAATAAAGATGTTGAACAAAACCGGCCCCAGGACCAACTTCTGGAGCACTCCACTTGATACCGGCTGCCAACTAGACAGCGAGCCATTGATCACTACCCCTTGAGCCCGACAATCTAGCCAGCTTTTTATCTACCTTATAGTCCATTCATCCAATCCATACTTTTTTAACTTGCTGGCAAGAATACTGTGGGAGACCGTATTAAAAGCTTTGCTAAAGTCAAGATATATCACATCCACTGCTTTCCCCATATCCACAGAGCCAGTTATCTCATCATAGAAGGCAATCAGGTTGGTCAGGCATGACTTGCTCTTGGTGAATCCATATTGACTGTTCCTGATCACCTTCCTCTCCTCCAAGTGCTTTAAAATGGATTCCTTGAGGACCTGCTCCATGATTTTTCCAGGGACTGAGGTGAGGCTGACTGGTCTGTAGTTCCCTGGGTTTTCCTTCTTCCCTTTTTAAAAGATGGGCACTATATTTGCCTTTTTCCAATCATCTGGGACCTCCCCCGAGCACCATGAGTTTTCAAAGATAATGGTCAATGGCTCTGCAATCACATCAGTCAATTTCCTCAGCACCCTTGGATGCATTAGATCTGGACCCATGAACTTGTGCATGTCCAGCTTTTCTAAATAGTCCTTAACCTGCTCTTTCACCATTGAGAACTGCTCGCCTCCTCCCCATACTGTATTGCCCAGGACAGCAATGTGGGAGCTGACCTTGTCTGTGAAGACCGAGGCAAAAAAAAGCATTGAGTACTTCAGCTTTTTCCACATCATCTGTCACTAGGTTGTCTCCCCCATTCATGAAGGGTCCCACACTTTCCCTGACCTTTTTCATGTTGATAACATACCTGTAGAAACCCTTCTTATTACCCTTCACAACCCTTGCTAGATGCAAGTCCAGTTGTGTTTTGGCCTTCCTACTTACACCTCTGCATGCTCAAGCAATATTTTTATACTCCTCCCTAGTCATCTGACCAAGTTTCCACATCTTGTAAGCTTCCTTTTTGAGTTTAAGATCACCGAAGATTTCACTGTTAAGCCAAGCTAGTCACCTGCCATATTTGCTATTCTTTCTGCACATCGGGATGGTTTGTTCCTGCGCCCTCAATAAGGCTTCTTTAAAATACAGCCAGCTCTCCTGGACTCCTTTCCCCCTCATATTAGTCTCCCAGGGGATCCTGCCCATCAATTCCCTAAAGGAGTCAAAAACTCTAAATTAAAGGCTAAGGGTGGGGGTTTTAAAAAGTGTGTTAGGGCACCCAACTTCTGTTGAAAATAAATGGGAATTAGGCACCTAACTTGAAAATCTTCCCCTAAATTCTCATATTTATTTACACGACAATATCGAATTCAATTCTGTGTGTTGTAAGGGCTGGATAATTGACAGCGTGCTGCATTCTGTTTTGTTATGTCCGATCTCTGGATGAGTATCTGGTTCTGGGTAGGGTTTCCATATCTCTATTTCTGGCATATATTGGACCCAGTCCTGCTTCTACTGAGTCTGTGTCAAACCCATGAGCAAGACTTTAGGGCTCAATCCTGTGAAGTGCTGAGTGCTTTCTAGGAGTGCCCTGTGCTGTGCATCCTAAACAGATTTTTAACGGGAGTGTCAGCACCTTACAGGACCTGCCCGGTAGGCAACGTTTAACCATACTTGTTGCTATGTGATAGTTGTATCTCCTTGTAGTGTGTGCCTCTGCCATTCGCCTATTCCTGGCCATTTTGTTAGAGGACATGAAAGATTGTAATAATAGTGATTGAAAATGCAGGCTCCAAAACATATGTGGGCCTCAATCTCATTTACACTAAGGGCTTATATTGCCCTTGAAGCCAATGTAAATATCTCTACTTTTCATATACTATTCCTGATTATTTCAAATCACAGACTTCATAGAGGCCAGCAGCACTAGAGTGTCCAGTGTACCAGAACCAACCCGGATTGCCATGGTTTTTCATCATGATTGAAGTGATTGGTGAGGTGTAGTGTGCCTGTTGATGAAGTGAAGGTCATATCACGAACTGGAGTTTTGGCTATGGCATGTCTCCATCTAGAAAACTAGAGCATGACTTGCTTTCACATTGCTGGAGGGCCTGTTATGTCACAGAATCCTGGCATCCTCTTTCAAGGTTTGCATAAACAGTTCCCATTCAGTTTTGTTCCGTTACCCAAGGTGAAGGGAAAAAACTTAGATACAATGATGATTGTTTCTGTACAATATGAGTAACTTTTATTGAAATATTTATGGGCTACGTGAAGATTATTTCCCAGGTTATGTCTTATTAGAATTTCCAAACCGCATATGGATAGGGGTACTTGGGGCTTGAAAAATGTACTAGATACTCACTAGCTAGAGGAGTAACCTGCTAGGCAGGGCAAACACGAAGTTGGAGCCTCTACCAGCGGGGTCTAGGGGCAACAAACTCCTGAGAAGCGCAGCTCTTCTATCCTAACTTCGGAGAGTGGGCTGAGATTTGTATCAGGCTGCTGTCCCTGGAACCTGTCTGAGGACTGCCATTTGTGTACCAGCCTCAGACTAGTAGGTGTCCCTCCAGCACCTGGAAGAGAGAAGGTGCTGTCTGTTTCCTTCTTTACGTGCCTCCTCCCCTCTATTGAGTGGGAGGATAGTCAGTGCTGTTTCACCCCCTCCTCCAAGAGCCTCCTGGCTGCTAGATGTTGGGGGCTGGGTTCCCACTACTCTATCCCTCCTCAGATGCCTCTTGGCTACTGCCACGGGATCAGCTTTGTACTATTCTGCTCCTCTGCGTGGGCCTCTTTGCTGCTGCTACACAGCTCATTCTTCCTCCTCTTTTCTTTTGGGATCATTCTTCTCCCAGCCAGCTGGGTGAAACTGAAATGCCTAAGGCCTGTGTCATTCTTGTCCACAGAGTGCTGAGTAACTGCAGTGACACTGAATTGAGTCCTGCTTAGTTTCAGAACTCCACTTTGCTCCTTGGCAAAGCTAGGAGCGGCAGCATACGGTCTTTCTGAAGAGTCAGGAACACAACACGACATTAGTTGGAAGGTTATTTTCACAAGCTAAAGTGCTAGAAGCTTAATTGTTTTTTTTTTTAAACAAACCCCTAAACTCTGGGGAAACAGTTGTGTTTAGGAGAAACACTTGTCAGGGAACGCTTCCCACTCACCACTGTCAACTGGATTTTCCAAGCTCTGCCTCTGATCAGGATGTTGATTGATGAATATACTGTCCCTGCATGGTAGACTTTTTGCATGGATCTCCAAGAGAGCAGAAAAATGGGTGAAATCTCATGTATAGGGCCATACCAAATTCAGGGCCTGAAAAACATGGAGAGGGACAGAACTTGCTCTTCCCCTGCAAGGCCACTCCCGGGGGGCAGGGGCGGAGATCAGACTCACCTCTGGGTACTTTCCCCGGCTGCAGGAAGTTCTGCAACTGGGCAGCAGCCCTGGAGCTTCCTGCAGTGCAGAAGTGAGGATGGCAATCCCGCAACCCCCCCACCCCCCACACAACAGCTTTGCAACCCCCCCCCCCATGACTTCCTTTTGGGTTGGGACCCCCCCCACATTACAACACCATGAAATTTCAGATGTAGACACATGAAAATGTGAGATTGACTAATTTTCAAATCCTATGGCCGTGAAATTGAACAGACTGGACCGTGAATTTGGTAGGCTCGTACTCATGAACAATGCAGTTCCCTATTGATTACAGAGCTGCAGAGGTTTCGTTTGCATTGTCTGTTCTAGTCTGGAATATAAATACCAGTTTATTGCATGTGTGAAATGACCTAGTGGTTAGAGATGGGCAAAAATGTGAATTTATTTTCACAAGAAGATTTTTTGAAAATTTCCCTTCAGTTTCCTTGAAAAACTTTTTTTCATTGACAAGTTTCTGATCAGTTCTACCATCAATACACTAGTTTTGTGGTGTCATGCATAAGCAGCCCTTGAATTAGCCTCAAGACCCAGCTGGGTCCAAAGTGCTTAAATTACTTAGAATTGGCCCTGTTAGAGTATTGAGATACACCTATGTGTTGAAGGGGTTAGATCAAGGCACATTTTGCTTCTTGAGGCAGGGACTGTCCCTTGTATGTCTGGGCAGTGCCTAGCAACATCTATTGCAAACAAACAAATAAATAAGTAATTTTGCGACAGAACCCAAATGCAGCATGAACATTTTTCTGTTTCGGTTACTAAGGAGCTGTCATGTCAAATAGAACTAGAAAGCCGTGCTTGTGGTTTTTATTTTAGAAAGTGAATTACTTTGGTTTAAACTTCTTTCTGACTATTTTCATGTGCTCATTTGAGAAGAGACATCAGGGTGTGTGAACGGAATGTTTTCTCAACAGTTGGAAAATGAAGGTCAAATATTGGACATGTTTCAAGTTCTGAAACAATACCACCATCAGATTTCAAAGCTGCCTCTGTGTGTGTGTGTGTGTGTGTGTGTGCGTGTTGGGAAAGCGGGGGAGGGGAGGTCACAAAAACTTTGCCTTGAAAGATTTCCAAACGTTGGGGCCATATCCTTCAGTCCTTGGCGAAAAGCCCATTGAGCTCATGCCATTTCTCCTAATGACCCGAGGTAAGGATGAGGGGAGCCTGATCCTGCAGACACGTAGTCACAGGAGTAGCCCTTACTTGGGTCAAAATCATGGTTTGTCCTACGTACCCACGCAGGGCTGGATGGGGGGGGGGGTTTGCCAACAGTCCCTTATTTTTTTATCTCTGTACAAGATCAGGAGTTGGTGAGTGCTGCAAAAAGCAGCAAGAAATTCCCCTGGCAAAAATTCCCCTGGCAAAGGTAGGTGAGTGCTACTTAATATTATTATTATTAATGATGATGATATCGGAAGGAGGGGTGGGGGTGTTAAGAAAACAGTCCCTTAGTTTTGAAATACAATGTTGGCAACCCTAAAATTGTGGGGGGGGGGAGGGTAACCTGCATTGTGGGTCGTAGCATGAGGTGGGTGGGTGAAACAGTCTCTAAAGGAGAGTGGGCAGGTAGGAACAGTGAATGGGTGTAGCCTTGATTCTGTCCCCGCAACATACTGGCCAGTGCATCTGTGCTGGTGTGAGGGGGACGTGATCTGTACCTGGTAAGGGCTGGTGGAGCTGACTTTATCTCCTGGGGCACGGGGGAAAGTGATTTCTTTCTGTGACTCTCTGAGTTACATTTCTGCTCCTGGGTCCAGTAGTTATGCATTGCTACTTACTCGGGGCAGACTATTCTTACAGCCCCAGTGAGTACCCCATTGAAGCCCTTGTGATCATGTCAGTGAGGGCTACTGTTATGTGTAAGGGCAAGCAGGGCAAGACGCTGAGGAAGAACTACAGGATATGGCCCAGTGAGTTTTGGAATCGTGTGAAAGATCCTTCTGTTTCAAGCACATGTAATTGAAATCTGGAGGCCTGCCTCACTGTATATTGGAACTGATTTGGATGTTTGTCCTGATTTGACCGTGACTTGTTTGTAAACACTAGATTTATAATCATTACTGTATGACAGGCAAAGAATGAATGCAGGGCTTGTGATTTGGAGGAACAGAGCATATTTCCACTGCACAGTACGTACTATCAGGATATATGGGATGTGAGTCATCTCTTACTATTGGAAACTTGCTTCAACCCATGCAGAATAGGTCAAATTCCTCCTGGGGTGTGTCTCTAGACTCTAGTAACTGCAGTAACAGGGACACATTAAACTGCAAGGAAACAGCTGTATGTTTATTTTACTTCAGTTCTCTTAAAAATATTTGATATTTTTTAAGCCTGTACATCACTTATAAAATAGTTTTCTTGCCTTAAAATGCTGCCTTTTAAGTCCAGGATCTTGCCGATGTTACTACCCAACTAGGTCCAAATCTGCCATCACAGAAAACTCCCATCATCCTCTGTAGGAGTCCTGCATTTGACTTGATGGCAGGATTGGGATCACCTGAGTGATAAAGGACAGTGTAAGCGTGTACGACAGGAAGTATAATGTTGAAAGACAGGCTGAAGAATCAAGATCACTTTGAATTCTATCCATCATACTGTAGTAATTTGGACTATTTTATTAAAAGGCTGTATTTATATATCAGAAAAATGAGAGCTTTACTGGGATTGTAGCAAACAGATCCTTAAATCTGTAGCTATAGCAAATACTCATGTATTTCATTCTCTCTAGTGGCTTGAGCTGGCAATTGTTCTTCCCCCACGGCTGCAGGCTAGACTTAGACCATGTACAATACTGAAACTAACTAATGCTTAGTAGGCCTTGCTGAGCAATTTTCAAGTTAAGGTGAAAAAATATGTAATATATAAAAAGACAATGATTTGAGAGATCAGATGAAACCCAGCAATGGCCGTGATGAAAAAAGAAAAGATGAAAGATAAAAATAGATGCTAGTTATTTTAAAAGCTAATGGATTCCGGCTTCAATAGATTATTTATGGCATTTTAGCAAAATCTAATGATCATTGACCGTGTTGTTCAACTGACAAATGAATTAGAAAAGCAGCTTCTGCTGCTTTTTTTTTTAATTTAAACTATCAGTAGATGGCAGGAGATACCACGAAATCCAGTTGGAGATAGAAAGGAAGCCACATAACTTTCTTCCTGCTGAGCCTTCATAATAAAATGTGGCTCACAGGGTACCAAGGCATTCACATTGATGCCTGGGGAAAGTTATTTATGAATATGGATCTGAGTTAAACTCTTTCTCTGTATCACCTCCAGCCTAATCTGGAGAGGTTAAATTAAGTATTAAAATGATAGTCTAATATTGGAGTGAATGTCTGCTCTGTAGAAGGTGCACCTGGAGATATGATTCATCACCCAAGTTGCAAAGATTAATTGGGCATTATAATTGTGTTAATGGATTCTCAGCACCACGTAAGTTTTTATTTCTAGAATAACATTAGGAGCAACAGTAGTATCTGCGTGACTGTGGAGATCAGATATTGTCAAGTTTTCCCATAAGATTGTACCAGCAAGAACTACTCTTTAAACAGCACTCTGTTTTCTAATAATACTTACTGCTTCATGGACCTGATCCAACACCCATTGAAGTCAATGAAAATAATCCCATAGACTTTAGATCAGGACCCATAAAATGACATTTTGCAACCCCAATAGAAGACTTTGTGTATAACATTATATTTCATCTTTACCAATAAACCAGGGGTCGGCAACGTTCGGCACGCGGCTCGCCAGGGTAAGCACCCTGGCGGGCCGGGCCAGTTTATTTACCTGCTGACGTGGCAGGTTCGGCCGATCGCGGCCCCCACTGGCCGCGGTTCGCTGTCCCGGGCCAATGGGGTCGGCGGGAAGCGGCGCGGGCTGAGGGATGTGCTGGCCATGGCTTCCTGCCGCCCCCATTGGCCCGGGACGGCGAACCGCGGCCAGTGGGGGCCGCGATCGGCCGAACCTGCCACGTCAGCAGGTAAATAAACTGGCCCGGCCCGCTAGGGTGCTTACCCTGGCGAGCCGCGTGCCGAACGTTGCCAACCCCTGCTCTATTAATAAGATACATGTAAATCATTACCTACATTCTAGAAATAATAATAAATTTGGAGCCAAAGTAGCTGTTACCATTTTTTCTTCTGTAGAAAACAACGTTAGTAATATCCTCACGAAACCCATGAGAATTAGTGACTTAAGTATGTCTAACACATTTGAGAGAGCAGTTTCAAGTGCCTGCATTTTCTGCAGGGTTACTGATAATATCCACACTTGCTGTTACTTCTCTGTTTCTCAGATGAAAACTTCCAAGACGCAGAGCTGTGAGAACGTGAGTAATCTGTGTGGTGAGTAAATGTACTTAAGAAAAAACATCTCACCAGGTCTGCCAAACTTGGAAACTTCTGGAAAGTATGCTGAGACTGTAAAATATGCAGACTCAGATGGGAGTGGACATATTTTAAAAGGAGTGACAGAAATGATACAGTTCTGCCTTTGCCTGCTTTCTGTGGCCATTAGAAAAATGCTGCCTAATGTCCAATTACTGACATAATAGATACTGGGTTTTTAAAATAGTGATCATTCTCTGCCCTCCCTTCTCCCAGCTGCAAGATTCCTCCCTGAGTTTCACTTTTGACAGTCTTCTTTCCACATAAATTATTTCTCTGGTCCCCTTAATTATCCTGACTGTGGAGGAAAGATATACCCATGGCCCATCCATTAGCCCCAGCCTGGAATGCCTCTCTAGAGGTCAGAGTGCAGGGGACCCCCAGAGGGCCGTGGAATATGGGAGACTTGTTTGTTTGTTTGTTTGGGGAGACTTGTCTGGGATTCAACACTAATTATCCACTATTGCCTTCCAGGCAGCAACTGTTCTAGGTCTCTTTTTTTGTTTACCCCATGTTTCTACTGACATATTCCCAACATTCATTTTGCATTTTTACCTTATAGCCACTTTGTGCTAATGGTTCCCTGCTTATGTCCGCTGTCAGGCCCAGATCCTCCTGCTCTGTCTCATGTAGGGTTTGCTCATTTAAAGTATCACAGTTCAGGGCAACTGCACCTATATTTCCCTCAGTGGGCCAGCAAGGGTACCAACTCTCAGGCTTCCCTAGCCGCTGCCTTTCTGGGTGGAGACCAGTGTCTCTCCCCCTTCTGAACAGGGTATTTTCAGGCTGCACAGTTCCCTGCCTTCGCTGTGTTATTCCCGGCTCAGACAGGTTAAGAGCATCTGTTTGCTTTCTCTTCAGAGATGGTTAACAGGTGTAATTGCTCCAGTAATAAGTTACCACGCAGCACTGCAATTCCTATGCAAGTCTACTTTATTCTTAAGGTAAACAGTATTACAGAGAAAACAATTATTGAACCTATACACATGCTATCAGACGTCGCCCCAACGCTAACATGGGCTCTAGCAGGACAGTCCTTCAGCACCCCACCTCCAGGGTTTCCTTTGTGGTTGCAAATTCTTCACAGCACTCAGTCTTCTGAGGTTTTAGTAGGCCCAGTCATTCCACAAGGATTGGGGCCCTCCATGGACCAGGGGTCCTGTCCATGTGCTGGAGCAGGGAGAAGGCCCTGGGCCAATTTAAAACCAGGCTATTTATCAAAAAATCCTGTCTTTGTCCATTAGTCCCTGGAGAATCCAGTTTGAACTAGTATATGTGAACCTCTTCAGGGCAGTGCTTCAAAGGGTTGATAACGGAGGAAGTACATTAGCATCTCCTCTCCCTACTAGAGAAGGTACATACAATAACATGTAGACAATTGTATTTTTATTCAAAGT
Organism: Malaclemys terrapin pileata; assembly: GCF_027887155.1. Lineage (NCBI taxonomy): Eukaryota > Metazoa > Chordata > Testudines > Emydidae > Malaclemys > Malaclemys terrapin. Next base: position 28,039,661 of record NC_071515.1, on the reverse strand, counting down.
ACCCCAAAGGTGTTAACCATAATTCAATAAGGTTTAACTTAATTCAGTGAAGTTCATTCAGGAGATAGACTGACAATTTCCAGCAATCACATAAGGTACAGCATATCCTAACTTGTTTAATCCCTAACCCTATGGCCATACGCTGACATGTGCTGACTCTCATAAGCCAACTCTTGCCCATGCTCTTCCCCTTATGTCAGTCTCTGTAGCTGATCCATTTCACCTTCCTTTTCACAAAACCACCTAGTTTTATGCCATACCTTGTTACTTTTTTCTATGCCATGTTAACATTCAGCTAAAGAATAACAACAATGACACTGCTATACTGTTTTTCATCTAAGGTGTTGAACTTGCTGTGAAATTCATTAACTCTTCACAGCGCTTGTGTGTTGTTGTTATACCCAGTTCACAGAGAGAAAAATTGAAGCCTAGAAGAATTCAGTGACTTGTGCAACAGTTAAAATCATTTGAAACAGGAGGCAGAACTCCCCCCTCACTTACGCAGGAGAGGTGCTTAGCTCCTGGTGCTCTTTCTTTAATCCCTGCCCTGGCAATGGCTGGGTTGGAATTAGACTCCTAGGAACCCTGCCCAGTGATTTCAGACTAGTCAGACTGGGATTCTCTAAGGCTATAAGGGATTTAGCTGCCCAATTCCCAATGGGACCTGGGAGCTGTTGTGATAATTGAGCCTATAGATTTACCCTAATAGTGGGCTCAACTGTGAAAAGTGAGTGAAAGTTCATCAAGTGTCACAATACTCTAGAACAACAAATGTTGATGTGAGAAGATGCAAAAGGGAGACAGACTGAGTTAGTACAAACAAAAAGGCCTGCTGCTATAATTCAAAGACTGTAGTAAGTTCATGCCTGTTAAACAAGAAAAATGTTGGACTGGAAATCAATGAACCAAAATGGATGTGCCAGAAATTAGGTGTAACGGATGTGTTATGGGCCGTGGCTCCTCTCCTCCCTTCTTCCTACAGAAACCGCATGGATTCCAGTGGTTGTGTCTTCACCGTACCCTTTTTATTTTAAGTTCCCTGCACCATTTCCACAACAATCCCCAGGCAACAATCCATTCACTGCACCAACGGTACTTTTTGGCCCTTTCGCCAGGACCTGAGGAGAACAGAGGTCTCCCTCCCCTGAGGCCTTTGAGTAACGGAGCTCACCTAGCCCTGGTCCCCTCTTCCCCGCCCCTCCCCGCTTGGGTACTTCCTGCCTGCTGCTTTATCAGCCTTGGGCTGATGTGGTACTGGGCTCCTTAGACCATCCATGCAGCCAGCCTGATTGTCTAATTACTCCCATCAGCATTCTCCAGGGGAACGAATTAACCTCTAAGTGATCAGAGTGCAGGCGCACCTGTTCACACCTTGCACTCTGTCATGGGGGGCACAAAATAATGCGGGGACGGGCTATTCCACCCGCCACTCCTTTTTGGGATCCTTAAAAATAAATGACTTTGGGAGGGGGAGGGGCGGAAATTAGCAGAGGCAAAGTGAAGCAGGGCTATTGTTGACTGAAATAAAGGGAAGGAGTGATTTCCGCCATCATGGCTGCGCCCCCGCACCATTTCCTGGATCCTGGGGTTTACCATAACATCATTGGGCTTTTGTGGTCCTGATCCTGAGAGATGTGCTGAGCAGATTGAGGCAGAGAGAGGGACACAGATGACATTGCCACCTCTACTGGCTTTGACTGAATCCCGAACCCCACCTGGGGTGTGAGACTTTGTCCCCTGCCCCCATCCCAGCCACTTGGTGTCCTTTGCCTTCCCCACCTTATTTTTTCTCTTTCCTATCCATCAGCCTTTTTTCCTCCTGTCTAATAAGAGTCTGACTTAGCTGGCCAAGACTGTATATTTTGCAACATTTTTGTAAGCTTGTGACCAGACAGAGGCATCTAAAAGCAATGCCCTAAACAGCCCGATGCTGGTATGAGTTTGCCAAGCCTTGGAGTGGCTGATAAAACTGTGCGCTGTGTGTGTGGTTGTTCCATCAGTAAGGCTGCCAGTGAAAGTCAACGCCAGAGACAGAAGCTGCATTTTCTATCTTTGCTATTCTTTTATTTCCCCTCTTGTGTACGTTTATCTTGTTTTGTCTTCTGGGAAATGGGACTGGACTTTAACAACAGCTCCAGCCCATTGCTGCTAATTTTTCTCTTTTTCCCAAAAGGACTGTTATTACCATTTAAGAGACTGTCAAACAAGGTATTTTTTCCTTCTAAAGACTCTCTACAGAGAAAGAGAACAACAGATGTTGTTAAAATGAAAGCTTTACTTAATACTTTATATTGCAAATGCTTTTACTGTTTTTCCTTCTTTTGCTGAAGCTTAAATACAAGGTTAAAATGTTTAATGACATGTTTTCCATGGCACTAACCAGGCTGAGGTCGCTGTATACCAAACCCTGAAGGTTGTTTAACACTGTTTAATGTGGGACAGTGACAGGGTCATGTTAACCCCTTTGACGCTTTGGGCCCACTTATTCCAACAAAATCAATACTAAAGAGTCTAACTCTTTTATGCTAATAAGCAACAGAGGGTCCTGTGACACCTTTAAGACTAACGGACGTATTGGGAGCATAAGCTTTCGTGGGTAAGAACCTCACTTCTTCAGATGCAAGAAGTGAGGTTCTTACCCACGAAAGCTTATGCTCCCAGTATCCCTCGGATCTTTTATGCTAATTTGATTGCATAGTTGTAAGGCTGAGCAGAATGTCCTTGATCTTCTCTCTTCCATTTCTTAAAGGCTAGGTATGTTGTGCCTAGTGCCTGGGTACAGTGAACCTGCCACAGATCTGAGAAAAGTCCTTGGGCTGTTTAAAAACCTCTGGCCTGATTTATACCCTGTGAAATCTAATTGAAGTCCCATTGTAGCCCGTGTAAGATAAAAACTATAATCTCCTCTGCTGTCTGCCAGCATGGTAAAACCCCTAGGTGGCTCAAGGGAAAGGAAGTCTCAGTCAGGGCCGGCTCCAGCGTTTTTGCCGCCCCAAGTGGCAAAAAAAAAAAAAAAAAAAAAGCCGCGATCAGCGGCACTTCGGCGGCAGCTCTACTGCACCGCTTCATTCTTCGGCGGCAATTCAGTGGTGGGTCCTTCCCTCCGAGAGGGACTGAGGGACCCGCCGCCAAAGAGCCGAACGTGCCACCCCAAGCACCTGCTTGCTGCGCTGGTGCCTGGAGCCGGCCCTGGTCTCAGTGAGGAATGGGTTGCAAGGCCCACTCACAAGCTTGGAGAATCCATATAGATATGTGAAGATCCCAGGATCATCCATTCAGGGGCTTTCTGCTTCTGTGCCGGCTTGGGAACCCCTGCTGATCCTGCCACTCTCTGCTAATGTGGATCCTTTGGAACCATGGCGGAAGTGCCAGGGGAAACATAATATAGACTCAGGTTTATACCAGTGATAAATGTGCACCCTTGATCTCTCCCCAGAAACACAAACAGTACTTGCTCCAGATTTCAACATCCGGGAGCAGAAATCCAGTTGGTGATTTCCTTTGACAGCACATTGCACCATTAACTTAAGCCGTCACCTGGCTGCACTGGCTGATATTTGAGGAAGATATTTTGTATGTAGTTATTTTTTTAGTTTTATTTAGTAATTTTGTTGTAATTTTTTACTAAGTGGCATAACAGGTTTTTTAACCAGTGAGAAATTTTGCTTTGGAAAACATTTTTTATATATATATTAAAATCATTAAACATGTTCAATTTATCAGGGTCGTTGCAATACAAGTCAAGGGCTGTTTTCATGTGAAATCAATGTGTGTGAATTATATGGACAGAAATGTGCAGTTACTCATTGATCACATGATGCTCAGGATAATAAATGTTTTATGCCAGAGCATTACTGATAATGTATTGGGCAGGGAGTAATAGGTAAACCGATATTATATGGAAGGAAAGAGGGAGTGTTAAGTGGGGAAAAGAAGAGCTGTAGTGACTGTGGGCTTCACCCTATTTTCATTGAAGTTGATGATAAAACTCCTAGGATATGTCTACACTGCATGGAAGCCCATGCTTGAGCCCAGGCTCAGGGCTAACCTCCCTCCTTTGTGTCTATACTGCAGTTTCACAAACCCAGGCTCCCAGGTCCCTGCAGGGCTAGAGGGTCTGAGCTCAAGTCACGGTGGGACTCAGGGACTGAGTCCCATTGCTTTGCAGCGTAGCCACAGCTCCGCTTGACTCAGGTCCCGGGAGTCATCTGGAAGTATCCCACAATTCCATGGGATAACTTCTTTAGTCCTCTCTATTACAACAACCTGCAATCCACTCTATTGAAAACGGAAGCCCCCCAACCCTGGTTGGCAAACAGCAGCAGCTCAGCATTAACCCATTCTGTTCCGAACACCAAACTGAAAGCACACTATCAGAGAGCCTTCTGGGTTCGCAATGGAGAGCGAAGTGAGCTGCTTCCTGATAATGTGCAGGGCGGGCAGTAAAGTTTTCCCACAGTGCACCACATCCTAGGCTAGGGCAGGGATGGGGGCTCAATAGACTCTGGGCTATGGTTACTTTGACTTGAGTGGCGCACTGCAGTGTGGACGTCAGAGCCCTAGATTTGAGCACAGGTCAGAAAATTCTTAATCTAGGGTTAAAATACAATGTAGACACTCAAGCCCAGTGTTTCCTAACACGGGTCAGCTGACTCTGTGCTTACATTGAAGAGTAGACATACTCCTATTGACTTCAATGGTGTAGGTTCAGGGCCACTCTGAAGCCATCTAACTGTAGGACATTCAGTGAAAGTTGAGGCAGGAATGTATATGGGGGACAGGCACAAAGAACTCCCAATAGAGAAGGGAGAATACCACAACGATGGCTAATGTCCCCTTCAGTGTGAGCCAGAGGAGATCTATGCATGAGAGTTCTTTCCAAGTGTAGATCTGGAGAAGAGATCTTGCCCACAGAAATGCAGTAATCATGGCTAGAACTGTCTGTTAAAAACTTCAGGTAGAAGAATAAGAAATAGCCTAAAATTATTATTACAATTATTATTTATTTGTAATGTGGTAGCATGTGGAAGCACCAGTCATGGACCAGAACACCATTGGGGAAGGTGCTGTACAAACACGTCCCTGCTGCCCCCAAGAGATTACATGATGCATGGTTTGTATGCAGCCCCAATTATAAATAATTAGAAAACTTCCTAACAATTCAGGTCTTGATCAAGAGTTAAGTCAGCCAGTACCTGTTCTGAATTACAAAAAATAAAAAATTGAAGAGACCTATATCAGTTAAAGTCCCTTGCCCTCCTCCCTGTCCTGGTCTGGCCCTTAGACCAGAATATTTGCCGCTGTACTGCCCAGGGGATCACCTAAAGAGCTCAGTGCTGAGAGCTCACACATCACCTACTTGCATGAAGGCTGGCTCTAGCCAGCACTATCCGCCTCATGCTTTCAGAAACACCACAGATACAAAATAGAAAGGTGTTGAGTTCTTTTTCTTCACACTACATGTCAGAATCTATTTTGGTTTGTCCCAATTTGGAGGAGGCATTAAGTAGGGTAGAGAAAAATAGCTTGAAGTTAATCTGCCAGTCCCAAATGCTGCCTTTGATTTTTACAAATTTGAATTCATTCTGGGCCACGCTCACTGGCACCATCCACTGTTTGCTGCTCAGCTGATACAAAACAGCTGCAAAAATAGGATTAACTGGCTAGTTAAATAGATATACAATAGTGTGGCATTGCCAGAATGGCACAAAGCAGGCAGATTGTATTGGTGAGTCTGGCCTACTGTTGGTCTCCAGGAATAACTTCCTTTCCCATGATTTGTGAGCCTGAAGTTACTTCTGATCTCTGTGAATTCTGCCCGCCATATGATTGCTTATTAGATGTTGTAAGATTGTTATTACAGGTAGAAAGGGCTTTTACATCAACTCAGTGAGGCAAATTCTGGAACACTGCAGAAATGGCCTCCAAATGGGTGCATTTTAAGTTTGTAACCACCACAGTGTGCACAGATTCTCATATGGAGAGTGCCCTCAGGCAGACTGGTTCTGCTCAAAACAGCAATAAGCCGTTTGAGGGGAGGTGTATAATTGCCATTATCAAGACAGGCAAAGCATATGTGTGAAGATCACACCTGTGGCCTCGCTCCAGAAGTTTTCTCTGTGACAAGGGGCTTCTTGTCAGATTTCAAAAAGAGTCGGGCTAGTAAACTGCTGTGTTTCCATTGTGGCTGCAGATTTTCTGGCATGTGCTGAGCCATATCACAGCCAGAATTGGGCCCCAAACCTTATTGAAAATGGAGCAAAAAACACAACTTATTCTGAAACAGTGTAAATAATCCAACATTATTAACAGCATTTAAAACATGATGGTATGCAAACAGTGTCTAGATTTGATTGTATTCCTCTATCCCCACCCTTTGAATGTCACCTGCTTTTAAAAAGTGTAAGTATTTGTGGCAGGATCTGTGTATTTCTGTTTGTACAGTGATTAACATAATTGGGACCTGATCCTCACTGTGGGTTCTGGGTGCTACTGCAATGTAAGTATTAAATAATAATAATGATATTCCGTGGGCCCTATCTCCGTTCCCCTTGAAGTCAGAGGGAGTTTTACCCTTATCTCCAGTGAGAGCAGAGTACCCATATTTGGAGAACGGGAGGAACCTGAGCTGGAGGGTTCTTCAGGAAACTGTTGTCCTTGCTGGTTCCATTTGGATGCATGCACCATTTGGGGTGCAGTGACAGTTTTAGGTGCTGGTAGATTAGATAGCTGTAAATCTCAGCACATCACATGAGATCCAATAAATAAAGCCTCCCCTTGAGTGATAAATATTAATAAATACATTTTTAACAGTTAATATCAGCGGTTAAAAAAATCACTCTTGCTTTTTCTTCCTGCAGAGAGCTCTGTGCTAAAGACTCAGAGACCAAAAACCCAAATACAGTGGTAGAGGTGAGGGGAAATCACCAATATACAGAAGCAGCAGCAGAGATAAACAGATAAACAGCACCAGTAATGGTGAATAAATTTGTCTCTGTAATCTGAAAGAAGAACAGGTATTTGACTTTGTAGAGACAGTTTCACTAGGGGCAATGAAGCACACAGCTGCCTCAGGAACCTGTAGGAGCAATGAGCATGCAAGAAAGAGAGAGAGAAAAACATTGGAGCTGTGTGCAGCAGACCTCCAGCGAGGAGAAGTAAAAGGCAAAAAGACTGAAAGTAGGCCAGGGAGAGGTCTGTTTTCTTACTGCTCCATAATCCGGGGACAAGGGAAACACCAGTATGAAGGGCTGATGCTGCAGCAGGATGGAACATAGGCAAAATGCGCTGGAGGTGAGTCAGGGCACATTTAAAAGGTTGATAAGGTCAGTTCATGCTCACTGGTGAAGGCACCAGACTGTAGCGCACAAGTCACTAGATGCTGGTCAGGCTAAGTCCCAGCTGCAGGTGTCTGCCACACTGTAGTGTTTGGGCCTGATTCTCCACTCCATTCCGCCAGCTGTAGTGCCCTTAAACTCTAATGAGATACTCTGGTGTATGAGAGGTGCAGTGGAGTGGAATTAGGCTAGCTGGGTGCTCTAGTGGGCTGGCTACTGCACTGCTGAATGTGCAGTACCCTTCGGGAACTTCTGGTGGGCAAAGCTTCTCCAGCTACTGGAGCCTCTAGGACGCTGCTGCTCCACTGCAGACAACAGAGGAAGCAGTCACTCAACAGGAATTCCCAGCCTGTGTGGGGTTAATCCAGGGCAGCCTTGCAACAACCACAGGCGATAGGGCTCCTTGACTGCCCTTGTACTCCCTGCTGCCTCTGCACCTGCTTCTCCTGTTCCAGTGAGAGGTGGGGTGGGTGTCTGTGCTGCAGGTATGTCTGAGAATGGGAAGGTCAGGTGGGAGCATGAAGGCTTTTTAGTGAGGTGCAGAGGGGCTCTGTCTGAGCCTGGGAGGAGGGCTTCTGTGTGGGCAGGTTGGGGTTCAGCTGGAAGAGAGAAGTCCCCTGAGTCTGTGTTAGAGGGGGTAGATCTTAGGGGGATCAAGTGGGAGCAGGAGGGTTTTGAGCAGGGACAGCCGAAAGTTCTGTGCCATGGAAACTGAGCTGTTTGTAGGTTCTGAGCTTTGGAGAGAAAAGGGGGCAGTGCTATTTGGCTGGGGGTGGGAGTTTTTGAGCTGAGGGGGTTCAGCATCTAGTAGTGTTGGAAGGACCCATGAGAGATTTGGGTGGGAAGGGGTCTCTGAGGAGGAGGTTGGGTTGGAAAGAGGGAGAGGAGGAACTTGAGGAGATCTGAGCTAGAAGGGTTAGATTGACAGGACTTGAGAGTGGGCGAAAGGGGATGTGTGTGTGCATGCAAATAGGATGGATTTAAATGAGGATGTCACTCTGCGTGGGGAGGAATAGGAGAGGGAGATTTTTTGGGGGGAGAGGGGTACTATGTTATATGTAGCCCTACTTACCCCTACATTTGGTCACTAGCTGCCCCTAGGTCAGATCGGATATTTTTCACAGATTTCTTGGTTTTGAACTGGTCCAGGAAAACCACAACAGCGACATGTATCCTACTCTGAATCCTGCACTAGAACAATATGTATCTGGTGCAAATCCATGCTGGCTCCTGGAATCCCTCTCCCAGCCATTGGCCAGCCCCAGTTCCTTGCAGGCTTTGATAGACGGCTGGTAAAAAGGAGGTTAGTGCATGTGCATAAATGTTGAGAGGGTTATTAATAATAACAAGGATAAAGCATCAGGTGTGAGCCCGAACACTTGCAAACTCTGGGGGTGCCAACGTGTGCGGCTTTGGTCTATTTTCATGAATAGTCATAATTATTAATAATATTTGACTCCGCTATGGTGCCTTATAGCCAAAGCTTTCATTGAGTTTTACGGTTGTTCATTCATGAAGCCTCCCAACTCCCCCTTGCTGTCAGGACACTCAGTTTAGAGACGAGGCACAGAGAGGCAGCATGAGTTGCACCGAGAAGTCAAGTGTCACCCAGAAGGTGAAATCCTGGCCCCAGTGAAATGGCTGGCAAAACTTCCATTGACTTCACTGGGGCCTGGGTTTTACCCGGAGAGTCTGTGGCGGAGTCAGAAACAGAAGCCAGTGCTCCCCGTCCTGTGTGGTAAGCGCTGGGCCTCCCTCTCAAAGAGTTATTTCAAACCAGAAGTTCACACCAAAGTCATAACAGACACCTAACCCATGTTAACAGTTAGGCAAAAACCTCTGCTGTAGGGACCGGCTGCAGCAAAAATGGACCCTGTTTAAGTGCTGGATTAAGACAATCTGGGGCCCTAGGCCCACCATGAAAGTGGTTCCCCCCATGGCGCTGCCCCTGCAGCATTGCCACCAACTTGGTGTGGCAGGGGGTTTCCATCCCTGAGAGGCAGGGGCAGTGCCCCTTTCTGTCCTCAGGAAGGGCAGCTGGTTTTCTATTCCCCTCAGGAGCAGCATGGGTCCTTTCTCCTCACCTCAGTACTTAGCCCAGATGCTTGGGTGAGGCCTGCTGCATTCTTCTCTTCCTGCCCTACACACAGTCCTCTGGTATTGTCAGGGACCCCACTATTCCTGGCTGTGATTAACACTCCCATTGAGAGGCCTGGGTGCATTCACAACTCAGAGCTATCGCTTCAGGCTCTTTGCAGACTCAGGCAGCTAGGGTCCTAAGTGTCTATAGTGCCCGTGCCATAATGCAGTCGTGGCCTGAGTTGGATGCAGTGGTTGTAAAGCTGTGTCCTTTATTGTGTTGGGGGAGGGATAGCTCAGAGATTTGACCATTGGCCTGCTAAACCCAGGGTTGTGAGTTCAATCCCTGAGTGGGCCACTTAAGGATCTGGGGCAAAATCAGTACTTGGTCCTGCTAATGAAGGCAGGGGGCTGGACTCAATGACCTTTCAGGGTCCCTTCCAGTTCTATGAGATAGGTATATCTCCATATATTATATTATTAATTGGCTGATGATTACAAATCAAGACTGTCAGCACTTTGCCACTTATCTATCAACTAGATTTCCCACTGTTTAAGATTTGGGAAACTGATAATCTAGAAATGTCATAGGATTAAGTTAAACTTTCTACAGCTGGTATATATTCTGATTCACTAAACTAGTCCAATATTCAGGTTGTAAATTGTATTAATACTGTTATGCTGGGGGTTGGGTAATCACATTGAAGCTCTTGGGCACGACAGCTGCCTTCTATTCCGGCTAAATGAGGGAACATTTAAGTGCCCCCTTATTTAGTGATAGCTGAAACAATGGAAATCCACCGCCCAAGGATTAGGCCACGTGCTAGCCTGGGCTATGCAGTCCAAGGGGTTCCCCGGAGGTCCCATGACAAATGCAGTAGTAGGGGATTGATTGGCTTGCAGATGTGTGTTTGGGTGTGTGAGACAAACAGCAGAAATGCCAGAGAATACACAGGGCAAATACACAGAGAGGGCAGGGAGGAAGTCATGACACAGCCAGAAACGCACTTGTAGAGTGATATTAATAAAAGTGGAGAGAGAAAACTTTTGGGAAAAGCAATAGCTGAAAAGAGGCTTGGGACTGTGTGCAAAAAGACTGTCTCTTGTTGTTTGATTCGAACTGTGTCAGGGATATAGGACTTTGTACATTCTTCGTAGATAAACAGGATTGCATCAAAGAAATACCCGACTCCATCATCAACTCCTCCTCCTAATGGAAACAATCCACAAGATCTCAGATTTGGCCAGCTGCTAAGGTCAAAAAGTAGTAACAATACTATAACAAGATTTTAAAAGCTAAAGCTGTAGTGTCACTTCTGAGTGAAAATTGAAAACTTCTGAAGAAAAAAAAGATGGGAGGGTCTGACAGGAACTGTGTGACCTTAAAAGAACATCAAGCTACAATTCTATTCTGGTGAGAATGGTATCCAGTAGAAATTAATATTTAAAGAAGAAATACTTCCTCTTTATAAGCCAGCCTAAATCCTATTGTGCACAGGAGACTTCCTTTTGCTGTGTGCCAAATAGCAATAATTCTGTGAAGAGTTGTAGCCAAATAAAAAATAAGCCACATACATACCAGGCATTACCAGTGTATTGTCCTCACACATTTGAAGAGCACAACAATAAAACTCATTTTTCATTTAAAAATTACTGAAATTTCCATGAGAGAGAGAGAAAGTATTTTCCTTTGATTAAATAAAAAAGGGTATTTGGGCCTCCCAGATAGAATATTTAGCAGCTTGGACAAAAGCAAGTTCAGAGCACCAGTGGGTACAAATTGAGCAACATATGGCTAGTCAGACCTCACTTGCCAATTATTGTAATCATCCAGCAAGTATGCAGAGAACCATACAGGGTAAGCAAACCCATTAAATATTAGTATAATGAAGATATAGGGTGGCAGTAAAAGAAAATGAAAAATCCTAGTAATGGCACTTCATGGGAACCCTAGCTTCTCTTTTGGAATGGAGACCCTGGTCTGGGCTTGATCTGCAGTGAATTCAGTGCAATTGGATGCCTGTGCCCAGAGGAAGCCAATCGGTTTCCGTCTAAGGATGCAGGGGCTCCCTAGAGTTGGGCAAAAGTTTTTCTGACCAGAAAAAAGTCTGTTTGAAATAAAATGAAAATGTTTGCCAACAATTTTCATTTCCTTCAAAACATTCCAATTTTGTTGAGGAAAGCAAAGTTTTCACTTAGCTTTGAATAGAAACATTCGTTTAATTTTGCTATTCAAAACCTAAAACATTTTTGTATTTTTTTTTTTTTTTTAGGTGCTCCTGGAAAGTGTGCGTGTGTAGGAGGGAGAGAAATGGAAAACCATTCCCCCCTACAAAGAGTTCTCTATACCAAAAATGGTTTGGATTTTGAAACGGAAACAAACTTTTTGATTTCAAATTAATTGAAAATTAGAAACTTCGGTGGAAAATGTTGAATGCAACAAAACGTTTAATTTCTTTTGGTGGGGGGAAGAGGAGAATGTTTTTAAGGACAATACCTTTTTTTCAGACTGGTTCTAACTGGGATTCATGTCTGGATGAGCAGGGAAGGTGATCTACCACGACAGACAACTTTTGCAGAATGCTGCCATAGTATCATTTGGGATGCTACTTGATTTTAAGTCTATTTGAACAGACAGAAGTTTTTTTTACTATAATCCAGGGAAATTATTTTGCTAAGGAAACTGTCCTGGTTTCATACATTCCCTATGCTTGTCAGTACTAATAAAAAGGCTAAACAAAGGGATTCATCACCAATGCAAATAAAATATTAACTGCAAAGAAGAGAGAGAAAATGTAAGAGATGCATTTTCATTAGGTAATCGGGGAAGACTCTGGCCTCTTTCAGTCTGCATATCCTGCAAAGATCTTACTGTTTATTTCTCTTATATCCTTTATGTTGGATAAGATATAATGGATACTGGATCTGGATAGTGGCTTTCCTTCAGTTTCTGAGGCACCTGTCATGTTGTGTGATGCCACTTTACATTTGTTAAAATAACATTGCAAGACATAACATAATGCAATGCAAAATGAAGCGTTATAAATGTGACATGGCGTGTCTAAAACAATTCTTGCTTTTAGTGGATCAGTTATCCTTTAAAAGCTGGTATTTAGGATTGTCCTTAGATAATTCAATAGCTCCACATCTCTTGTAGGAGCGATGTCAACCTGAGTTACCATTTCTGCTTAACAGAGATGATGGGAGAAGATGGCATGAAAAGGGATGAAAGGAAAACAGATTCTGAATACATATCCTGGAGCACTTTTTCAAGCAAGTGATCAAGGAAAGTTTTTGGGGCCAAGCTCTACAGCCCTGTAAGAAACAGTAACCATCAGAGAACAGCTGGGCTCTGAGGTATAGTTTTTGCTGTACTCCTTCTTGCTTTTTAGTTTTCCTTGACTGTTTAACCCACCATCACTGTGAGTGCGCTGACATCATGGAAGAAAAATGTGTTAAATTGATTCTGCCCTAGAGGGAAGGGAAGTGGATTTAGAACACAAATTGTTGTTGAAATCGGGAGAATGCAGCTTGGAATTTCTGTGAACCCAAAGCATGTGATCATCTTCCTTCCCCCCCCCCCCCAGATTAAAAACAAACAAACACCAAAACAAACTGGATTGAGGAGAGTTCTTCCTTGGAATCAGGAGCCTAAAAGACCTTGGATTTCACAGGTACATAAGGTTGTCTTTGGTGAGAAGCAGAGTGCTAAATATAAGATTTGACTGACTGAACAGGCATGCTTAGAGAAATGAAAACTTGGAATGAATAAAACCAGATCCCAGCTATAGGGAATTCTTAACCTTTAATATTAGCATCCTTCATACTGCAGTAAAGTACCACCCTATTTTCTTATAGCATCCCGCTAACATTAAATTGTTGTTATGATTTAGTATGACTTTGTTTCCAGGCATGCCCACAATGTGCTTTCCAAACACAAAAGAAGGCATGCCCAAAGAGTTTAAACATTCCCTTGTCTAAGATGGGATTTTTCATTACTGATTGTCTGTTTGCCTGCAACCTATTATTTTAGACTGGAATTTTCAAAGGTGCCTAGAAGCTCAGCACCCAAATCTTTATTGCATCTCAAAATTCCACCCATTGTTTCTTTTTGTATTACTTACTTTCATGCATAAAAGCCCCCAACTGAGATTAGGATTAGGCCCTGTACAATCACGACGTAAGGGACAGTAGCTGCCCTGAAAAGCTTGCATTCTAAGTAGAGTAGGAGACAGGAAATATTTGCGTTCCCATTTTACAGATGGGAAGCTATGGTACGAAGAGATTAACAATATTTTTCAAAAGCACGTAAGGCTCCTAAATCCTATTTTTTTAAGTGACTTGGGCCCAAATCCTCAAAGGGATGGGCATTAGGTGCCTAGTCACTTTTCAAAATGGCGCATAGGTTCCTAAGTCACTTGGGCAAATTTTACCTTAAGTGACTTGCCCAGCATTCTATAACAGGAGTGGCCAAACCATGGCTCACGAGCCACATGCGGCTCTTTTACAGTTAAAGTGCGGGTTGCAGAGTCCTGTAAACCCCTACTATTCTCTGCCCATCAGTCTGGGACTGGGTGGGGGCGGGGGGGGCAGAGCTTGGGACCTCTACCTTGCAGCAGGGTGATGGGGTAGGAGTTTCTGCCCAGTGGGGAGGGAGGTCTCGGGGCTTCAGCCCCATGGGGCATGCCGCTTGGGGCTTCAGCAGGAGCAGGGCTGAAGCCCTGAGCCCTGGCGGACCCCCTCCCATGGGGCTGAAGCACCAAGCCCCAGTAGGTGAGCCCCAGCTCTCAAACTTCTGAAGATTGTCGTATGCTGCTTGGATGGTCAGTGAGTTTGGCCATCCCTGTTATATTGAAAGAATGTGACAGAGCCAGGAACTGAATACACATTTCCTGAATCAGAAGACAGACTAATGCAGTAACCCCAAGATCATCCTCTCTTTTTTTTTTTTTTTAAAAAAGGTCAAACTGTTCTGTTAATGTCAAATGTTACTATCTTTGATTTCTCCAGAAGTTTTAGATTTTAGCAGTAGTAACTCTATGGGTTTCTCTCTCTCTCTCTTATTTTTTACATTGATTGAAACAGATATATGGTCTTTGATTTATTTTACAACCAGAATATGATTAGAAGTAGCTGAACATAGGTACCTATGGCAGAACTTAGTTTTTGCCAGTTCTATGCCAAATCTGGAATGACAAGCTCCTAACCCTTAAATAGAAGGAAACGTGGTTGAGGCGTAAGTAGCAATAGGCATAATTTGCAATAGCTGGCCAATAAGGGACACAGCTTGAAATAATACTCTTGAGTATTCTAGTTCCCCTCTGGTCACTGAGTCTCTATACCTAATGCTGTGTTAAACCGACAGTATGAAGTCCATTGAGATTTCATGGGGTGAAGCATAGCGGTGTGATCTTGGGGGTGGGTGGAGGTTAGCAGTATTGCTTTGTGTCCCCTAGCCGTATAAATATGAGGAAGTAGAACAGGATGAGTTTGATTAAGAACTTTTTGTGCTCCTGTACTCAGTGAGGAGTCCTGGTTAGTGCAGCTTCACTGAAGATGTGTTGCCAGGGAGCAAGCGGACCCAGTGAGGGCCAGAGCTGGTATAGAGTATCCATATCGATGCTCCAGGTCTATCAGGGGTACAACTGATTTGGGGTGGGCCTTGCATCCTTTTGAACCCCAATGGGATAATGTGGCGGGTCTCTGTGAGTGTTTTTCCCCAGAAGCCTCCTCCTGTGCCTTTTAACATGGGAGGTGAGGATGTGGACCAAAGGTTACTGTATCTGTAGGACTAATGATAATAGTCCGGAGGCACGATCATGTAAACATGGAAGTTGAATTTCAAATGTCAGGTCATGGCAATACACAGGCAATACATAATTCTAGTGGAAATGACCCTTTTTCTTTGTCAAACTAATGCAGTAATTGTTATTTGAACTGATTTGTGTATCTTGCTGCAAATCTGAGCAAACATGAATATCATTCATTTGTTATAATTCGAGGAACTAAAATATCTAACCCTGTGGGCTGTCTTTGTTTTTCTTTTCTTAAAAGCCCAGCAGAATGTTTGCCATGAGAATACTGGGTTATAATATTTATTTAAAAGATATGAAAAGGAAATAAATAAACAACGTATTAAGAAGATAGACAAACCAATTTGGGGCCAGATCATCAACTGGTGTAAGCTGACAAAGATCCATTAAGAATATGGCCCTTTGGCTTTCCTAGGTACCTGATGTTCACCCTCATAAAACCATATAGTGAATGCCATTGTTTCTAGCCTTTCCTTTGTTTCCTGAGGGTATGTCTACACCAGTGGTCCCCACACTGTGGGCTGCAGCCGCCTAGGGGGGTGCAGAAGAACATTCACGGGGGAGCATGTGGCAGGGTCCCGTGGGGGCTGGGGAGGGAGCGCCATCCAGCCCCTCTGTTCCCCCAGCCCAGCTTTGACCTCAGCCCAGCTCTGCCCTCATTCCCTCTCTGCCTCCAGCCCAGCGCCACCTCTAGCCCCAGCTCCTCGCCCATCCCCAGTTCTGTCCTCACCTCTGCCTTCAGCCCAAGCTCCTCTGCTGAGGAATCCTTGCCTGTGCAGTAAAGGGGGTAGGGCGCAGACAGATTCCAATACTGGTAAGGAGGGATGTGACAAGAAAAGTTTGGGCATCACTGGACTACACTATTACTGGGCTCTGGGACCCCTACACTGCAATTTTACAGTCCCGCTGTCTGAGCCCTGCAAGCCTGAGTCAGCTGATATGGGCCAGTCAGGGGTGTTTAAATGCAGTGAGGACATACCCTGAGTTTCTTTTTTCCTACTGAGCAATAATTTCCACTGGAATTCAGAAAGCAGATCACTCTTCCAAAGTCTTCTCTTTTGCTGACAAGTTTCGCAAAGGGAAAGCGAGACACTGCACCCAGCTCCAGTTTTACCTCTGAAGATGCATCCACAAAACGTGCTGAGGACAATCTTCAGAAGTGCTGGGACTTGAGACAATGTCTGTGCTCTCTTCTTTCGAGCATCCCATCTCACCGGTGCTCTGCGTGTGCTTGCTCCCAGCGTGGAAGAAAAAAACGCTGCCACTCTATACCAGACTGTCCCTGCCCAAAATAACACCCCGTTCAGCTTCATATATTGAAAATATTTCCTGCCTTAGATATCTGACAAAAGAGAGAGATGCATATTTCCCAAAGACACGCTCTGGGTTAAAACAAGGGAGATTAGGTACTGAGCAGCCCAGTTCTACAATATAATTTTAATATTATCTTATTTACCATTGTAGAGCCATACAATGCTTTTGGTCAATGCTACTGAATAAGCATAGAGTCATCTAGACAGGACACTGCTGACATTTCAAAATGTAAATAATGTTCTGTGAATACACAGGCATTTAGGACTATTAATTTATGGGGTCTGCTATAGGCTGTGTATGTTGAGACCTTATTCAGTTGATAACCTTATATAGAACGAACCCAATTTTTAAGCTAGGCCCAGTACATTGGCAGTTACTTGCATGATTTGGCTGCATAATTAAGCCCATTATGGTTTTTAGTGTTTCATTTACTTGTGCTTTTTAGCAGCTCATGAATTGCTTTGGTGATCACAATGCCAGGCTCCTCCAGCGTGGCTGCTGTTGTAAAGCAGAAGACCTATTGTCCCAGACCTAGGACTGCATGCACCCGAGGAGCTCTTGGCACAGTTCAGAAGGGTGTGCTTGTGCAAAGGTCACTTGAAGTCCTTGGTCCTGGGCTGGTGAGCACTGGATTGGTCCCAGGCACAATGGATAGCAGCCAGGCTGGCTGCCAATAGCTTCCAGCAACTTTGGGTTGCAAAAGAGTCCTGACTATGATTCATGTTCTGAGGGATGGGAAGGGGGTGGCATGGAGACTGTTATGGAGGCCCTGGGGAATCCTTCATTAGCTGAGTATCAGGGGGCAGCCGTGTTAGTCTGTATCCACAAAAACAACGAGGAGTCCGGTGGCACCTTATAAATCTGTTAGTCTTTAAGGTGCCACCGGACTCCTCATCGTTTTTCTTCATTAGCTGGTCACAGCGTTGCAAAACTGCCTCAGCGCCCCGGAGGATCTGGGCTCTTGTGTTGTTTTTATGGAAAACTCTGCTGTACTGACTAGGTTATGACTGAACTGTAGGGAGCTCAGTTTCCAACAGATGTTCAATCTGCAGCACCAACCCATGCTGTTTCTTTTTTAAAGTGGTTGTAGTGTCTGTGGAAGTTGCTGGATTGAAAGCTCTGGGGAGCTTATCTACAGTGTGAGCGCAGCTCTGAAAGCAGTAATGCTCTCTCCCACACATTGGGCTGCCAGTGTGCCTCAATTCAGCAACGACAATTTATGGAGGAGCCGCTAGGTTCATTTAACCTTTGGACTCTCTGCTGTGATGGCCAACAGGAGCATCACGATGAGAGTTTTGCAATGAGGAAACCTGTCCACTATGCACTGGAGTGAGACCGCTGTGTCATTTCACATACGTAGCCAAGCAACCATTCGATAGTAATGACCTTGTTTCTACCACCAAATTCAGCTAGATTTGAAATGGTGACTTAGATGTGTAAGATCCTATATCCCCTATCCCTCTGAACCAGCCAGTCTCCACTGCCCTGCTGTCTAAGCTTCTCCCTCATTCTGGTTGCACACCTGCATATTGCTGTTTGTGACTAATGTCATAAAAATCTCTCAGACATGGAGTATAAATCAATGGAACATGTGCCTATCCCAGTCTGCACAGCACCAGATGTAGTGTGGTCCCCATGTCCCATGGCTTCCACCGTGAATAGCCTGCAGTAATGTAGAATTTTATATTCTACACTTTGTTGGCCACAGTGTAAGTATAGTGCACAGCATGGCAACTATGGGCACATGGGGTTCTTCTGTAACCTATTTTTTTTTCCTAGCCTTGGGATTTTCCGATAGTGCAGACACATTCTTTGTTAAAGGGACACAGTCACTAGAAAATCACATTTCCCTCTGAAACTTTTGTACCTACTACTGTTCCGAGTCATTGAAAAAAGTTTAAAGAACAAAAGTTTCTCTAGTTTGATTACTTTGTGCATTTGACAGCTCTTTGTCCCAGATCCTCCAAGGCCAAGGATGCAGGATGGGGTGGGAAAAGGGACAGTTGGCCCTGGGTCCCCTGTTTAAGAAGGCAATCAAAATGATGGGGGGGGGGAGATTTGCATCAAATTTTAGTGGTGTTGCAACCTGGCCTCACTTTCAGTTTTTGCTCCAATCCCCAAAAACCTCAGTGCAGCCCTGCCTAAATCCCATTAATTTCATTGGGAGTAGGTACCTTTGAGAATCTGGGCCTTTGTCTATCGTCAGTTTCAGTTTTTTGCTTCCTCATGCTTGAGGACATTTGCCAGTAACAGCAGCAGCAAATCTACTGCTGAAAAGCCAGCAGGCAGGAGTGCAAACAGTGAGGCACAGAACAAGAGGAATGGGCCTGAGCACATTTGCTTTATTTCTCTTGGGCAAAAGACCCTTTTTAAACCCCAGTAAGAGCAGAAAAAACCCTACATATGATTTTACTGGTCCCTTATTTGATCTTTTAAAAAAAAAGTCAATTAAAAAAATCAAGTTGACAGCATTCTTTTAATAAAAGGAAAAAAACCCCATATGAATGCTGCACCTTACATTCTCCTGATTGTTGCACATGTGTGGTTTCAGCAAGCCCAAATCCACAGAGTTGTCACAGTAACTTTGTTACACTGTGTATCAATGTTATCTTACAGTGCATTGCGGTGCGGTGATACAGGAGTCTTTTGCACAGTCTCTGGAGATAAGATAGTAGGTTAAAGCAAACTAGATGATTGTTGTTGTTACTGACTTTTGTACACATGTGCAATGAAAAGCAAAAAAGCTGATTATTGTAAATTATCTAACTGCAGCCATGGGAAATAATACCTGGGAAGAAATACCTGCCTGTTCAGCTGACTAAAACAAATGGCTTCCCGTGATGAAAAATATTGTGCAAGAAGGAGGACTGATATACTCCGAAAAATGTTAGCATCCACTCCCGGAGTATGGTCAACTGGCTGTGAAGCTCACAAACAAAGGACTCAATTTTGGATCCAAACACTTGTCTCCCTATTATTTTTTAAATGCTGATGAACTATTTTCTGTTTTCCCTGTATATCATGTCAGCCTACAGTTTCATGCACTGCAATGAAACATACTTTAGCTTGTGTTACCTTAAATCAGGGATCGGCAACCTTTCAGAAGTGGTGTGCCGAGTCTTCATTTATTCACTCTAATTTAAGGTTTCGCGTGCCAGTAATACATTTTAACCTTTTTAGAAGGTCTCTTTCTATAAGTTTATAATATATAACTAAACTATTGTTGTATGTAAAGTAAATAAGGGTTTTAAAATGTTTAAGAAGCTTCATTTAAAATTAAATTAAAATGCAGAGACCCCCGGACCGGTGGCCAGGACCTGGGTAGTGTGAGTGCCACTGAAAATCAGCTCGCATGCCACCTTTGGCATGTGTGCCATAGGTTGCCTACCCCTGCCTTAAATTATCAGCATGTTTTAAGAGTTGTTTTTTTCAGATTCAACACGTAAATCAGACAGTGAGAATCTATCTGGTTCAGATTCATTGTGGCACATGAAGACCGAGCAAACAAGTAACTGTTCACGCACGACCAGTATTATTGCCACAGTATTTGGCAGATCTGTATTCATGAGGCAAACATGCAGAGATCTCTAAAAACTGCAATGTTCTCCATTTTGAGAAGTGAGTGTGTGGTTATTAATAAAAAATTAGAAAAAAATTAAACATTATGGGCCAAGTTGATCTCAGTGGGTTTGCACTAGGGAAGAATCTGGCCCAGTGGATTGACTTATATTACAATTTAGGAAGTTAAGATCTAGGTTGAAAAAAAAAAATCTTCCATTGAAGAGTTTCAGCAGATATTTTTACATTCTTCTTTAGTTGCTAATGGATCCTATGATGATTCTAACATAAAATTTGAACAGAGGAACATATGAAATGGTAGGTGGCAAGGGGTAAAGGAACTGTTGTATTAATTTTCATGGACTATATAGGCCCAAAGGGTTAAAGGTGTTAACATGACCCTGTAACTATCCAACATTAAACACGGTTTGGTACACAGAGACATCAGCCTGCTTAGTAGCATAGCAAATACACTAGGAGATTCATGCCGAAGGATAGAAATTTATTGATTGAAACACACCGAATGAGAAGAATTATAACAAGGCAAAAAACATTGAAACTGAAATTGAGTGGATATGCAAAACGGACTTAATCATTCGATTTCAGTAAGGGTGACTATTGGTTAAAATTCCTTATTCTGTCAAACAGTCCTTTTTGACATGGAAGAAAAGATTAGTTCTGTTGTTTAATTTTGAGTTGGGAATGATAGGCACATTTCTGTTTTTGACAAAACAGACAGACACAGAGGGAGAGAAGAGAGAGGCTAGTAAAATGGGGTAAATATGGCTTTTGTGGATAATTTCAGAAAACAGAGCAGCTGGTCAGTCATGGCTGGTAGGTTGGCGATGACAGTTGCTACTATGGACCCAGCGACCGAGCCCTGGTTAGGGACATCATCTGGTTGGTCTGGTCCCCCTCCTTCACTGGTCCTTCTCAGGCTGAGCAGAGCTGGACGGGCTGCTTCATCTTGTGCTGGTGCGGTTAATTTCAGGATCAGGTGAAATGCTGAGCGAGAGAGAGAGAGAGATGGGGTGTGGGGAACAGAAATGGACATGCGATGGAGGGGGAAAACAAAGCAGGATCTCACATGAATCAGGCTGAGGTCCTCACTGGCAGCCATGGTGGTCAGGTGTCACGATGAAAAATTCCTTAGCAATGGGTGTAGTAGTGGTGGAAGTAGTCCTGCCTTTCTTTTTATTCCCCTAACCCTCTTTGTAAGAGCTCCGTATATGGGGTGATGTGAGGCATATTCCATCCTCTTATTATTTTGCCCACCAATTAGGCCTAATTTCTAAAGCAACTGTCACTTGTGCCCAAAACATGAATGGAGCCCAAGTACTCAGAGGAGAGAACCCCACTGGTGAGTGTTTGGGTTGTTTGTGTGAATGAGTCAGTTCCTCACTGTCACTGCTGTCTTTTCTGGAATGAATACTAAATCAATGCATAAGAGAGAGAGTTTTTATATGTTTCCTCTTCACATTAAAACATCAGATGGTTTCATCTCTCATTTGCTTTGTCCTAGGGATAAAAAGCACTTGGAGGCAGCAAAATGGTAAATCCTATTAAGTCTTAAACTGCTGCCTTTGTGAGTCCATCAGCAGAGACCTTGGTATGAGGTCATATAGCTATGGACTGCAATGGCTGTGGTTACCCATGTTCTTGGCTGTTGTGACAAGGCCTATGATTTTTTGTATATTCATAGATTCATAGATTCTAGGACTGGAAGGGACCTCGAGAGGTCATCGAGTCCAGTCCCCTGCCCGCATGGCAGGACCAAATACTGCCTAGACCATCCCTAATAGACATTTATCTAACCTACTCTTAAATATCTCCAGAGACGGAGATTCCACAACCTCCCTAGGCAATTTGTTCCAGTGTTTAACCACCCTGACAGTTAGGAACTTTTTCCTAATGTCCAATCTAGACCTCCCTTGCTGCAGTTTAAACCCATTGTTTCTGGTTCTATCCTTAGAGGCTAAGGTGAACAAGTTCTCTCCCTCCTCCTTATGACACCCTTTTATATACCTGAAAACTGCTATCATGTCCCCTCTCAGTCTTCTCTTTTCCAAACTAAACAAACCCAATTCTTTCAGCCTTCCTTCATAGGTCATGTTCTCAAGACCTTTAATCATTCTTGTTGCTCTTCTTTGGACCCTTTCCAGTTTCTCCACATCTTTTTTAAAATGCGGCGCCCAGAACTGGACACAATACTCCAGCTGAGGCCTAACCAGAGCAGAGTAGAGCGGAAGAATGACTTCTCGTGTCTTGCTCACAACACACCTGTTAATGCATCCCAGAATCATGTTTGCTTTTTTTGCAACAGCATCACACTGTTGACTCATATTTAGCTTGTGGTCCACTATAACCCCTAGATCCCTTTCTGCCGTACTCCTTCCTAGACAGTCTTTTCCCATTCTGTATGTGTGAAATTGATTTTTCCTTCCTAAGTGGAGCACTTTGCATTTGTCTTTGTTAAACTTCATCCTGTTTAACTCAGACCATTTCTCCAATTTGTCCAGATCATTTTGAATTATGACCCTGTCCTCCAAAGTAGTTGCAATCCCTCCCAGTTTGGTATCATCCGCAAACTTAATAAGCGTACTTTCTATGCCAATATCTAAGTCGTTGATGAAGATATTGAACAGAGCCGGTCCCAAAACAGACCC
This sequence comes from Malaclemys terrapin pileata, assembly GCF_027887155.1. Taxonomy (NCBI): domain Eukaryota; kingdom Metazoa; phylum Chordata; order Testudines; family Emydidae; genus Malaclemys; species Malaclemys terrapin. The sequence continues at coordinate 28,016,894 of NC_071515.1, read as the reverse complement.
CTGCGGTACCCCACTCGTTACGCCTTTCCAGCAGGATTGGGAACCATTAATAACAACTCTCTGAGTACGATTATCCAGCCAGTTATGCACCCACCTTATAGTAGCCCCATCTAATTTGTATTTGCCTAGTTTATCGATAAGAATATCATGCGAGACCGTATCAAATGCCTTACTAAAGTCTAGGTATACCACATCCACCGCTTCACCCTTATCCACAAGGCTCGTTATCCTATCAAAGAAAGCTATCAGATTGGTTTGACATGATTTGTTCTTCACAAATCCATGCTGGCTATTCCCTATCACCTTACCATCTTCCAAGTGTTGGCAGATGATTTCCTTAATTACTTGCTCCATTATCTTCCCTGGCACAGAAGTTAAACTAACTGGTCTGTAGTTACCTGGGTTGTTTTTATTTCCCTTTTTATAGATGGGCACTATATTTGCCCTTTTCCAGTCTTCTGGAATCTCTCCCGTCTCCCATGACTTTCCAAAGATAATAGCTAGAGGCTCAGATACCTCCTCTATTAGCTCCTTGAGTATTCTAGGATGCATTTCATCAGGCCCGGGTGACTTGCAGGCATCTAACTTTTCTAAGTGATGTTTAACTTGTTCTTTTTTTATTTTATCCGCTAAACCTACCCCCTTCCCATTAGCATTCACTATGTTAGGCATTCCTTCAGACTTCTCGGTGAAGACCGAAACAAAGAAGTCATTAAGCATCTCTGCCATTTCCAAGTTTCCTGTTACTGTTTCTCCCTCTTCACTAAGCAGTGGGCCTACCCTGTCTTTGGTCTTCCTCTTGCTTCTAATGTATTGATAAAAAGTCTTCTTGTTTCCTTTTATTCCCGTAGCTAGTTTGAGCTCATTTTGTGCCTTTGCCTTTCTAATCTTGCCCCTGCATTCCTGTGTTGTTTGCCTATATTCATCCTTTGTAATCTGTCCTAGTTTCCATTTTTTATATGACTCCTTTTTATTTTTTAGATCGTGCAAGATCTCGTGGTTAAGCCAAGGTGGTCTTTTGCCACATTTTCTATCTTTCCTAACCAGCGGAATAGCTTGCTTTTGGGCCCTTAATAGTGTCCCTTTGAAAAACTGCCAACTCTCCTCAGTTGTTTTTCCCCTCAGTCTTGATTCCCATGGGACCTTACCTATCAGCTCTCTGAGCTTCCCAAAATCTGCCTTCCTGAAATCCATTGTCTCTATTTTGCTGTTCTCCCTTCTACCCTTCCTTAGAATTGCAAAGTCTATGATTTCATGATCACTTTCACCCAGGCTGCCTTCTACTTTCACATTCTCAACGAGTTCCTCCCTATTTGTTAAAATCAAGTCTAGAACAGCTTCCCCCCTAGTAGCTTTTTCAACCTTCTGAAATAAAAAGTTGTCTCCAATGCAGTCCAAGAATTTGTTGGATAGTCTGTTCCCTGCTGTGTTATTTTCCCAACATATATCCGGATAGTTGAAGTCCCCCATCACCACCAAATCTTGGGCTTTGGATGATTTTGTTAGTTGCTTGAAAAAAGCCTCATCCACCTCTTCCACCTGGTTAGGTGGCCTGTAGTAGACGCCTAGCATGACATCTCCCTTGTTTTTTGCCCCTTTAAGCCTAACCCAGAGACTCTCAACATTTCCGTCTCCTATGTCCATCTCTACCTCAGTCCAAGTGTGTACATTTTTAATATATAAGGCAACACCTCCTCCCTTTTTCCCCTGTCTATCCTTCCTGAGCAAGCTGTACCCATCCACACCAACATTCCAATCATGTGTATTATCCCACCAAGTTTCAGTGATGCCAACAAATGTCATAGTTGTATTTATTTATTAGCACTTCCAGTTCTTCCTGCTTATTCCCCATACTTCTCGCATTTGTATATAGGCATCTAAGATACTGGTTTGATCTTTCCTCCCAGTTTTTTCCTGACTCTCCTTTCTCTCTGCCAATATAGCCCACACTCCCTCTTGTTTCCGACTCATTTCCCCGGTCTCCATGTTCCCCACTTACCTGTGGGCTTTGCTCACCTGTCCCCGTCGAACCTAGTTTAAAGCCCTCCTCACTAGGTTAGCCAGTCTGTGTCCGAATAGGGTCTTCCCTCTCCTCGAAAGGTGAACGCCATCTCTGCCTAGCAGTCCTTCCTCGAATAGCATCCCGTGGTCTAGGAAGCCAAAGCCCTCCTGGCGACACCATCTTCGCAGCCAGGCATTCACCTCCATGATGCATCTGTCTCTGCCCGGGCCCCTACCTTTAACAGGAAGAATTGAAGAGAATACCACCTGTGCTCCAAACTCCTTCACCCGTGCTCCCAGAGCCCTGTAGTCACTCTTGATCCGCTCAGTGTCACACCGCGCAGTATCATTTGTGCCCACATGGATGAGTAGCATGGGGTAGTAGTCAGAGGGCCGGATAATCCTCGACAATGCCTCCGTAACGTCTCGGATACGGGCCCCCGGCAGGCAGCATACCTCCCGAGATGAAATGTCAGGGCGACAGATGGGCGCCTCCGTCCCCCTCAGCAGAGAGTCTCCGACCACCACTACCCTACATTTCCTATTCGCAGTGGTGGCAGCAGACTCTCCAGCCTTAGGGGTACGAGGCTTCTCCTCCTTTACTGTAGGGAGTGATTCCTTCTTTCCTGTATCAAGAAGAGCATAACGGTTACCTATAACCACGGCAGGAGGGTTCGGAGCAAGGATGGAGCACTGCCTGCTGCCAGAAGTAACCAGCTGCCAGCGTCCACCCTGAGCCATCTCCTCCTCCACCAGTGGTGTATCAGCAGTCCTGTGTACTGGGACAGCTACCTCAGCTGTCTCCACATGGACACTGTCGAGGAATTGCTCGTGGATACGGATGCTCCTCAACCTAGCCACCTCCTCCTGTAGCTCTCCCACCTGCTGCCTGAGAGATTCCACCAGCAGGCACCTTTCACATTGGATGGTCCCCCCAGCCTGGATATCAGTAAGTGGAAATTGCAAGTTACAGTCTTTGAAAAACCACACCAGGATCTGGGTAGAGGCATCCATGCTTAGGCACTCTGTCTGGCTACAGGCACAGGTGGAGGAGACAGCAGCAGTGCTGGCACAGGTGTTGCGGGTCTTCCTAACCATCGTAAGCCTCCCTCTGTCAAACTCCCGTCTGCTGCCCCCTGTCAGCCCAAAAGGTTGCTGTATTGCTCCTCCTTCACCTGGAGAACTCCCTTGCGAAACTCCCTGTTAGCAGCCCCTGTTCGCATATGGTGGTGTGTTTCCAAAGGAAACAATGGCAAGAGGATGCAATGCATGTGCTGTTATTATTTAATATTATGATCAGCATGGTTTATCAATGAAAGACTACCAATGTGCTTGGCGCTTTGCAAGACACAGAAAGCTTTGCCTTGAAGAATTCACAGACTAAGTAGCTGAAGGCTACAAGATGTACTGGAAGGTTCTGTCTTGGAGAGTGTAGTACCCAACACTTGTTGTGTAACAATGGGTTATAATATGTATTGGGTGGAAGAGGATATTTTTACTGACCTGGGTTAATGTTTTTGAGCCTCAGGAAAGATAATTCAGGGCTCCTAGGTTCTTGGCTATATGAATATCTCAGGTGTTCACTAAAAATTACCTTTATTGTTCTAATCTCTGCTCTTTAATGCAAACAAAGCTGCTCCAGTCCTCCATTCATTTGCTATGTAGGCAAGATAAGGACAAAGTGAAGAGGTTCTTTCACCATCTGTCGATTTTTGATACAAGAGGGTCAAAAACACTTCAGTGCTGCTGTTTTCCTTTCAGTGGATTTTGAGGCCATTTAGAATGTAGCAGGTTCTCTTTCTTTGTTGTTTGCCTCCCTTATTAAAATAATAATGCATGCTGATTAAACAATACAATACTGCTCACTTTTAATGTGTACAGAGACATTCACAATGAGTTTATTTCAAACCATGCTGCAGAGCTAATTGATACAGTTATGCAGATACTCTAAGAGAGCGAAAAGAGCAATTAAAAGGTATAGGCGAAGGTTGAAAGATGTGTTTGTGTCTGGGATCTGATATGAGGTGGAGAGTTTATTAAGCTGGGAAAAGCAAGAAGACCATTCCAGGGGGCAAGCTCTACAGAAGAGAAGGCTCTGTGACCAGCAATAGCCAGATTACATGGTCCTAGATGAACACAAGTAGTAGGGATAGAATTAGAAAGAACCCGATGCTTAGTCTCATTACTATTGCTTTATACCAGCCTGAAGGAATCCCTGAGTGGCATAGAGCCTCTGGGTCATGGAGGGAATGTGAACTGGGAGAAAGAAGGCATATTTATGACTGCTGGAATGGTCTTTTGCAGATGAGCATAGAAGGTCCTGAGGTTGTACTAACTAATGGTAGGGTCCTGCTCAGTCTTTGGCTGCCCCAGGATCAGGTGGTGTAAAGCTACCTTTGCCCTTCCCCTCTCCGGAGCTGCCCCAAGTGCAATTTGAGCATAGCCCAGAACTGGGGCCAAGAACTAAAATGTAACCTGGAGCAAACTCCTCCTCATCATCAATCTCCTTTTTTTTTCCAGTGTCAAAGTTGGTTAGGGCCAAGGGAACAAGCAGGAGGGCAGTATTAAGCTGTATCTTGAAACAACTGGGAGGCCAGGGGACTTCTTTGAGAATGTGTGAGAGATGGTTCTAGTTCTTTCTATGCGAGAGAAGGTGCAGTATCACTCTGCATGGGTGGCATCTGAGAAGGATGCTGCACTTGTTAAGGAGCGATGAGATGAAAGGATGCATGGTGGATACATGATATTGTGTCAGTTCCTGGGCTAACTGCACCACTCACCCATCCTGGTCTCTCTGAGTGTACCTGCCCCTCTCCCCCCAGGCCTTGAGCCATCACCTCACTCACAATTCTTCCCTATTTAGCTAGATCAATGGAAGGTCTTGTCACCCCAAAAACCTCATATTGCCAGCTAGCAAGGGGGTGCAGAGGGGTTACAGGGGTCTCTTGGATCAGCCACATACATTCTAGTTCACCAAAGAATGTCACATGAAGTCTCAAATGAAAATCACTATCACACTGGTCATCAATATCATTGTGAAATGTATGTACAGATAGTGTGTAAGGAGTTATGTATGTATGTATGTATACTGCAGATATGTTCTTAAAGTCTGTATCAAGGTACTGGTCACCAGAAAAGGTGAAAAACAGATTCTCTGATAGACGAGATGTTTATCCATCCCGTTGTTTACATATACATTGAGTACTGACTCATTCACAATGGGCTTCCTATCACCAGTCTGAACTGAACGCAAAGGAAGGATTGTTAAGAAACTAACAAGAAGAAAAAACAGTGGAGGAGAAAACCTTGTCTTGAGGTGCACTGCAAAGGTTTGCTTGACTGTATTTGGGTGGCAGAGAAGACACCTGGGCATCCTTCACTCAGGAAGTAAAAGCATTTGGCTTCATGAGAGGAATGTTAGTTAACATTAATCTCTAGAAATCCTGTTATGATTGGGTTTTATGTTATTTTCAATATTGTTACTCGAATCTCTATTCCTTAATAATAATAAAGGTATTCTTGTTTTCACTATGAATATATCTAAGTGCGAGGGTGTTAAGCAAAGTGATGGCCCTGAATTGAATATTACAAGCTGGTGTGTACTGTTCCTTTGGGAATAGAAGGCCTGGTAATTCTGCCTGTGTTCAGTGGATAAGGGGGGGTGCATGGATCAGCGTTCACATTGCACTCCCAGTCAGTCCCCAGCCCAAGCCAGGGACACTAATGATCCCAACTAGTGGACCAAATTCAGTGATGAATCCTCAGTATTCTTAGCTTATTCCATAGCAGTTCCACAACTGTCTCTGCTGTATGTAGGCAATGCTGTAATGCAGAGACTAGTGACAGGGACATGTGTGGACATGGGGTAGACGAAAGAAAAAGGCATTTCAGTGTCAGGGATGACCCCAAAGTTATGTAGTGCTATAACCTTCAGTGATTTTATTGCAAGTCTCGTGGTGTTTGGTGTTTTGTTTGTTTTAAATGAGAATCTCAGCTTTTATAATATTGGGGGTATGGCGGGGGCGATGACTCACCGGTGCAGCGCCTCCTGCTGGTCATCCAGGGAATTAGCTCCTTCCAGCTCGGAGTGCCCTCTGCAGGCTGGTGTCTCGCCTGGTGCTGGCCCCGTATCCCTCCCAGACCCTGGTGCTCTTTGCCTAGGGGTTCTGCCCACCGCAGTACCCCTCTCCCCTGGATCTCCCCTCCCAGGGAAACCCCTATCCCTACTTTGCCTCAGTGGCTACTGCCAGTCTCCATTTAGCCCCCGCTCACTGGGGCAGACTTCAGTCTGTAAACCACTCATCATTGGCAAAGGGGGTTGGACCAGCTGTCTCTGCCTATATCTGGGCTGCCCCTCTGCAGTGCTAGTATTCTTTTGTGGAGCCTTAACTCGGCCTGCAGCCTGGGGCTTTGCTAGGCAGCTCCCTCTGCCCTTTCCCAGCACTGCTCCACCCTAGGTATCCTGCTCAGCTGCCCATGGAGCCAGGTCCTTCCCTCTCTAGGGAGCTAGAGAGAGTGTTTGTCCTTCAATCTCTGGCCCTCAGCCCTCTTATAGGGCCAGCTGTGGCCTAATTGGGGCGTGGCCCCACCTGTGGCTGCTTCCCCCAATCAGACTCCCATTCCTCCGCCATAGCCCTCTGCAGGGCTGCTTTAACCCCCCTCAGGGCAGGAGCAGGATGACCACCCCACTAAGGGGGGAATAAAAGGAAGTGTCTCGCCTTCATGGTTTTAGAGAAAAGCTTGGAGATAAGAAACAAGTACATCCTAAAGCCTCATAAAAAGGCAAATAAAAAGACCCCAAAACGAATTATTTTAAATGAATCTCGATTTTTGTTGGACCTGGCTTGTGATTTTGAACTGCTTGGGATTGGTAATACTGGTTGTGGGCCTGGAGGCAAACTAGCATGGATGGCGAAGGGAGGGGAAAGAGGCGGAGCTGTGCTCGAGGATGCTGCTTGCAGAGGAGAAGGTGGCAAGGACAACTTAGGTTTCTAATGTCCTGTGTCCTCCTGCAAGAACAATGTATGTAAATTTCCCAAAAATCCTTTAACGTTTTGTCAGCAGTTCGAAGCCTTGTTCTAAAAATGGCCTTTTTAAAATAAAGTGCCACACGCTGCTAAGTAACGATTCCAAACACTTGAATCCTGTTAGTAAATATTTGGGGCGAATAGTGTAATATATTTTGTGGTGATTTTCTATGATGTCTCTTAGCTGACAGCTATCCAGGCTCCCATCCTACAAGCTGCTCTTTGTACAGCAGGCCTCCCTGTACCCACAGAAAGACCCACTGGCTTAATTGGGACCCTGCGTGGGGTTTTGTTCATGTTGAGCTGCCTATAGGAAAAGGGCTATTATTTGTAGCCATGGCTGCTTTTATCTCTGCTGCTACCCTTGTCTTTCCTCCACTGGTGCTTGACTGCGATTTCATTTTCCCACACTGTTTTTCCTGATTCTTTCTAGAGCAAACGAACCGAACTCAGATGAAAGTGATATTACAGCATTCTGGGGCAAATTAGTTCAAGTTTTTTTTTAATTTTCTTTTAAATTTATTTTTAACCAGACTGGAGGCTCCAAAGGCATCAAAAGCAATATAGTTTGCATGTACAGTGCAACTGTATTTGGAACTGTTTGCCCTTATTAACTGACATAGTCAGAGATTTCCCTAAAAGACATTACTATTCCTGTCGGAGTAGCATAACAAGGTACCAGAGAGAATTAGGACCTGGAGGAGGGTAGTTTATGTAGTTTTTAAAAAAAACCAAACAGCCTCCCTGCCCCAAACTGTTTGCAATTCCTTTAAGGTCTTTTCCATTTACTTCCGAAAGGGCTTTTGCAAAAGTAGAACCAGTCAGGGACTGGCTTCTCGTGCTGCTGCTGTCAGCTAACAAACTGTAGCAAAATGTTTCAGCCTTTAGGAAAATGGGAACATTTTCCTCCCCATCCCTGAGATTAAAAAAAAAAAAAAAAAAGAACAAACTGCTGACCAAGACTGCAATGTAAGGACTCAAATTATAGTCTTCGGGAGCACAGGGTCTGGTAGGCTGGAGGATTAGTCTGCTTATCTATTTTTCTGGCTTTCTGTTAGAGTTTAGTTAGAATTTCCTACATCTACATCAGCAAGAAGAAATGTCTGTTCCAGGGATTCGAAAAGGTCAGCAACAGGCCAAAGTTATTTAAACATACATTTTTGAGTCTTTTTAATATGTTGAAAACCTGCAGACCGGAATCAACTTCTGAAAATAGTTCCCTGGCTTAGAAAAACATACCAGGGGTGCCATCTTTTAACTAAGATTCCATCAGCATTTTTTTCAAAAGCTCGGCGGAATGTATGCACTTAATTTTGTGTAGGCTGTTCAGTTCTTCACGTAAAATCCTCATCTGATGCTGGTCCCTTTGAAGTCAATGACAAAGCTCCCTCTGACGTTTGCAGTGCAGGATCAGCCTGAGCAACTGTGGCATCGAGACACGGCACGGGGATTTTCATGCTTTCCTTGGTTATTCCTCTCTCTGCAAAGTAACAGAGTGATTGAGGCAATTGGCTGCCACGCATGCTTTATTTTTCACATCGCACATTGCCCTTCACTTCATTTGGAGGCTAGAATAGGTATGAGAGTTGATAGTGGGATTTGAACAGATATATCTGTCTTGCTTGTTTCTCATTTCTAAGAGCAAAGGCGAGGTCACACAAACGGTTTGTCTAGTCTGCCAGCCACTGTCTCCAAAAAGCAGTCTATATACATTGCTTCAGAGGAATATGTAACCCCTACCTCTCCCCAATAATGCACTTAATTTGGCAACATTATACCATAGGGGGAAATTTCTTCCTGATCCCAGCTGGTGATCAACTCATGCCCGGAAGCATGAGAACTGATCGCCCTTGCAATTTTTGTATCTTAGCTAGTGTAACAGCATTCTAGCATTTGCCCACCAGAAAGAATCTGATAGTTGACTGTGCTTTGAAATGTTATTCCTCTGCAGGCAGAAAGAGCCCCTCAGATTAATAGTCTGTCTGAACGCTAAAAAGAAAGATAATTTAAGACATCACATTAAAATGCCATTGCACATCTGAAAAATCCATTAAAACTTTTATAGAGCTTTTTACATTTGTTTTCCCTGTTTTACATTTTGTTCTCTGTGCAGGGGCTCCTGTTGTATAATTCTCCTTTGTAATAAACAGTTTAGTCTTAGTTAGAACTACACTAAAAGGGTTTATTTGCTTTTCAGAGGCAACACACAGCTTTTCCCCTAGAATAGTAGAGAACTTTTCCTCATGTAACAATCATTTCCTTGATGCTAGAGCTGTTGTCTTCTGTACTGATTGGAGAACTGCTTGCTTGCTCACCCAGGAGGAATTAATCCCTGTCCTATAACCTCTTTGTGCCAATCTACTGTGGGAGCTGCCACTGGTTCCCTGACTGGACCCTTTCCAAGGGCGTGGGTGCAGGCTGAATTTGTCTAGAGTCACCATCCAGCCACTGAATTGTGTGCTAATAGCAGTCACCAATGGGCCACATGAATGGCTGAATTGTGTGATACCTTTCTAGGGTAAACTGAAGAGCGCACAGGGAACCAAGGGGAGCTATTAGTCAAAATGTCCAACAGCCAGAGATGGGGAGGGCTCTGAGTTACTACAGTGAATGCTTTCCTGGGCATCTGGCTGGTGGGTCTTGCCCCCATGCTCAGGGCCTAACTGATCACTGGGAAGGTCAGATTGGCAGAGGTTTTTCACCTGTCTCTGCAGCATGGGGCCGAAGTCACTGAATTAGTGTAAATGGTGGATTCTCTGTAATTTGAAGTCTTTGTCTTTAAATCAGTGGTTCTCAAACTTTTTTTTTCGTGGACCACTTGAAAATTGCTGTGGGTCTCGGCGGACCACTTCCTGATCATTCCAAATGTTGTTTGTACCATTAGCTAACTATTGTAAAGTGCTTTGGATAAAAGCACTATATAAAAAAACCCCTATAATAATTAAAGGTTTTTTTTGTTCTACAAATAAAAGTACACAACTCATATTTTAATACCCTTTCAAATGTGATGGATATGTCCTCTCTCCTCCACTGCAGCAGCCCCCGAGCTGGGGCTGGGAAGAAAGGGGGTCTCGCCCTCTCTCCCCCACCGCAGCAGCACCTGAGCTGGGGCTGGGAAGGAGGGCCATCTCTTTCTCTGGCAGCTGCAGCCCTGGAGCTGGGGAAAGTCATCTCTTTCTCTGGCCTCCGCAGCCCTGCACATCCCAAATTCCCCCCAGCCTCTCCTCTCACCCCGCTGCCCCCTCTCACCTACCCCCATTTCCCCCAAGGTCACCACCTCACCTTACATGTGCATCTTCTCCAGGGTCCAGGCACCTACTTAGTGGAGCCAAGTCTGCGCGGCTCCACTAATTAGGTGGGTGGTCCTTCATTCTCTCGTGTGCGGCTGCTCGGGCGCGCACCTTAGAGGGCACTATCTGCAGACCACCTGGCTGGAGTTCGCGGACCGCTGGTGGTCCACAGACCACAGTTTGAGAACCTCTGCTTTAAATCATGATTTGAGGACTTGAGTAACTCAGCCAGAGGCCATGGTTCTATTACAGGAGTGGGTGGGTGAGGTTCTATGGCCTGTACTATGCAGGAGGTCAGACTAGATGATCATAATGGACCCTTCTGGTGTTAGAGATTGTGTCTAAAATCCTGCTCAGCAGGTAACTCATAGTTTCTGACTGCAAGATTTTGAAATACATCATTTAACCCCGTATCTCCCACTGCACTGGGAGGCTCTCCCATTTCCTCCCCGTCCCCCTATTAAATAGCTTATTATTGACTTTTAAATATCTGCATCATAAATGCCTGCCATGACAGACATATAGATTGGTGTGCTGGACAGCATGTCAATAGTAGACCATAGTCACCTCTGCAGAGCATGAAACTACTTTAGGAGGACAGGAATTCTGACCTCCTGCCGTGAGGGCAACAAAAGAATACTGGGTGTTTAAAAAAACACCGGGGCCCTTATCCTACATGACTAATACTTTGTGTGTGTTAGTGAAGCTGTGCTCTTCCAGCTTGTGGCAAAGGGGAGACGCCACTTTTGGTGCCTCTACGCCACAGTTAACAAAAAAAACCCAACCCTGCTTGACGTACAGTCATTTCTTTGTGGGTGAGACCTATACGCACACACAGACAGCGTTTCTGTAAGCAACGAGCAAGCCAAAACTCTGTGCACATCACACACTCTCGCTGACTGCTGAGCAAAGCTGGAGTCTAACAGAGCGCTATAAACCAGGTGGGCTCGGCTCCTGAACGCTGCTTCCCTGCCCCACTCCTGTGTGTCTATTTTAATAACTTTATCCATGTTCCAGGATCCCTCCGCTAGCTCAGCTCGCTCCCTTTTGCACACCTTTGGCCAACGAATGCAAGTTGTCCCCCGTGTGTGTCCACATCTTGTCCCTGAAAAAACTTGTCATTTTGTCTCTTGGTTCCCGCCAGGATAATTACTTCAAAGAGCAACCTTGTTGCCTGGTATTTCAGTTTATCTCATTACCATTGTGTTTGCCAAGCCAACCATCATTGCCAGAAATTGAATGAAGGTTGCTGGCAGGCTTGACGGTCTCGCATGTTCAGCCTCCGTGCTGGCTGATATTCTAATTCTTCTTGATTGCAAGCTCTGTCACCAGCTTTTATGAATGAGTTGTGTGCATACAGCTATGGCATAGTGGACATGACGTACAGGAATGCTGATGTGGTCTCCTCTGTCACCTGTCCGTCAAAGCCACGGCTAATGAATTTCTGTTAGCATATTGGCTTGCCATAGTTTTGAAAGCAGAAAGTAGCTGGCCACCAAATACAACTGGCAAAGCAAAGACAGGAGCATCGCTTCAAATAGCTTCTTAGCAATCGGCGTGTTAGCAGGGGTACAGTCTAGTAATAGGAAGCTCTGAGAGATGGCATTTGTTGGCTGTAGGGCCTTTCTTGGGTTTTGGAACAGCCTCAGGAAGCCCTCAAGGCATGCCTAATATAATCTTATTTTCTCCTGCTAATCTAGCATTTAGTGTGAGAAAGTAGGAGTGCATTGTTTTAAAAAGTCTGCATCCTGAAATGCTGAGGCAGCAGTAATTTAGCATCAATGTGCATTCATGGTGATCACCTTGACTTGCATTTGAATTACCCTCAGCATCGTAACAGGGCACCAATCTTTTAATTGCTTCTGACAATTAGACATTAGTTTATTGGCCAGGGGTTTTTATATTTTAGTTCTTTTAATAGCTCTAAAATTGGACAAAAAATTAAAGAAGTATGAAACCATTAATCAAAGGCAAACAACACCTCCAGGAATGGAAGCCATGAAGTGGATATAGTCATTACTGATTTTACATTTATGTTTAGAGTAAGTGATGGTATGTCTATTGCTAGGCAACAAGTGATGATTTTAGATCTACTATTGAGCTCTTAAAGGTGTAGTTTCAAAGTGTAGTCTTGGAGGGTAGTTGAGATTAAGTTGCAAACTGTATAGATCTACTATTGAGCTCTTAAAGGTGTAGTTTCAAAGTGTAGTCTTGGAGGGTAGTTGAGATTAAGTTGCAAACTGTACGTTGTTTAATGGTAATAAAGGTTTAAATGCATCTGTACAATACAAAACAGGTTCTGGTAGGTCAAACAGACATGGGCTATCAGAAACATTCTAAAAATCTGAATGTTAGTATTTAAAGTGACTATGTCTTATTTGCAAAAATAAATTAACACTACATCAAGTTACTGAATAAATTAACAAATTAAACCAGGTTACTAGAAATGTGGGTTTTTTTAAGCGCACACTTCTGAGCTGCTTGCATTGCAAATGTAATTATAAGGTCTAGAGCTGGAAGAGACCATTCAAGTTTTAAAAAAAAAAAATGTCGCTCAGTCGTTGCTCTGTCTAAATGTGATCACTTTCCCGGCAAATGAAACAACACTGTGCTGCTTTGAACTACTGCAGCACTGACCCTCGTGGGCCATATTCCCCCTGGGTGTAAGCACAGTGAAGTCAATAGTTTTACAGCAAGAATATAGTTGGAGTCTTGTTTTATGTCATTTTAAAAAAATACTTATCAGAGATGCCTGGAAAATAGAACTTCCCAGCTCAAGGGCATCACAGACCTTTATTTTTTTAAACTGAACCTGTCTTTTAATTCTGTTTTCTCCCCCCCCTTAATTAGTTCTTAATTTATTTGTTATTGTTACCGCAGGAGTCCTCAGAGGCACTGTTACACATAATCCTGCAAGAGCTTTTTCTTAGCAGGTGGGCAAGTTTTTGATCTTTGTTGAAATCTTTCCTGGTGCAGCTGTGTCAAGCGGTGCGAGCGTTCTGCCTGTATCTTGCTAAATTGAGTCAAACCCTGAAGCAGAGATGCTTCTGCAGAAGTGAGCATTGGTGTGTGGGCTGAGATTCGTGACAGAGAGGCTTGCCTGCATGTTGACTGTGACCACCTCTGTTCCAGAACTGGTGATAAGTGACAATAAAAGACATTGCGCTAAGACTAGATGCCACGTCACTGATTTCTCTTCTAATGGGCAGCTGACCTGCAAGGCCCTGACAGTGTCTACTCTTGGCAGAGGGATGCCAGTCTTTATTTGTTCTGGGTGAAATTCACACGATGTGCAGAGGCCCAGGGCAAAGCCCTCTATGCTACTTGAGTCTCATGTAAGAGCTGTGCTGGGAGTCTGCTGGTGGAGCAAACTCACGGGTTTCCTGTCTGGCCCCACGTATGACCTGCTCCAAAGTCCATTGAAGTCAATGGAGTCTTTCCATTAAAGTCAATGGGCTTTGAATCAATGAGGGCAGGCAGGGGATAGGCCATGGGTCCATCTGTTTGTTGTTCCAGTGGTCTCTGTACTCCACAAGCTGGATTTCACTTATACATTGGTCCAATTATCAGAAAGAATACTGGCGGGGGGGTCGATGGGATGGGGAAGAGGTAGAGAAAGAGAGGCATAACTCTGTGACTGGAGCACGTCAGCCTGAAAAACCTACATGCCGTTAACACAGCACCCTCTAAAATTTCCCCTTACTGGCACTACACAACGCACTCATTCTCATTTGCTCTCCACAGATACAACTGGAAGAACATTTACCTGCTGGGGGTGGGGGGGGAGGGAAAGGCTCCATAAGGCATTCTAACTATATTACTTGCAGGTGGTCGGTACAGCTCTTCTAATTAAAATGAAATCATCATAGAACCTCTGAAATGAAGCTTTGGTATAATAGATTCAGAGCGTGATGAAAATGTTTTCATTAAATGGGGAGAGGAGAGACCCTGCCAGGCATGGCATTTTATCTCGGCTCTAATAACATTAATAAACTCTTTAATCTTTGCCACGTTTATGACTTAATAGGAATCCTTAAGAAATGACAGGCTAGTAAAAACTGCCAGGTTCCGCTAACCTGAAGTATTCATATTCTTCCCATGCTTTTAATTAAGTGGAAAATTCCTCTATGAAGGGCCTTTCTATTCTTCCATGTAAATCAGAGATGATTTGCCAGCATGAGTGACAGGAGAAGCTGCCCTGTTTGGTGTTGACTGAGCCACGGTAGGAGGAGCTTGTTTCACATATCCTTTGAGGAATAGACTAAATGAGCCACATGAGATGGCTTATGCAGACCACCACAGGCAAACTTTCTCTAGCATGGGAGGGATGCTGTTTCCCATCCTCTGTGTTTCTAAAGGAGAGGCCGAGTTCCATGTCTGGCAGCATCAGAACACGGGCTTAATTGTGGTAGTCCCCATGTCATCAGGATCTCTTTATCTCACACAGCCCCTGACCCTCTCCCTCTGAGCCCAAGGTGAGACCTTACTTCACCTCTGCAATGGCAGAGATCTCACTTTTTTCATTTCAGCTGCACGTGTGTTTAATGTGATTTACTTAAAGTCTTGTGTGGTATAATGGCTTTTGGTGTTCTCTGGTTTCAATAAAGTTAATCAACTTCTCCCTTTATAGTTGTTTAGCCCACTTTTGGCTAGATGCCTGCTTTGAGGCTGTTAAAGAACACCAGTGGGGTAATCTAATATTTAGCTTGCCCGAATGGTGCAGTAGCGCAGCTGGGAGAATAACAAAGGCCGTGTTATGCTAGACCAGTAGAGTCAGAAGTGCCTTAGATCAATATTGCCTGAAGGAGCGGGGGGAGGAAAGGAAGGAGCTTTCAAATCTGAAACCCATCATGCCTCCTCTGCAAACCTGCCATAGATTGTCTTCCCATGTGCATCTTCCATTCCCGCCGTTGCATATTTTCATCGTAGGAACTAGCTTCTCCATTCCTATGTGCTTTGACAAACAGTGAACTAATGAATAGTATTGACATTTTAGGTGTTACCACTGTCCTCTGAGTTAGTACACATTGAAATGAATGGGGCTGTTCATACCTCAGAGCTGTTGCTTCAGGCTCTCTGCAAAATGAGGCAGCAGTTTCTGCATTGGCTATACTTGCTTTATCCATTGAAGGGTTTTCTATGCAACCTGACCAGCTAGAGCTCTACTTTTTAAAATGAAAGCCAACTGCTGAGAACAAATTGAGAGGGCCACATTAGGACAGGCTAGTACTTAGCCCCCCCAGGTGCAGACGTCCGGGCCTTCTACTGACTCACTGCAATGGTTTGGGTCAAATTATTTAAATTCCTCATGTCTAAGTTTCCTCATTAGTAAAGTGAGGCTTGTAATATTCACAGTTACCCTTAGAAAGTGCTCTGAGAGCTTTGAAAGAAGAGTTTTTTTATTGCCTCATTGAGATTAGGTCCATCTGCACAGCATGCCCCACCTGTCCTCTGCTTTTCAGCTAGTCGCCATGCCTTCTTTATGTGAAGAACCCCATCTGACCAGAACCGAGCACCAGCAACTTCCACTGCAGTCACTGCAGCTGCAGGTGCACAGTGGTCCTGACAACAAGGCCAATGCTGTTCTGTAACTAAGGAGCTGGGTAAAGTTGAGTATGGGCTTCAAGGGATGATATACAACTGGCATGCAGTCAGTGGCTGAGAGCCAGGGGACCCCGGGCCATTTAGTTTCTCTATTAAAACAGAGTGTAAACCTTAACACTTGCATCTCAGTTAATCTGGATTTTAAATTGAATTACATTTAAAAATAACCTGGCAAAGGAATGCTATTTAGGTTAAAGAGTCAAGCACCTGAAAGTAGGCAATGCCAGACTTACAGTTGTCCCAGCCCCTATGTGCACTCATCCTGCGCACTGCATGCAGCAGGGGGTCTTGTGGAAATAACGTTATGTGATTGTGTCATTAAAGGCAGTTCTATAATGCCTAAATAGAAGGAAGCCACATTAAGGGTCCATGGGCAGGTGTAACGCAAACATTTTTCTAACTTTCAGGTGCTTGACATTTTAATGTCATTTTTTTGCATTAAAATTTTCTAATTAAAAGAGAAAGTAATATGGTAAAAACAAATCCTGTTATGTGCAACTATAACAACCCCCTGCTCCCAGCAAGCGTGAACCATCTTCAGTGCAGCTACTACTTGAGCTCTAGAACTAACACTATTAGCTGGTAGCAAGAGAAGGATGTTATATCAGAGGGGGATGGACTTCTGGGTCCAGGTACTGGATCCTGGGGTGGTCCTGGGGGGAGGGGGAGAGGTGGAGAACCCAAACTGATTTGGCTTTCTCTCTGCACCCCGCTCCCATCCCCAGGAGTTGTGAGCCCCTGTCCCATGTGGCACCCCTGGGTGGGTGGGGATGGGCTACTGAGGACAGTGCTGACCCTATGCAACTTTCTTTACCCTCCAATCTCTCATTACAGCTGTTGTCCCCGCTGTTTCTAGTCCAGTGGGTGCTGTTGCTGCGACTGCTTTGACGGGGGCATCAGCTTGGCCTTAGACTGTCCATGTATTATTTATCAGGCTATCAACATTTTTGGAATGAAAGTGAGAGACGAGAAACAGCAATTTTTTAAACAGTTTCTATCTCAGGAAAAAGTGAACGAAATTTCCTGGGCAAAAGAAAAGGCACCGCTGTAGCCTGAAAGTGTTCCACCTGTTCCATCTCAGAGCGCAGCCGCAACCAACAAAGGTGGGAGAGTTTCTTAAGGAAAAGGTGGCACGAAGTTTTTCTAAAGTTTTAGAGGGTGCAACTAGCTCCCTTTATAATAGAATTAAAAACCAAAAAATTTCAGCCAAGGGCTGAATTTTGAACTCACAATGTTAAAAAAATCTAGCAAAGCATGCCCTCCCATTCCTAGGAAAATGGCTTTTTTTCCCCTTCCCAATGCAATTTTGTTCCTGTAAATGAGTTGGAAAAAAATCTATTGTGCCCATAAAAAAGAAATCAACATAGTACAGATGGTATTTCATACATATTTGTTTCTGTGTCATCTGCGCTGAGCATAACTATCAGTGCAATAACTTCACTGTTGTAAGTGATAAGCTGAAACATCTTTAGTTGTTTTTCAGTCAAATGACAGTAACAAAATGAAAAATCACCATTAAAAACCCTTTATTTGCATATTTTTGATACTGTCAAAGACGCCAGCACTAATGTAGCATAAGGAGAATTTTTAATCAGCAACATTACGCTTTAAAGCCCTAATAAAGATAAAAGCAAAATAAACACTGGCAGTTGATTTAAAAGAAAGAAAAACGCAAGCCTATTTTATGCCAGTGGCATAATGATGGTAGTATCTGGTGACAATTTTTAATAGCACATTAATGCTGAATTACATTGGAATTCCTATAGCCGTAGCGATGACATCCACCTAAACACTAAATGAATTTCAAATGATTGGTATTATCATAATGAACACCAAATGAATTAATAATGATGAAACATTTAAACTAAAATGTTACCTTCTCTAATCTGTTGTCTTTTTATGCACTACTCAATTCATTGTTATTGAACTATGACCCTCTCCTTCAATTCATCTTTTAATTTTTTTTAATATCGCTGCAAATGTTTTGCTTACATATTATGGAAGGCAGTAGCTGGAATCATCTGTCTGCATAATAGATTTGCGTTGGCATTGCAGAGTTTAGAAGATGGAAAGGCATCTGGATGCTTGATGTATCGCTATAAAAATGACTATTACTAATAATAACCATCGGAATAACAACTTCTATTTGATGGCACCACATGGCCACAGACCTCAGGGCACCTTCAGCAACGTTTGATAAACTAAATGACTAAATTTATGACAAGTGCAATGTGTCTGCCCATTCCCCTGATAAATCCCACTGATAAATGGAAACAAGGCCCAACCCAGCAAAAGAACAGCATATCACCCAACTCAGAAAACAATGTAAGCCTGCTTAGGAGGTGTCAGAGCACTGCAACAAGACCTCCGTAGGAATGCCTCCCCCCCGCAACTATTGCACTATGACCTAACCCTTTTATATGCAAGTGTGACAGTGACAGACCCCGGCGGGATCAAACCTGGGACCTCTGGTGCTTAATACATGCGCCTCTATTGTACGAGCTAAAAGCCAACTGGCTGTTAGTTAAGGCTGTAGAGGAGACTCATTTTATCTCGACATAGTCTCAGTGCCACTAGATGGGACAGAACACCACACCCAGAAGGTGTGTGGGCAGGGCCGGCTCTAGCTTTTTTGCTGCCCCAAGCAGCAAAAAAAAGCGCCGCCCCCCCCCCCGAGCCCCCCCCCCGCCGAGTGCCGTGCCGCCCCCCCCGCCGAGCGCTGGAGCCCGCCCACCCCCTGAGCTGAGTGCCGCCGCCCCCCCCCCCCGAGCGCCGAGCCCCGGGCCGCCCCCCCCAAGCGCCACTCCGCGCCGCCGGAGCCTGCCCCCGCCCCCCGCCAAGTGCCGCCGGAACCCCCCTTCAGCACCGCGCCCGCGCCGCCCCCTCGCCGAGCCCCGCGCAACCGGAGCCTGCCCCCCCGCGGAATGCCGCGCCACGCTCCCCCCGCCGCCCCTTACCAGGTGCCGCCCCAAGCATGTGCTTGGGTGACTGGTGCCTGGAGCCGGCCCTGTGTGTGGGTTACCCAAGCAATCGTCTTGAGTCAATGGGCACGACTGCCTGAGGTGCTCGGAAATTGTAGGCAATGCAGCCCTTCAGGTGGGGTGAGTGGGCTTGGGGAGCTGAAGGAAGGGGAAGTGTTTTAATTGGTGAGGCCCTCTCACGCTAGGGATACAGGTGAAAGGAATCCCCAGAGCCATGAATGTGGTAGGATCCTCCGTTCATTTCTGCGCCCTCCCAGTTCATAATGCAGTAGGTGGCGTTGGGGTAAACAGGCCCACTGTTATCTTGCGCTCGTACTAAGAGTGAGGGCTTGAGGGGCCCTTGCTCACAGATTGGCACACAACAGACTTCAGGGAGCATGAGTAGCACTCACTCCGGCAGGCCCACTAAACATCATTAGTCTATGAAGTATAGAATTGTCGATGCACTATGGTAAGCACTTCAGCAAGCATTGGCTATTGCTGGGTGTGTCTAGCACAGGAGTCAGCAACCTTTCAAAAGTGGTGTGCCGAGTCTTCATTTATTCACTCTCATTTAAGGTTTCACGTGCCAGTAATACATTTTAACGTTTTTAGAAGGTCTCTTTCTATAAGTCTATAATATATAACTAAACTATTGTTGTATGTAAAGTAAATAAGGTTTTTAAAATATTTAAGAATCTTCATTTAAAATTAAATTAAATGCAGAGCCCCCCCGATCCGGTGGCCAGGACCCGGGCAGTGCGACTGCCACTGAAAATCAGCTCGTGTGCTGCCTTCGGCACGCGTGCCATAGGGTGCCTACTCCCTGGTCTAGCTAGTCTGCTAGCAACATTCATTTCTTAGAAAGCTGATAGGCTTATAATCCACTACAAAATGTAGTACAAAAAAACAGGGTAAACACTAGCTTTTCCTTCACAGCTAGATTATAGTGCTGCTAAGATGCTAACACTGCACATTTTCCATGAGTGAGGTGGAAAAGCCCAGTATGCTGACAATCTGTATGTGAAGAAAGGCGTCTGAGGCCACATACCAAGCCAGGCAACTACTACATTATAGTGCTGGCCAATTAACCTGCCTGGTACTAAAGCATCCCATTCTCATTTACAATTAATCTTTCTAGCTGCAGATTTGCTGTTATTGATTTTTTTGCATTGTGAGTGCCAAAAAGCCCCAGTTGGGATTGAGGCCCCATTGTGCTGTATTGTACAAACACACAGGAAGCCATGGGCCCTGCCGCCAAGCGCTTAAAATGTGATTGGAAACAATATTCATCAAATGAGCAGCCCAAAGAGGCTGATGGAAAAGGTAGGGATGGAGAAGGGCTATAGTGCACATAGTCACATAAATTAGTGTAACCCCCTTTGGGGTTTAGCGAGCGCATGTCCCCTTTTAATATTTTTCCTGAGGTGGGGAAGTGCTGATTGTTCCAGAAGGAGGAAGTGTTGTTGGGGGAGAGGAGAGAGCGACAGGATGTGTGTGTCTGGAGCTCCGGCTGGAAGGGATGCAGCAAGTAGGCCCTCACACAGTGAAGCTGGCACAAACCTGCGCTGAAGGCTGGGAGGAACAGAACGGCTGACTGGGGACACTCCAGGACAGGAGCCAGGAGAGCACTGGGTCAGTGGGGGACTCGCCCGAGAAGGACAAACTGGAGGTGGACCCAGTAGCATGGCTGCCCAGAGCTGCATGGGGCTGTGAGTCCTGGGGCTGGTGACTTTGCATTGGGACTAAGGAGGGAGGCTGTTAAGTGGGGACATTGTCACTCTGTGTGGCTTTGCAGAGAGCGGCAGAAGAGGGCACCGAGCAGTTTGTTGGGGAAAGTTTACGGGCACTGTAGATGACCAGGACTCACCGTTGGACTGGAACTTACCCACGACTGTTGAACTCTGTGTGCAGTCACATTGCTGGGTGTCTGCTCTTTCAGACTGTGGTACCACTAGGCCTGTGGGGCCTTGAGTTGAATACAACCCTGTTTTACCGCTCCCCCTATATTTCCCCTTGTTGTTTTTCTGCTTTCATCCCTCTGTGTGTTCACTCTTTGGAACAGGTGTCCCTGGGGTGGACGGGACTTTCCCTGCTGCGTTTCTGAATGCGCCTTCTCTTGGCCAGTGCTGCCTGCAGGGCAGACTCCATCTTGGCCTAAAGTTAAGTTACATTAGCTACGCTCCTGCTCTTGTTGAAATCAATGGCAAAACTCCCATTGACATCCGTGATTCCAACTCAGGTTCCATAGGCACAACCTGATTGTTTCAAATTGGTTAAAATATAACTAGAACCAGCTCTCCCCCATGTCTGCTCAACCTAGCCATGATTGCTTGGCTGAGTTCTTGTAGCAACATGGCAGAAGTAGGAGAGTGAGACATGAGCTGTTTTACATCTCTTTGCAGACCACTGGCCCAAAGGTGAGCAAACTGCCAGCATAGCAGTGGCTCTCCACCACCCATTTGTGAAGACTGCCATCTATAGCTCAAAGTTCAATACTTCCTTAGGAAAAACAGCAAACGACCCTTTCATGCAGTGCACTTGCAATGTGATATGTATATGGGTCTGTAGTGATGCAGGGTAAGATTAGAGCACAGCTCATGATATCATCATTGCCACCAGCATCACTCTGCTAACATGGCTGATCTGGAACAAGTGAACGCAATAAACCTGTCCCTATTTTCGCAAGGACACCGGTGACTGCGGTTTGCTAAGCTATAGTTTGCTATTCCATTTCCCCAGCTGCGTTTACAGGACCATTAGACCAACCTGCTTCCCAAAGCAGTTAATTCATTCTTTAGTAGATGCTAGAATCCACCCAGCTCACGTGGTACAGTGAAAATGAACCTAGCACATGTAACTCTATTAAGAATGAACTTGTAAGCACAGACTAGCGACGTAAGCAACAAAAATGGGTTTAATCTTCTGTGATGTCATGCAGAGGCTTCATGTAGCACATTTTGTGTCTGTCAGACACCGAATCAGTGCCCTGTGAACACTAACCATTTTTATTAACCATTAAACAAATGTCCTTTTTATTTGAAAATGTAAAACATGCAGTGAGCACTAGCTAGAGCCTTGAATTCAGGTCACATTAAACTGCTGTTGTTCACCTTTCAGCTCTTCCATAGTCAGTTGAAAGCATCGTGCCATAAAACTCAACGGTGCCCCTGTTCCACAGCGGAAGGTAATGTTCCATCATGTCCATTTGCATTTAGAAGCAGGAATTTATACTGAGTAATTACACTTCATTTATGACTGACCCGATGTAAAGCAAGCCTCTTTCAAAGCTCCCCTCACAGTATTTTTATGAGGTGTTACTACATTTTGCTAACATTTTTCACCTTTTAATCGTTCTTGTTTCATGTTTGGGTGGTGAAAGGTTAAAGTGTTTTGACCTGAGAAAAATGAGGCATAGGGTGGCCTTAGCTAGCCTTGCTTCTGTACTTGTTGGGTCTGGTCATTTGTTTTAATGAAATGCAGTTTTTTTCCCCTTCCTCTCTTGGTGTTTCTGGCTTGTCATTTGCATAAGTACTTAATGACTTCACCTACCACCCAGAAAAAGGTCAGAACTAAGCTCTATTTGGAGGGGGAGGAAAAACAACAACAAGTAAAGGCTAATGCCAAGGCCTTATATAGGGTTTGAGCATCAAAATGCTCATGGGTTTCCTAAACTGCTCTGTACAGTACATCCTTTTTATTTTTCCACTATGGTTAATGCCATCTAGTTAGCATCATAAAACAGATTCCTAACATGCTTTTTAGTATGCAGTCTTGGCTGCTTCTGTGTGAGACTGCAGCATATCTCACTGCTTTGTGGCTCACAGTCAGTATTGTAAAAATCCATTTAAAAAAAATGGTTGTCAAATGGATTTTTGTTTTCAACAGCCCTCCAGCTGTGACAAAACTGTTAATTAAACTGAGTCCACAATAAACCAAACACACCTAATGCAATACACACTTTATTTCAAAACGTTAGGTTTGCCGCTTTAAGACTCAGCTCCCATGGTCATCAAATTGAAAAGGTACGACTGTCCTTGAGCGTCCTACCCTTGGATGGTCTTAAGGGCTTTTCAGTGAAATGAAGCTGCAGGTCATAACTTAACAGTAAATACACCATAATTACCATCATTTACCTGATGGGGCACATAATGAAATATCAGGGTGTGCATTACACAGAGAATGATTTAACAGGCCCTAGACGTTTGGGGTAGCCCCTTTACATTGATCAGCTAAATATCAAAACTCGCTTTTTAAAAGTGCAGAACACCCACAGTTCCTACTGACTCCCGCTGGAATGTTCAATGCCTCAGAAAATCAGGTCCTTACTGTATTCAGTTATTTTACAACGCACAGATCCTAACAGAGACCCATCTCCTCGATGCACACATGGGAGGGGGCTAGTGGGGAACCACACCCACAAATAAATGAAAGGCCAAGGCAAGGAGTTCACTTTGATGTGTGGTAATGTACGTCACTTTTAATTCTATGATTATAACGCCTAATCTAAAGCTGCATGTATAATCGGGGGTGAAAAATGAGGGTGTAGAGATGTGTCTGATGTAGGATGAGAGACAAGATAGCCTTTAATCATTTTGCTTTCAAAGAAGCTTTGGAGAACGCTTTGAAGCTGAAATTTTCAGAGCTGTGTCTGGAAAACAGGAGGCAGCGATCTACGCCACTCACCTCTTGCCCAGCCCCTGATCCAGAGATTCCACAGTACTATGCATCTGGATCTTTACTGCAAAGTGCTCCAACTTGTATCTGGTGCAGCTGTATCCTGCACTGCCCAGCTCTAGACATTTGTGATTCAGGTAACAGGATTCCTTCCTATAGACGCAAGGAGAATATCTTACAAAACACTCTGTCACTGCAGTATGTTTTTATTGGCCATTATGGAGTTATCAGTCATGGAGTAGTAGACAAGCTAGCAAAATAATGGCTAAAAGTAAATGTTCTTGCCCCTCCCTCATATAGTCAGATGACGTTAATTAGACTGGGGAGATAATTGTATGTAAATTGAGTATTATTATAACTGGGTGCAATTGAACATTCATGCACCTCTTAGTTAAAAAGAAATAAACATCTTCCCGGAAAAGGTGCACAGTAAAAATGTCTGTCATGTGGAGCGGCCGGGGTGGAGGAAGGGAGAAGTGTCACTAACTGTTTACAAGATTTAAAGCCTAGCCCTAGCTTAATTATAAATCCCACTTCTTTTTCCTGTGCTATAATGCACAAGCACTTGAACTAGTTTGCTCCGTTTCATGCAGTGGAAGAGACCGATGGGATGAATATTTGCACTTCCCTTCCTATTTCTTTCTTAACTTGAACTTCTAAGAAAGGTGTTTTTTCCTGTCACCAGCAGTCTAATCCAACCTAAACAATACTTCTGAATAGTCTGCTCTGCGTGGCAGCTTTGAGCCATACATCTACAGGCAATCCGATACTGAATTTGTCGTCCCTGAACACTGGCTAGCACAGCTCCTAGTTTGCTAATGCACTTTGTCATCATATTGCAAGTCTATAACTCTCACTTTGCTACCTTGGCTCCATGGCCCATTCACATCAAACCCCATTCGGATTGCTCTTGTAATAGTAGTATTTGGCTGCCAAGGATGGCGTTATAAGGAGGGTGGAGCTGTTCTTGCACCCAACAGTCTCAGACAATGCTGCTGTCTTGTCACAATTCCTACATAACCTGTATGTAGTGTTAGCCTTATTATTTGTATTGCAGAGGCACGTAGAGTCTTCAGCCAAGAGCAGGCCCTATTGTGCTAATCACTGTACAACCACCTGTTTACAGATGGAAAACTGAAGTGCGGTGAAATTGAGTCACTTGCCCAAGGTCACAAGGGAAGCCAGTGGCAGGGCTGGGAGTTGAAACCCAATCTTTTGACTCCCCTACTGGTGCCTTCACTACAAAACCCTCCTTCTGCTCTCTCATGCTTACAATGAGAGTGGAGCTGCTCTTCCTCACGAAGTTGCCTATGTCCTGCCATGCTTCCTGCATAACAAATATGTGCTGTTAGCCAGCCTCTTTTATTGAGGCATCACAGCTGTGTGAAAGCGTCCTGTGAAAAATGCCAACTGCAGTATTTAAAAATGTAAGCAGTGAGCGCCGCATGTATTTGCATTCTTAACGTGTCTAGAGTTAGATGGCGGAGCCAGTGGGCAAGCTGCAAAATGCCAAACAAACTCATTTCCATTACTCCCAGCTCAGGATGGAGCATCACTCACGTACATGGTACAAAACACACCAGATGCCAGCACCACCTCTTCTAATCTCGTTAAGTTAAATCTGCACAAAAAATTCCCATCTCTCTGCTCAAAATATTCAGCTAATAAGCTTTATTTGAAAGCTACTCAGGAACAAATAAAAAGCCACTGAGCTCTCAATCGGTACTAGCTAAGTTTTGGGGCAAAAGCTCCATCACCTTAATTAAGCTGCAGATGGAACAAGAGAAAAAGCAAACACAGAGACCAATATATTCAGACTTTCACACCTTAAGTTTGGTACCTCTAGGGAGCCTGTCAAAGGCCCAAGGGTACTTTCACTTTCAGTGGGAGCTGGGCACCTAAGTGCTCTGTGCATATTTCACCTTTTTCCCCCTCAACCCCATATTTAGGAGCCTAAATAAGTGGCCTGATTTTTCAGTAGTGCTGAAGTCACCAGGAGCTGCAGGTGCTCAGCAAGGCTGAAAAAAAGCAGCCACTTATTTAGATGCCTAAATATGGATTTAGATGCCTAACTTTAGGCAGACAAGTTTGAAAATATTGGGCTTAAGGTACATATATAGCATTCGAATATATTCTATAGCTGTATCAATTTATAAACAGATGTGGGTATTCTAGTATTTTTATGTGTGCATTAGCCATGGACAGAAATCAGTACTCCAGCTCCAACTGTTCCCAAACTTTTTGTTGTTGGTGAAAGGCTGGAGGGTTGAAATTTGAACTCTGGATAAAAAACAACCCCCTAGATTGGAACACTACAAATTGATGAGGTCTCTGCACTCCACATTCAGTTGGTTGCTTGAATTTCTCTCTAATGCAATGGCTTTTAGGCTCTTCTGAAGTGTTCATTGCCATACCTGTAGTATGTAGCTGTTGGACAAAGCTTAGGAAGGATGTTATAACCCTACTTAACTCTACAGGTATACTAGTTCAATTAAGGAAACTTTTGAAAGTTCCCTTCTACGATTTGCTGTGGTTGCCAAGATACTCAATTAAAGCCTGATACTCATGCTCCTACTGCGGGGAACATGTGTTATATTGTCTGCTGTTGATCCTTCAAGTGGAAGAGCTATTCTGTTGGAATAATGGCTGTTATTGGCGCAAAGGAAAATGTACTTTATGCTGGATTTATTTTCCCATTTTTGAGCACAGAAGCACTCCAGGTGCTACCAATGGCAGGGACACACCTGCTCACCATCATGCTGCTATTCAAACTCACTCAACTTGGTTACTGTTTTTCTAATTGGAAAATAATCTCTGACAGAGACCGAAATGGAAGATCAGTTGTGAGCAAGGACATACCAAAACTCAACTCCCACAACTTTTTGAAGCAGATGGTTTCTCAGAGGACAGCAGCTTAGCAACAAACTGCCAGTCATTTACTCTGAAAAACATTACTTTGTAATCTGCCCCACTAACTGTGACAATAACGGAGACCACAGTACCTGCACACACCCTTCCATCAGCAGTGACCAGGTAACTGTAGACACTCGTTGCCAACCTGTTTTATTAATTAACCAGACACAACCCCAGGTCCTGTGCTCAACACACAATTAATTTACTTTAAAAGGTTTAGCAAAAACAGTAGAAAAGAAATGATAACTTGTGACTGTGCCTAAGTGGTCATAGAAATAAACAACTCTAATGGCCTGTCCCTGAAACCCGTTACTAACAGGTCTGGTGTTTGTTAGTACGAGGAGTCCCACTAAAGTAAATGATGAGAAACTTTAGGCTTGCACCTTAGTACCCAGAGTGCCTCTACTAATGTATAGAATAGGGAATTTCATGTACGCTAGTGGAGTTAACAACAAGGCTAAAAATGATTCAATATGCCCTTTGTCATGGTGAAACAGTTCTTAATCCTTGTCAGGTTGTTTTCCTCTAGGCCAATGCTAAGTTCATTTGGAGGGGAGTACTATAATGATCTTATTTTGCAATTTCTTCAGGGTCTGATTCTCATACCCTTACCTATATTGAACAGTACCTTACTTCAATGATCAATGGGACAGTACATGGGGAGTAAAACGCTACTGAACACGAGTAAGGGTATAACACTTTGACCTTTAAATATAACCTTTTTGTCTTCACAGTTTGTAAAATCCCGCACATTGTAAAACAAAGCAGAATAGTGTTGGTTTCTGAACAAGTAAGTCTCAGAGGCTCTCAAGCTGCCATGGGAATAACTTAATATCTTGTCCATCATATGGATGTGCAACCAAATGCATTTCCCTATTTTCCTGAGGTATAATCATACTCTGAGTTCCATTACACGTAATGGAGTGGGATCATCCATAAAGTTATTCATGAGATATTTTGTTAGCGGTTTTCACCTTCTCCTTGAAGAAAAATACATTATAACAACATGTTCATGAGGAACAAACAGCTCTGGCATTCAGCTATGAT
This sequence comes from Malaclemys terrapin pileata, assembly GCF_027887155.1. Classification (NCBI taxonomy): domain Eukaryota; kingdom Metazoa; phylum Chordata; order Testudines; family Emydidae; genus Malaclemys; species Malaclemys terrapin. The sequence goes on along the minus strand of NC_071515.1, from coordinate 27,989,375 downwards.
TATGTTATTAACTTTTTTTAGCTAATAATTTTCATTCATCAAAAAGAAGCAATTTTTCACTCACCCCAGTGACCAAGAGTTGAAGATTGCTGCATGCCAGACCAATGTGTATGCTTTAGGTTCACCTTGACAGTTACCTTATTCCTTTCCAAATAGAAACATTATCCTCCCCGCCCTTCTGTAACGGTTATACAGAATTTCCATTTCCCCTTCAGTTATGATTTAATTTTGAAGGCAAAGACTCCTATTCTTGGGGGGGAGGGGGAGTATAGATGGAGGCAGGAGTGAATGTAACTTAAAGGACTTACTGGGACGCAGGGCAGCCGGGGTCCTGGGCAAGGTGGTGGAAGGGGGGGCTCTGTTGGTGATTTAAAGGGCCCGGGACTCCAGCCGCTGCCGGGAGTCTCGGGCCCTTTTAAATTGCCGGGCCCCGGGGCAGCTGCCCTTTTTGCCCCCCCGGTCAGTGGCCCTGCCAGTATGGTGCTTAAAGTGCAGCCGCGGCAGCGCTCTAACATCGGCTGTGTACCGTCGGCCACTTTCTTGCCGGTACGCCATACCAGCTTACTTTCACTCCTGGATGGAAAAGGGGAATAAGGCTGATGAAATGTATTTGACTCCAGGATCTGAAATATTTTATGCCTACTCAGAATAGAGTAAGCTATTATTCATCTTTCCCATAATCATAATTTTCCTTGATATTGGACTTACTTAAAACTCTACCCAGTGAGTCCAGCAGATGCTAATACTGTGCCACTAGAATATGAAAAGATATTTGTTGGTGTCCATTTATAATATCCCGAGATTATACACAGCTATAAGATACAGCAAATTTAAGGCCATTTTTTTTCTCATCACTGAGTATTTATTATATATAACAAATACATGAAAAAGAAAAAACTATATTGTGTGATATAAATAGTTTATTTACATTACAGAAAAACATCAAGACAATGTATACTATTTCAAATATATCCATACATAATCAAATATAGCTGTAGTACATGTTTTCATTGGTGTAGATTACCACAAATGCAAGGCAACATGTGTAGATCTTGTTTTAATCTTTTGTCTATAATACTGTATTTTGTAGTCCAAGCTCTCTGCAGTTAGATTTGCCATTGTGGAAACATGCACTCTTTAAATTAACCTGGTCGATGCTCTTGTTGTGTTGTCTGAACTGTAGTGCCCTGTGTTTTGCTTCTGTCTGTGGATTCTGTTGCTCCTGGGACATTTTCTGAAAGAAATGGGGAAAAAATACACAAATCATAGCGAGGCATTTGCTTAACAAAAGGGCTTGGGTGGTAATGTGAAGATGGGAAGCCAAAGAGGAAACAGATCTTCCTCCCAGTCACTAGATTTCCTCCCAAACAATGTGGCAAAGAAAACAATTGGGCCATGCTCTCTGCATTCCTGTGAAAAACTTCAGCCTCGATACAAAAAATTAAATGAAGAGAAAACTAAGGTTGCACGGTTAAGCACTCATAAGTAAGCCTAAGTTTTTGTCATGGATATTTTTAGTAAAAGTCCTGGACCGGTTGCAGGCAATAAACAAAAATTCATGGAAGCCCGTGACCTGTCCCTGACTTTCACTAAAAATATCCCTGACAAAATGAGGAGGCGGGTTCAGCACCCACTGCTGCTGGGGCTCCCGGGTCCCCCACCCCTGTGGCCAATGGGAGCTCTGGGGTCCCCTGCCGCTGTGGGGAATGGGATCTGCGGAGTCCCCTCACCCCTGGGGTGGCTGGGCAGCTGCGGAAAGTCCCCCCGCCACCCACCGTGGCTGGGCAGCTCCGGGGAGTTCCCCGCTGTCCCCTGCAGCTGGGCAGTTTTGTGGAGTCCCCTGCTGTCTGCTGCGGCTGGGCAGCTGCGGGGAGGCCCTGTCATGGAGGTCAGCTGAAGTCACGGATTCCGTGACTTCTGTGACATAATCAAAGGTTTACTCATAAGACAAGTGATATCAAAGTTAAGGTTGCAAGTACAACTTTAACTCTGCCCCCTTGTAATAAGCATGTACTACACAATACATTCCTTAATTGAACTGTCACATATTATTTCTTAACTAATATAACTCTTTTCAGGAAACAGTAGGAAGAGCTAGACTAGGAAAGATCCCATATTCATTTACTAGACATCGTAAATCCCTGAAACATTTAGGAAGTGGACCTGGACAGATCAGAGGAGTATATATTCTCTGGCCTGATTTTTTTTTTTTTTTAGAGGCGCTAACAGCAGCTATTGGTTTCCATGAAAATTATGAGTGCTCACACCATTAGAGAGCAACTAGCTTAGCTATGGATGCCTGCCCAACACCGCATTCCTTAGCTGCATATAACTGTAGAGCTTAGGCAAGAAAGACACTCCGTTGTACATGCTCAGAATCGGATTTTCATTTGGATAATGGCAAAAGCCAAACCGTTTTACCCCATTATAAGGCTGTACACTCAGTGAGGGCTATTTTCATGCCACATTTCCACTTTTAACAACACGCTGTTTTTGCTGGCAGGGCTCTTCTAAAGAACTTTTCACTAAACAGAAGATTATAAAATATTCCCAGTCTCACTCGAGATCAAGCATAGGAAATTTCAGTCCCAAGAGTGAAGATTTCCAATAATTATACGCAGCAGAGTGGGGAGTTACAATGGAAACATCAGGCAAGGGGGGTGACCAGCGCCTTGTTAAAATATCCTCTTAAAACTTATATTCCCTTTTTATGTTGGGTATTAGTAGAAAAATAGTGAACTGCAAAAAGACAACTGGAAATAGAAACACTCCGAAATCCTTAAACAGGGTGAGCGGGGAGAGAGAGAGAGAGTTTCCCTCCAGAACCCTGGGTTCATCCATTTTCTGCACGCTAAATGCAACTAGCATTTCTCCAACAGTACTTGCAATTTCTTCTACATTATAAGCCACTCGTTGGGTGGCTTAACAGAGAGAAGCACCTAAAATATCAAGAGACCCTACTGAGATGGAAAAGTCCAACTGTATTGTATATCCTTGTCACAGTGACAGGTTAGAATGTTTGCCTTTATCTCTGTAGCCAACGCAGCTCTAGAAGTAAAATAGAACCCAATAAAATGTTGGTACCAGCTGAAAATCAAGCAGCATTTGTTGCTGTGTATGAAGGATTTTTTTTTCTTCTAATTGAACAGAATTGATGTCCAACTGTGGCACTGCCAGTGAAAGGCTACATCTCTGTGGACAAAACAGCACTGGCAGAGAGATTTTTAAATAGTTTCCAAAAGTATAAAATAGGATGATATAAATGTTTGATACCATGTGGGCCAGATCCTCAGCTGGGGTCAATTGGTGAGCTCCGCAGAGGTCAATGGCTTTAGGCCAGCTGAAGCTGCGGCCCTGACTGCTCTCACTTTTAAATGGGACTGCTCTTGTTATAAGGGCTGCATGATCATGCTCATAATTTCGCCCCGTTCTTTTCACAGAGGGAAGGCGGGCTGCTATCCGCATCACTGGAAATATAAGTCGATATTCCCGGGGTTCTCAGAAGGACAGGGCAAACCTTTCATTATGAAACCCATGCAGACTTTGCCTGGACTGTGATTTCATTACAAACTCAGACTTTGCTGCATGTTCATGAGAAGCTTGGCAAACCTTTTGTATGAACTACGGCACCATTGTTAGCAAACCTAGGACTGATTCACAGAGCTATATGTCATCTGCTCACTGACCACCTCATAGCCCAGAGTAGCCTCTTGTGCACACTGAACAAGAGAGGTGGCAAAACAGGACCTTGCAGTATTCCACAAGAATGATCTCTGGAATCTCTCAAGCAAGAAAGAACGGAACCACTAAATCACAGTGCACCTAGAATCTGCAAGTGAATCAATAAAATTTAATGGTCAGGGGTATCAAGGATGCTTGACCAATCAGAAAAAATGAATACGGACATTAGACCTTTGACTACTGGCCACTCCACTCTACAAAAGTGGAGATCGTTAACCAAAAGACCAAAAACAAACCCCAAACAAACTAGCATAACCTCCATAACCAAGTCTAAAGCCAAAATGTGAGTTAACAATTAGAGCTGAAAGAGTGCTATTAGCTGAGAGACAAGTGTGTGAAAGCATTGATTCTCTGGATGACAGGATCCTAGATGACTGTGCGGGGGTGACCAGCACCTTGTTAAAATATCCTCTTAAAAAATATATTCACTTTTTATTTTGGGCATTAGTAGAAAAATAGTGAGCTGCAAAAAGACAACTGGAAATAGAAACACTCCTAAATCCTTAAACAGGGTGAGTGGGTACAGAGATTTCAGAATTTCTGTAAAAGAAAAGAAAAGAAAAAAGGAATTAGGGTCCTGTTTTTAAACCTAAGCGCTGAACAGGTCTTTAGGTGGCTAAATATAGATTTATGTGCCTTCAGGCCTCCACATTTGAAAATTGGGTCCTTATCCTGTCACTAACAAGTAACTAGGTAGAGTTGGAATATTTCCAGGGGCAATCCAGAGATGTAGGTTTGGTCTGTGCAGCCACCAAATATATGGCACAGCACCTGAGACTGAAGCAAGGAAAGGGAGGAATCGGAGGTTCTGAGTAGTTCTAACAATAAAGGAATAGCCTACAGGGGCATTTGGGCTGGGAGAAAAGGGATTGATTCTGTGAGGGTTGGCAGCCAGATGATCAGATGAGTGGCAGTGGTGGGGTGCTAGCATTGGACAAAAGACCTTTGCTCAGTGGATCTAAACCCATCTCTCAGCACAAGAGTGGATTCAGAGTATTAGATGGAAGTGATGGCCCAGCTGGAAGCAGTGGGATCCAGAAGGGTCGCTCCACAATGAACTCACATAATGACTGTGTGGTCATGGGGTCCAAAGTCAACTGGAGTGACTTGAAACTTAGGCTTACTTTTATGAAACAAATTCCTTGAATGAAAACATATACACGTTGTGAGTCTATAATGCAAAGCGAAACCTCTACTCCAGATGACTACCAGCTAATGGGAACAAAGTTATTTTAAGAAAGGTGACCAGTACCAAGGAACTTGAGGTACCACTACTCCAATTGCTAAAATTAGTAAAACATGGTACAATATGGGATCTAAGTGTCTGCTACCTGTGGCCGGCTCAGATGAAGTGTCCTTGGCTGTGTTCAGAACAGAGTCTGGTTCTATAGACTCAGTGATGAGCTGAAGTTAAGCCACTTGGTCCTTGACTCCTTCAGCCACCTGAAGTAAACCGAGCTTTGTGATGCGCTCAGTGTGAGATCCATGTTTATTTATGAACATACCCGTTAAAATAATGTAAACTAGGAACTAGGACACAGGCCTCCTGCCTTCTAGCCAGCTGAGGCTCACAGGATGGCTTGAGTCAGTGATCGTGTAATCCTAGCAGGCAAAGCACACAATCCATTCATTTTTAATCAAGTTATTTGCACAAGTAAACTGTCATAACTAAGTAATACAAAGCAGTAAAGAAAAGTGCTGAGAGACAGGACAATGCTGAGCATAACCTTATATTTCCAAGTCCTCCTTCATCTACACTGTTCTGTCTTTGTCTTGTCTTGTCTGTCAAGCCGGAAGAGCTTTGGTGCGGAGACAGTGTCTCACTATGGGCTCAGTCCTGAACAACTCTGAGCACTACTGTGATTCCTAATGTCAGTGGGAGCTGGAGGCTCTGGGCGCCACTCAGAAATGCTCAGCTTTGGAAAGCCCCACAGGCATTTGCAGTGCTACATGCATGAGTTTAATAATAGTAACAAATAAATGATTAGCAATAATAATATTGGCTAATGGCACGTTCAAGTTTTAGACACGGAGATCCAAATTCCGTGCTTGTGCAAACTGATGAAACTTAATCAATCACCAGCCGAGAATTTGGCCATAAGACAGTCTAAGCAGTTTGACTTCTTCTCTCATATAAGGATTTTTAGGCATATTTTTATTATGTTTCCTACATTGAAGAGTTCATGCATTGGAATGTCCTGGAGTTCAACCCAATACACTCACGTTCACTAAACCATACCTGTGCAAATCATACAGTCGTATGTGCATTTGCAACCAGAACACTTGGAAGTTGCAAACTGCATGTACCTTTCTGAGGGCACTTAGGTCTCTGAATCTGAAATGTAGCCCAAATTGTTAAGTGAGGTTTGGAGGCTGTTTTGCAATAATCACATGCACTATAGAAAAAGGTCAAAAATTATAAATTAACATGCGGGGAAGTGCTAACACATTTTAAAAATATCAGTGGGATATGTTATCTAGATTGCAGTACCATAGATCCTTATCTAAATCTGTTAAGTAGGAAGGATTCATATCTTTTCCTCGGCTCACATGCTCTACCTTGCTAGGTTGCCTGAAGGTGAAAAAAATAAGAGTCACTAAAAGAAAATGATATGGTTCATTTTCCCATTTATCAGTTATTTTTCCATCTCCTTTTTTATGTACACTTTTTTTTGGTATGAATTATCTCCATGTTCCCTGTAACCCACTTTAATATAATCCATTGCCTCTTCTGGCATCTACTGTTAAGGGTAGTAGACTTGATGGACTCAGCTTGGCCAGAAAGCAGCTCAAAGCTTCAGCAGATGATTTTGCTTTATGCATTTAGGCCAGGGGAGGATTTATTAATCATTTTTTGTCTTTTCCAGGAGCAAATGCTGCACTTGTCCTCTAACCAGACAGTGCAACACTGATACGGAGATATATTAGAGCTTTTATTTTCTATAGAGGTATGATACCTGTGTTTTATTTTCCTGTCTTTTGTTTAGAAGTAAATTCCTTTTCAATCTGATTTATCGGTGGAGCTGTACGAGGGCTGAATGAGTTTCACCTTGTGATTTCTGACAAAAGCCTGGAGAAACTCAACGGCCAGGGCTCACTCTGAACTCTTCCAGAAACAATGAAACTGGGTCACTGAGGACGTACAGTGGCACTTGTGGGCATGAGAAGAATAATGACACTTCGCACTTTAATTCTGAACTACCTTGAGGCCCCAGTTTCCATGCTAATAAGCGCTGCTTCTTTATTTACAAAAATGCAACATTACACCTGGATATTTATCTAGGTCCCCATCCAGCAAAACACCGAAGCACATGCATAACTTTAAGCACGTGTGCTGTCCCCTTTATTAAAATAATTTCAGTTGGCTTAAAGTTATGCTTGTGCTTAAGTGCTCTGCTGGACTGGAGCTACAGTGATGGGCTCTTTAGAAATACATACACAGGTAGAACTAGATTTATTTTAGTAACTGTTGATCCAGTTGCCTCATTTATATTCCCTTTATTTATATGAACAATATTTTATCCGAGCATCTGAATACAGAATGTGAAACTTCATTTGCTATATGTGCTGGTGTGATCTAAGTCTGATTAAATTGGTACTGAAAATACAGTCCTGATAAATAAATCAGCACTGGGACCAAACAATTCTTTCTCCTACTTCAGTGAATTAAGTGGGATTTGTTATCCGAGTGCAAATGTACTAGTCTGTGTAATTGGAGAATCAAGTGGGTATAAACAAAGTCCCTTTTCTTCTATCGCAAAAACAGAGATACTGACCTTGTAATGCAGAGGACTACAACACAGATGATAGCAATCTGGATGGTTCCAATCACAGCTGCTATTAAGACATACTGAAATCGTACTGGCCCTGGAACCACATATAAAACGCTGTAGTCCTTTTTTTCACAGTGTTGTCCAGTGTAGCCTGCATCACACCTGCAATGAAAGATGTTTATCCTGTTACTTAGACATCCTGCATCCCTTTTAGCAGAGGGACAGACTATGCCCCTGATTAGAACTTGAGAGGAAGGCTCTGTGTGTGAAAGTACTGCTTGGCAGACACTGTATGGGGTTTTTTTTGTTTTTTTGTTTTTAAAAAGGGATGTAGATTATACTTCCAGGTTACGCAAGGACTGCTTTTATCTCACAAACACTAAGTGGCTAGAATAATGAGATACATAGATACTTGAATGTCTTAAATGTGGTGACTATTTGGATCAGGGGAGCACCTAGAGACCCCACCCTAGATCAGGACCCTATTGTGCTAAGCACACACACAGTAAAGGACAGCCCCTGCCCCAAAGAGCTTCCAGGCTACAAGATAGACAAAGGGTAGGAGAAATAAATGACAGTCCTGAAAAGCTGAGGGCTGTGCAGGGATACTTGCTTTTTCCTTGGATTCACAGGTAAGCCATGCATTGGTTTAATTAACATTTTTCATCAACCTACGCCGACATGTTTGTCTGGGAAAAGATTTGGTTTTGATGACACTGGGTTGCCTCTAGGACAGTTTCTTTTACCCTTTGGCTATTGTTTTTCCCATACTTCCCATACAAGGCAAAATCCTACACACCCCACAGTGCCCGAATGTTTGGACCATGCACCAGGCCCGTTCGTCAGGAGCCGGGGGAGGGGAAAACAGGCACCCGCTGCACCACCAAGTTCGTGCTTTACAACTTCTATTGTCACCCTAGTCCTAAGGCCGCAGCAGTCTCCTTGGCTCCTAGATCTCTTCTCCACAGAGGGAATAGCCAATAGATTCATAGTGTTTATGGACACAAGGGACCAACCATTAGGCTATCTAGTCTGACCTCCTGTTTATCACAGGCCATTACACTTCATCCTGTTACCCCTGGACTGAGCCCAATAACTTGTGTTTGGCTAAAGCATATCTTCCAGAAAGGCCTCCAGTCTGGATCTGAAGACCACGAGAGATGGAGAATCTGCCACTTCCCTTGGTAGCTCATTCCAATGCTAATCACCCGCACTACTAACAATGTGTGCCGTATGTCCAAGCTGCATTTATCTGGTTTCAGATCTAAATACTGGCCTTTGTGCTACCCCAATCTTGGCACTGCTCTGCACCAGGTGGTCCCCAGGCACAGGTCAGAGCTTCCTGAATGCAGCTGTCAGCTGCACTAGCTGCTGATGCTGCCAAGGAGCTGTGGGGCAGCCGGGGATCACTGGGACTCAGGGAAGCCTCAACTAGGGTGACCAGACAGCAAGTGTGAAAAATCGGGATGGGGTGGGGGGTAATAGGAGCATATATAAGAAAAAGACCCAAAAATTAGGACTGTCCTTATAAAATTGGGACATCTGGGCACCCTAGCCACAACCGTGCTCTTTCTTACAGCAACACTCCCCTATGGCAATAAGAGAGGTGGGAGGAGTAATTCTGGTGGCTCTTGTCCTAGGACATCCCTATGCAGGCGAGATCCTTGGGGGTCAGGCCTGCTGGGTCTAGGTCTTCTTTGTACCATAGCAATGCAAAGTGGTCACAGCGTGGCACAGGATTCAGGCCAGAATGTTTTACTTGCTAATGTGCAACGAAGTCTTAGGGATAAACTTGTCACCGGAGGCTATAGGGCCAAATCCTGACAGCTGTGGTGTCCCTCTTGACTGGGCCCAAGTGCCCTCAACTCTCATTGACCTCAGTGGAAGGAGATGGTGCTGAGACCCTTCCTGGAGATCCCCAAATCCTCTATGAGGCTAGAACTCCCTGTGCTTTGGGATGAGAATGCCAAAAATAACCCATGTTTGATACTTTTCCCTTGCTGGGGTACAGCTCATCTGGCGCTGGACTTAGACACAGATTACCCACTGAAGGCCCTGCAAATGAACACATAATTTACCTATTTGTCCAATTGCCACTAAAATCCCTGTTTATTCTGCCCACTGCCACACAAAGTCTGCTTCTCTCCTCGCTGTTTCCCCGTCCTGCTACCTTCTTCCCTGTCTGATTTCCCACAAAGGGGAGTTTAGTTGTTCCCCTGGGCCGGCTCCGGTGCTGCTGGCAGTGGAACGGGGAGGCATCACAAGGGAAACCTTTCAGGTCAATGGCACTAGCAACTTTAAGAGACTTGGAGAGTTTGCCTGGACCTTGTCCTAGAGATGGTGGTGGTGGCCACTGAGCTTTGTGCTCCAGGCTAGAGTAAGGGGAGACATGCAACAGCCTCTACATGCCCCCACCTCTAACCCTTGGAACCAGGAGAGGATAATGTGTGGAAGAATGGAGAAGCCGGGCAGCCAAGGGCAAAATGGACCACAGGATCTAGGGGAGATTTGCAGGAGCAGGTACCCTCCATGCAGAGCTTCCAAGGAACTGCCTGATCTCCAATCTCCGTCTTGTATGCCTCAAAACAACAGCTGCAGCAAATGCGCACTTCATCTCCATACTTCCTCCAAGTGAATATGGTGGGAGCAAGAACTGCTGAAGTGAAATCCTAATCACCTCAATCACTGCTAAAGGCAAGCCTGGGAGATGCTTCAACCACCACTCCTCCTCCCTGCCCAAGCCTCTTTCTAAGTCACCTTGCACACAAAGCTGTAAAAAGTTGTCTTTCACGCAGTTCTTCACTTTTTAAGGTTTGCTCATTGTGAAAATATCAGGGAATACTAGATTTCAGTGCTACAAGTCAAGGAAAAGCACCCATTGGCTACGCTTGCACTTTGTGGTGCATTTTAAAAAAATATTTAAATATGCCTTAAGGTTATTTCACGTTTTTATAATCGATTGACATTGCGGCATAATTCAGGGCAATTCTGCTGCATAATTTAGGTCCAAGGTGCTTCATCATACAAGGGTTTTTGGTAATAATTATTTCCCCCCCTCATCTTGATTACACATATTAGCAACTCTACATCTTCAGTTTATCACCACCTGCTCTGGAAGAAAAGTGTTACCTGCAAGATGGTTCCAACATATTAGTAGAGTGCTCGCACTTCCCATGCATGCAGAAGCCATTGTAGTGTTCTGGACAAGGAGTATAGATCCCTCTGGCACTTTCTTCCAGTTTATTTGCATTCTCTGTGAACACAGGTGAAAAGAACATCAACATGGAAGCATGTGGTAAGGGGAGGTGAGAAGAAACATGGCATTAAGTGCTCAAGATACAATATAGGAAAAATTCAAAAGAGCAAGATGTGAATGACTCCTATTTAGTTGTAAAAGAAAGAGAAATACTGAAATGATCTTGCAACCCAGAAATCTATACTTAAACAGGAATAATATTAGAGAGGAACCACCTAGCATAGATGCAGAGTTTTGTAAGCTATTTTGCGATTCTTTTGCTTATCTAATTCCCTTTAGGTTTTTGCGCTGTTTTGCCAGAAAACCTAATTTTACTGTTTTTAAAAAAAATTGATCACAAAATATTCCATGAAAAATGTCCAATAATATCAGTTATCCTTTAAATTCTCTCTTCTCAGAATCATGCAGGGCTAGGAAGAATCTGGACATTGATATACTTGAAAGGCTGCCATAAAAGAGATGGTGAAAAATTGTTCTCTCTTGCCACAGAGGGCAGGACAAGAGGGAATGAGTTTAAATGACAGCATGGCAGATTTGGACTAAATCTCAGGAAAAACTTCCTACCTGTAAGAAGAGCAGGACAATGGAACAGACGGCTTAAGGAGGTTGTGAAAGCTCCTTCACTGGAGATTTTCAAAAGGAGGCTGGATGGACAGTTAGACACAACAAATCCTGCATCTTGACAGGGAGTTAGACTAGATGACCCTTGCAGTCCCTTCTAATCCTGCGATTCTATGCTCAGTGGAATACACTGAGTGAGATGGATGGTTTTGTGGCTAAAGCACAGGACTAGGACTTAAAAATCCTGGTTTTTATTCTCAGTTCTGTCACAGACTTTCTGTGTGACACTGGGCATGTTGCTTAACAACTCTGTGCTTCAGATTCCACAGATGCAAAATGGGATCCCTTCTTCTGTAGTGGGGCTTGGGAGGATAAATTGTTTAATACTCATAAAGTGCTTTGAGATCCTCGGATGAGACATACAACATTATTATATAGTCTCCTGCAATGTGCACAGGTATATTTCCACAAGCATTAGATGGGCACTGAACATATGAATCAAAGAAAATATTTACCCCAATGTTGCCAGTAAATTGAAAGCTCCAAATATGAATTTAGGTTGAAATGGGTCTATGTTTAACATTTACATAATGTGTTTAAATGCCTAAGCACCATCTGCAATATACTCACTCATTTGGTAGAACATCAACTGTTAACTACACTTGATAAATACATTCAAAGCTGTCCTATCTGGCTTAGGGATTTCGACGCATACTTCATAGACTTATATCTGTACTTTTTTTTTAATATGTCGAATGGCAGATTATCTGGCCCTAGCATGGGTGTGGAGAGAGAGAGAGAGAGAGAGAGAGAGAGAGAACATTCTCCCTCAATGCCCCCTATGCAAGGCCAGACACAAAGGCAGGATCTACACATGATGGAGCCCAAGGTCATACCAAGTGATATGTCTACACTACAACCACCTCCCACTTGTCGGCGAGTCTCAGAGCTGGGCTCAACTGACCTGGACTTGTGCTACAGTGTAACCACCCGCCCTCGCCAGGCTTCCCCAGCCTACGCCCAAACCCCTACCCTGCTATTTTTAACCTGTGGCGTGAATCCTCTGAGCCCAAATCAGTTGACCCAGGCCCGGAGACTTGTTGCCGTGGGTCTTTTATTGCAGTGTAAATGTACCCCAAAAGGCTAGGAGGGGAAGGGAGGAATCAGACGAAAGGGGCATGGAAAAGACACAGCCCAATCCCCAGTTACCCAGGTTTACACAGCAGGCTAGGTGCACTGGGATCAGCAGACTAAAAAATGCAAAGTGGTGGACTCTCTTTTAGAGAGCTGGCTGGGAATTTTCCGATGAAATGCTTTTTAGTCAGAAAATGCTGAGTTGTCAAAAGTGAAACTGTTTGCAGGAAAGGCTCATTCTCAATAAATTTCCCGTTTTGGAAAAAAAAAGTTTTAATTGTTTAAACATCCAATTTAGTACTTGTCAAAATGGGACATTCTGATGTTTTTGAAACAAAAAAGTTCCATTTTTTTTCAGTTTGAAGTACATTTTTATTTCCAAATTTAAGTTAACTTTTAGTAAAAAAAAAAAAAAGAAAGGAAGAATAAACTAGGTCAAAATTGAAATGAAATATCTTGAAATGATCAAAACAACATGTTTTGACTGATCCAATCCAAATTTTTTCTCAGGCTTTCGGTTCACAAAAATCTTCAAGATTTTGACTTTTTGTCCTGATTTGGGATGGGAAAAAAATGTCAAAATCTCAAAAAAATTCACAGGATGGGAAACCCATTTCCTGCCTAGCTCTAAGTGTTTGTACTTCGGACAGAGACTGTGCTCATTCTGGCCCTAACGAAACACTTAAGACTGATTTTTTTAAAAATTTTACATTGTTGTGCATTTTCATCTACGATAATAATATTAGAGTATGCTAGAAATATTTTAAAATATATTTTAACAACAATAATAATTCTATCCAGAAAAACCAAGCGAATAATGGAGGGATATATCTTATGATAGATATCTGACACTGACAGAAATAAATTTAAGCAATAACAAAAGATTTGCATTTTCCTTGGATTTAATAAAACAATGATAATTTATGTTCAGATCTGTAGCTCAGCCAAGTTAGCATTAGGTATGCTTAAGTATTATCTTGCCTTTGGGAAAAACAGGTATAGCAGATCCAAGATTCAATTTTTCATAATGCATTTTTCCTCATCACTACTGTCCAAAGAGAATTCTGCTATCTTCACAACTTGCACTAATAAAGTTGAATATTCTTCCTTATCTTAAAAGAGATACAAGCAAACCACAATCCCGGAAAACCTCGAGGAGTGACCAAACTATAGATAGATATTGCTAGAACATGCAAAGCCCTCTTTCATATTTAGGATTTTGTAAGGACATGTCAGAATATAGGGCTAAATTCTCCCCTTCTGCAGGAAAAGCCATAGGAAGGGGGGGTGAAAAATAGTGCACCAGGCTGAGGATGCAGAAATAGCCCTTCTTTTTCCTGCTTGAGCACGGAATTTGCAGCAGTGGAAGAAGGGCTAGAGACATGAAACCTGCAGGTCTGGTACAAACTTGCAATAGTTGTGGTATCAGTGCAGAGTACCTGCAGTGTCAACATCTTTCAAAGGCTCTTCTCTGCCCAGCAGTAGAGTTTACTCGTTGCTGTGCTACCATACTCCTGACCAGGGTGATAAGAACCATGGAGAGGTATCTAACACTGAAATAAGCAGCATTAGCCTACCTGGCTGTGTAGGTTATGGGCAGTTCCTGTGTGAGGATACAATGGGGAGCAGCTGCTACATTATTGTCCCATTTTTTGTTAGCCACTGTTCACCACGACATACAGACGTATTTTAATACAAGCCCATCTATCTAGGCCCATAACTGAGCCCTTCATCGTGATGTAGCTGTCTGACCTGTGGAAGGGCTGCTGGTAGTGAAACACTGTGGGATACTAGGTATAATGATGCATAGTTCCTTTGCATGGACCAGACTGCTCCCTTCTGAGGGAAAACAGCCACAGTGGGCCTCATGGGAGAAAAACTCCTCAAGGTTCCCTCCTGAGCCTGGCTACAGTAAGAAATACACCTGTTAGTAGAAAGACATGTCAGATGTTGCGGTGCTGGACATGGTTGGGTCCTGTCTAAACTTGAGGTTGAAGCATTTTCAGCTCTGGCCAGCTGTGTCCATTGCTAATATCCATTGTTTATATTTGGAGATTCAGTCATTGCTAATACGGTTATGGAATGAGGTTTGTGTCCTTGCAAAAAAAAAAAAAAAAAAAAAAAAAGAAAAGAAAAGAAAAGCAGAGAGCAGCATTTTTTTCCTCCAAGCCTTGTGGATATTGGGGAATTTGCAGATGGCCTAGAATTGTCTGTGGTGGCCCTGTGCCCCAGGCTAGCTTACTAACACAAGGATCCCTGCTTCTCTCTGATTTATGGGCAGCACTACCATGCCAGGACTTCCCCCACCAGTAGATACCTCCTTTGAAGCAGGAGGGGGGGGATGACTTCACGCTGCCAGGAGGAATTTAGCCTGCATTACCTTTGGGGAAAATGTAACAGTGCTGGCCAGGGTGGAAGTGGATAAAGGTATATCCCTGAACTTGTGGAGAGTTCTCCATGGTTTCAGGGCACAGGGGATGGCAATCAGCTTTCATATAGGAGAAGGAATGATTTTTCCCTCCTCGTTTGGTCATGTCTTGTGTGAAAAAAGTACATTGTGCATCTAGCCCCTAGCACACTGCAAAATATAACCTACGCCCAATAATTTGTAAATCCATAAGTGTAATACTATGATGGAGAATGTTTGACTGGATCAGAAATAGAATAGCCCAGGATTTACGAATGCTCCATATAATGCTTTATCTTTTAATCCAGACAGGAGGAAACCATGAAATTTAGAAATGAATCATTTACAGTCCCTCTTGTTGATTAGAGTCTTCTCTAAAGCAGTTAGATATTGAGCTCTTAAGATTTCCTTTCCTTATCTTACCAAGCATAAAGCTACAGTATGGTAGAACACCTCATTTCTAGTTTGATCTGCAGTTTAAGTTATTCAAAAGACAGAAGAGTATCCCAAACAGGATGAAAGCAGAGTTCATACAATTTAACAAATTCTCTAACAATTGTGCGATATGGGATCATTTTGTTTCCCAACCAGAATATTTCTCCTGCATGGAAACCTTTCACCTTCTCCACGTATTGCCATTTTTTTTTTTCACTGCACAGATAATAAGATTCATTTTTACAGACTCAAGGAGACCCAAATCCAAAAATAAAGTATTCACTAAAAGCTGTTTCATTTTGAATTGATGAGCTACGAAAATCAGTGCAATTAAAAAAAACCAAACCGTCAAAACATTGCAATGTGCTTTTATTTTTTTAAAATCATTTCTAGGCTCTAATACTCATTACCACAGCATAATTCTATCCAAGCACCTTCCAGAGATGCATTAAGCAATGAGACGAATATTTGTCATGTGTGGTTCATTCACTGTTCATCATTCAATAATAATTACTGAAATAAGACCCATAAAGCAAAGCCATTTTCTTTAACATTTAGACCACTGATGAAATAAAAAAGACTTTATGATACCCAGGGGGTTATAACTGAGCAAAACAGGTCTCCAGGCCTCACAGGAGAAGAAATAACGGGGTTTTCCCAGCATAATTTGTGATTATTCAAAAAGCAGATACTGCAGGCATATATTTAAACTAATCAGATTACATCACTAAACTGAGGAGCTCATCTTCAGCTCCAATCTCACATCTACAGAGAGCAAAGCTCAAATTTAAAGTCATACTTCTTTTTTTCTGGCAGAGAGCAATACTACATGTGAGTTCAAAGATTATTAAATTGCAGTAACATTAAGGTTGATAGCGCATCTTCAAATATCAAGCATTCTATATATATCCTTATTAGACAACTAGGTGGTAAGGAAAGCTTTATTTTCATCCAAATAATGGAATTCATACTTTTTTCTGAAATTTGCTAAGATCAAATTTAGATGGAAATAAAACAGAAAGCCCAAAGAGGAAAATCCAGCTTGTAGAATTAATAGTTTCTTTCTCTGAGCATATGTGATTCTTGACACATCTGGAAGTATACCTCAATTTTTTATTTTGAAAAGAAATATCACATTTGCCCCCTAGACCTAATTTATTAGTAAAGCTGGTTTGAAAATTTCTTCAAAACAGTTTTCCATCAGAAAATGTCATTTCAACAAAACCAACATTTTAATGAAATTGTATTGATTTTAATGAAGTTTCCCATGAAGCAAAATTTTTGGCTTAAAAAACTAATTTTGGAAAAATTCAAAATTCTATTTAAAAATGAATTTTTCATTCAATATTTATTTTATGTTAGGTTTTTTCACTTTCACAGTATTTGTATTATTTTGACAATTTTCATGACATGTCAGTGCTAGAAGTGCATAACACGATGTGTCATACCATGTCAAGTGATGCCATATTATGCAGTACTACTCACAGATCATAAAATGACATTGTTTTACTTCTAAAATCACTAAGGATAGATGCTCATCTTCTTTTCTTGTTGAAAAGGTCTCCTGTTTGTGTTGTAATGAAACAGACTGACAATTGACACTTTCAACATGAAAAGAAGATAAGTTCTCAGAGTACTAATATGAGAAGCAGCTGTTTTCAATATCCTTGTGTTAACCTGGAATTATTTTTCTAGGATACTGAAAACAGCTGCTTGTCTAATTCGTCATCGAGTGCTTAACTTATTTTCTTACTGAAACTGTCAAAGCATCAATCTGTTTCATTACAACACAAATGGGAGACACTTTGATCTAGAAAATAAGATAAAATGTTTCAATCTGTACTAAATACACCTCTACAACGTGACCCGATATAACACAAATTCGGATACAACGCGGTAAAGCAGTGCTCCAGGGGGCCGGGGCTGCGCACTCCGGTGGATCAAAGCAAGTTCGATATAACGCGGTTTCACCTATAAGAAGATTTTTTGGCTCCCGAGGACAGCGTTATATCGGGGTAGAGGTGTAGCAGCTACTCAATTTTAGGCTGGCATCCTGGTTTTTAATATAAACATAAAAATAAATAGAATATTTTGACCTGATGTGATAATATGCAATACTGTTACATGTCAGGTTGCTGATATCCTTAGTCCATTGACTGTCAACCTGGCCACTTGCCTCATTGTTTCATGTATGCTCCTGTCAGTATCGACCAGTTGTCTCGTGTTTTATATTCTGATTGTAAGAGACAAGAACCATCTTCTTGTTCTGTATTTGAACAGTGCCTAGCACAACAGGACTATTAAAATGGAAATTAATCTATGATGTAATAATAGATGGCTGGTCTTAGAGACCTTGTTTCCACTGAAGGAATTTCTTAGAAAATGTTAAATAAGCGACATCCATTTACAGATATCTGGTCTATGTTCCTTAATATGTATGTTTAAGGACATGTTGATTTCATCTCATTAAAAAATTATTTAGTATTCTTTTTACTTTGTTAATTTCAGTCTAACTATACATCTGTACCTATGCACACATATTTTGAAGCTAATAAACATTGTTTTATTACATTGTAATCTCATGTAAAACTCTTAATACAAGCTGAGATACAAATGAAGAAAGAATTTATCTAAGAACAGGAGCATACTCTACACAGGACAGAGAAAATGCAATCTAAATCCTGATCCTGCAGTCTTCACAGTCCCTAAACTTCCTTTGAATTCAATGGGCTAGATTTAAATCTCAGTCACACCAGAGAAAATTTGGAATAACTCCATTCATGTCAAATGAGCTACTCTGGATGGAACAGACAAAAATCTGGCAAAGTGGGAATTGTATATGTTTGAGAACAGTCTAATCCTACATTATATGAATAGTCCCATCTCAATCAATGAGACTTATTATGTGATTAAGAACATGCAAGATCAGTGCCTTAGGTTATAGAGTCTCATGTCATTCTCTGTTTCCTAGAGCGCAGCGCGCAGTATTGGCACTCAATTAATAGATAATGTTGGCTTAAGTAAAAAGATTAAGCTTTGTGCTCTACCACTACTGTAAAATGGAAATTCCCCAGCAAGGGCTTTCAAAATTATTATTAATTATTTGTATTATCATATCATCTAAGAGCTGCAGTCCTAGACCAAGACTCTGTTGTGCTAGGCATGTTCAAATACAGAACAAGAAGATGGTTCTTGTCTCAAAGAGCTTACAATCCAAATATAAAACATGAGACAACTGGTCGTTACTGACAGGAGAGTACAAGAAACAATGAGGCAAGTGGCCAGGTTGACAGTCAGTGGACTAAGGATAGCAGCAGCCTAAGTTTTCGGTAGACAACATGGCAAAGGAGTGTTTTAGGCTGGCATCCTGGGTCGTAAGAGGCAGGAGTCGACCTTTCAATAATGATTAACATATGATAGGTAGGAGGAGACAGGCAGTTTAGGGCTAGGGAAATGAAGACAAGCAGCTTATGTTTGATGCCGTAATGAAGAGGCAGCTAATGGAGGGATTTCATAGATTCATAGATTATAGGACTGGAAGGGACCTCGAGAGGTCATCGAGTCCAGTCCCCTGCCCGCATGGCAGGACCAAATACTGTCTAGACCATCCCTGATAGACATTTATCTAACCTACTCTTAAATATCTCCAGAGACGGAGATTCCACAACCTCCCTAGGCAATTTGTTCCAGTGTTTAACCACCCTGACAGTTAGGAACTTTTTCCTAATGTCCAACCTAGACCTCCCTTGCTGCAGTTTAAACCCATTGTTTCTGGTTCTATCCTTAGAGGCTAAGGTGAACAAGTTCTCTCCCTCCTCCTTATGACACCCTTTTAGATACCTGAAAACTGCTATCATGTCCCCTCTCAGTCTTCTCTTTTCCAAACTAAACAAACCCAATTCTTTCAGCCTTCCTTCATAGGTCATATTCTCAAGACCTTTAATCATTCTTGTTGCTCTTCTTTGGACCCTTTCCAATTTCTCCACATCTTTTTTAAAATGCGGCGCCCAGAACTGGACACAATACTCCAGCTGAGGCCTAACCAGAGCAGAGTAGAGCGGAAGAATGACTTCTCGTGTCTTGCTCACAACACACCTGTTAATACATCCCAGAATCATGTTTGCTTTTTTTGCAACAGCATCACACTGTTGACTCATATTTAGCTTGTGGTCCACTATAACCCCTAGATCCCTTTCTGCCGTACTCCTTCCTAGACAGTCTTTTCCCATTCTGTATGTGTGAAATTGATTTTTCCTTCCTAAGTGGAGCACTTTGCATTTGTCTTTGTTAAACTTCATCCTGTTTAACTCAGACCATTTCTCCAATTTGTCCAGATCATTTTGAATTATGACCCTGTCCTCCAAAGTAGTTGCAATCCCTCCCAGTTTGGTATCATCCGCAAACTTAATAAGCGTACTTTCTATGCCCATATCTAAGTCGTTGATGAAGATATTGAACAGAGCCGGTCCCAAAACAGACCCCTGCGGTACCCCACTCGTTACGCCTTTCCAGCAGGATTGGGAACCATTAATAACAACTCTCTGAGTACGGTTATCCAGCCAGTTATGCACCCACCTCATAGTAGCCCCATCTAAATTGTATTTGCCTAGTTTATCGATAAGAATATCATGCAAGACCGTATCAAATGCCTTACTAAAGTCTAGGTATACCACATCCACCGCTTCACCCTTATCCACAAGGCTCGTTATCCTATCAAAGAAAGCTATCAGATTGGTTTGACAATTTGAAGAGATGGGTTAGGAAAATGATCTTTGTAGTACTATTCTGAATGGACACGAGAGGGGCGAGATTGCATTTTTGGAGATTGCATAGTTGGGTAGACATAATATGGGATGGTAACTGAAGACACAATACCAAATATTCAGTTAAAGCTATTTTGATGCCTATCTCACTGGAGACAATGTGAAGAAGAATTCACTTATATAATAACAACACGACACTTCAAATGCCGCTGAGGTCAGTCAAATTTACATCAGAGTACATTGGTACTGAAGTGGCAACTCCTCACAAACCACGTTTTCTGAGGATTTAAATGTGGGAAAAGGGACTCTCTCTTGCTTTCCTAACTGGGTCGGTTCTACTTGCTTAAACTTCTCTATCCCTTTCGGAAATGTGTCCAAGGATATGCACCAAAGCCTACATGGAAGAATTCCAACCTCTCCTTCTCTGAATGAGAGACATGGTTAAGCAGTGTGTAATTCAGATTAGACAAGCATCGAAGACAATGCGTGAGTACGGTCAAATTACGGTGTGTGCATATGTTTGTGTGTGCCAAGGGGTAGGAGGAAGGAGCAGAGCATCCACTTCCACTCAGACATTTCTTCTGAAGGGAGAAAGAAAAGCCAATGCGGTGCTGAGCAGCATACACGAGGCACAACGTCACAGAGCAGCATAATGATATTTCTTCTCAGTGCATCTGTTGTGAGATGGCACCAAGATTACTGCCTGCAGCTCTGGGCACTTCACGGTTAGGAATTTGTCAAAGGAGTTTAGAAGAAGGCAACGGAAATGACTAGAGAGCTAAAGTTAGCTTGTAAGACCCACCCAGAGCATGCCATCCTGTGGAAAAACTCACGGGATGGTCATAGTTACGTGGAAAGGTTACAAGGACTGGGGCGAAGGGGCAGGGCCAACATTGCTGATGTATCCACAGGGAAATCCTTTGATACTCCCCCATGATTCTTTCAGCGTCAGCATTCCTTCCTGTGGCTATGCATCTGCCGGGGGAATGGTGCTGTAGCACTTCCCCAGCGCAGCTCCCTCCTGGCCATGCCCCCACAACCCAAAGAAATCCACTGCACTGCACGGGCAGAAGGAGTGGGGCAATGATGCCACTTAGGCTCAAATCCCCTGTCGCTGATAATTCATGACTGTTTTAGGGGGTTTTCTTCTGTTTACTTCAACAGCAGTTGAGAGCACTCTGCACCTAGCAGAGCTGGGCCATTAAATAATTTTGCTACATGTGTGCTACTAATGGCAGAGCTACCCAGAATTCCCAGGCACATGAGGTGCTCAGATGGCAAGGTGACAGAAGCAATATAAGAACCTAGAGTTCACAACAAAGCACTGGCTCTGATGGAACAGACAGATCAGGGCCAGCTTTAGCAAGTGCGGGGCCCGATTCCTGGGGCTTGTACTCACCAGGCGGCGCTCCCAGTCTTCGGCAGCACTTCGGATTGCCAGCCGGGGGAGAGGGGCCGCGGGGCTGCTGTGCCCTGGCCGGAGCTCCAGCCGGGAGAGCGGGGCCACAGGGCTTGCAGCGCTCCAGCCAGGGTTATGGGGCCGCGGGGCTTGCCGCACTCTGGCTGGCGCTCTGGCCAGGGGAGCGGGGCCGCCGAAGACCCCGGAGCGGACCGCCGCCAGGATGAGTAAAAAAAATTAAAAAGACGCCTAAGGCGCAGGGCCTGATTCCGGGGAATCGGGCGAATCGGCCTAAAGCCAGCCCTGAGGCAGATATTTCCTTTGTTCAAGTTTGTGCTGCACACAGCAGGACTCCCTACATCTGATTAGTGCTTCCAACGAACAGACCATATTTCAATAGGAAACGATTTAGTCACTAACGGCCATTCATGTCCCACCTCTAGTAAACTAACTAACTGTTTACTGGGTGTTCCACTTCTCTTAAAATGTTGCAAATCCTGATCCTGTGACCATGAAGGGTTCAGCAGAACCAGTGAAGTTCTACTCTGAAGGGTGATGAAGGTGGGGCAGAATTTGAAGGGGGCATGTGTAGAGGGCACACACCCTGTGTGACACGGAGTCCCATGTGTGGAAGCTCTCTGCATGGCAGCGTGAAGGAGACAGGCATGGACTGCAGCCAGAGGTGTCATTCTTGTATGGTCTTGTTGCTATGGCAGAGGTGCAGAAGGCTCCTGAGACCTACATATTCCATGGAGCAGTTCTATCATTGTTCTGCTGCTCTGGAAAGAAGATTCCTTTTCCTCCACCTCCCCTGCATCCAGGGTGCTACGTGGGCTGGACATTGGCCTGAAGAATTGGCTTTAAAGGGAGAGAGATTCCAAAGGTACAAATGGAGGTTTGGAACCCACTCCCATTGACAGTCAATGGCAGTTGGGCACCGAAATGCCGCCCGTGCCTTTTAAAACCTCCCCTCAACAGCATGTTACAACATGGGGCCAAACTCACCCAAGAGTAACTAAATGGCTTCAGTGGAGTCACACTAGGCATGCAGTTTAGCCTATCACGTCCTTCCATATGCAGCTCCCTGAAAACCATGTAATAAATACCATCCTGATATTATTAATTTTACCAAGTGGGAAAAAAATGGATTCATCTGAGTTAAATTGCATTCATCTCTTTTCTCAATCACAAAAGACACTTGCACGACTCAGTCACTTATTCATTTTAAAGGTTGTCATGCAAACGAGTTCCCCGGACTGAAGATAACATCCATTTTCTGTTTTAAAAATAACTTAGTACTTTTTATGTTTGAGATGATGGTTTCTAATTCACTGGAAAAAATAGTAAGATCTTTGCCTCTTACAGCAGTATATCATAATTATTCAGTCTGCTGCCATAATTAATAATGGAAAGTTATGAATAAAGACACACTAATAATCTCCAGATGTTCATACCAAGCAAAAATAATCAAAGCATGTCAGCATATTTGAAAAAAAAATTATATTCTAAAAACATTTCTGAGTTTTTAAAACCATCAAAATGTACCTACATTTATACACAGTACTGGTGAAACAACTGAATAGGTTGAGGATTGCTTGACAAAATTCCAGTTAATTTGTTAATCCATTTCCTATAAACAACAATGATGCTGGTTCATTCAATACAAGCGCATATTGTTACCCCTTTTGCCTGTCCCATCCCCATTCATTTGTCCATTGTATTCTGTTTATATCAACCTTGTAAGCAATTTGGGGGAAGGAATTATTTTATTATGTGTCTATACAGAGCCTAGCCCAGTGGGGTCCCAACCTGCCTGGCACCTCTAGGTGCTATTGTAATACAAAAAACAATAACCACCTGCCATGTGCTTGCACTCTCAGTAGATGCAATCAGTGATATTAGCAGGTCTAAAAGGGAAAATAACTAAAAAGCACTAACCAGACAAATGTGTCTTAAAACCATTTCTCCCACACCAGCACACGTGGCTCTTTGTCCCTCTCTAGTGACCAGACCACGTCTTGAAGTTTAAGAGTCTGCTATTGGCATTGAATTAGCAATCTGGTCATTAGCTAACACAGTAGGGGGTCATGCTTAGATCCAGAGGTTGGAAGTTCAGTCCCCACAGATATCCTGGGAAGGAACAGTTATATAAAGCTCTGGCTTAATGACTCAGGGCTAGATCATGGGGTTAGGAGAAGCTGTGGGTAAGGAGCAGTGTGTAGTTGTACTGCCATAGGAGTAGACTGGGGACTGAATTGTAATTGAGAGTCCCAGTTTGGTCCCCGCTTCCCTATTGCTCCAGGGGAGAACTGTGTGTGTCAGTCCTACACCTGACACAGATTAAATCACCCTCCAAGCTGTCTGTGCTGTCTGCTCTTTTGGAAGTGGAGACAAGGTGTTAGCCGCTCACCTGTGGGAGAGAAGTACTATTGGCCCCATGGTAGCTGCTCTCCCTCCCATGCAGTCCTGTAGTGTAGTCAAGGGTAAACGGAGTTTACCCACTTCCCATTTGGGGAACATGGAGTTTAGTTTAGGTTATTTCACCCACTTCTTTTTTTTTTAAACCACAGCACCACTGCTCCCATGCACAGACTGGTAGGGTAAGTAGCCCCTACGGGGAAAATAAGGGGTTCACCGTATATCCCTTCACTCCCCGGGCAGGTGATGAAGCAGCTCATGAACATAAGAACGGCCATAATGGGTCAGACCAAAGGTCCATCTAGCCCAGTATCTTGTCTTCTGATAGTAGCCAATGCCAGGGGCCCCAGAGGGAATGAACCGAACAGGTAATCATCAAGTGATCCATACATTGTCACCCACTCCCTTCCCTGCTTCTGGCAAACAGAGGCTGGGGACACCACCCTTGCCCATCTTGGCTAATAGCCATTGATGGACCTGAACTTTTAATGAAGGAGACAATATTATTATTATTGTAATTCAATATTTTACAAATGGTGGTGTCAGTTTAGAAATCTGGAAGGTGCCAGCCTGTTAGCCTGTGTGCCAAAGTCCTCTCCTGGGGATGGAGACATGAGCAGTGTTGTGTTTATCCATAGAACAGGTACAGGTGAGTCGCATCATATGCACATTTAATTTACGCGAATTCAACTATATGCACTCGGCAAAAAAAAGAAAAACAACAAGATACCTGTAAATAATGTGGGCGATTCCACCCACCATTCCACTCAATGAGCGTATGCCCCGGAGTGAGCGTGAGATGGGAGATGTGAATCTGCTGTTTCCTCAGTTGGTCTCAGTTCCCGCGTGCCTCTCATAGTGTGAGCATCTTGCCGTGCTGAGTGTGATTCTAGTGTTTAAAGATACGTATTTTTCATACAAGATGGCCCCTAAACGCAAGCCAACTACTTCATCTGGTGCTCAACCGAAGAAACAGCAATCTGTTCCAACATTGGAGGAAAAACTGGCTGTGTTGGACTTACTGAGAGACGGTATGTCGGTCTCCAACATGGCGCGTAAATATGGCCGCAATGAACCTAGCATCTGTGCCATCAAGATTCAAGAGAGAGAAATTCGTCAAGCCGTGGCATCAAGTGCTCCAATAATTGCTAAGGTGATGAGCCAGGTGCGTGATAAGACTTTAGTGAAGACTGAAAAGGCATTAAACTTATGGTTGGAAGACATGAACCGTAAGCGTGTGCCTATCGATGCCAACATGTTGCGAGAAAAGGCTCTTAGCCTCTACGCGCTGTTCAAACCTCCTGCCAAAGAGGGACAGCCTTCTGATGAGTAGGAATTCAAAGCCAGCCAAAGTTGACTTAACAGTTTTAGGAACCGCTTCAACCTCAAAAACGTGCAGACTACTGGTGAAGCTGCATCTGCCAATGAAGAGTCAGCAAAAGCCTACCCCGAGCAATTAAAGAAATCCTGGAAGAAAAGGGCTTATCTTCCGGAACAAGTTTTTAATGCTGGTGAGACTGGGCTCTTCTAGAAAAAAATGCCCAACTGCACTTACATTTCAAAATCAGAAAGACAAGCCCCTGGCTTCAAAGCAGCTAAAGACCATGTGACTGTGTTGTTTTGTGGCAATGTGGCCGGGTATTTAATAAAGCCGGGCTTGCTCTACAGGGCTGCAAATTTCCGTGCCCTAAAAGGCAAGAAAAAAAATCTCCTGCCTGTGTTCTGGCAATCAAATAAAAAGGCTTGGGTGACGGCAGCTTTATTTCTGGATTGGTTCCACAAGTGTTTCATTCCGGAGGTCAAGCGGTACCTCGAAGAGAAAGGACTTGACTTTAAAGTGTTGCTGATCATAGACAATGCTCCTGGCCACCCTGCGGCACTCCGGTTTGCACATAACGACGTTGAAGTCGTCTTTCTCCCCCCCAATACCACCTCCATCCTCCAACCTCTCGACCAAGGTGTGATTTGCTGTTTCAAGGCCACGTACACGAGGCTTACATTCTCACGGATATGTAGCGCTATGGATGCTGATCCCAATCTTAATCTGATGGAGTATTGGAAGTCCTTCAACACTGACGATTGCATCACTTATATTAAAGAGGCAATGGATGCAATCAAGCCTGAAACAATCAATGCACGCTGGCAAAACCTATGGAAAGAATGTGTGAATGATTTTAAGGGTTTCCCGACCATTGACAAAGAAGTGAAATGCATTGTTCAGGTGGCCAGGCAAGTGGGTGGTGATGGCTTTGTCGAAATCCTTGAGGAAGAAATTGAATTAATTGAGAGCCATAGAGAAACATTGACTAACAAAGAGTTAGAGGAACTGATAAAATCGTCTACAGAAGACTAATATGATGACGACGAACAGGAAGTGTTCCAAGCAGCGAAACACTTGAATGATTTAATTTCTGAATACGATCCCTCTATGGAATGAAGCCTCAAAATCACACCTAGTATTACGGACGATTTGAGACCATATCAAGAAATGTTTGAGCAGCTCAAGAGACAACAGCGACAGTTGCCGATCACCATGTTTTTCAAGGAAAAACAACCAGCAGCAGATGAGCCTACGCAATCAACTTCTCGAACTTAACCAGAGCCAACCACTTCGTCTACGACTCGCTCTCCATCACCTCTGTCTCCTGGATCGACATCAAGCCTGACAACCCCCTGTAATTACCCCCTGTAATTAAAAATACAGTACTGTAAAATTATATTTTGCATATGTACTCTATTATATACTGTACATTACTGTACACATTATACATTTATACATATTACTGTACCGGGTTGTATACACAAAACCATGTACAGTATACTGTACTTTATGGACGATTTAAGGGATTTTCAAGGGTAATTTTGACTATACGTGATTTTTGCCTTATGCGCTGATTTTAGAACCTAACCCCTGCGTAAGATGCGACTCCACTGTAGAGCCCAGATAATGGCGGGATACATTTCTCCACCCTAGAATGAAGTGTTCCCCTCTAGACTGAAAGGATAATTCACCTTCCATGCCCATTCCCTTCTTGGTCTGTTGGTTAAGGTTGCGGACTAGTGCCAATGATAGTGACTCTTGAAATGTGCACACTGGGAACTGAACTGATACCAAACTTACCAACTGTGCATCAGTATCATTAAAACAAGACAGTTTATTCTCAAAAACCAAGAAACAAGGAACAAAAACCAAACAGAGAAACAAACCCAACCCCACAACACACAAAAAAGGGTCGGGGAGAGCAAAAAACAAAACTACTTTATAGGCCCAAATCCACCCAAGATATTACTGCATTGCAGTGAAGGAAGGAGGCAATGGGATTGCTGGAGGTGGCAGAGGTGGATTAGCTAGAACAATTATATTGAAACCAAACTACCTGCCATCCTCTAGATTCAATACTGATCTTCTGGGATCCAAACCCTGATGTCTCCAATAGGTCCACAGAACCACCAGTGGAGTAAGGAGCAGCATGAACATACACTTTTTTCCTGGTATATTTGCTTTCACTACACTTCTTAATAAACAAACAAGTACCAGTTATGTACCATGTTCCTATTCTGGATTCCATGGCTATCTGTGCAAAAGGATAGCAATATTAGCAAACTAGTTCAGTGATGGTTAAGGAAATAACACTCCTAAAGCTTGGCCCAATGGTATCCCACTGGTTTTAATTTGTATACCATTATCCAATTTCTATATCAAAACAGCTTTGCTACCGCAGAATACAGAAAGCAGCTTATTTATATGTAGATGCAGCTATATGACATTTTGAAATGCCATACATTTGCATATGAAGGTTTCACTTTTTTTTCTTTTTGAGTAAACAGAATCTGCTGTGACTTCCAAAGTAATGTTTAAATCAAAGTAATGCTTTCCAAGCAAGATCTTCCTTAAAATTAAAACAAAACAACTCATTATTATAAGTTGGACGCTGTGGCTATCAGTGGTGGCTTTGGGTACATCTTTTTGATTTATTGCTCTACCTTTGATACCAAGCAGAGCATGGAGAGCAAAACTGCAAGACCGGAGTATTTTATAGGAAATGGTTAGAGGTAATCTGTAATATAAATCAATATTTATAAATAAACCTTAGACACATGATGAAAGCTTGTGGCCATCCTAAGAAAGGTTATGGGTCAGATTCATTATAATAACTATCAGGGTAGTATTGATTTTTGTCACAGATCTTCCACTTGAAAAAAAGAGCATGTACTTGGTCAAAGAGTTGTTTGGAGCTCTGGAACTGCTAATCCCTATCTACCTGAAACTCCATACAATGAAAACGGAGAGCTTATCTATTTTGCTTATTATTCAAAGAAGGATAAGAATGAGGCAGATGGTATGTGGGCAGAGTTTAAATCTGGGTACATTAATATAAAAAATCCAATAGCACTGGTAAAGTATCTCAATTTCACTGTGTAGGCAATTTGCAAAATTTCCCACCCACGCTTAGAGCTGGACATCAAGCTACATGTTGGGAAGGAATTCAGACATTCTCCAGTGGTAGTGGGGTAGGTGTCATATGTTTTGTTTTCTACTGAATGACGTATGACTCAAAATCCTTTCTGTATGGTTATTATTCATTAATAAATAGATACCTTGGGCTTTGTTTTCATCCACATCTTCTACTATCAACACTGTCAAGATGATGAGACGGGGAGCCTGGTCATTTTAAGGTCTGAATGCTGGTATCATTGAAGGCGGCACACTCCTAGTTAAAAATCTATGGGCCAAATCAGCAGCTTGTATAAATCAACACTGCACCATTGATTTGAATAGAACGATACCAGTTGAAATCTGCTGAGATTCTGGCCCTGTTATTACATGAATGGGCATCAAGGTGATAAAGAAAACTCACCCCTACGCTTCTTGTTCTGGAGAAGATGGCATGCACTTCCTATCATTAACAATAAGCAGGTTTTTGCAGGGAAAGTGAGCCCAAAAGTTGTTGCCCTCTGATTGGCATGGCAAACATTACTCTCTTCTGTGCTCGATGAAGTCTCAAATATCTTCCTAAAGAGACTTGTTTAAAAAAAAAAAAGGTGACCAATGAGGATGTTGGTAGAAAGCATCAAATGTGACAAATTGGATGAGGTGACAGAAAGTTGATGAATACTCTTCATATGACCCTAAAAATAGCAAAGAGGTGTTTGAACATTGACACTTTTATAATAGCAGATGGATATGCATGACCTAAGTTTTAAGACAGGTGTCAAGAATATTGATGGGTGGAGTAAGGAAGATTATTTTGCTGGCACTAGTACAGGAGACTGTTTGCATGATTAATGATGTTTCTCAGGTTTCTTTCTCCTCGGAGAAGTAGGGGGGTTGCAACTTTGCCACCCCAAAGAATAAAAGAATTCTGGCTGCAAGGAGAAACATGGCTTTTCCCACAAACAAAATACCCCTTTCTTCTGGGGTGAAGGAATGGGGACAAAAAGGTGCAAGTGACCTTAATGGCCAACAGGATTCTGCCTGGCTGCATGCCTGTGATTATCTTTCACGTTAAGAAAGGTGGAGACGTAAAATAGTGCATGTGATTTGTGTATAGCTTTGAAGCACCACACAGAGTGTATGTGGCGCTGAAAGACATGGGAAAGAAAAGTGGCTTAGGAAGTGCCAACATGCCCATGGGATGAATGCATAGCACAGAATCAAAGGAAATGACAACAGAAAACTCATGAGCTATGAGCAATACAGAACCATTTGTATGGGGGGGGGGGGTTGCCAAGAGCCATTGAACCAAACTGTAAACCCTGCATTTGATGGAAACCACTTCAAGCCAGGGGGTGCAGCAGCACCCCTAGTTCCAGCAAAAAGGAAAAAAAGCATTGTGGTGTCTTATGCTTACTGCCTTTCAGTGATTGCCGTACCAACTGTGCTCAGTTTACAACTAAAGCTAGAATTTTTTCCTAATGGCCCACCCTACAAACTGAGCTTGGGATCTGCAAATCAAACCGAGTGCTTTTCTTCTGACACAACAGCAGCAGCAATAAACGTTCTGAAGGCCAAACTGTGCCCTCAGTTACACACATGCAACCCAACTGTCCCCGAATTATTTCTTCCGTGACACCTCTGTTGAGGCTGGCATGAACGTTAATGTTGGTCCAGCTGCGGATTGCTCTGATTTTTAATGACTATATTGAGAAGAAATGTATAGAAGCACCCCTAAGTGTAAGCTAACAAAGGGTTTTATTCTGGAGGGGGGGATGTACATAACACCTATATGCCCATATATATTTGATAAGAGGATTCATGTACATTTTTAATCAGCCCTGGATCTATCTCCTTAGACTATGTGAGCTGCTACTGCTGCAGGGGATGACTGAGCAAAGGATCAATGAAACAAAACTAGGGTTACCATATGTCCTCTTTTTCCCGGACATGTCCGGCTTTTCGGCAGTCAAACCCCCGTCCGGGGGGAATTGCCAAAAAGCCGAACATGTCCGGGAAAATGGCGGCTCTGTTTAAGAGCCCGGCTGCCTGAACGCTACCGGCTTCGGGCAGCCCCGTGCCTCCAGACCCTGCGCCGCCGGAGCCCGGGAGGGGAAGTGCCCGGCTGGGGGCGCAGGGTCTGGAGGCAAGGGGGCTGCCCGAAGCCGGTAGCGCTCGGCAGCCCGGTTCTTAAACAGAGCCTCCAGCGGCTGCGGCTCTGTGTAACTGACACTGTGTCAGTTACACACAGCCCCGGCGGCTGGAGGCTCCAGCCGCCCCCGCTCTGTTTAAGAGCCGGGCTGCCCAAGCGCTACCGGCTTCGGGCAGCCCCGTGCCTCCAGATCCTGCGCCCCCAGCCGGGCACTTCCCCTCCCGGGCTCCGGCGGCGCAGGGTCTCCAGGCACGGGGCTGCCCGAAGCCGGTAGCTCTGGGGCAGCCCGGCTCTTAAACAGAGCCTCCAGCGGCGGGGGCGGCTGGAGCCTCCAGCCGCCGGGGCTGTGTGTAACTGACACAGTGTCAGTTACACAGAGCCGCAGCCGCTGGAGGCTCTGTTTAAGAACCGGGCTGCCCGAGCGCTACCGGCTTCGGGCAGCCCCGTGCCTCCAGACCCTGCGCCCCCAGCCGGGCACTTCCCCTCCCAGGCTCCGGCGGCGCAGGGTCTGGAGGCACGGGGCTGCCCGAAGCTGGTACCGCTCAGGCAGCCCGGCTCTTAAACAGAGCGGGGGCGGCTGGAGCCTCCAGCCCCCGGGGCTCTGTGTAACTGATCCAGTGTCAGTTACACAGAGCCAAAGAGGAGCAAAGCCTCCAGCCCCCTGGGCTGTGTGTAACTGACACAGAGGCTCTGTTTAAGAACCGGGCTGCCCGAGAGCTACCGGCTTCAGGCAGCCCCCTTGCCTCCGGACCCTGCGCCGCCAGCCAGGCACTTCCCCTCCCGGGCTCTGGCGGCGCAGGGTCCGGAGGCACGGGGGCTGCCCGAAGCCGGTAGCGCTGGGGCAGCCCGGCTCTTAGAGCCTAAGAGGAGCAGAGCCTCCAGCTGCGGGGGCTCTGCTCCTCTTCGGCTCTGTGTAACTTATACAGTGTAAGTTACGCAGAGCCGCCGGAGCCCCGGAGGGGAAGTGCCCGGCTGGGGGCGCAGGGTCTGGAGGCATAGGGGCTGCCCAAAGCCCGAGCGCTACCAGCTTCACGGTTTGCTGGGCAGCCTCCAGACCCTGCGCGCTGGGGCTCCAGCTGCGCTGGGGAAGCGCCGGCCGGGGGCGCAGGGTCTGGGGGCTGCCCGGCAAACCGTGAAGCTGGTAGCACTGGGGCAGCCCTTTCCCCCTGGCTGGGAGTGGGAGGGAGGAGGGGGCGGAGTTAGGGTGGGGGAAGGGGCGGAGTTGGGGCGGGGCTAGGGGTGGGGAAATGGGCGGGGCCATGGCCCGTGGAGGGTCCTCTTTTTTTATTTATGAGATATGGTAACCCTAAACAAAACATGAGTTTCATTTTGAGAAGCGACTACAAATAGAGAAGGCTATAGAAGCACCCCTTAATCCAATTATACTATGCTGTCTCTCTAATTCAATAGCAAACCCAGTTCTGAACAGATTGTTTCATAGTGGAGGTTCAAGGATGTCATAAAGCAGCATTGTAAAAGGTCTTAGACTTATTCTAGGACTGCCAGCATGGTTTTTCATGCATTTAGTATTTGGTCTTCACACAAAAATTTACAACTGGAAACAAATATGAATGGGAAAAATGTCAAAGAGTTTTGACCGATAACAAAGAAATAAAAAGGTTAGCAAAAATCAAAATGTAAAAATAGGCTACAGTTGCCATTTTGGTTATGAGGCTTTTCCTTCAATCCTTCTGACAGCCTGATAGCTTTACAGACTCAATACTGAGCCTTACCTTATTTTTAGTTCTGATTACTTAAAGCAATCTTTTTTGTATTGCTCATGTGCAGCCGAGCTAGTGAGTGGCACACTTTCAAATATGTTTTTCCTGGTAACACTTCTATTTATAAAATATGTTTCCTCAGAGAACTGACAAAGGGAATTCAAGAGAGAACTGTTGGATTTTGGGGTAAAAGAAAGAAAGAGGGAAAAAGAAAATGAAAATGAAAGAGAATGAATTTGTATATGTGGAAGTCAAACACACAAGCAAACATATCTGCATATGATCAACTTGATCATCCCAAGCCACAACAAAAGGGACTGAAAAATTGCAAGTTGTCCCACATTCTAGGAAACGTTGAACAACTTACATTCAATCATACAATGTGGGGAACAGGTAGCACAAGGCACGAGTGACGTCCAGCTACTGTAGCCCCAAGAAAGTGGCTGTGACCAAAAGTAAAGAAGGCATCGCCAAGGGAAAAAAATGAATTGTGTGATATGCCAGCCCCATACAACACCTGCATTTACACGAGATGCCAAGAGTGGGAAATGGCTTTAAAGCGTGCTACTCTGCACGTACGTTATGCCTCCCTGCTACAGAAGTGATGAAGGAAGTTCAGGCTGCTGTGAGGGGAAATGTTATAGGGAAAGTTTGCCCTGATTCCACAGCCACCTGACGGAGACAGGGTGTGATGCCACATCTAACCAGTCTCAGCACTAGTGTGTTGGGTGTTAAGCAGGAATGATAGCCCAAGCAAGCTGCACCACCAGGAAGGTGAGCTAGTGGTGAGAATAAAAGCACAGGAGACAGTCCCAACAGGAAGTGCTTATCTAGAAACGGTCCCAGGCTGGACAACAAATGGGAAAGAGGGTTGGATTGCCAATGTCATGCAGCAGTGCTGTTTTGAATGGAAGGAACTCTCTGTTTCCCATTCCTGCTGCCATGAGGGTGGTACCAGCCATTCTGTGTTGCTTTGCTTGGGTCACCAGCCCTGCATATTCCCTTCTCATCCTCAGTTATCTCACCCTGCAGTACTTGTCCCTGACTCTCCTGTGACTGCACAGACAGGTGTCTAATGTCAGCCAACAGCTGTCACTTTCAGTCATGTTTTTTGCTACTTTTGTGGTAGTTAAAGGGTGGGGGGAGCATTTTATGGCCATGCTGCAGAGCTGTGATCCCCGCCCCATGCCAAGGGAAGTAGCTGCACTTTTCAAGGGATGAATCCTACCGTAGCCTCTATTTTTATGCATCTGTTTTCTCCTGCGTGCTGCATTACAAACAGGGTGATGATAATAGGGCCCATGGAGTCTACATCTTTACCTTTAGTATCTCCCTGCTTTTCTTATTACATTTTCCTTTTGTGGTTGTTCAGGGGGTGAATGTTTAGTGCAGCGGATGCCATTTAGAAATTTCAGCTGCAGCTCACAATGATAAGAACAGTATGTTTCATTTCCCATGACTGATGCTGAAAAGCCATACCTCAGTATCCAATTAAGGGTCACTCACATTTATGGCTTCTCTTCCAACTTTAAGTATAAAGAGAGAATAATAAAACAAGGTCAAATGCCACCAAGGCAAAAAAATGCAGTAAGATTTTTACATAATACACATCAAAAATACCCCCAATTTATTATCGCCAGTGATTAGAACTGTGTGTGATGCAGGACAGCAGTCCTTAAATATCACCTATATAACCTTGCTGGGGCTGATTGGCTTCAGAGGGGTCAGCTTTACGATAAAAATGTAAGCTTCTTAATATAACTCAAAGGCTAAAGAGAAGAAACATGCAACATGAGGCCGTATCAAACAAGTGTGGCACACACTCGTAGTGACACAAGGAGGTGAACATCCAATGTTACAGAAGATTAGTTGGCCCGGTCATCATCCGAAGCTAAATGCAGCTTCCACTGCTACGCAATCCAGTGCCACTGCTACGCAATCTTCACTTTCCTTGGATCTTGAGAGTATGTTTTTCCAAGACTTCAACATCCTTTAATTGACATTTCCCATTGATCCATGTCAGACTTTGCTTTCCAAAGTAAGGCAACTGTCGGCTCCCCTCAGGTGTACATTCTGAGCAGCCAGGCCTCATTTCTTTTTGAAAGTTTTGTTATGGTCTCCATCCAAGAGCAAGACCTTCTAAAAGAGCAGATAGTCTGGGCCTCCCTCTCCTCGTATATTCAGTGACTTCTGCCATATGGAACCCAGAAGGTAGCTTCTTCCTCACTTCCCTGTTCCATAAAAATAGGGCTGAGAATATTTCTCTGCATCAGATGGGCTGCAGTTCATTGCAAAATCCATTTTGACCCTTGGATGGAACGGGCTATAGAAATTGAATGCTTTATTAGTGGAATATAACTTACTATGTATACAGTATTGCTTTATTTAACTGCCACAGAAGTGAAATGTAATGATGGTATTTGTGGAAAAGAAAAGGATCAGTATTTTACCTTACTCATTGCTCCTTCATAACAACATTGTAAATATATTAAGTGGGGGAAGAACAATTTCTAGAAATGGGGAATTTAACAAGAATAAAAACCGACATAAAAGCATTAGGGCAAAAACCTGGCCCCACTGAAATCAATCACAAAGCGTCCACTGACTTCAGTGGGGCCAGGATTTCATCCACTAGTTCTTAAAAGCTGTATTCACTTTTATAAACATTTTAAACCACACAGCTGACATCCATCTGCCTGGCCAAGGCCCTTTAAATCACTGAAATACAGAAGGGGGAAAATTCTGCAGTGCCAGATGTGTCTAAAACAGTTGCAGTTCATGCTGAAGCAATCTGCAAAGGAGAAGTGCTTAGGATGCATTCTGCCTGACAAAATGCTAATAGTTTATCAGTTTAAATATTATAGACTAATAATATGTCCTTCTCTGGCTATTTCATTTTCAGAACTCAGATACCGGCTAGGTTTAGGTTACTTGATTTTAGAATGATTTTTATTTAATCCTTTCCCATCTTAGCTAGATAAAAGTATGCTTCCATTATTAAATAAAATTGCAAATGAAATACCCTTGGGAAGGGGTGTTCTTGATGTACAATACACATAGCTTTAAACCTCAGATAATGTAAAAGAGGGAGATTAAAAAGCCATGGGGAGTAGTAGTAGTTGGTGTTTTTTTTAAATCAGCCTGAAATACATTTTACTATTATGTAATGCTGTCAAAAATGGATAATGCTTGTCATAATAGCACTGTGCAGAAAGTGCATTCCAATCCAGTGTTGATATAATTAGGAAATGCACTGCCACTGATTATGTAACTACACATTTAGTTTACACCTATTATATTTAGAGTATGATAATTTACCTCTAACTGTGACACTCATGGGGGACACGTGTTAACATGCTAGACTGCAGGTCTTAGGAGTCATTTAATAAAACAGGTGAATGTGGCTTTTGAATAATTTCTTAATAGATTCTTTGTTATGAGCCTGTTTGTTACAAATATCCAACGGACTGATTTCTGTTGTGCACAGGGGAATGTTTGTACGTACCTTTTAAAGTAAAAAGGTGCATTTGGAGAGGAGGAGCTGTGAAATCAACTCTCATTTGGAAGCAAATTAAAAAAAAAAAGACGCAGAGCTGCTAGTAAAATCTTAGTTCTTGTGCCTTGATATATTCTAGTTAATTGTCATTACTATATTTATGAATATCTATTAACATTTTCCATCCTTGGAAGTAACATGCTTTTGCCATTAGTATTTTCTTATTTCTTTTAGAATTGGCTGGGGTGTGGGGAGGGACCAGGCTGCCTTGCTGACACAACAAGTGAAAATGTATTTTTTTAAATTCAGATATATAAAGGGAAAAAATATGGGGCCAATTCCTGAGCTGGTGGAAAGTGAAGTCAGTAAAATTGTGCTGATTTACACCAGTTGAGGATGTGACACAACATTTCTCTGAGGTTGTGCTGATGGGGAAAAGTATTACAGTAAGCAAGAAACAGCCTCTTTTTTCACTAAAGCAAATACTTCAGGCCCTCTGAAGATTAAGCAAATAAACCTTTTCCCCTTACACATACACTTCCTTGTGCTCCATCTTGTCCATTTAGAGATCCTGAGATCCGTGGTGGGAGAGCAGAGTCTCTAGTGGCATCCTTTTAGCAGGTGGCTTTCCTAGAATGGCGCTGATATGCAGTAAAGTTTACTGTGGCTGCCTGCAGCATCAATTAACTTAATTCAAATTAGTGTTTTGTGCTGTTGGGAGCTGTTGTGCTTCTATATTATGTCTCCAGCCCTGGCAGAGTACTAAGAAGAAGAATGCCACTAACTAACTACAGGTTTCAGAGTAACAGCCGTGTTAGTCTGTATCCGCAAAAAGAAGAACAGGAGTACTTGTGGCACCTTAGAGACTAACAAATTTATTAGAGCATAAGCTTTCGTGGACTACAGCCCACTTCTTCGGATGCATATAGAATGGAACATATATTGAGGAGATATATATACACACATACAGAGAAATTCTGAAGACTACAAAAGGGCCAGCTGGAACCTAGGATAGTGAAATCTCAACCCTGGGCTCCAAGCATAGCCAGGTTTAACACAGTTAATAGAGCCTAGGTCTTGGATAGTTTTCTTTGGGTACAGAGGGACAGATGATGCTGTCAGAGGTATACAACTGTACCAGTCAGTATGGTATCTGGTATGTATCTAATTTTTTTCTATAATGGTGAATGAAATGTTATTGCATCCCAGTGTTTAAAACAATGTTATGAGCAGATGAAAATAAAATCAAACCCAGTCAAACATGAATATCAAGTACCAGAAAGAGGTATTTGTAGTGCTAGCTCCAATGCCAATTGTTTACTACTATTAAGATTAAGATTAAATGCATACTTCCTGCAATTCTGCTATGGATTTTTAGTCTCCTCTTTTTTCAGGGGAATTGGAACATAGATTT
The DNA here is from genome assembly GCF_027887155.1 of Malaclemys terrapin pileata. Taxonomy (NCBI): domain Eukaryota; kingdom Metazoa; phylum Chordata; order Testudines; family Emydidae; genus Malaclemys; species Malaclemys terrapin. The sequence goes on along the minus strand of NC_071515.1, from coordinate 27,952,270 downwards.
GTTCTGGATACTAAGGGAAAAAAATTAAAAGCTTCAGTGTAACATGTAACATGAAGTGGATTTGTGTCTGTCTGTGATAAACAAAGGTGTAGGCCTGTGAAAGCCACTTGAGTCCACAGAACGATTCTTCCCATGCTTTCAAATGGAATTAACAAAGAATGCTATTTATTAAAGGTATAAGCAGCGTTGATTTAACTTCCAAAAAGGTGGAGTGGTTTTAGAAGTATGATCTGCCAAGAGGGTAGTGAAGATACATTGTTGATTAGGTCTCTCTGTGTGACTTAATTTTATATAAAACAACTTTGGTGTGAGAGCTGTAATCTTTTCACCAGAACAAGGCCGTAATACTGCATGCGGCTAAGTGTTACCGCGTATCTTGAAAATTCCACTCAGAAATCTTGTCACCTTTGTATGGCATGTTTCAGCTAGTTCATTTTCATAAACCTCTGAAAACAAAGGTTTAGAAAGCAAATGCTGGGGCATAGCCTTACCTAGAGCACTACAAAAAGCATGACTAGCAAATTAAGCAAATGTATTTGAGCGGTCCTTCCCACATTCCCTATTTCTCAGCATCCCTCTCCAACCAATGTCACATTTAAATAGAATCTCTGGTTAAAAACACAGCATAATTTTAATAGTTTAAAAGGCTAAAAGTTATGTTGAGGCAGACTTAATTTAACCCTCTGAGTCTAATTCTGATGTCCAAGAAGGGAAAGTCCAGTTTTCTGCAAACCTTATCCCGATTTGAGGTTATTTTATTCTCTTGAGCATAGCACTGATACACTGAAGATGTCTAGAGGGGGAAAAAGGGATTAGCATTAACAGCCTCTAATTTGCTTAAGAACAGGGATTTCTGCATTTTGAATAAGCAGAAACATATATAAATGATGCATGATGCATTTATGAACTGGGGCATAAATGGAGAAATTTGCAGGAATGCTTACGTGAGCTCAGGCTAGCTAGCTCTTCTGTGTACAACCCTCATATGTATTGCAAATATAGTTTCTCTGTGTTTATCCATAACCACTAACATAACATAATGTTACAGATGACTGGCTACATGATATTATAGGGAAAAAACAACTAAAGTACAGTGGTAGGAAAGAAGTGGAAAAACTGTGAGCCAGAGTTGTAGCAAGCTTTATGAATCTTGCACGGCTTTAATGCAAACCCCAGAGGGAAAAATACTTGTACTGCAAAATTTCCCCTCAGAAATTTCAAAGAAGTTTGACACCTTAATTCATTTCCAGGACTTAAACATTTCAGGCAAGCTGGTGACACTATAATAGCCTGGTCCAACCTTTTATTTATTATGCTGCTCATGCCAATTGGTGCTACAAGCTGGTGCTTGCATTTGCTGTTTGTTTATTTCATACAGATCAAATTATTAGCCTAGACATACTTTGTTTTCAGGCTACGTGCTTGTGGACAAACCAAACAGCTTTCATTTCAATGTTCATTCAGTACATAGCTGAATTCGCTCATTACGGAAATGAAGCACAAACCAACTCAATGTAACTTATGGTCCAAATTTATTAATTAGGAAATTAAGGACTGAGCTTTAAAAGCACATCCTATTGGAAATGACTTCTCTCCTTGAGCGACAGAAGTCTATGGAAAAGAGATGTCTAGAAATGCATTTAATGATCACACGTCAATTTCAGTTTTAATGCTCACAACTTTAGGATCTATGAGTGCAACAACGGGCAACACTATGTAAAGAAAGAGCACTGTGTCTCCCATTAACAACCAACCAACCAACTGCATTTGACCACATATAAGCTTGTCATAAGGCAATTCAGAGTTACAGGAGAACACTCATAAAAAATGAGTTATACTTTCAGAGTTGATGGATTAAATGAGCAATACTGCTTTCTCCCTATAGTTTTGTATTAAAATCTCCATAAGTCTGTCTTCAGTCTTACAGGCCCTTCAGGAAATAATGTGACACTAAATATTACTGAAACATGTACCACTGCCTGTCTCCAAGCATGGGACTTTGTGCATGGGGCTTGCATCTCACTGTAACCATTTAGCTTTTCCCCGACCCTTGCAAAAAAGTCATATAGAACTTACTAGGGACAGAACCAATAGAGTTTTAGAGAGTTATATAATGTTCCATAGAACTCATCCTAAAAAAAGCTATACAATTTAATCAATGCTGCCAACTCTTGCAATTTTATTATGAGACTCAGGATATTTGATATTTTTCTTAAAACTGCAGGTCCCAGATTCATAGAATTACATAAGAATCTCAGCTTAATGTTTTTTAAAAGTATCTAGCCCTCACAGTTGTGGAAAAAAGTCTGAAAATATGACCTGAGTACACTCTAAATTTCAAAAATGAGAAGACAAATAAACCCCCACAATTTATTTTAAAAAATCTCTTGATTTTTTAAGCCCTGAGATGTGATGTTTTCTCTGAAGCAAGATCATGTTACAGCAATTTTCTATCTATGCATTTGTTTTAGAACCTGATCCAACTTCCACTGAATACAATGGGAGTTTGGCCCCATTAGGTGTAACTAACATCTTGCAATAGGTCCTTCCTTGAGGGACTTCTTGCTGGGAAGTAGATTAAAATAGCAGTCCTCCTTTTAAAAGCCCCTCTGCTTCTTCAATTATGGATAACAGATTTCAAAAATGATTTTTGTAAATATTAGTTAAGATACTTAAACTATTAGAAAATACCAGCATGGCTAAACAACAGAGTAAAAGATGTGGTTAGAGACAAAAAGATGTCTTTTAAAAATTGGAAGTCAAATCATACTGAGAAAAATAGAAAGGAACAAACTCTGGCAAGTCAAGTGTAAAACTATAATTAGACAGGCCAAAAAAGACTTTGAAGAGCAACTAATAAGAGACAAAAAAAATTGCAGAGAAGCAAAATGAATCATCTGTCCTCACTGCACAAGATGTGAGGGAGATTCCCAAACCTAGCCATTCTTTTTTAGGTGACAGATCTGAAGAACTGTCCTAGACTGAGGTGTCCATAGAGAACACTTTGGAACAAACTGATAAATGAAACAGTAATAAGTCACCAGGACCTGATGGTATTCACCCAAGAGTTCTGAAGAAACAAAAGTATGAAATTGCAGAACTACTAATTGTAGCATGTAACCTGTTGCTTAAATCAGTCTCTGTACCAAATGATTGGAGAATAGCTAATGTAATGCTGATTTAAAAAAAAAAGTTCCAGAGATGATCCTGGCAATTACAGGCTGGTAAACCTAACTTCAGTACCAGGCAATTTGGTAGAAACTATAGTAAAAGGATGGAATTATCAAACACATAGATGAGGGATCGGCAACCTTTGGCATGCGGCCCGTCAGGGAAATCCGGTGGCGGGCTGGGCTGGTTTGTTTACCTGCAGTGTCCGCAGGTTCGGCCGATCGCAGCTCCCACTGGCCGAGGTTCACCATTCCAAGCCAATGGGGGCTGCGGGAAGCGGCGCGGGCCAAGGGATGTGCTGGCTGCCGCTTCCCGCAGCCCCCATTGGCCTCGAATGGTGAACTGCGGCCAGTGGGAGCTGCAATCGGCTGAACCTGTGAATGCTGCAGGTAAACAAACCGTCCTGGCCCGCCAGCGGATTTCCCTGATGGGCTGTGTGCCAAAGGTTGCCGATCCCTGACCTAGATGAACGTGACAGGTTGGTGAAGAGTCAACACGGCTTTTGTAAAGGGAACAGTGACTGGTTAAAAGATAGGAAACAAAGGATAGGATAAATGGTCAGTTTTTAGAGTGGAGAGAGAAAAATAATGGGGTCGCTGCAAGGATCTGTACTGGAACCTGTGCTGTTCAACATATTCATAAATGTTCTTGAAAAAGGGTTTAATAGTGAGGTTGCAAATGCAGACAATACAAAATTACTCAAGATACTCAGTCCAAAGCTGACTGCGAAGAGTTACAATGGGATCTTCCAAAACTGTGTGACTGGACAACAAAATGGCAGATGAAATTCAGTGTTGTTAAATGCAAATAATGCACATTTATTGCACATTGGAAAACATAATGCCAACTATACATACAAAACAAGGGGGTCTAAATTAGCTGTTACTGATCAAGAAAGATCTTGGAATCATTGTGGAAAGCTCTCTGAAAACATCTGCTCAGTGTGCAGCGGCAGTCAAAAAGGCTAACAAAATATTAGGAACCAACAGAGAAAGGATAGATAATAAGACAGAAAATGTCATAATGCCACTATGTAAATCCCTGGTATTGCCACACCTTGAATACTGCATGTAGTTGTGGTTGCCCAATCTCAAAAAAGATATATCAGAATTGGAAAAAGTAAGAAACAGAAAAGGGCAAGTGATTAGAGAGATGGAATAGCTTCCATATGAGGAGAAATTAAAAAGACTGGGACTCTTCATCTTAGAAAAGAGACGATTATGGGGAAAATATGATAGAGATGTATAAAGTCATGAATGGTGTGGAAAAAGGGTATATACCCCTTCACATAACACATGAACCAGGGGTCACTGAATGAAATTAATAGATAGCAGGTTTAAAACAAACATAAGGAAGTACTTCCTCACACAACACACAGTCAACCTGAGGAACTCATTTCCAGGGGATGTTGTGAAGGCCAAAACTATAATAGGGGTCAAAAAGGAATTAGATAAGTTCAAGGAGGATCAATGGCTATTAACCAAGATGATCACGGATGCAAACCCAGGCTCTGGGTGTTCCTAAACCTCTGACTGCCAGAAGTCGGCGTTGGATGACAGGGGATGGATCACTTGAAAAATTGCCCTGTTTTGTTCATTCCCTTTGAAGTTTCTGGCACTGGCCACTGTCAGAGACAGGATACTGGGCTAGATGGACGACTGAAATGACCAATGGCCAGTCTTACATTTGAATACGTGTGTGTACGAGAGGACGGTTGGGCTAGTGGTTTAGGTGCTGGACTGGGACTCAGCAGACTTAGAGTTAGTTTCCAACTCTGCCACAGACTTTGTGTGTCAGGCAAGTGTCTCTCTATGCTTCAGATGCCAATCTGTAAAACAAAGATCACAATACTTCCTTTGTCTGTACATTCTCTGAGGTGCTTTCTTACTATGCATATGTGCAGTGGTCAGCACGATGGCACCTTGATCTCAACTGTGGTCTCTAGGTGCTTCTGTAGTACAACTAAACGATAATATAAATAATCTTGACAAACTGGAATGACTCTAAATTGGGCTACCATCATCAGTTTTATTTGGTCTACTTCAAGACAAACGACTCACCATTGTGTCACCAAAAATCCTTTCCTCCTAGTCTATGAACTTGTCTTTCCATCATATTTGCTTGCGACCCTTTCTGCATTTGCTATCTATTCGTCTCTATTCCACCATAAGGGAAATACATTTTCCATTGATTCTTGCTGCAACATGCTCAGGCAATTGCCACTTTAGCTGCTTTTCAATCTTCAACATACTCTTCTCCTTGCTTTGCTGTCTTATTCATTTGCTTGTTCTTCTGTCTCTCTGTGTGATAAAGATTATATCTGTCTACAAATTTCCTTTCCAGCTGTTACTGGTAGCTCCTACTCCATCTTCTTGGTGGGTAACTATATTTCACGGATGGTTGTGCATAGCTGTCAAAACCCTTCATTACAAAGTAAGTACTTGTTCTTCATGATACTGTTCAAATTTCTAGAAGATCTGTCCCCTTCTCCCGGCTCTTTGTCTCATTTTCCTACTCTGGAAGGCCCTGTGTCAGGATCAATTTGGCTGAGGCTGAAAAAACAGATTTGAAGCTCTTCCCCCATGCAAAGTTATTTTTTACATTTGCACTGAGCTCAGCTTTGGTCTTCTGCATATACATTTTGCCTTCACAATCTTTAGGCTCAGGTTACATGTAACCAGCTACATGTCTGAATGCTCAGACAACTCAGCAGACACTGGGAGGGATGTGACATGGTATCTCCAATCAAGGGCGCAACCAGAATTTTCCTAAGGAGGGGGCCCAGATGTCTAACCTCCCGCCACCTGAACCCAGCCCCAAGCTCCCTCCCCCTGTATGCCCTGGCACCCAGCCTCAGTGAGCTCCATCTCACTGTCCCCAGACTCAGTCCTGAACTCTCTCACGCTGCATCTGCACCCAGATGTGCGCTCTTCCCCTTGCACCCAGCTCTACACACACTCTCTATCTGCTGCCCCCATACCCAACTCCAAAGTCTCCCGCTGCACCCAGCCCTACAGTCTTCCTGCCCCACACTCAGTGAAGTGATCAGGCTGAAGAGTACCATCCCCTCCGGGGGCCAGGCAGTTCTTGGAGCCCAAGATCCCATCCCCCTTCTGTGTCTCCACTTCCATAGGAAGCCTAAAAAGCCTGGATCTAATCCTCCCATCAGTGCCCCCTTCTCTGCTTTTCTCAGGGGCTTGGGATGCCCAGCGCCCATGGACATAGGAAGGACTGCAAAAGGTGAATGAGGCCAAACAGGTTCACAGGGTTACTCTGCTGCTCATATTTGGCCTGGCCACCTCTCTGTCCTGATGGAGGGGCAGCCAGGTCAAATTTGAGTGAAGGGGTGGGGTGGGGGGTCACAGCACCACTCAAATTTGGCCTGTCAGCTCCTTAATCATGACAGAGGGGTGGGCTGGCCAAACTTCCAGCTCCCCTCAGGGGCCAGGGGAGACGAGAAGGCTGGGTCTCCTAGTCTCCTCTGCCTCATTGCAGCCATGTCTTCAAAATACCCCAAGCAAACAATGACTGATTGGGTCCCTCAAATTACAGGAAAATTGGATAAAAAAACCTGTCTGGCTAGGGTGAAAGCCTACACTAGGCTGAAAAAGTTGAAAAACATTTTTCTTCCACCAAGGGCTTCCATTGCTTTTGTTCCACTGTACAAAAACCTGATTTTTTTTAATGGAATCATATCCTCGTGAATGTAACTAATATTTAAATAAATGTTTAAGGGTTGTCGACTTTTAAGGCACATGGAGTTTATAGAACCTTTGTACTGCAATTAGAGGTAGTTGAATACCAGGGAAAATGTACATATATCCAGAGATTTGCCAAACAGCATTTAATCAGCTGTCCAGGTATTGTATGTGTTTTCATTATTTAAGTTATGTCAGGGAAAAACACCAAAACTTGCTAAATGATGTATTAATTTAGTGTGTGGCCACCTCCAACTTAGATCCTATGCAAATGGAAATCCAGAGAGATCTGCAAGTGAAAGGATGCAATCTCCCTAACTTTTTTCTAAAGCTGCAGGTGAGGAAAGGTTTCACTCTTCTGTATGATGAAGGCACAGTGTGCTACTGTATTAGGGTGACCATATTTCTCTTTGCTGAATACGGGACACCTGGTAAAATTACTCGTATTCAAGCGAGTTCAATGGCAATCAATCAGAGCTATGCAGTACAAACGTTCAAATTAACATCAAGTTGACTGAGCCCCTGTTAAAAAGAAATACTGCATAGTTGGATTCTTTTTATTTACCTTCTTATCTTTAAGGGTTTAGGGTTCACATGGGGAGAAGTGACACCCCCCCCACAAGGAGGAGAGGTGACACATACACATGCCCGTGCACCTCTCTCACGTGGGGAGGGGTGACCAACCGACTAGACCCTCTCTGCCAGGCGCTCTCCACCCTCCATGCCTGGCTGAGACCCCAGGATGGACCCACCTCTTCTGGTATCTGGTGCTGTGTCTTCCTGAAGGAACACGTGTGTGTGTGGGGGAGTACGCAGGGTCACATGTGCCCCTCCCCCCCAGATTTCTGCCATGGTTCAAACCAGAATATAGCCAGCAGAAGCCTTTTTGCACTGAGGGAAGGGACAGGAGCTGCCTCCAGCCGCAGGAGAGTAGGAAGGGATGACCTGGCCCATGCTTTTGCAGAGTTCATCTCTTCTCCCCAACTCTCCTGTGGCTAGAAGCAGCTTGTCCCTTCCTGCCCACACAGTGTTGGAAGACAGCTAACACCTCCAGGCTGCTGCTCGCCACCGACATAACCTAGCCACCTCCTGTCCCCCCAGTTACAGCGCGGGCAGGAAGGGGTTAAGCCCTAAGGATTCATTGTGCACCAGCGCCCAGGAACCTGACTGCAGGGGCTTCAGTGAACCAGGCCAGAGAGGTGGCTCAGCAAGGGAAGGTGCCTAGGGGACGGAGCAGCCCTGCGCTCCCTGGGGGCAGGACCCGGGGGGGGGGGGGGCGGGTGAAGTAGGTGCTAAGCCCCTGCCTGGGGGGGCTGCTGTGGAGCCTACAGAGGCATCACATGAACAGGCTGGAAATCCCTTCCCCCACCCCATCCAGAGCTTAGCAGACACACTTCCCCATGCCAGCGCAGCACAGGGCTTTGGCACATGCAGGGCTCGGCTCCTCTTGACCAGTGCCCTGGGCTGGAGTGTCTTGGCCTTTCCCAGGGCGCTGGCCCAGCCAGAGGCAGTGGGGGAAGGAAGGAGCCTGGCGGCCAGGCTGCTGGTGAGCTGAGCGCTCTGACCAGGGGCTGGGTCTCTGCACAGTACTGGGAGCGGGACACGCCCTGCCGGGGGGAGGGAGGCTGGGTGTGTGTGTGTGAAGGGGCAAAGCAGGGAGAGGACAGCGAGAGGGGGACCACATAAAGGGCCGATGGGCGGTCAGCAGAGGTGACATGTAACAGGCTGCCGCCTGGCACCTGCCCACACTCACCAGCCACCACAGCTCCGGAGGTGGCCGAGAGCCAGCATGCAGCGGCGGCGGTGCGGATGGACCGGCAGGGGGAGCGTCCGGCCCCAACCACAGCAGCTTTGCCCCACCACAGACTTGCTCACCCACCCCTCTTGTTGGCCACTGGACTCCCCCACTCACTGCTGGTGGGCGGGCGGCCGGTGAGCCGGGATTTGGCCAGCAGCAGGACCTGCCAGTACTGATGGTGAGGCGGGAGACAGAAAATACGGGAGAATTTGCCCGTTTTTAAGAAAAAGTCGGGACACCTGTAGGAGGGCTTAAATACGGGACTGTGTCTTTAAAAACGGGACATATGGTCACCCTATGACTCACTTGCTTATTCCTTAAAGAAGACAGGAATGCCTGGTTTGCAAAGGCACAGCAAAAACTACGTAATAGCTTGTATTTCAGAACAAAGTTGTAGGGCTATATTATTCTCCAGGATTTTAGGAAATGAATGACATGGAAGTCTATATAAAATTTAATTTAAAAAGGGGACACTGTCAAGTAGTTTAGGGTAAAATTTGATGTACTTTAAAACTGTTATAATCTGGTGGGGGAATACCCTCTGAATTCCTATTATACGGTCCCTGACATTAAGAATGAAACAGTAGTGACTTTTTTATGTATAAGTTCAGTAACATTTTTTCTCTTCTCTTGGGGTCCAATCCAAAGCCCACTGAAGTCAGTGAAAAGACTTTCATTGAATTCAATGAATTTTGTATCAAGCCCCTGAAGAACCAAACACTCAAGGCCTGATCAATGGTTATCTGGGGATTTTTGCCTGAGTAAGGAGTGACTATTAATTAACAAATCATTTTTCACATCTGTATTAAAACTATCAATGTTATCACTAATGATTCTAGTGAACCATAACACTGAAAATGGCCCAGCCATATAGGGATAGTCTTCAGAGTGATCCAGGTGGGTTGGAAAAAAAATGGTGTTTGCCCAATGAAAAAAAGAATAAAACCAGTACAGGCATAATTGCTAATGCCCAACTTCTAAGAGGCCGTTATAAACAGTGGAGGGTAAAAAAACAAAAATTAGATAATAAAAATAGCTTGATATCCTGGCTTAAAAAAGGTATGAGGATATGCAAAAAAAAATAAAAAATCAATGTATACGAAGAGCAGGCCTTCCCAACCTACAAGATGGAATTTCAAGGAAACACTGACTGCCCTACTCACAACTTAGAAGCTATATTTTTAAATACTCAAGGAATTAATGTATCTATCTATCTATGTGTGTGTGTGTGCGTGCATGTGTGCGTACACACACACACACACACCTCCTTACAGTATTTTAAAATGTAGCTTCTGAGTTGTAGAAATAAATTTATTGCCAGTTGGTTTAGGGGAAAAAAAATCCACCAATTCCCTTCTCTCTCCCCTCCCCCCCCAAAAATCCATTAAGAAACTATTTTACAAATTTGCCAAAATGGCTAGCATTTGAAATTTGCCAAAAAGATGACAACTTCTCAATACAAGTAAAAAAATCCCTTAGTGTCCTATTAAAAATGAGAGGGATGTGTGCGTGAGTACAGACAGGCACACATAGAATGCAAAGCCGGCAGTGACAGTCGAGTTAAAGCTGTGGGCTTTTGGATGCTGGTGTAAGAGAAGCACCTGAGAAAGTAATGAATTTCACATCTGCTTGCTAGCTCACAGACACTCTTTCCCCAATGCATATTTTAGTTTTGGTGAAAATGATGCACTCTGTCATTAGTTTGTTTATCTGAAATTATTTATCCATGTCCATTTCTCAGAGCAAAACCTATCTGTGTAGAATGGGATCCTTAAAAGAAAAAACAAACAGAAAAAGAGAAATATAGCAAATTCATGGATAGATTTACATTTCCAGGTACAAAGAACTTTCAGTTTCGTAAATGTATTAACAAAAATCACTGCGGTTTGAAAGAAGAACATTAGTAAGCAAGTATGGTGAATAAATGTACAATATTAAAAGGTTAGTATGAAAAATATAGCTGCACCTTAGAGATTGTTCAGGTGATCCTTTAAGACCACTGTACTCTGGAGACTGTATGTGTGCATGCAAAGGGAACTACCTGCGTCCCTTTAGTTACCAGATCTTTTACAGAAAGCATTTTGCAGTGTTAGGATCAATATAATGGACAATACCAATTATTCCCCTATTCCCTTTCTTCCTGGTAAAGTCAATTAATGTGATTCATAGTTTTTATAAGTGGGCATGACATTCTGTCTCAGGCCAGGCTCATAATATAAAGTTTTGTCAGCACAGCTATGTGTGAATAAACCCGCACTCCCTAGCTGGCATAGCTAAGCCAGCAAAATCCCCGATGCAGACACAACTATGTTGACAGAAGAGTACTTCTGTTACCATCACTAAAGTGGTGTTCTAACACTGGCAGAAAAACTCCTTTTGGATATGCTGTGTCTACACTAGGGGGAGCACTGCTGGTATAGCTATGCCGATACAGCTATACCCCAATACCCGCAACACTTCTGCAATATAGACTAGGCCTCATAGGTGCCCAGTGATACTAGGCATAGTAAAGGGATTTCTATTGAAAGCCCTGGATTCATTAATTTGGATGTATTATTTCAGAGATACTGTGATTAAGGAAATAATATTTCTTCACATAAAAATCAGCCCAATGAGGAATATGGCATTCCCCTTCTGAGGAAGTACAGAAACACACACTATACCAGAATATCCCTAAAATAATCATTAAACATATAGTCAAGGAGCAATGCACGTTAAAGAACGTGAGAAATGCATGTCGTATACAGTCCTGCAAGTGGTTCTAAAACTGAAGCCTGAACTGCCAATGAACCTCAATTTTATTTCAGTTTATTCCATCTTGACTAATAATTTACCAAGGGCTTTAGATATTTTTCTAAATGATTCCTTTAATCTAAAGTTTTCAATGGCGATTACTCCATGAGCACTGTGCAAAACTGAAGTTATATGGGTTGCTCTGTATGAATTTACCAGATTTCAAACTACAAGTTTAGCAAAACTCAGTTACCACATGTAGAGATTGGAAATTAAACAATAGATTTAAGTACAGAAAAGAGGCCAGATCCTCAGCTGGTGTAAATTGGTGTAGCTCCATTGAAGTCAATGAAACTACACCAAATTACATTGGTGAAGGACCTACCCTAACAGGCAGGTCATCATCTGGAACCCATATGGCTTCAAATCAGATAAGAAGCCACCAGGGATTAGTTATGAATTATAGCTAGATAAATATTATTGCATGAGAGCTATGACATAGGACATCCCCTCCGTTTCCACCAATATAGGGACTCAGATTCAGTGCATGTCTTCTGGGGAGTTGGAACAATGTAGGAGCTGAAGCTCCGTGACCTTATTTCTTTTGCTCTGGGATACTACAGAAGATTTGCCCGTGAGGAAAATGACTCTTTTATTGATCTTCTTCTCTCCTTGGACATCACTGCTCTCTCCTTTCCACTGACCCCCGTCCCTTCCACTTTCTGTAACGTTCACTCTAGTATCCTCACAGAATTCTCTGCAGTTCTTGATGCTCACAGACCTTCTCCAATACCACTTTGTTCATTTTTGCCTCAATTCTGCCCCGCCTCCTGCAAAACAATTCAGCATCACCTTCTTCATCATCTCTAACCTGTCCTCTAATCTCCAGCAATTTGTTGCTGCTATTGATTTTCTTCTCAGGATTGCTACCCCATTTCTGTGCTCCCCAAAGGGAAATTATCATGACTTTCCTGACCAACATCTAGCCGTTGGGCTCCCCTCTGCTTCTGATTCAAAGGTATCTTCTGTGGTCCTCCCTTTTCCCCCCACCATGACCCCCACCCCACAACCACACCTCCTTCCGAATGGCGCTCTCCCTTGCTGTCACTGCTATTTCCCCCCTCATCCTAATCCTCAACCTCTCTTTCCTCCATCTCTTTCCCTTGTTGTTACAGCAGAGCTGTTTTTTACTTAAATACACTTCTTTTGTTCAGACACCAGGTCATGTGGTTCACTGCCATCCTAAAGCTAAATTACTCAAGGCTAGCAGACTGGGATAGGCTAGCACACCATTTTAAAAGGAGCCGCAGGCCTTAATTCTCACCGCTCTCTTCAGGTCTCAAACAAGGAAAATAGAGGATTTAACACAACAATATTGCTTGTCCTTATTTCTAATTTAAAAGAAATCATTTTAGCCCAGCTTTGCTGTCTCCCCCACCTGTCACAAGATACAACCTCAGCCCCGCCTGTGTCTTAAGAAAACCGATTGCCAACTTAGAGGGAAAAGCTTGCATCAATCAAAGCTTTGGGGGATGACTCTGGAGAGTTTTCCTTTTAACCCTCCCCTCCCCCGTCCTTCTTGGAAAAGCTCCTTGATAATGGAGAAGATATGGGGCATGGTGCATTTTGGCTTCCTCTCTACCAAAGTGAACCCACTGTGTCCTCCCTTTGTGTTGTTTAGGTTCTACGGTTACTAACCGGTGCTTCTTTAGCTCATTGGACCATAATCTGGCCCTGTATATTTTTTAAATCTCAATACATCACTTTTAAAACTGGAATGGAATAAACATTTTCTAAATGTGTGGCTTACTGTCCACATAGAATAACCACCCAGTATGCATCCTTACCCTAGATTACCAGTTGGTAACTAATGAACAGTGAGCACTTTCTAACATACATTCCAAGTAGCTTTGGACCAATTTTTTAAATTCTTGTTGCTGAAGCCCTCTCCCTTAGCTACTTTTATTAATAATTAGGAATTTATCCCTAGGAAATATCAAAGTGACTATTCGTTGTGGGTAGGAACTGAGATTATTCAATTTGGACAGCTGTTCTTGGGTCCAGATTTGAAAATATATCAAGAGATTTGTAGTAGTGTAAATAATATAAAGAGCCCATATTTTCAATATTTACAAGGTAGATTTTATCTAGACCTTTAACCACTTTGAGGAGTTCCAGGAGCAAGTTGGAACAAAAGATTTAATTTCTAAGATATATACAATTTTGACTGAAAAAGATGTTGATAAGAAAACAATACAGATGAAAAGGTGAGAGAGTAATTTGGATAAAGAAATTGATCTAATGAGTGTGTCTCTGTATGTACATATCTTCAGTTTGTATTACTCAAAGAATTTTTTTTAATGAAATATTTCATTTGACTCCAGTTAAGATACATCATATTTTTTGCTACTAGGGAGGCACTCTGTTGGAAGAGTTGCAGGGAAAAGGGTACACACATGCACATCTGGTAGTTGTGTCCAGGAATTAGATGGCTTTGAAAGAAAATTATTAAAGAGATTCATCTTTGACAAAATGCCAGCTTCCTAGAGATCCCCCGACCTGCTTACTTAATGAGCCAGTAAAGGACCTACGTTTCTAACAAATGACAAATTAATTAATTTTTATAGTTAGTTGTTAGACTTTGTATTGCACACAACTGAAAAAATGTGAACCATCCTCCTATGGAATTGTGGTATAGTAACAATTCTCCTTATGATGGAAAAGTTTCATACCAAGTACATACACAAGGGAAGCACCAAAAAGAGGGTAGATTGTTTGAAATATTGTCAACCTTGTTAGTATATGCAGAGGAGGAGCGCTTCCCACCCAGTAAGCCAGAATCGTTAGCCAGGTTCTGGCTATTAATCTGATCTTGAATAAGTAACGTATGATGTACTTTTAACGTTTTATTGTAACTTCAGCTTAATAAAAAGTTTTATAGAATTTTACTAGGAGAAATTATAAACCACCAAGAGATAAACTGTGTTTCATCTTCACTGCACAGCATATCGGTGGGGGTAAACCTGGCATTCAGAGCTTTGTAGCTCAACAGTACTCCCTTGTAAAGATCTATTTTCACAATACAAAAGCAACACAAGCTTAAGCAATTATACATTGCTTGCCACATTTTTAACAGGAACACTCCAAATGCTTCTATTCACAGTTCTAAAGCCAAGCTGTGAATATTTGCACAATAGCTACTCATAAATTAATCCTCCTAGTAAGAAGATTTGAAAAAGAAAGATGCTCACCCAAAACAAAATTCGATAAACCCTACATAACATTTACATGTTTTTAATTTAAAATGTTATATCATGCTACGTAGCCATTAATTTTTAGTGGAGCTTCTAAATAAATTAAAGCCATTTATCATTTTTTAAAATCTATTATAAATACCGTATTAACTTTACATTCAAACACAGACATAATATCAATTATAGCAGCATCTGATGACGTAGCAGCTATTCTATTCTAGGGAGGAGCTATACAAAACTATTGGTTTTCACTTAATCATATTCAGGTGTTCTGACAACAATTTGCAATATTTGGTTCAGTGTGAAAGTTGTACTGATTTCCACCAATGCTTGCTGCCAGGGCAAGCATTTTGCAATGTAACTAGTCTCACTGTCAATAAAGACTTTTTTTTTTTGGCCCCAGAGTGTTTGTATATTAGTGATGATGAGACATTTGATAAAAAGAGAGGCAGTTTTCAGATTAAAAAAAACCCACAAAACATTTTTTCCATAGCCAATAAGTAAGTAAAAAAAAATAAAAAAAAATTAAAGATTATGACACCTACAGTTTTGCAGACATAGGGGAAAGTGTTCTCTCCCCACAGATTTTGCCAATTGTACTTCTAATTTTACTGATGTTATAATAGGAATCTTACCTGCATAATCCGTTCTTGCATAATGTCCATCTTCAGACTTTGTGGTAGTAGTTGTGTTATCTGTGTTAAAAGAAATATGTGTTGCTTTGACATTTGCTGCTGCTGTTGTAAAAGAGAGGCCAATCCCGTAAATCTCAGAGTGTAAGCAAGTAGATCCCTGCACCTATGCAGAGCTCCACGGACTTCAAGGGAGCTGTGTATGGGAGAAAGGGTCTGACAGCAGCGTGTCAATTGCGGGATCAGGGTCTTTGGACTGATTCACCCCATGCTGAGACACAAATCTGCCATTCCAGGATTAACATTTATCTAACAATGTCTAACTGGATCTAAAAAGATCCAGTTACAGTGAGGTGTGATTTCCTCATTGTTTTAAATAATCCGGACATGGTGATAATCTAATCTGAAAATGGAGAACAGGAAAGGAGGGTTCATTTTAAAGAAATATTTTATAGGAATGTGTTTAATATGCAGGTTTAGTAGGGCTCTGTAAATAGATGTGCTTAGGATTTATAGGTCAGAAGCTGAGAGGGAGCTATTAAGGATCAATGGCCATTTTATTTACAGCAACTATTTAAAACCACATTTCCCCCATTTTTATTTTGAGCACAAAATAGGCTTTTTGAAAATCGACTCAGTGGTTACGCTGGCGCACACGTGAAATAGGGCCACATGCCTCTGAATCCTAACCCTACATCTTGAATGCTGCCAGGCAAACAAGAATTACTGAGTTCTTTCCTGAAAGGACATATGCTTTTCTGCTGGGAAGAGGAGGGTTGCCATATTCATTAGGCTGGGCTCTGTGACTTTGGCATCATGAAGATTCAGATGACACAACAAACAATGGTGATTCTATAGGCTCCAATAAAGATATTGGGCCAGATCCCTTTGATCCACTAAGACTGTTTTGTGCTGCTCCAGTGGCACAAGGCAGCCCTCAAGCAAGATTCCTCAAATGCAGGAGAATCCCTATGCGGCTTGGAGCTGCCGTAGCAGCTCCAATGCCGCCTCCCTTCTAACCTCCAGCACAGAGGGTTTGGCCAGGGGAAGAGGGTGTGACTGGGCTGTTCCTTTTGCCACTGTGATGCTTAGGGGCTGGAACTGCCTCTTGGGGCTATAGATATGAGCCAAACACAACAGCCTTAATGTTATAGAAATTTGTGCTCAGGCCTGTTCTAGGGCTGAAGGGCCCCAGAATGTGGCACCGGGAGCAGGAAGGTTGCAAAAGTTGCTTAAAGCCACCTTTGCACATGTCCCTCCAGGGCTGCACCAACCAGAGCTCAGCCTCAGCTCAGATATGGGCCAGTATTTCAAAACCTGTATTCAACAACATTCCCACTCCAGCAGACCGTATCCTGTACAGTGAATTAGAAGAGTCTATTGAAAATATAAGAAGTGCCTAATAACAAGCCAGCCCTAGTTTTTATTTCTGCACAAAAATTGAAAACATTATTTGAAATGAATTTTGCTCTGAGCATTACCTTGACATCGACCCAAAGACATGACTTCAATTTTCTCCTGTTTCTGGCACGATGCTTCTTTGATTTGACATGCATTATCATAAGATTTCCCATCGGAAGCACAAAGAGGATTGAAGTTGGTTTGAGAACAGTCGATGTTGCACACACACCTGAAAAGATTAAAAAAAGGCTAATGTAAGAAAGCTTTCTCATGACATCCTAGATAAAGCACAAAAATAAAGAAGGCTTGGAGGGTTTCCATGGCAGTATAATAAGGATTGATGGAATGAAGCTGGAAAATTCTGGTGAAGGGCTGTTTGTGGTTTTGATTTGGAATGAAATGCCGGGAAAAAAGTGAAAGAGAAAGAAAGAAAGCAAAAGAAAAATGAAAAGGCAAACAACTGGACATGTAAAATTAAATTAAAGCATGCACTACTGTAAAATAAATTACAGTAACTCCTCACTTAAAGTTGTAGTTACGTTCCTGAAAAATGCAACTTTAAGTGGAATGATGTTAATTTTCCCATAAGATTTAATGTACATGTGAGGGGTTAGGTCCCAAGAAAATTTTTTGGGGGCAGATAAAAGGCATTATATACTGTACAGTGCTGTACTGTGGTTGGGAAATGCCCCTGGCTTAGCTCCCACCGCCATTGCCCGCTGCAGGCAAGGACACTAGGAAGCACCTTCGTAGCAGCAGCGACAGCTTCCCTGGAGAAGAACAGGCGCTGACCTTGCCAGGAATGCTCAAGGCCCGCCTCTTCCTGTCCCTACTCCACTCCAGGCCCACCTCTTCCCACCCCTACTCTACCTCCTCTCCGGAGCAGACCACATCCCTGCTCCTTCCCCCCTCCAAAGTCCTAGGACTTTCTGGGAGGGAAGGGGGAGGAATGGAGATGTGGCACTTCCCTGCTCCTGCCCCTCCCTCCCAGAAAGTCCTAAGTGCCAGGAAACAGCTGTTTGGCAGTGGGGGAAGCGCTGGGAGGGAGGGTGAGGAGGCGGAGAAGAGGAACTTGTGCAATGTTCCCTTGTAAAGTCGCTGCTCTTCCACAGAATCTTACAAGCAGCGGACAGAGCAGGCAGCCAAATGACATTATAAGGGAGGATTGCACAACTTTAAATGAGCATGTTCCCTAATTGAGCAGCGATGTAACTTTGAAACAACGTTAAGCGGGAGGACGTTAAGTGAGGAATTACTGTACATACAGGCAGATCCTCAGCTGGCGTGAGCTGCCATGGTGCCGGCCGATGAACTCTATGGAACTGTGACCAGCTGTGAATCTGACCCATAATATATCACGTTGTATATGTACATATTTATTTCAATTCATGATTATATATAAACATTTATAATATTTATCCCAGACTGTAGGCACCTTTGACGTAATTAAAGATACATTGGCATAAAAGATAATGCTACAGCTTCCCTCACCCTAAAGCCAGAAAATAAAGTAAATAACCAACCAGAAGTGAAATCATACCCAAACCCAGATATATTCTTTTCTCGTTTATAAAACCATCATGCTGGTACCTCCTGAATCTGTATGTTGTATGGCTGTTAGGCAATTCAGTGTCAGCATGACCACAGATGGATGCTATTTTAACTCTTCCAGGACACACAGACCAGGACCCACCAACTCAAAGCAACATCAGACCCTGCCATAACAACAGATGCACAACCTGTGGACGTATCTTTCTCCACTGCTACAGTGACCAACACCCGCTCTCCCCCAAGATGCCTTTCAAGATCCATTGGGCCTACATATACCTATCACAACACATGGCACATCTAATCCACCACACTCCAAAAACAACTATGTGGGTAAAACCAAACAATCACTGTGCTCTCAAATGAACTCATACCAAAAAATGATAGAAAACAAAGAACATCCTATCACCTGTGGGTGAACACTTTTCACAGAACGATCACTCCATATCTGACCTCGCAGTCCTCATCCTCAAAGGAAACCTGCACAACACCTTCAAAACATGAGTCCGGAAGCTTAAATTCATAACTTTGCTAGATGCTAAAAATTGTGATCTTAATAAAGACACTGGATTTATGGTTCATTACAGCAACTTATAACCCCCTAGCCCTCACATTTGTCCTGTGATTGGAGAGATGTCAACTGGCCACTTCACCTCGAATAGTCTTTTATAATGTGTTAACTACTTATGCTAAACAACCTGTTCCACCTTGTATTTAGCTGTGACACTGATTGTACCTTTCCTAGGCCTGGAGAAGAGCTCTGTGTGGCTCTTTCATCAATAGAAGTCAGTCTTATAAAAGATAATACCTCACCCTCCTTGTCCCGCTAACTCTTCCAATGTCAGAGACGAAGCTGTGCACAAGACATAACATTTTCAAAAGTGACCAAGGAGCCAAAGTCTCATTGACTCTCAGGGAAATTAAGGATATGTCTAACTGGCAGAGTTACAGCACTGCTCAGAGAGCGCTGAAGGGAAACCACTGTTGTGTGTTAATGCTGTCAGCTGCCTGTGCAATAGCATGTTCACACTTGCGGCACTTGCAGTAGTATTCAGAGCGGTGCACTCTGGGAAGTTATCCCACAGCACATCCCTCGGCCCGCGCTGCTTCCCACAGCCCCCATTGGCCTGGAGCAGCGAACCGCGGCCAGTGGGAGCTGCAATCAGCTGAACCTGTGGACGCAGCAGGTAAACAAACTGCCCCGGCCCGCCAGGAAGCTTACCCTGGAGGGCTGCGTGCCAAAGGTTGCAATCCCTGGGGCAGACGATGCGCTAGGAAGGTTTAAGAAAATTGCCTGTTGCTTTGCAGGGCTCTATTTGCTTTCAATTCATAGAATAAAGATTGCTTTCAAACCAACACAATTATTTTATTAAAAAACAACAACTGGAAGAGAGAGACAAACAAAAAAAAACACATCAGCACTGGGGGATGGGGGAAGGGAAGGTCCCAGGAGGTGGGGTCCCGGGATGGTTAAAGATTTGTGTATGTCCAACTATCATATCCAACCTTCTCCTTTGGAGTACAGTGCAGCAGGTACTGTACTTCAGCAGGGCTAAACTGCAGAGGGAGGGGTGTTGAGTGCAGTGGGTACTGGGAGTCCGCATTGCTGGACTGTGAGGGGGGAGGAGTGGAATGCTGCGGATACAGCCTGGATCCAGGAGGTTCATAAGAGTGTGTTGGTGGTGTCTGGGGAGCGCATGGGAAAGAGTTTTGTGAGAGCAGCTGCAAGGGAGGGCAGGCACGGAGCTTGTCAGTTTGCAGTGCTAGTAACACCTGGAGCGTGTCCGCTTGGCGCTCCAGAACATTTAAGAGGCGCTCTGTGGCTTTGTTCTGGCACGCCGCGATCTCCTTTTGGTCCCTCTTCTCACTATCCCACCACTCCTTCTATTCTTGTTTTTCGGCCATAGAGTGCATTGTGACCTCACACAGAAAGTCTTCCTGAGTTCTTCTTGGCCGCTTTCTAATTCTGTGCAGCCGTTCTGCTGCCGATAACGAAGAGGGAGGCTAGGCTGCCAAGGTCATCTCTGTGAAGCCAAAATGCAACATTTTACAGAAGCAGTATTGTTTGCAACACACACACCATTGATTCAGTTATTTAAGACACAGGCACTATTCACATACCTGTCACTAACTGGCTGACCCCAGGCAAGCACACATGAGCCACAAGACCCCCACAATGGTGAGTAGCCGCTCTGCCAAAGAACCTGTGGCAGCAGATTGCCCAGTATCTCCATGAGAGTTTCCTGGAGATCTGAGGCATATTCCCATTAAGTAAGGGAGTCAATCAACACCCTGTTCTGCCGCTCAGACTAGGCATGTGGTGGTACGCACATCAGACAGATACAAGCCTACTTTCTGCAACCCTCCTGCCCTCAACAACTCGCTTCAGCGATTCCCAAAATCAAAGCCACTTACCAGGGGCCTCCTCTCTTGTTTGTGCTTCATCAAGATCCGACAACTGTGACTGGCTAGCCTCCTCCGGGGTAGAGAAGAGCTCCTGGCTGCATGCATCTCTGGCCTCCGAGTCATCCTCTGCCTCTGGGTCCCCCTCCCCTCCACATCCTTTTCCAAGATTTCCTTCTCCTGGCTCGATCCACTCTTGACTGGCACATGAGTCAACGAAGTATCCACAGTGGACTTTGCAGTGGAGGTGGGGTCACCACCAAGTATCGTGTCCAGCTCTTTGTAGAACCGGCAGCTCGTGGGCGCAGCACTGGCGTGGCGGTTTGCCTCCTGAGCCTTGTGGTAGGCGTTTCGCAGCTCCTTCACTTTGACCCTGCATTGCAGTGTGTCCCGGTCATGGCCCCTTTCTGTCATGCATCGTGAAATCTGTCCAAAGGTATCATAAGTCCTACGGCTGGAGCGCAGCTGGGACTGGACAGCCTCCTCTCCCCAAATGCTGATGAGGTCCAGCAGCTTGGCATTGCTCCAAGCAGGGGATCGCCTGGTGTGTGGAGCAGGCATGGTCATCTGGAAAGATGCACTGAGACCATTGCACGCATCCCCAAAGGCAGGGCAGTAGAGTTCAAAACCGATGACCAGAGAGGCAAGAACAGGCATTGTGGGACACCTCCCAGAGGCTAAATGCAGCTCTGTAATCGACCAGAGTGTCTACACTGGCACTGAAAACACTGGCACAGAAAGCTGTACGCCTCTCCCCGGGGTGGTTTTTTTACAGCGCTGCAACTGCGCAGTTTCTGCGCACGAAGTGGCTTGGCAGTGTGTACACCTCGGGAGTTACAACACAGAAAGCTGCTGTCCTGTGCAGAAACTTGACAGTGTAGACAAGGCCTAAGGCTCCAATAGTGCCTAGATCTCTTCTGAAAATGGCACTTAAGAGACTAAGGGTAAATTACACTTAAAACACTGATTGGCGCAGCTACACCGATGCAGCTGTGCTGCTCTAGCACTTTAACAAAGGTGCTCTAAGCCGACGAGCTCTCCTGTTAGTGTAGTTAATCCACCTCCCCGAGAGGCAGCAGCTATGTCAGCAGGAGAAGCTCTCCTGCTGACATAGCGCTGTCTACCCGGGGGTGGGGGCGTATACATTGGTATAGCTACTTCGTTCAAGGGTGTGGATTTTTCACACCCCTGAGCAATGTAATTATACCGATATAGGTCTGTCGTGTAGACCAGACCTCAGTTACTTAGGCACTTCTGAAAATTTTATCCAAAATCTTTTTTCACTAGTTACAATCAATCTCAGGAAACATGTCAGAACAGCTCTTGTGGTACATTTTTGAGGCTTGGTTTGGTTTTGTCACACAGTATGGTTTATAGCTCCCTGTTTAGCTGAACCTGCCATGTGGTTCAGGAAGGTCAGCATCTTGACTTTTCTGAGTGGCGGTGTGTCCTGCCTCTGAGCCAATCAAAACACCGACTGTCTGCTGATTTCCTAGTTTTAAGGTTCTAAGGCACACACTGATTACTAGGACACCCTGAGGAACAGCCTCGTTAGAAGCAGCTCTGTTGCTTTCTGATGACAGAGGCCTACTGTCTTTGTCTGTTTATTGAGGCCACACTTTAGGAAGTGTGCCTAGGAATTGCTTTCATTTTCCCCTACTTGAGATTCTAATAAGTCTCACATTTATTATTAGTAAACCATGTTAGAAGGGAGACACAGCTCCATGAGAATGATCAGGGTTCTCTTCTGATCTGACTTCAGTGGGAGTTCTGTGCATTGAAGAGTTGCAGAATGAGCTTCAAAATGGAGACAGTCAAGCACATTAGTAACAGAGGTGGTTGTCAGAGGTGAAAGTACGCCGGTCCGGTCCGGCGTACTGGTAAGAAAGCCGGTACACAGCCGACCATACAGGCAGCACCACTGATGCGGGGTAGGGGGCAAAAGGGGCAGCTGCCCTGGGGCCTGGCGATTTAAAAGGCTCCAGGCCGCTGCTGCTACCCTGGGGCTCCGGCGGCGATTTAAAGGGCCCGGGGCGCGGGCTGGGCAGCACTGAAGGGCTGGCTGGGGAAGTCTGGCCCAAGCCCCGCCCCTTCTGCCCAAGGCCCCGCCCATTCCAGGGCCCCAGAGCTGCCCCCCACACCTTGCCCAGGACCCTGGCCGCCCCATGTACAGGTAAGTCCCTGAAGTTACTTTCACCCCTGGTGGTTGCACATTCGGAAATAAAATGGGCAGTTCTCCAAATAAGGTATCTTAATTAAGGGTCTGTAGCCAGACACATGGGGGCCACCTCAGAGCTGCAGCCAGGTTTCCCCAACATTGGTCATCTTCCAACTCAAGCAGTTCAGTATGTGGATCTTAGAGAGCTGCGGCCGCCAAATTAGGTCAAATTAACCAGACTTGAACAGTAAGAACAGGCACTCAAGGAAGCAATTGTGAGAGAGAGAGACAGAGACCGGGGGCAGTTTGTCCACAGAGTGCAACTGCTGAATTTGAAAGGAGGGATTCATCTGACATGTCAACTCTGCATCCAGACAAACATATGGACATGGAACCTCTGAGATATTAATATGGAGGGGGAATCAGAAGGAATCAGCGGAGTCACCACTCAGCCACGGCAGTCAGGAGGAGGCCCACTTGTCTCCAGTATTCTGCTCCAGGGCAAGCACCTCCACTGTTCAGAAGACATAGCAGCCGCACCACAAGCACAGGACTGCTGTTTGTTTCCTTTGCTTCTCCTGTCTCATGATCATCACTGATGGCGTGATGCCTGTCAGCAGCAGCAAAGGCATGCTGATAGCCCTGTGACTGCGCACGATACACAGATCAGCTTCAGTAATGTCGACAGAAACAACAGTGGGATTCTGCTTGCGGACTATGCCAATGGTCTAACCCTGCAGCTGCTGTAGCTCTTCTGAGTATGCGATTGTGCATATACTGTCCTCTAAACTCTTCCTGCTCTTTTGATCCTCCTGCCTCTGATGCAGAGCGATGCTGCTGATTCTTTATCTCCTGCCTACCAGCAGTGCCTAAATCCCATAATGCTGACCTCACAGTTCTCATCTTGCAAAGTTAAGGTCATGACAATGCTGCCACAATTTACTGGCACTCTTATTCATTAACTTTTACACCCCATTCCAAGTCAATCCACCTCACGCTCACAACGGAGATGGGGACCACTTGCCAGACAATTGAGAGTAAACGTGTGGGTGCCCAATGTGACAGCGTTGGTGGAAAAGCTTGGACACAGACAGAGGCTTTGTCTACAGTAGAGACCTTGCAGCAGCACAGCTGTACTGATGCCGCTGTGCCGCTGTAAGATCGCTCGTGTAGCTGCTCTATGCCGATAGGAGAGCTCGCGCTTGACGACATAATTAACCACCCCCAATGTGTGGCAGTAGCTATGTCAGCAGGCAGGGCCGCCTGGGGGGGGGCAAGTGGGGCAATTTGCCCCAGGCCCCGCAAGGGCCCCCACGAGAGTTTTTCGGGGCCCCTGGAGCGGGGTCCTTCACTTGCTCCAGGGGCTCCAGAAAACTCTCGTGGGGCTCGGGCCCCCGGAGCGTCTTCCACTCCAGATCTTCGGCGGCAATTCAGCAACGGGGGGTCCTTCCGCCCCGGGACCCGCTGCCAAAGCGCCGGGTCTTCGGCGGCAATTTGGCAGCGGGAGCCCGCCGCCACCGAAGACCCCAGGCCCTCTGAATCCTCTGGGCAGCTCTGTCGGCAGGAGAGCATCTCCCGCCGACATAGTATTGTGCACACTAACACTTATGTGTGGGAAACTTGTGTCACTCAGGGGTGTGTTTCTTCACATTCCTGAGTGACATAAGTTTTGACAACATACATGGTAATATAGACATGGCCAGAGAGAGTGAGCGGTTAGAACTTCAGCAATCAGTAGAATGCACCCAGGGAATGTGCAGTTTCCAAGGAGTACATACTACATGTGATCTGTTGCACAAACTGAAGTTGAGGTAATAGAGCAGTGACTAAGTTGCTCCTCGTTACTCTCCTTGGTTTGTGCCTGAGACAGTAGTTTCAATAGAGATTTTCTTTTCAGACTCCCATTACTCAAAAAAGGGCAAAATTGGTTCCTGTGAAATTTTCCTAAAATGTTCACAACGTGTGCAAATCTTCAGCCCCAAAGCAGGGAAAGGGTGAAAACAGAGGGTTATAAATTAAATGATTTTGTATCCTTAACTATAGAATTTGCTGTTAAGCGAACACCACAATTAATCTAAAACTCACTATTTACATTTTACTTTTCTTGATGAAATATTATACATAAAATAGCTTGAAAAAAATATTGCATTAAGTTACATATATACAGGTCCTGATTTCCCTCAGACACTAGTGTAAATCAGGAGTTAAACCATGCCAATAAATAGAAATTCTGTTTTGTAATCCTAATCTGAACAGCACTAATGTACATGACAAGTGAAATGAAAATGAAATGAAAAAATTGGTCAATTTCATAAGAACTTTCTTATCATATAATAGGAACATTTTACTCCACTAAAATATTTACTTCCCCAGTAAAAAAAAAAAAAATCTTAGGAAGGTCTTGCTCATTTTAATAAATTCTAACTCATTATAGGAACTATTTACTGCTGAAGTAATCTGGATTTTTTCCACACAGCTCCTCTATTTGCATTTCAGATGGTACACAACGAACCATATGTTCCCCGTGGTAATAACAATTCAGAAAGAGCTTAAATTCTCCAAATTTTCCTATAAAAATGGAGTGTAGGTTAATATACCTTTGGACTTCAAGTCCAGAGAAAATAAAGTTCATGAGAAAGCGATGAAAAAAAAGGAATATGCTACAGGGAAGGACTATCTGACTACATATAAAATTTCCAAAAATGCCCTGGTGGCTTAGGAGCCTATGTTCCATTTTTATAAATGGCCTAGTGATGTAGAGGCCAGATTTTTGAAGGCATTTAGGGACCCAAAGATATAGATAGGTGCCTAGTGAGATTTTAAAAGCACCTAGATACCTAACTCCTATTAAAAAGTGACCCGTGGCACCTTATAGACAAACAGAAGTATTGGAGCATAAGCTTTCGTGGGTGAAAACGTCGCATCTGACGAAGTGGGTATTCACCCACAAAAGCTTATGCTCCAATACTTCTGTTAGTCTATAAGGTGCCACAGGACACTTTGTTGCTTTTTACAGATCCCGACTAACACGGCTACCCCTCTGATACCTAACTCCTATTGAAATCAACTGCAGGTCCTCTTTAATTTATGGTATTCCTTTTACTATGTAAATGGTAACATTCAACTACACATTATAAACCAGAGAAACAGGTAGATTCCCAACTATTTCACTCGGACCAAGCCCAAAAAGTCAAGAATACTTTAAGAGAATTCTGAAATATAGAGGAAAGGGACCTTTGTTCTAGTCTTATCTAATCTATATATATGCATCCACTCACAGTGCATCATGCATCATTCTATATAATGTGGCTCAGTAATATAAAAAACAAAACTATTAATGGCACTTTGCATATTCAGGAACAGATTAAGGAATGGGTGCTGGGGCCATAGATGAAGATGCTTTAGCTTCCTGATACAACATACATGCTAAACAGGACCCGGCTCTATTAAAAAGTATTGAGACAATCCTGAAGACTTGGTTGAACAAAACTCCTAATGAAGTCAATGTGAATTTTGTCTGAGAAAGATCTAAGTATGAACTTCAGGACTTGAACCTTTGTGTGAGGGCCCAGGTCCTGTACATATAAAGTCCTGGGTCATGGCACTTTTCCACTTTCATTAGTCCTACTGTGCCCATATTTCACATCCTATCCAAATGCTTTTCTTCTCTCACACTTGATCTGTAACACTTGATTTTTTCAGACTCCAAACTGGCCAACTTTTGTTTCTCTCTCCCAAGTGAAGATCAAATTGGTCCAATCCATTTCGGTGGTGGCTGTATCTGTCTCAAGACCTTTTGGCAGGATTCTCAAGGTTTCCCTCCACTTCCTCTGTTTGAGGCTGAGAGGGATGCTTACTGCTGTGTAAGGAAGTCACTGAATGGCTGTGCGTCTCACCGCAGACCATGCCAATACAGCAGTTTCCCAGTCCCCAAGGCACTTCAGGATGTCTCTGATTTTAAGTAATTTGATCATTTGACCATTTTATCATCATGGCTATGACTTCCAATTATAGCTATATCAATAAATCTATTTCATTTCTGTACTACTAAGTATAGCGTTGAGAAAAGTGTGGTAATATAAAGGCTGACTGTGCATTCCTCAGGCTCAAGAAGCCATGAGAAGGTCAATGAGATCTCCCAGGGCTCACAGGGTGAAACTCTACCCAAGAGCACACATCAAATACATGTGCAATGTTTAAATATGCCTGCTGTGGTAAGAAAAGCTTTAAAAGCAGCTGTGGGAAAGGTGCAATTCCAAGATGGTAGCTGATATTCTATGGGCTTTGTGAAGAAATAAGAAATCCTCAACTCAGTCTATGGATCCACAACACTTTTCAAGTGATGGTCTCATACTTCAGAAGATTGCAAAATAGCTGACATTGTAAACTATTTTTAAACACTGCTTACTGTGTCCCGGTCTAATCTTCGGGGTCAGTGCCATGTTTTCTGATGAATCTACCTTTCGATAGGCTTATTTTATTTCCCTTCCTATGATTATATCTAGCTGCAGCTTGACACCCAGCATTTCATTTCATTATTTTACTTTAGTTGGATGTTATAATTGGGTGATTGCTAAAGCAAAAAAACTAACCGACTGCCAAGCTGAAAGGATTTCTGACCAGTCAGCGTGATTTTGGACTAAGTCCCTTAAGCAGCCCAGAGTTTTGATGTTGCAATCACCACATTGTGAGGACATAAAGTCAGCCAAAAGCTAATTTAGGATGAAATCCATGTTGCAAGTGATGTTGGGTAATGTAGTGGAGAAGATCATTGGATTGCATGTGGGAGACTAGTACGAGCTTGAGGCAGGCATGATGCTGGTAAGCTGGATGCAAGCTTCCCTATGCAGTTATACCTACACAGCTTGCTTTTGAGCTGAAAGCTCCTTTCCTGAATTTCTCTGAGGTTAGCACTAACCATCATATCAAATTGCCACTATTGGATATGGATGAATTTAGGATGCCAACTGCCAAACTAATTTTCTACCTGTGAAATTTGACACCCCACCAAGAAATGAAAGGCTAGTGCATTGACAAGTGTGATGGTCCCTGACTTCCCCTTTCAAACTTTTGTAGATACAGCCCTCCTCATTAAACGGTATTATTTATTGGGCACTGAGAAAGTCCTTGCCTGTATAGCGAACAGGGAGAAGGCTGCAATGGAAAGGATCAATGGCCATGGAGGACTGTCGCTGAAAGGAACTGTGGTGGAAGTGTAATTTAAGAAGGGGTATGAATAAAGAGAGGGCAGTTGTTTGTCCAGAAGGAACAGGAGATTTCTCTATTTTTATTTCTCCCTTTAGTGTATGGGACTATAGCAGTAGAGTGATTTATATTACACCATGTGTCCCTCTTATGATTATGCTATTACACCTTTGTAAGGAACTGCACTCTGCAGGCAAATGTTTGGACTCTGCTTTCAACAACATATTATTGAGGAATAATGACAATTTATCTGTGTAGCAAAAAGAAGGCTCTTTATGTGGCTTTTATGAGGAGGATGCAAGAAAAGGAGGAAAGTACTGTTAAAATAGAGTCAGTTCTGGAGTATTTTATTCAGCATGAGCGTGCAGTGACAACAGTTCACTATTCAACACACTTTAGATAGCCCTTCTTTAGTTTAGAAATCTGAGAGCATGTTGATACTACCTCTATTTATTAAAAATTCATATTTAGACTACACTGATCATTTGCATCTGGAACCAAAGTGTCAGAAAATTCTATTTCAGATACCTGCAAATGGTACTTAATGAAAATGACTAATGCCCTGTGCCTAGCTGATTATGCAATAAATCTGTCACAAAGAGAAATTGTTGTCAATCAAGAATCAAGGCATATAAATGAACAGGCAAGGATGCAGGAACTAGAGATATGTAAATATAAATGTGTTGTTATTTTTGCCAGAAAAAGTTATATTTGATTGCATGTGCTAATTTAGGCAAAGGTAACCTCTTGCCATCGCTATCTAGGAACACATTATTTTACAGCGAAAATTTCATCTTGGAATAAATCTAAAATTTTCATGTATTTTCTCCAGGCAAAAAGATATTTCATGCAGATAACACTTTTTACTCCCCTAAGTCTTCACAGGCAAAACTTTTCTTCAATTTTGCAGGAAACATTGCAAAAAACAATTATAAATTGATTTTTTTTTTCATAAAACAGCAAAGCCTCAATTTTTCCCCTAGTGGGCAAAATTTATTTTACACTGCGTTAACTAAAACACATTGGCCAGAAACTCAGTTTTCTGATTTGAACGCTGGCATTTCCATACAAAAGAGAGCCCTCTGAATGTGGCATATAATTTACATCTAAAACTACCATGGCAGTATTTTCTGGCATAAAGATGCCAGTCATTAATGCAAAATGCCTTCTATTTCATTCTGATTCCCGCAATGCTTTTCTTTTTAGTACATGGGGTGTCTTCGTTAATTCTACTGGCAGGAACATTGAAATACAAGCGCTATTAAAACTAACATCTGTTTCCTAGCCCAAAAGAGTCTGTGTATTCTGCAGTAAATCAGAATGATGCATGCTTACTATAGCCCTGGTGAACATTATACATTGCAAGTGAGTTGCTCATTTTATAGTAGCACGTGTCTGTGCCAGGATACAGGTAGGGATGCTCAATTACACAAGCAGCTCTACACCTCCTGACAATGGAACAGGTATAGGTGCCCTACTCTACCCATTTCTAATCTACCCAATAGCAGCCATCCTCAAGATGGGCTGGTCTTGTCTGCAGCTGATTTATATTGCTTATTGGGGTTTGCATGTACACCCGCTTCAGGATTTGAACCAAGAACAGCACTTATCCAGCAGTTGTGATGGATTCACTAAGCAGGGAACGACTCCCATCAGTGCCCTCCCCACTATATATTCCCTTCCTGCTGGGCAATAAGGGGAAAGGTCTGAACCAGGAAGTGGCTAGACTCTGTTGAGGAAGCAGCAGCTACATGGCAAGCCAGGAGCTGCAGAGAATCTGGGTGCAGGGGTCACATGGACAGCCAGGAGGTGCAGAAAAGATTCCCCAGGAACCATATGCAGAACTGAATGTGAAACAGGCTATGACTGTTACAGCCTGGTGCAAAACTGTGTGGGCTTATGGGGAAACCACAGCAGCGGCGCAGTGAGCCAGTGAAGAGGAGCCCGATTAAGACACACTAGCTGAGTCTGGCTTGGAAACCCACAAGCTCCTATTTGCTTGAATAGAGACTCAGCTGGCATTAGGCCTGAATAGCCCTGACTCTCAGTTGGGCTGCCCTCAGGGACCCAAACAATAGGGTTACCATTTTTTAAACTAAGAAAAAGAGGCCACTCCAAGGGGCCCTGCCTCTGCCCCAACTCCGCCCGGCCCCACCCCAACTCCGCCCCTTTCCCAAAGCCCCCGCCCAACTCCGCTCCCTCCCCTGAACGCTCCGCCCGCCTGCTCCTCCCCCTCCCCTGCTTCCCGCGAATCAAATGTTCGCGGGAAGCCTGAAACAGAGAGGCAAGCAGCAGGTAAGCTGGGGCGGAGGGTGCGAGAAGGCGCGGCCCAGTCTGGCCCCCAGGCCGAGCGGCTCAGGCCTGGCTCGGGCCCTGGGGCGCCAGCCCCGGCCCGGCAGCCCCAGCGGTTCCAGCATGGCTCGGGCCCCAGGGCACCGGCCCCGGTTCTGGCGGAGCGTGCCAGCCCTGGCCCGGCCCGCCCCGGCCCCGGCGGTTCCAGCTTGGCTCGGGCCCCGGGACACCGGCCCCGGCCAAGCGGCTCTGGCCCCGGCGGCTCCAGCCCAGCTTGGCTCGGGCCCCAGGGGCGCTGGCCCCGGTTCCGGCGGAGCGCGCCAGCCCCGGCCCCAGCAGCTCCAACTCGGCTCAGGCCCTGGGGCACGGGCACCAGCCCCAGACGAGCGGCTCCGGCCCCAGCGACTCCAGCTCGGATCGGGCCCCGGGGCACCGGCCCGTCCAGCCCCGGCCCCAGCACCGGCCCTGGCCCCGGCCAAACGGCGCCGGCCCCAGCACGGATCCAAGCCCCACGACCCCTCCCTATTTTCCCGGACATGTCCAGCTTTTTGGAATTTCCCCCTGGACGGGGATTTGATGACCAAAAAGCCGGACATGTCCGGAAAATCCAGACGTATGGTAACCCTACCAAACAAGAACCGCTATTGTTCACTTTGAACTGTAGCTGTTTAAGCCTCTGCACCTAGGGCATTTGCAAACCCTTCCCTTTTCCTGCCAGCCCTAGTAAAAGGTTTGACTTAGCTTCATGTCTGAGTGGTTATTAGGCCCCACCAGGACTAGCACCTTCAAGGCCTAGCTGCTGAAGCACCAACAGTACTTGCCTCCGAGTCATAGTACACCTGGCATGCTACTGGCACCCTAAGAATTGGTGTTCTCCATTATTGAGCAGGCTCAGTATTTATACAGCTTTCATCTACAGACCTCAGAGCACTTAATAAACAGTTAGTTAACTAAGCCTCAATATGTCCCTGAGAGGTCTGTATTATTACTTATTATACCCATTTTAGAGAGAGGTAAACTGTGGGACACAGACATTTGTGGTCTCATCCAAAGCCCACAGAAGTCAATATAGGGCTTTGGCGACTTGCCTATGGTCTTGAACTAAACCACTTCAGAGTCAGGAATACACCCCAAGAGTCTGACTCATAAATGTTGTTCCAGACACTAGACAATATCGTCTGCCAGCTTACCTACTAAGGTGACTTTACAATTTTTTTGCACTATTTTCAAGCAATACGCCAAGATTTGCCTATGCTAAGAAACAGATTGAAATGCCACTGTATCTTTTAAAGCTATGTAACTGAGAGACTTAAAAGAGATAGATGCGCCATATACAACAGAGCAAACTTTGCTTTATTTTCCAGGCTTATGAAAAACATTACCTGGATTGCAAAATAACATAAAATATATATTTTATAATGCCAGCATAAAAATAGCATTTTAAATGTGTTTCCAGGGTCTGTAGAGCTTTCTCCTTTTCTGCAAGATCATGAGTAAAAACAACAAAATGACTCATTTCAAATGCCTTTTTATTTATTTATTTTCTTTTTGTCATTTAGAGGCCTGTGCTGGTGGTAAGCAGTTTAGAACATCTGATTTTTGCAGTGGCTTCCCATGATGTTTTACCTGTTTCCACTGTTCAAATGTTTGTCTTCACTAAGACTAAAAGGAGAAAAGCTTGATTCCCTAAGGGTGCAGCTACATTTCTGCATGGCATTTCAATTGCATGCTGTTATTCAAACAATTAGAAATCACACACACCATGGAAGGAATTTTCAGGACACTGCACAGAGATTGTTATTATTATATAGTACATAATGAAAATGATTTGAAGGACCCCAAAGCATCGTAACGGAAAGAAGCACTGAATAATCAAGTGATTTTTTTGACTGCGATAGACCAAAATGCTGTTTACTGGACATATGTCAAACTAAAATGCACTGAAATGGTGAATATATTTATCGCTGCCCTGCCTTGCATACCAAATGCAATGTAATAGAGAAGCACGGCTGTAGTATAGCGCCAGGAGCTGGAATAATAATTGTACAGCTGCCATGCTTCTGCTTTTTAATAGCAGGAAGTCACTGGCAACATTAAAGAAAAATGTATGGATTTTAAAAAATTCATTAATTATGGCAGCCTTGCATAGGTTATTTAGAAAGTGTCTGTCGCCTGATTTTACACACACAGGCAAACTATACTCGTGTGAGTAATTACATTTGAATCACAAGCTAGCTTCATTAATGGAGCTACACTGATTTATACCAGCTGAGGTATGGCCCCACATACTTATGGCTCTAGTGCGGACAGCTAGAACTACATAGGTAATCCACTATGAAAGACACTGAAAACTGATCCCTAATTCTCTTTTCATTTATTTTGTAATGTTCTTTATCACGTTTTCAAACAAAATAAACCAACCAAAAAAAGCCCTTGCATTAAATCTTCGCCTTTGCTTCCCTCTTACAATTCAAAGTACCAATTATAATACAACCTTCATCTAGCTTGCACATGTCTCTGGTGCCCTTAATGGTTTACTGGATTGTATGTTAACACCTTAAGGGCACAATAAATGTCTCATTTTATTTTTTAAAATATTGTTCCACTTTAAAGTGAACTGACAAAGTCGTGTAAACAGCCTGTGCTGAAGTGGGGACATACAGTGCACATAGAGAAACCAGATAACTACATAGCTCACGATAGGTTTTTGAAAAGGAATGGCAAAAATAAATAAATCTGTATACTAATTTGGTAGGAATAAGAACAGTCAAATTACATGCACATCCTAAATTCAAGTATGAGCCGGTACGTAGTACGAAGCACAGAGAATAAAAAATGCATTTGTACGTTTTGCCTACACTTCATGTGTCCTTCACATTGCTGCAGTCTGCGTTAAACCAAAGCACCAGCAACAGTCTCTCTGCGTAAACATTTATCGCATGGATCTTTTATTGCTGTGTGCGCCTTGGACTGCTAGGATGTTCGCTCATTGTATTTTGAATCCAATTAAGTAACGTGAACCATTGCAATTAGTCACCATGTTTCATATTAATTTGCAACACAGAATAGAATCAAGAAAAAGATACCTAATTGTATGAAGTGCCTTGTCATGTAGGCCTGCAAATGGCCGCAGGCTTTCAAAGGTTAGGTTTGCTCACAGAGTGCTGTAGTATCGAAAAGGTGGGAGTCAAAGGTAAAGTTTTATTTTGTTCTTTCGTGTTCTCACTTTGCCTTTCCATCTAGGAGAAGAGCATTAGGGCCCTCCATGGGAATTGAGGTCTGAAAGATCTGCAGGGAGGCCAGTTTGCCCCCTCCCATAAAATCTGTGGGAAGGGGTTAAGTGGAAGGAAATCTCTGCAAGAATCTTTTTGTAGCATTCATCCCCAGTTGCTCCATAAGTATGGGAGCACCCCATAAATTAATCAGTGGGGCATGTCCTCTAAATGTCTTCCTCCAAGGGGATCTGCAAGATGCCATGTGCACTGGCTCTGGGTCCCAGTCTGCCCTCCCTTTCTGGCTGCCCTGGGCACACCCCTCGAAGGGGGATTCAGGACCACTGCAGAACAGCTCTGCTCTATTTCTTTTTCCTATGCAGTGTTGTTGTAGCTGTGTTGGTCCCAGGATATTAGAGAGACAAGGTGGTAAGGTAATATATTTTACTGGATATTGGATGTTGGTGAAAGAGACAAGCTTTTGAGCTTACGCAGAGACCTGAAGAAGAACTCTGTGTAAGCTTAAACGATAAGATATTACCTCACCCACCTTATTTCTTGCTTTTTCCTGGTAATCTCCCCGGAGTGCAGTGGGGAGTGAGGTGCAAGGGGAATGATGTGCCCCACCCCAATCAACTCCAGACCATCTGCTTCCAATTTCCAACCCGAGTTCCCACCCCTCATTCCCTGAGCAAATCCCGACTCTGAGGAGAGCCATCTGTGGGATCCAAGGAAGTGAGGGAAGCTATGCTAAAAGGTGGCTGACCCCCAACCCCTGCTATGTAGCGGGAGGTAAAATGAAGCGTTCCTGATCTGACTCAGGATCAGTCTAAAATCCAGTCTAGCTGTTTAATGAAATTTTCACAGGATTATCTTTACATTCCTGGAGGCCTTGCACATACCCTGTAGTATCTCTGTATCTGCAGTAATTACATTTCACTCTCTATAGCGGCCAGCATGGGACTACTGTCTGGAAGAGTTCTAGGAAGGATGTTGCTAAAAGTCAGAACATGGTGCAGTCAATAGGCCCTCAGACTGGGAGTCAGGAGACCTGGGGTCTAACGTCCGTCACTGACCTGTTGTGTGACCTTGAGCAAGTCTCTTCACCTCTGTAAGATGGGGATAATGATACCCTCTTTTGTAAAGTGCTTTAAGATCTATGGGTGAAAAGCCCTAAACAAAGCTCAGTATTATTATTCAGCAATGGGCAGTGAATGAAACATGCTGTCTCTTTTCTCTTTATTGTCACGCAACAAGCAGGCGTTGGCTGGTTGGCATCAGGAGTCTTGGTTGGATCCAGAAAGACAGCAATAAGGGGGTAGAAAAGATTGATGAATGAATGAGATTTACAGTCTCATGGAGAAGTTCATCAGGCCAAGCTTAACAGATGATAAGGAAACCACACTTCTTCAGGACCAAAGAATGGATCAAGTTAAAGTACAAATGTAGCTGAGCCGAGTAGGCAAAAGGAATTCATTGTTACTGTGCATGTAAGGCATTGTTTGTTGGAGATGATGTGCGGGTGACAGGGTAACCACTGTGATTCTGCTTGAATAGCACCCACTTTCTTGATTCTGGTGAGGATGTGTTCAGTTTCAATTAGTTACTATCCAGAAGCGTTAAAAGAGGATGCATGGCTGAGTAAGAAGAGACTGGTGAAGTCTGTCGTAGATACGATCTAACCAGGAACAAAAATACTGCATATGGGCTTTTAGTTATGGTTTGACATTCACAGGAACACACTTGCTCTATGAGGAAGTCTTTACCCAGGAAGGAAACAGGATTGTCTAACATTTAGGAGGAAGGCAAGGGAGAAGAATAGCTGTGTTTCTGTCCAGTACCACATGGGAAACATGTTACTCCACACCAGCAGTGGTTTGCAAACAGTAGACATCAACCATATTCTGTTGTCCATGTTATTTCTTGTCATGCTTATATTTAATGCCCTTTTTAAAAAAATGGATGAGTTTTGTGACAGAAACTGTGGCCTTCCTGCTCCCTCATGGAGGTGTGAATGAACTTGCAACCTTCCACCAAGGGTGTAATTTTAAGTTAATAGTTTAACATAAAGCAGGATGGGGGAGATGGAGCATGCTATTGGGATGTTTGACAGAAAACGGGACAGTGCTTCCCCAGCTTTTTACACACATTTATTCTCGGCTGCTCTATTTAGCAAACCCATGTATTTCTGAACGACAAAGTTGCATTCCTACTTTCTTAAACATACTTACATAAAACCCAATAACACAATCTATTTATTGCTAAAATGCTAGTAGGAAATTGGAAAAGGTATAAATATGATTCATTGCTTGTGATCTCCTGCCCCCTGAAGGCACTATAATGCTCCAAATCCTGCTCAGTTCACAGCATCATAAAACTGAAACAATAAATGTCACTTCTTTCTTGATTGCACATTAGGCCAATCGGCTTTTTATTGCAACTAAATAGGCCGTCATCAAGGCACCAGTCAGTTTACTGCTAGGGCCATGACTCTGGCTAAATGCAGGGCATGTGAGGTGGGGAGAGCTTTTTTAAAAAATAAAAAATTCGACAGGGAAAATAGGTGCAAAAATGCATTACTGTCCAAGGTCCCTATGCTTGTTCTTTCGTGCTGTAATGCCCTGATGTACACAGAAGATTATGTGTCAATGCTCATTAATATTTGATGTGCGTTCTCCTATTATCCTGTCTGTGCACTTTCACAATCTTGTGAGGCAAGTTTCTCCTAGACACAGAGTTACATAACAAAGTGGTGGCTTCAGCTTTGTACAATCAGCACAGAACTCTGCCCTTACAAAGCCAAAACGGATCCTTTTGTTTATGTTGCACAAAAAGGCAGATGTTGGGCCTGGTCTTTTCAATGCCCTATGGTACATTCAGAGTACAAAACAGACTGCCAAAACCATTTTTAAACAAATGTTAGTAAAGGTTTGCAGTAAACCATTTGGTAGATATTTTGCTACTTAGGATCAAAAAGCTCAGTCATTGTTTGATACAGATCCTTAACAGAGGAGTAAGAAAATGTGCACCGTGTGCCCAGTTTAACAGGAGAACGGAAATGGATTCTTGTTGTTCCGTAGACTACCTATTCATCTGTGCATGGAAACTGAATCAGGGCACAGAGAAGCATGCCTATTTCCTTGCACAATGCCTGACCACATGTGCACACCATTATAATGAGCGTAGCTCAGCTGCCATTTTGATGCAGTCCAATACCAAGATCTAAATGCCAGTAGAACTGCTCCCTTAGACACTATCCAGCTGTCTCTTGTATCATTAATGTCTCTCTCAGCCAGCACACTTTGGATGGGAAATATCAACCTTCAATACACACAAAGTGCACACACGAAAACAAAAGGCCTCCTTGCTGGCTATGGGGGTAGGGGACTCCATGTATCTTTCTCCTAGCCCGGGGGGTGGAGGAGCTGTCTTTTTGTCCCTCTGAATATCCCTCCCCTCTTGCCGCCTCTCCCAGACTCCTGTCTCCTCACATTCTCCTTCCCTGTTCTCTCTGTCTCC
Organism: Malaclemys terrapin pileata; assembly: GCF_027887155.1. Lineage (NCBI taxonomy): Eukaryota > Metazoa > Chordata > Testudines > Emydidae > Malaclemys > Malaclemys terrapin. Next base: position 27,915,246 of record NC_071515.1, on the reverse strand, counting down.
TGTTCCCCACTTGTCCCTTACATTCATCTGCTACCCATATTTTCTTTTTTCCTCCTTAGAGTCTATTGAACCTCACATTCTTTTTCTCCTCCTCGACATTAACTTAGTATCCCCCCGACACTCTCCTTCTCTGCCATCTTCTACAAACACACATTTTTCTGTTCCTTTACTGTCTCCCGTTTAGCTCACATATGCCAAATAGGGGGCAGCCATCTTGGCTGCAGCAGTTGGGTTTGAGTCCCCATTTGAAAGCAATGGGAGATTTTAGCCACTGTGAATCGGGCAGGGGAGTATCGTGACAAGAAACGAAACAATAACAACAAAAAAACCTCTGAATGCTGATAAGCAAGTTTTAGCTATTCAGAAATTGGTATTTACCTGGAAATAATCCAAGCAGTCAGTGAGCCAAATTCTAGTCTCAATTTCACCATCACAAAATAATTCCACTGCAGTCAGTGAAGTTACTCTGGATTTACACTCTGCCAAATTCTGCTCTCATTAACACTAGTGTAACCCTGACTTTAAGGAAGTTACTCCATATTTCCAGTGGTGTGGTGGAATTCTAGCCTCAATAAAGATAATGACAAAACTCCCCCATTGACTTCGGTGGGACCAGAATTTCAATCCAGGAGGTTGAGAGCAGAGATGGCACTAACATCTGAAAAATCAAGTATGCACAACAAATCCTTTAGCTTTACTATCTAATGTTATTGTTTTGGGTTATATACAAGAACACATATTGAGCTCTTGCTATAATTGGATGCCATTTTTTGCCCCTGAACCAAATGTTACAGAATCTACAATTTGGACAAGAGATTTATGTATCAAATACCGGGTCCCATAACAGACTGTAGTGAATGATACAAACAGAACAAAATGTGGTTTATGATTTATTCAGGAACATTGAAAATCACGAAATATTGTCTACATAAGAGACTTCCCCGATAGAGAAAGTATTGTCAGTTTCTTTGGGGGTAGACTAAATTATTTACCAGGACATTCTAAAGTATATTGACAATAAAACAACATGAAGTATAAGTAATTTCAGACAGTCTTGGCTTCTGTTAAAACCAGGTTCATTATTATATTTTTTTAAAATAATGTTATTAGGAAAATAAATCCTTTGACTCTGCAAGGGCAGAAGTTTGTGCAAACAAACACAATCTTCTAAAAGGAAAAATACGTTCCTCTAAAGGATCGTACCAACTTAATAGATAGGAAGGGCAAAATTCTCAAAAGTCTAAAAGCTTAAGTCCCATTTTCAAAAGAGACCTAAGCACTTAGGGGCAATGAGACTTAGGATCCAAAGTCACCTACATGGTTGTGAGAATTTTAGTGGAATTGAGAAGCAAATAATGGGTCTGAACTAAACCAGTATAAAATGTAAAACAAAACAATTTTGCCAGATGTGGCATCAAGTTCCCAGTATTCAAAAAGTTACATACCCAGGATTCTGGACAGACTTGTACAGTGCATGCTGAAGACCATGCTGCTGCGTCCTAATGGCTATTTTTAGCCATGCTAACTAGATTAAAGCTACTGTGAGTATATCTACACTATATCCCCCCTGAGATTGCAGTGTAGACATACCTTTTGTGGACCACCACAAACTTTTGCAGAAGTGAAGTTTCTACATTGCGCTAACTCTCCCTTACTTAATACCATTTTGCAAGTATATCTGACAGTGAACGAATACCTAATTTCTCTCTGAGGAGCAAGAAAAAGCAACATGAAGCATTATAACCTCACAGTACTATAAAATGCACAGGGTACTGCAGATACGAAAGTAGCTGGTTGCTTCTGAATCCAGTACAAGTAGGTCACACATAGTTATTACACACACTGCTGAACATGAAGCAGCCAATACCCCTGTAATGTATGTGGGCTTTCAAACTACCTTTTAGTACCTTATACGAAAATTGGTAGTACATCTATTTTTTAAATGCTCTGGTTGAGAGCAACTGATTGAAGAGGGAAGGGACCCAATGCTGACTGACCTAATTGCTGTGTGGATTGGGAAGCCGACAAAATCAGATATTAGTTTCCTTTACGTTTTCCTTCTTTACTATAATAAAGATAAATATTGATTTTTTGAGCGCTATTGATTTTAGGAGTAGTTGCTATTGACAGCTGAATCATATTTGTACAAATATCTATCATCTATAATGCAGTTTATTTGCATGAGAATGCAGTTTAAACATACTGATACATGTCTTTTGCTAGCTGGTTTGTTCATTTCCCCTTTAGTAGAATTTACACAATATATATTAGTGATTAGAAATGAAATATGAGATAAAGAGTTCTTTGCTTAATACCTTTAGGAAGGAGTGTGTATGTTTTGGGGGAGAGGAGTTTATTTTCTGTTGTATACTTTATACATCTGTGCAAATCTTTTAACCATGTCTTATTCTGCACAATCTATGCACTTTGCAGGGCTCAAGCCCACTACACTTTGATATTGAAATGCAAAAGAAAAGGATATTACTTAACCCTGATACATCATTTTGACTTTGATTCACTTTACAAATCAGAGGTTTTTAGCTTTTAATCCTGATTTAAGAAAATACTCCAGTTCTTTCCCCATCTCTTCTGCTATGGAAATTCTGCAGATTTATAAGGTTTATTTCTATTAGTTACATCACTCCACTTAAATGGACACATCTAAGACCTTGTTTGGTATCTTTCCATACCATGACTAGCATAGTGTAGGAAGAATGCCTACTCCCTCAATGGTCTATAAAGCAAGAGATTAAGACTTGGATCTGGGTCTTTGACATGGTTGTACACTGACACTAAGCCACTTTACCATATCAAAGGGCACTCAATTTGATATGTACTATTTATACACTGGCTGAGAGTTTAATAGTGTCGTCAAATGCTTTTTGGACAATCTCGAAAATACTTTACTCTGTTCAGAACCTTATGTTTCATTCTCCATTTTCTTTTGTATCTCTCTCAGGCGTTACACTGAGTAGCCCTGTCTTGCAAAGTCAATTACTCCTTAGCAAGCTCAGAAATACAAACCCAAAGTAAGCAACACAACATGTCGGATTTACCAATAGATTGCAATCTAGTGCTAAAGAGCACAGCCACTGCCCTACTTTAAATATTCATGAAGCCCACTGGTGCAAAGTGCATTAAAAGTGGGAACAGTGCCAGCAATACACGATCCTCTTAGTGACAAGAAGATTTCACAGATTAAAAGAAGCAAGACATTAAAGACTTCAAGCTGAATAGTCTTTGTTCTTAACACAGTAAAGATGTTCACTAATGGAATGCCAGATCTCACACACACTTACAACGGTAGAATGTAAAATGGACTAATATGCGTGCAGAAAGCTATCTGTTTATTACAAATTTCTCCAAATTGTCCAGAAAATGGCCACACCCATTCTATCAGTTTAAATAATCTGTTACAGGGCAACATGCCTCCTAACAGAATCCCAGTAGTTGAGCCATTAATAGATCAAATGTCTTACAAGTCAAACAATTTTTTAAAAATAGTGACAACACATAGCTCTGTTGAGCTGAGTGGCATTTGACAATGACTGACAAAACAGAGCTAAAACAGGAACAAGGGACTTAAAAAAAGCAGACTGTAGTAATGGAGAATAATGTTAATTGTCCCTTTAAATCATTAGCATCCCAGCCACATCTGCTATCACACCTGTGCTCTCTTCTCTGATCTACTCTGACACCCTAGAAGTGTTAGGCAAGCAGCCAGCTTCATATCCACGGCTCTCTATGATCAGTTTCTACTACCAGCCTGCTTTCCTCTTACTTGGAGTCAATCAAGCACCAACCCCAGGGTTTCGGAACAATTTCTGATTGATAGGACAAACTGAAAGTTCAAGGCTAATTTCCTCATAACAACAGTTCCCAATGCTTGCTAGTAACCGTTGACCTAATTTGGACTCCACAAAGCTAATCAGTCAAGTAAGATAATCAAAGAAATTTTGTTTCTGAAACTTGATAAACATAAAAATATCAAATAATAAACGGATGTGTGTTATTCACCTCATCTGGAGCATTTATTTTTCACACACTAAATCTGTGTGTATGGATATGAAGGAATGTGATTGACTTTGGTTCATGGCAAATTCTGAAATTCAATCCCAGTATATTTGAAAGAAATCTAGGCTCGCAATACATAGCCTGCTTCCATTTCAGAAATATAATAATAAAAATGGCTTACACAAAGACGACTTATTTCTTATTTATCCAAAATAAATCAGGGGGCAGGAATGGGAAAACAGAGCTCTGTTGTAGCACATGAACTGTTGACTTCAAAACGACTCTTTAACAGCCTTAGCATGGTCTTTTTACTTCTGCTTTGAAATCTGGTTTACTACCTCTTAACAAATTAACTAGTAACATCCTTCTAAGTATCCTTCCCTGCCTCCTGCACCCCAAAGTGTATTCCCCTGAAGAAAGACTGCCTGTCGATAAAGACCGTGCACTTCAGTTCCTACAGTTATGTTGCTCTTCATAGATGTTTCAAAGGAAGGGAATTAGGCTATTTTATCTGTTATGTTCCCTCAAACAAACAAAAAAATGTTGGCATTATATAGAGCTTATCATGGTTAATAACATTATCATGTACCCAGTTATACTTCCCTATTCTTCCCTTCTCTTCCAACTTAAAAGCTCACCTAAATCTGAAACTATAACCACTGGACTGTGACTTCTGATATTAATTTTAACAAGGTTTTATTTTGACACAGGCATGACCAAAGCACTTCTGAATAATTGTGTGAAGATTCTACTGGGAAACAGAAGATTTGTGTAATACTCTTAGACGAAATCAAAATTAAGCAATTTTTTCTAACTCAGTCTCATTCCATTATTACAGACATATAATCATGAAGAATCTTGCTTCTATTTTTCAGTGACACAATTTCTCTTGCTAACTGGATTCAGAGCCAGGTTTTTTTTTTTTTTTTTGAGAATAAAATCATAGGCCTTTGAAAGCTTGGCAGGACCAGATCAAAATGAGCACAAATTGATCATGTGCTTTCTCCTAGCTTACTACATCCATAACTTTCCTTACTGAAGAGAAGCAATGTTCATAATTTCATGCCTGACTGGTAGTGCATAGAACACAGTGTTTGGATGGGGTCAGCTGACTAACACCATGTCTAATAACCTTCTTTGGTATTACTCCCTCCCTATTCTTTTCTTAATCTGTTCCTTTCTGTTTGTTTTACACTTGCAGTTTAGAGACAGTCTTCCAGCTGTATCATGTTTGCCCTTCCAAATAAGTGCTCTCAATCCAACAGAACATGATTTGCAATGTCTCTATCTATGTGTACGATGAATGGACTTTGGGTGGAGGACAAGGGAAAGGGTGTACATTATTGTTTAATATCCTCTCACATGGTGGGTTTCTGAGCAATGACACCTTTAAATAATAGGACATTAATTACAGAAGAAATGTGTAAAATTACTATACCAAACATCCTCTGCATCTTCATCACACTCTGCCCCAAACTGGCAAATGTCACAAGTGGACGTCTCTTTTTGATTGGTTTCTCCTGAGCCTTCATTGACTGTTTGATACAAAGCAGAAGAATGTCCATTAGTAAACACAAAACAACAGCAAAGTGATTCTCATCTATAGGAAAGCTAAATTTATATATTAACCTTTGATAATTTAACACAGTGGTCAAGATGGTGGTGCTTGGGTGACACCCATATTTCAAACAAGAGACTACCACAAACATTTTCCCCCTTACCTGGGATAAACACCACAAACCAGAAATACATGCGCTTGCTGAGAGAAGAGGAGAGGACCTGGGGAAATCAATGTATGTTCTTTCCCATTTCAACAATAATTTTTTCTCAACATCATAATAAGGAAGGAGGCAGCAACACTGAGCTGGCAAACTCATATTAAGCTCCACTGCTTTATTCCTGGAAAAATATTTGGAGTCGATTGATAGTATAGCATAGTGATTTACTTGTGTCCTTTGCAGTCTGTGCAGGTGAAGATCTTGTGAGGAACCCAGGGAGTATGCTTCCCCAAGAAATGTTTGGAAAATATCTGTCTCATGGTGCTATCTGGTCTATTCCAAAGGCAAAAGATTTGTCTCTTCAGAAGTATTGTTATGAGCCCTGAGAACTAGTCATCTCTGGTAGGGATGATTTAGCACTGTTCAGATTGGGGGAAGAATGCCACCAGGGACAGAGAAATCAATCCACCCCTTCTTTCATTTTGCTGGCAGAATTTTCTCATGGGCCCCCTTCAGCACCGAATTGGACACAGGGATATAAGGTAAAATTTCCAAAAGTGAGTACATAGGTGACATAGGAGTCTAAGTGCCATTGAAATTCAATTTGAAAATGTTACATTGGGCTTTGAATTCAGTCCTTAATGTCCCATAAATTACATGAAGGAACTAAGGGAAGAATATGAATGGGTAAGTTGAGAGGGGTATAAGTGGACTGATGGATAGTTTTAGGGAGAATTCTTGTGAAATGATCCAACAGAATGCTATATTTTTTTTTTTATAAAACAGTATAAGTACTGAGAGCTGTGGATAGGTGCTTTGTAGTAAGACACAAAACATAAAGGGTAGGTCTACACTTACCTCCGGGTCCGGCAGTAAGCAATCGATCTTCTGGGATCGATTTATCGTGTCTTGTCTAGACGCGATAAATTGATCCCGGATCGATCCCAGAAGTGCTTGCCGTCGACACCAGTACTCCAGCTCAGCGAGAGGAGTACGCAGCATCGACGGGGGAGCCTGCCTGTCGTGTCTGGACCCGCGGTAAGTTCGAACTAAGGTACTTCGAATTCAGCTACGTTATTAACGTAGCTGAATTTGCGTACCTTAGTTCGAAGTGGGGGGTTAGTGTGGACCAGGCCATAGATATAACTCTTATAGTAACAGAATAATTAGCTTACACCAGACTTAAAATAACAACTTTGATTGTCAATATCTGCATAGAAATTCTTTGCTACCTACTTTTAATGTCTTCCTTTTACTATTTGTTCATTTAAATTTAGAACAGTGGTGCAGATTTACTGCAGGATAGAGATTTAGGCTCCAATCCAGAGAAGTACAGAAGCTCCTGGATAACTTTAAGCATGTAAGTAGACCCATGGAAGTTGACAGGACTAATCACTAGAGCTGGTCAGGAATTTTCCAGCAAAACTTCCACCTCCCCTTGACCTGCCGCCATCAACAATACTGATTTGTCAAAACCAAAACTTTTCCAGGGAAAGTTGGTTTCAACAAATGTCTTGACAAAAAATTTTTTGGAAAGAAAAGTTTCTAAATTGCCAAAAGATCCTGTTTGTAAAGGAAAGGTATTTAAAAAAAATGCTCAACTGAAACAAAATATTTAGAAATGACTGAAATGAAATACAGTAATTTGATTGACTGGTACCAGTTCTCCCTCTTGTCCCTCCCCCACCCGTCAGACATTTGGTTTGTGAAATTTTTAACAATTTTGACTTTTTTATCCCAGTTCAGGATGAGAAAATTTTTCCAGAATCTCAAAAGTTTTCATGGGACAGGAAAACCATTTTGTGCCCAGCCCTACTCATCACATTCTGAAAGTTGCGGGAATGGTACTATAGTACTAGAATTACACACATTTCAAGTTTGTATGGACAGGCACCAAATTGGTTTGTTTTTCCCCCTAAAGTGGTGCAGCACAAAACGATAAAGGATCCCAAATTACTGCAAAGCAGTTTTTATGAGATAGGTGTTCTAACCCCCAAAAAGAGGAAGGGTAGTTAGGGAGCTAGACCTAGGTGCTAGCCAGGATTTTGGAGACTTTCCGCTCTGCCACAAACTCCCTTTGTGACCTCGCCATTCAAGCCTAAATTTTCAAAGGGGCTAGTGATTTTTCAGTGCCCAACTTGAGACACCTTAAAAATCTGATTTTTAGAAAGGGCTTGGAAGAAAAATCAAGCTCTTTAAAGGGCTGGTCTTCACTACAGGGAGATCTAGTGAAATCTAAATCGATGGCAGAGCACTCTCCAGTCAAACCCGGTACTCCAACTCTCTGAGAAGAGTAAAGGAAGTCGACCGGAGAGCATCTCCCATCGACACAGTGCAGTGAAGACACTTGGGTAAGTCGACCTAAGTTACGTCGACTCCGGCTATGTTATTTACATAGTTGGAGTAGCGTAACTTAGGTCGACTTATCCCCATAGTGAATTCAAGCCCAAAGTGTCTCAAGTTGAGAATCCAAAAATAGAGGCACCAAAAATTACTTGCTAATTTAGGCCTATTACTTGTCTTTGCTTCAGTGCTGCATCTTCTAAAATGGGGAAATAGCATATTTCTTTACGTTGCTGTGGTGTTGTTAAGATAAATATATTAAAGGCTGTGAAGCCCTCAGATACTACAATAATAGTAACCATAAAAGTACCTAAGAGAGAGTCTCAGATGTTTTTCCTGTAGGCTTAACAAAGTCAAAGTAAACATTTATATTTTTTAGATCTGAGCTACTCTAAAGGAATTTCTCATCAGATCACTGCCTGAATCTAAATTATAGAAATTTTCACCTAAAGCGACTTTTGGGATATAAAAGAAGGAAGTTAACATTTCATCAATTGGGGTTTTTTCCCAGCTTGTAGAATTGTCATCAGTTTATTTATCTTTACACACACAAAACTTCAGTTTTAAGCAATCAAGGGAAGCTGAAAACAACAACAACAAAAGAAAGCCAACCAAACATGCTCTGGATTTCTGCTCCAATGAGTTGTCACTGTTGGAAGAAGGGTCCAGTATGGCGTTTTGATGTTTCCTTTAAAAGCTGTGGGAAATTTAGCCGATCTAACCAAGTTTGATTTTTAATGGTAATCTATTTCTTGGAAAGGGCAGTTTTTGGCAGCCAATCTTGGCAGTGGTCTTGTGGCTCAGGCACTCAACTCCCAGCTCTCGCTCAGACCAGTTACAATTTCCCTGCCCAAAAGATTCACCAGCTGTAAAATGGGGATAACTATACTTGCAGTATAGTTTGTAAAGCATTTTGGGATTTCCAGGTGGAAGGCACTATATAAGAGGCAAGTATCATCTATCTCATAACTAAGCATTTGTAAACATGCCATTTGTCCCAATTTTGGAGGGAGAGAATCTATATTTTCAGCAAAACATCTTTCGTTTTTCTATTCTTTGCTCCAAAAATCACTTTAATTGTATTTCATTGTAGTTAAAAAGGTGTGTCCTTATTTTACCTCCACATTTGGCCAGGGACTTTTCACACTGTCTCAAGCAATTTAATAGCTATGCAAGTCATTTTTTAAACAATTCATGTAATTGAAAGGTTTAATATTTTGAATAAAAGGAGATGTTTTAGAGGGGAACATCTTCATATAAGTATTGCACAGCTCTTAATTTCCGCTAGAAATGAACAGGTAGCTCTTTTATCAAAGAAGCCATGTATTTGGCATTCTAGAGACAATTTACTAATGGCACCACTGAGACTCCGAGCACCCAACCTTACACATTCCTGATTAAATGGCAATGACTTAGCCTTTCCTCATTCTTCTGCTTTCAATGTCTACAGAGATGGCTGATCTTAATTAGAGCTATGCAAATAATGGATTTTGCAGCTGGCTTGTAATTTAAAAAAAAACATCATTTTGAGCCGCACCAAAAACAATTTTTTTAAATGTTTGTATGACCCAAAGCAAAACTTTTCATTTAAACTTTATGCCTTTTTTATATTTAAACTTTGCAAAATGAAAAAATTGGAATGTTTTGTTTTGAAAATGTCAAAATTAACCATTTTGATTTGGGGTGTTTTGTTGGGTTTTTTTGCAGGGGAAGGTAGGGGAAGTTGTGACATGAACAATTTGGTGAAAATTAGTTACATTTGCAAAATGTTTTGGTGTCACTGAATCTACATTTTTCCAATTTTGGCTGAAAATTTTTGCCTTGGTCCATGGTTCACATTTAAGATGAGTTTTCTCTCACTCTCTCTTTCCTGCTGTGCAGATGAGTGGCCTTGATAAAAACAGACATCTCAGAACGAGTTATTTTCTCTGTATTTCCTTCTGCTATTTAGCTTCAGGACTGGTAGCTGTTCATTTGCTAAGGTGACTGCTTTTTTCTTTGCGCACTTGCTAGTTTGCACTTGTCTTCGTAACTCAACTAAAAAAATCTTTACAGAGGAAAATGAATTAGACATAAAAAAAAAAAAAAGTTTACCGCTGCAAAGGAAAAAAGCGATCTTGTCGCTTGAAAGTGAATTGCTCCTGCTAAAAATAAAAGGGCGCTTTGCTTTGCCATAACACATATAGTTCTTACCTTATTAGCAAGTTTACAGGTTTAATACAGTTGAACAATTCCAGAGGACCATGGGATAGCAATGTGGTAGGGCACTTGTCTCAGGGGAGCTTTAACAGCCAAAGCCAGTCTCTTATTATTAATGCAATGCAGAACTGCTAAGGAGCAAGTTCCTTTTTGTGTTAGCATGATTAGCAACTTCCAGAATGCAAGTTACTGTCACACAGGAAACATGCTAACATGACTTTAACACTATCTGAAAGTCACTTCAGAGACAACCTCAATTTCCTCAGCAACAGGGATTCTTAGCTAGAGATGCATCAAACATAATTTAGACAGTCAATGGACTGTGGTAACCACAACAGCCCCTATTTTAAGCATCTGGCTCTCTTTTGGCAGCCTCACTGCACTCAGATCAGATAGCTGTGTTATCAACAGGATCTGGATTGCCTGAACCTCACACAAGGGAGAAACCAAATTTGGAAAGATTTCATATTGTTTTTGTTGCTAAGGAAACCACTTTGTAAGCATCTACATCTTCAGCATATTTGTCTTACTTTGTGCCTGTCTGGCTTCCAGAATAATGGAAAAACCCCAACCATCAGTGGAAACATCAACCTTCTTTCCAAATCTCAATTTTATGTAAAAACTTTCAATTCTTTCAGTCTGTGAATACTTCTTTCAGGCACCTGCGCATATAGGAAATCACACTCTGACTTTAAATATCCAACTGCCACTGTATTATAGCTCATCAGGGGTTTAACGCTGTGGCAGGTCTGATATTTAACTAAAAAGATACTAAATAGTGATGCTTGAACTGATAGATAAATCTTGTTAAGTGTTCTTCCAACAGGTAGATTGGTAGGTAATCAAATATGCTTTTATCTATACCTCTTGGAAGCTTGCTTCCATCCACCCCTTCACAGCAGCATCCATAGTGGAATTGTTAACCCTAGAGTGGGCAGCAGAAAATTTTGACTTGAGACGCAAGGGGCCACATATTGGTTAAATGACAAAGGGAGCAAACGTTCTCCTCTGATGGATGGTGCACAGGACAGTCAGTGTCAGAGGAGAAGAGGCAGGGTGGGTGACATGAAAGAGAAAGCAATTAAGCAGTAGGATCGCCCACCAATCAGATAGCTCTGCAGCTGTTAAGATACATTCCATAGGTATAACTTTGAAAGCAGTAAGACAACCTTCAAAGAGTGGTTCCAGTTTGCAGAGGCTTATTCAGGGTAATGAAAATTATTAGAATGCTGTCCCAAGAATTTTTTTAAAATATGTTGTATAAATACAACAAATACACATTATGAAATATTATTATAGTATAAAAGATACATGGCATATAGGTACTTTGCATTATTATGGTTACGTTCTGACTTGTGTTATGAAATCTGATTTAGATTACTGTCTCTAATAACCTTAATTTTAGCTTGTTAAGTCCCAAATAATGCAGTTAATTTAATACAAGCTAACCAGGAGAAATTGCCTTGTCTGTCTTGGATTGGGAACCTCATTACCCTTTTGTGATTACTGAAATCACTTGGTGGTTAGGTAATACAATCATAACTATTTTTTTTAACAATTTGCTCCTGTGCTATGGAATTCTGAATCATGGAAGGCTAATTCCTTTAAATGGAATTGGAACGATTATGTTAAATATTGCCATACAGTAAGTAGGATTAGGGAGAAAGAGAGAAACAAATAGAAAAGTAAGGAAAAGACAGTGCCCATTATTGTCCTTCAGCCTATGCACTCACAAAAGACAGCCCTCCCCGCCCCCCCTTTTGCTACTGCACAGGCTGCCTGGGCCTTAGGACTGGATGCACATGGCTAAGTGGGTGCTCTTTGTCTGTTGTGGGCAGATGGACTGAGAGTGGGTGGAACCTTGGTTTCACCCACTGGTGTGCTAGCCAGTAGAGCAGAGTTGGCACTGGGAAGATGGAGGTTGTAGTAATTTGCTGTTGGTATAGACCCACAGCAAGTTACTGAACCCTGAGGCCAGGGCGGGGGGAGGGTGAAGCGGGGGATGATTTTGTGATGCTTCCTGGATGTTACCATGGGCTGTGTTCTTGTGGCATACTCTAGCTTGAAAGATATTTTGGGACTGATTCTACCACCTTTACTCATGATGATAGCATCTTTGTCATGTAGTTTTCTGACTGAACTGTTCTGCATGAACTATGGGTGGTGGACTCTGCTACTGTGAAGAAGCAAGCAGCAGAAAAAAGACTTGGAACATTGAAAATATACTTCCTTTAAATTTAGTTCCATTAGCAACTGCAGTAACTTAGGTTATAAGGATTCCCATACCACCTGCTGATAGGGGACTACGATAGTCTTTCAAGGCTGGAACAGGGCTCTGCCTTAGCTAAGCTCCTAAGCTAAACTAAGTCTCTTTCGGGACTGGAACAAATCTTTTGAGATGCCCAGGCTTTCAGCTAAGCCAGGCATCCAGGCGAACTACCGTCCCAGGCTGACTGGCTTTTTCAAAGCTGGACCAAGCTCCTTAACCCTGCTGCTACTGGACACCAGCCAATCAGCCACTAGTCTCAATAACAGCCTACTTAGCCACAACAGTACTCCAGAGGGTTGGCAGAATTCGGTATATCAGCAGTATTACCCAGGTCCTCATGCAAAGAAAATGTCTAGGAATAAATCCAGTCAATATATCGGATTGAAAATGCAGCACCCATAATGATGTCTACTCTTCTGTCAGACTGACTCATATACAGAACCTGAAAGGCATTCTTAAAAGCTTCCCAAATTTTAGATGGCTTTGCTTTTCAACTTTGTGTTTGTGTGATAAAATTGAGGGCAGCTTTTTACGGAGGACTGAACTAAGCAGAATAACTTTGAACAACAACAAGTCTGAGGAACAAACGAACATCTTGGTAACGTGCATAAATTACCACATAATTAATACTTGCATACCAGACTTGAATGAGCTACCTCCATTGAATGTCACAGTTCTCTTTTGAAGAATGGGAAGAAGGTCCACTGTTTTACGTCAAATCCTCAAACCTAGACTTCGTCTTTCTTCTTGTCTAGTCTCTGTGCCAAATTCTACCTGCAAGGCTCAGATAGACTTGAATGATAAAAGCAGTTTACCGTGCATATAAAGGCTCCCAAGCTGTTTTCAAGTTTTATTTGTGTTTCCTAACTCCTCTTATTTTCTTGTTAGAAACCCTTGTCGTGACTTAAAGAAGCATTTATTGGCAAGAGAATACTAGTAGCTAACGTAACATAATCTATGAAGTGGGGGGAGGGGTCACCATGGGGGAGAGTAACCATTATTCATTCTGGATACTGCAGCTCTGAAAATTGCTAAAGGTCTTCAGTGAGTGCTGCTGGCCTGCTATTAAAAGAGCAATATGGGCCAAATTCTGCCTATTCAGAAGCAATGGAGCACTAGGAAAAGGGAGCAGGCGCATTTCCTGAGCAGCAGGGCCTGGAGCCATTATGCCTGCATGAGGAATAATAATCCAGGGATGTAGAGAGCAAAGTGGTGAGGAGAAGCTCTTTCTGCATGTTAAGAGCCTGATTCAAATCCCACTGAAGTCATTGGGAGCCTTATCATCAATGCACTTTGGATTAAGACCTTAAAGAGGACCAGAGTCTTGGCTTTGCCATCACCTCACTCAGACATCATCTCTACATAGCTACTAGCACGGAAGGCAGCCTTTCCTTACATTGTCCATTCAGTGTAGACAAGTTATGACTGACTACCCCTTGCGCAGGTGTGTTGGAAGGGAAAGGATTCTCTGTGCTCACCCCAACCTCTAGCACACCTGTAATTAGAGTGACCACAATATACAAGCGATGTTACACTCAAATGTATATGTGGAAGGCTAATCTGATTTTGAATATTAGTTGGTACTTAGATAGCATGACACTTCTTCCAAGAGGTGTTCTAACATTAATGATCACCCTCCACAAAACACTGTGAGGCACTTAAGCAAGCATTTTAATCCCCATTTTAAAAAGATTGGAATATCTGAGGCAGAAATCTGAGTTTCCAGAAATGTTTTCTAGTTTTGGTGTTTGTTTTTGTAGCAACCAATTTCAGATACCAGGGCCACAATTTCCTAATTTGGGTGCCTAAACCCAGGGCTGGCACTTCCATTTAGGCGACTTAGGCGGTCGCCTAGGGCACCAGGATTTGGGGGGGTGGCGGCATTTTGCCGCCCTCAGCAGCAATTCAGTGGCGGGGGGTCCTTCCGCACTCTGGGTCTTTGGCGGCAATTCTGCAGCGGGTCCTTCACTCGCTCCGGGACCCGCGGCCGAAGTGCCCTGAAGACCGGGAGCGCGGAAGGACCCCCGCTTAGGGCGCCAAAAACCCTGGCACCGCTCCTGCCTAAACCTAGCTCCCTTAATAACACCTCCACTACCTACAGCACTTCTCATCAGTGGATCTCAAAGTGCTCTACATCTCTGAAAATGAGGCCTTTGGTGTGTAAAGTTGGACATCCAAATATTGAGGCACTCAAAATCAGATTAATAGATTTTAAGGCCACAAGGGACCATTGTGATCACCTACATAACACAAGCCTGTGTTAATTCCTGCTTCAGGTCCAATAACTATGTTTGAACTAGATCATATCTTTCAGAAAAATATCCAATCCTGATTTAAAAATTGCCAGTGATGGGAAATTGCCCACAATCCTTGGTAAATTGTTACAATGATTAATTACCTCCACTGTTAAAATTTTTTACCCTATTTCTAGTCTGAATTTGGATTAGAGTTCACCTTTGAAAACCTGTTCCTGAATGACTTGTTTTAGGGTCAGAATTAGGATTAAAACTAAGGATTCCCGGCTCTCGCTTCAATGTTTATTCCACACATCACTTTATAATATGAGAATCACACATACACATCTATTGCATTATACAGCAACAGATGACATTACCAATTGCGCACATGTATAGAGGAACTATCTGACACAAAAGTGTTAATTTAAAAAAAAAAAAACATTTTGACTTATTTTATCAACCAAAAGAAGGGAATAGAAGCTAAATCCTCATGCTGAGCTCAAAGAACATACTGCAAGCCACATGTTGTGGCAAAACCAAAAGTGATCTACAAAAGGGACAGTATCTGTGAGAAGGATCTTTCCATAATTAAGTTGCTGTTGCTAAAACCTTTTGAGATAGCTCAGGATTATTTATTCTATTGCTCAATTATTTAAAAAAAGGATTCCACTGCCTACAGAAGACAAGAAAGCACAACACAGCAGACCCACAAAGACATGGGAAGTAATGTAGGACCAAAAAACCCATAAAATTTAGAGACACTCCTTAAGAATTTATCCCAGCAACAACTAATATGTAATCTCTCTTATAGAAGAGCAGGAAAATTAGAAGTAAAAATGATTTATTATATTGTAGCCTTCTTTTCTACTATTGAAGGAAGATGCTCCTTCAACAGTAGAAAAGAAGCTTGTTCTGAAAGCTTGTTCTGGAGCATTAAACCACTCCCCAGAGCAACATTAGTTACACCGACGTAAGTGCTCGTGTGCATAGTGCTGTGTGGATGGGAGAGCTTCTCCCGCCGACACAGCCTCTGCTGCTTGCAGAGGTGGTTTTACTCTGTCAATGGGAGAACTCTCTCACGCCGGCATAGAGCATCTTCACCAGACGCAATGCAGCTGTGCTGCTGCAGTGCTGTATCTGTAGTCATGTCCTTAGTCATCCCACCATATGCTTGAGCATTATCACGACAGACTTGAGCAGGTCAAAAGGGCCGGGGACAAAGTGAGAGTGCTCTGAGGAATAAGTGGCGAGAGGCCAATGGAATTTGCCAAGTTAGGGTAAAATACCACAAACACCTTCTACACAGTGAATAAAAAACAGAGTAGAGAAATAAAAGCCCAGATGCTGACAATGACTTCATTCTAATCAATAAGTCTTTCTCCTGAAAGCACTAGCTCCGTCAAAAGCTTCAAAGTGAGAACAATGAATGGGTGTGAAACATGGGGTAGGCTCAGGAGTGGCCTTCCTCTCAGAAGCCTGGCAAAGGTTCAAAACAACATTATGAACAAAATGAAAAAATGGTCTCTGCATTGGTAATAAATCTGACACGTCTTGTTCTTCTATCCTGGTGTTTAATTCTCTCTCAGATACAAATGTATTATCTCTCTCCCCCCTTCCCATACACATGCATCAACAAAATTAATAATTATATTACAAAACAATTTCTGTGGCAAATTCAGGCCTTGATCCAGAACCTTTTGAACCCTGATGTAACTGAGCAGAATACCACCAAAAGTTCTCAAACATATAGTACGTGCCAAATTGTAATGCTGAGCAACACGGGAGCACTTCAGTGTATTAAGGATCCATGCAGGGTTGCCCAGTCCTGGGATGGATCAGGCAAGCATGTTAAAGGATACAGAGGGACTCTGCAACTGTGGCCCAGTCAGATTCCAGAGAGCTGCAGAAAAGGAGCAGGAGATGATACAAATGCTTCTCTGTCTCCCTAGGCCCCGAAGACCATGCACCTAGGGACTGTAATAACCTACCCAGAGCAATCTGAGAATGCAAGAAGGAAATTGAGGCCGGGGCAGGAATTGTCCTGTTTGATGTCACCCAATGTTGCCAACTCTTGTGATTTTATCTGAAGTTGCCCATTATTTGGTGCTCTTTGAGTCATGTTGAATATAGGAGAATCTTCACTTCTTAAAATAAGTTTCCAGCCATTCATGGCAGAGAAAAGCTTGAAAATGAGACCCAAGTGTAACCAAAAGGTAAATAAAAAGACCACAAAAGTTATTTATTAAGGAAGTAGTGGGATAATGGAGAGTTGGGTTCCTTTCCCACCTAATTGCTTGGGGGAGAAGGGATATCTTTGTCTTGATGGGTTTTTCAGGCACCACTTTGTGTTTCCTCAGCTGTCATCCAGACAGGGAGAGCCAGAGTCTCTAATGTAGAGACAAAGGAGGAGGCATCAACTCCTTCCGATGTATTCCCCACAGCTCTATGCAGGGGGAGTGGGAGTGGCTTTGCAGCAACAGAATTGCTTCTCTCCTGCCACTGATTGATACTACCCTCCTATTTGTTGTCTCACTGTGGGGATGGTTTGTGGACCTGTATGAACATGTGGGTCAGCAGTGAGGATGTGAATCTATACAAACACACACTGGGTGTTCTCTTTTTGTACACTTATAGCCTGTCGTGAATGGCTTTAATTCTTAAACAAAAGCAGTCAAAGGAGGGCCTATAAAATTTATTCTAACACAATTTGCTAGTTTCCATTACACGTTCTCCCCCCCACCCCCGCACGATTCTATTTAAAGTGCATTTTCTAAAAATTAAAATATAATCAGCCAAGACCACTCTCTCCTAGCAAATATAGGTAATGGTGTTTCAAAAGAAATAATTCATAGAATAAAACCCTAATAGAGGCTTTCTGAATGCTGACACGAACCAGCAGTGATTATAGCACCCTTGTGCTGTCCTCCTGCACAATTTTATTGTTGCCTTGTGTACCTGGGATGCCAACTTTACAGATTTATGAGAGTGTAAGAGGACTGGAATTGACAGCATTTGCCAGCTTAAGGAAGAGGATCATTTAAATTTGCCAAGAGCTGCCTCTCATAAAATATCTTTGAGCAAAAAGCCAAATAGCATGGGGGGACTATTCATCTCTCTCTTGCATTAATTTTATTTTAAAGAGAAATCTCTTCCTTACAGGAGAATTTTCAATGAACAAAAGCAGCAGTTGTAAACATTCACACGATGCTGCTGAGAATGGCAGGCTGCAAATTAGAACAGCTTTTCCTGCACCACTCCCCTGATCTTGTCCATTTTGATAGGCCCAGCAGTCTGAGTCGAAGTAGGCACCTGCACACTCTCCTTCCCTTATGCGCTAATGTGGAGGCTAAATACAATACTGCCTATGGTGAGGATCTGGTATTTGATGTCCTATACCTGACATAGAGTAGATGAACTCTATGTAGGAGATTATCCTTGTATCAAAAAAATAGTCATAGTTAACTGGATATACTCTTACTGATCTTAGGCTAAAAACACGTGTCCCACTATGATCCAAAGCAAAAGGAATGGCACTTTCACTTGTTCCTAGAAAACAACAACTAAACCAACCCGAACTTAGTACATATGCTCACTAAGAAAGGACATAATCCATGAATGCATGGAGGCTAAAATAAGAAAATTACTCCTTGGTTGAAATGGCTTTCAGACCGGAGTATGCATGCTGGCCAGCTTCCTGCTGGGTCAGAAGACTAAAAGAGAACTTGAATTTGAACCCTTCTGGCCATTCAACTTTCAAGAAATAGAACACAAAAGAAAAAATAAAACTGGAAGAGCTAACACGCACTTGGCAAATACTTCAGTTTTAAGGTCTTTATCTGTGTGCTATTGATTTAAATCTGTGTATCCTTTTGAATATTAGTATGGCTAGCGAGATAGCAACATCATACATAAAAATGTTCTGTATTCCAGAACAGATGAAACTCCCAGTGGTAAAGGAAGATTTAGGTATCTCTGAAGATTTCTTATCACTGTGCAACATAACTCTCTAATGGTTCAGTGCCTTGGAGGGTCATCTGAGATCACTTATCATATAAATCAAATAGGTGGCAGGCTATAAGAGAGGAAGCCTATAGCAATTTCACATCTTTGCTCACAGCCATCAAATCTATCTTTTAGGCTGACTATAGAGAAGATAATATGCCACTCCATTTAAACCATCCAGGAAACCTAAATATGGATATTAACCAATTTTAAGATGCTGCTACTAGCCTTGATTAAACTATGATTCACTTAGGAAATGACTGCTTTTAAATCCTAAAACTAGGTTGCAGACATTGGACTTTATTCTAATGCACACTAAGTCCTCTTTATACCACTCTGGCAATGTAAAAGGGCCTCAGAGTGAGTGCAAATATAACTTACGCCCACTTTAAGGCTCCTTAAAGTCCAGAGTTAAGCGGTGTACCAGAAAGGGCTTTCTGTAGTCACAACTGAGGGCCGGTTTACACTAGGAACATATACTGCACACCCTATGTCTCTCAGGGATGTGGAAAATCCAACCTAACCCCTGGTGTAGACAACACTAGGTCGATGGAAGACTTCTTAATAGATTGAGGATGGATAGAGTACCACAGTAGCCAGGAAACCCGAAGGGGACAGAGTCTGACTTCACTTCTCAATAGTC
Source organism: Malaclemys terrapin pileata (assembly GCF_027887155.1). NCBI lineage: Eukaryota > Metazoa > Chordata > Testudines > Emydidae > Malaclemys > Malaclemys terrapin. Next base: position 27,895,821 of record NC_071515.1, on the reverse strand, counting down.
AAGAGAATGTGGGAGCAGGGGGTAGAATGATGGTGTAGGTTCCTTCAACCAACAAGAGCAGAGGCGTGGGGATGAGCAGATTCAAATTTACCTGACACCTACAGTATCAGTGAGATGCTGATATGAAAGATGGATCCCTGAGAAGGAAGATGAACAGCACCCCAGCCAGAATCCCAGCTGCTGGGGCCTGAGGCTTGCTGGTACCACCTTTCATATCGGTCTCTGCAAGTAAGTTTGATCCCCTAGCTACTGGCTGTCTGGCAAAGTTTTCAAGCCCTACATTAGTATATATTTACAATAAGCACAAAATAGATCCCATATTTTATAGCATAGGCCCCCCCCCCCCTTCCATAGCAAAATACCTATGTAAAGTATAGTATCCAGCTTCTTGAGAATGTCTTTCATCCTGAGGCATCTGACGAACAAAATCAGTCAGTAACTTATGGTTCCATATTTCTTTCCAAATATTCACATATATCCATTTTAATTACAGGACAAGGACTTGCACTATGAATGGCACCATTAATTGTTTATTGCACTCATCACTGCAGACATTTCACATTTACAGCTTATGCATATATAATGTAGGTGTCCACATCATAAAAATCATTAAGATTGGCACCAATGATGGTAGCATGATGGGCAGTGTTCACTGGTGGTTAGGGGTTTAGGCCTCTGCTCGCCACGACTCTATTTGTGCCCTGGGTCACCATCATGCCCTGTGATTGACTGTCTGTGATGGGGGTTGACCCGACCCTCTGGTCAGGTCATTAGTCAAATCTTTCTCTGTGTGACAGGGTTCCAAGGAACGTACAAGATCCGTCTACTGACCCTCGTGGGTGTCCAATCCCAGCAGGGGGTTTCCCTTCCTTCCTGCCCTCAGGAAGAGTCTAGAAATGAGGGTTTTCATGTCCTTCTTAAAGAGGGGGGTTGGTAGGGGAGCCCATCTACTCCACTGGGCTCTGGCCCAGGGTCCCATATAAGAGGTACCAATGTCCAGCACCCAGGAGTGCCTTAAGGCTGCCTCACTGGGCCACTTCCTGCCACCCATTCTCTTGCCAAAATCTTAGTTTGCCTCATAGTAAAAGAAAAGATAATAACTGAACCATCAGTCCCTCTGGGCTTAGCAGGCAGGCTCTTCCTCTCCTGGAGGTGGTTACTGCAGTGCCCTTCTCCAGGAACATTCAGGGTAGCTCCTTTCCCCTGCCCTGTCAGGGCTCTTCCTAGCTGTCTGACTCCCTTTTAAGCTGCATCTTCACTGGCGCATGCTCTGCATGTGCAGCTGGACGGGGTTGCCTGGACCCAGAGTTGCTCCTTAACCCATTCAGTTCCAGTGGAGGGTTTATACACTGCATCACAGGGAGTCTCAACAGAACGGCAGAGAATTTAATATATATAGATACTGAAATAGCCTCTTTCCTAGAAAGGCAGCAGAACTCTAGTGGGGAAGCTTGCACTGTTCCAGCTCTCTGAGTAACTTGGGGATTTCAATTTTCTGTCAGGAATCACCAACCCTAAAGACTTAAATAACAACTCACTGAAAAAACCTGAAACCCCTACCATCAAGATGAGTGGAGTGACTATTGCATGCCAAATCCAGCCCTGGTGGGGACAATGGGGACAATGGAGTTCAATCCATTTTCAACAAGGCTGACATTGGTCCTCGGTGTATAATTTTACAGATGTGTTTGTGGTACGCAGGGAGGGACTTTGATCGGTCATCTAGTCCAGTGCTCTGCACTAGGGCAGGATTATTATCCAGTCTAGACCATCCCTGACAAGAACAGGTTAGACAAACACCTAAAAACCACTGATGATGGAAATTCCACAAACTCCCTAGGTAATTTGTTCCAGAGGTTAACTACCCTAAATCTCCCTTGCTGCAACTTAAGCCCATTACTTTTTTTCCTGTCCTCAGTGGAAAAGGACAACAATTTATCACCCTCCTCTTTATAACAACCTTTTATGTACTTGAAGACTGTTATCATGTTTCCTCTCAGTCTTCTCTTCTCCAGAGTAAATAAACCCAGTTTTTTTAATATTTCCACCTACGTCATATTTTCTAGATGTTTAATCATTTTTTGTTTCTCCCCTCTGGACTGTCTCTAGTTTGTACAATCATTCCCAAAGTGTGGTGCCCAGAACTGGACACAATACTCCATTGAGGCTTTGGAAGAATTATTTCTCATGTCTTGCTTACAACACTCCTGCTAATGTAGCCCAGAATGCTATTTGCTTTTTTTGCGACAGTATCACATTGTTGACTCATTTAGTTTGTGATCCACTATAACCCACAGATCCTTTTTCTGGAGTACAGTAACTCCTCACTTAAAGTTGTCCCGGTTAACGTTGTTACGTTGCTGATCAATTAGGGAACATGCTCGTTTCAAGTTGTGCAATGCTCCCTTCTAATGTCATTTGGCAGCTGCCTGCTTTGTCTACTGCTTGCAGGAAGAGCAGCCCGTTGCAGCTAGCTGGTGGGGGCTTGGAACTAGGGTGGACCGGCAGCCCCCATATCAGCTCCCCTCTCCCCTAAGTTCCCTGTGCAGCAGCTGCCTGCAGTTCAGCTGTGTCCCTCCCCTCATTGCCATGTTCTGCTCCTGCCCTCTGCCTTGGAGCTACTTCCTGAGACTCCTGCTTGCTGTGCGGGGGGCTAATGTCAGGGTGTCCCCCTCCTTCCTCCCCCTGCACCCCGCTTACCACATCTTCCATAGAGCAGGGGGGACACACCAGGGCTCAGGACGGAGGGAGCTTGCAGCAGCTGCGGTCTCAGCAAGCTCATCTAATTAACAAGGCAGTGTACTCAAAGGGGAATGCGCATATCTCCCTCCATTCCTGCTGCCTTGCAGAGTGAGAGAGTTAACCCCTGAGGGCTCAGCCAATTGCTAGTTCATCATTTAGCAGTAAGGGAAATATCCCACCCTCTGACTCCTCCACCTCAACCAAGCTTCACAATCATCATCACTGTATACCAGTATTAAATTGTTTGTTTAAAACTCATACTGTGTGTGTGTATATATATATAATATAGTCTTTTGTCTGGTGAAAAACATTTCCCTGGAACCTAACCCCCCATTTACATTAATTCTTATGGGGAAATTGGATTCACTTACCATCGTTTTGCTTAAAGTCGCATTTTTCAGGAACATAACTACAACGTGGGTAAGTGAGGAGTTACTGTACTCCTTCCGGGACTGTCATTTCCCATTTTGTATTTGTGCAACTGATTGTTCCTTCCTGAGTGTAGTACTTTGCATTAGTCCTTGCTGAAGTGCAGCCTATTCATTTCAGACCATTTCTTCTGTTTGTCAAGATCATTTTGAATTGTAATCCTATCCTCCAAAATGCTTGCAACCCCTCCCAGCTTGGTATCGTCTGCAAACTTTATAAGTGTACTCTCTATGCCATTATCTGAATAGTTTATGATAATATTGACTAAAATTGGACCCATGCCAGATGCCTGCAGGACCCACTCAATATGCCCTTCCAGTTTGATTGTGAACCATTGATAATTGCTCTTTGAGTACACTTTTCCAACCAGTTGTACACCCACCTTATAGTAGATTTGTCTAAGCTATGTTTCTCTAGTTTTTTTATGAGAAGGTCCAGTGAGATAGTATCAAAAGCCTTACTAAAGTCGAGATATACCACATCTCCTGCTTCCCCCCTATCCACAAGGCTTATTATCCTGTCAGAGAACAATATTAGGTTGGCTTGACATTATTTGTTCTTGACAAATCCATATTGACTGTTAATTATCACCTTATTTCCTTATTAAGATTGACACCAATGATGGCAGCGTAATGGGCAGTGTTCACTGGTGCCATGACCAGGTGCTTACAATTGATTATTTGCTCCATTATCGTACCAAATTTAAGCTAACTGATCTATAACTCCCTGGTTGTTCTTAGTCCCTTTTTCTAAAAAAATGTACTGGACATGCTCTAAGTCAAATACTTTTATCAAAATAAACATGCCTTGGATGTGCCATGGTATTGAGAAGTAAGGACACATAACTATAGACAAAAAACAGATGCTAAATGGATAATAGTTTGCAAATTGAAAGCATATCATGACTGGGAAACTAAGGTGGAACATGCCAGTTGGAAGCTTTAGCAAATCCACTTAAGAATCTAAATGAGCTTTTCAGCCAGTTATTACTGACTGATTCAAGACTGCTAGCTTATGCATGGGGAACTTGGGTAAAGCATCACATAACTGACCAGCAGCCAGTTAACAATGAAGCAAATGCCTCAAATATTCCATTATTATAATGATGAAATAATCTGGCTCTGATAACTGTAATAACAGTAATAACATTTTACAAAAATATCCTTATCTGTTTGAACAGAAGTTGCAATAGGTGTGCCTCTATAAAATCAACTGAGGAAGTATGCAAAGGCTAATTGCCTGATGAAGTCAACTTATTTCTTCCCCTCCCCTCCAACAAACACCTTTTCAGGTGATCTAATATTATGAGAAACTATAATCATTAAGGATTGATCATGCTAATATAATTTTCCGGATGGCTTATTAACCAACTAAGACATGTTTTTCTCAATTTCCTTTCATAAGCAACAGCAATAATTAGGTCAGGGCAGAGTAGCAAAATTGATCATAAGATGGAGAATGTATCATGGACATTTAGCATTATGCTCTCCAAACTCTAGATACATTAGTTACATTTAGTAACACTGCTATGTTTTGCCTTTCATAAAAGGAATCCATTAACTTAGATAACGTATAACAGAGGCTCATTTTTGTCTATTCCAAAACTGAATGGTTTTTCTTAAAGTTCATTACACAAAATGAATCAAGACAAGAAAACATGATTGTCTCCAATATCTACTGATAACATGTTCTTTCCTTATTTCAGTGTCGACTATCAGTCTCCTTGTGAAACCAGCATTTACAAAAGAGAATGAATGGCAAGCACTGGCTATGAAACAATAAAAGATTGTTATTCTGTATCTTTATGGATTATGAACCAAATTCTCTCAGAAAAAACTCTCCCCTAACTTAAAATAAGAAATCTAAGATGCATAGCCAAGTAGATGGACATCTGGGTGGAATTTCAGATAGCCTCCCTTTCCCCATCAAAACAAACTGTTGTAGTTTGCAATGTATTTTTACAAGTATTTTATGATTGAATAGCAGCTGTAATTGACCTAATTTTTAGGTCCAGTCCTGCTCCCATTGAAGTCAGCCCTGCAGAAATAGGATCTTTGATGCTTTGCAGCCACACCTGCACACAATACCTCACATTCCTGACCGGCAATATTGTTACACTCCAGCCAACACCTTACTATTGAAGTCCTTGGCCTCTTGAGCAGAAAATTACAGTCAGGCTAAATTACAGGTTGGATTTGTTATGTGCACAGATGTGGACATATGAAACCATCATATCTTCTCCAGTAGGAAAAGGCGACGGCACATACGCCTGTGGTCCCCAAACTCTGGGGGGTGCCCACTAGGAGTGTGTGTGGAGGAACATTCGGGGGATGTGGCGGGGCCTGGGCCAGCCCACGGGGGATAGGAAGGGAGCACCACTCAGTCCCGCTCTGCCCCCAGCTTCACCCAGGCCCCACCCCCGGGCCCAGCCATGGTTCTGGCTTCGGCCTTGGCCTCTGGCTCCCAGCCCCACTCCCAGCCACAGCTGCGGCTCTTGCCCCGGCCTCGGCCACAGCTCCGCTCCTGGTCCCGGGTCCCGACTCGGACCCCAGCTGCAGCTCCAACCCCCGCCCTAGCCCCAGCTTTAGCTCCACTCCCAGCCCTGGTTCCTGACTGCAGCTCATGGGGTGGGGCACGGAAAGATTCCATTATGGGTAAGGGGGGGGCATGACAGAAAAAGTTTGGGGACCACTGACCTACCCAGTGCATCCCCATGCAGCAATATTTCCCACATACAGAAACAAGTACTACCACCTTACCACCTGATGTGGAGTTTCTCTGAATGACTTCTTGTTGTATATTCCTCCAACACAACATTGTACGCATCATCTTATGAAACTAATAGCAAGCATCAGCATTTTTGTACCACTACACAACCCAGCTAACAAGGGAAGCACAAGTAAGCATAAGATAAGCAAAGACGACACAATGATGATGATTTCCCCCCCACAAACTTTCAGAGACTGTTCTTCCCTGAGCTCTCTCTACATTTAAGCAGTAGGCAGCTTTCTGTAGATAAAAGCATTAAAAAGAGCTGCAAAGAGTTGACATTACAAACTTGGCACTACTATGTCATGCTGCACAAACAGGGAAAGGGAGAACCTGCCAAAAAAAAAGCCAGAGCTAATATGAAAAGCACGAAACCAACATATTGACCTTATTTAAGCCCAAACAGCTTAACACTAGGATTTTAACAAAAGTTGTAGAAAACATTCTTTATTCCACACACTGAAAAAAGTTATCTGTTAATATTCAATTGACTTTCTAGCTGCAAGCCCCCTTCTTCAGTTGCAAAACCCAGAGTAATGATTATATCAGTCATTGATTAATACATTCAACTGTGTACATTCATACATTCAACTTGCTTTTCACGCAACTGTGATCATTTCCATATCATTACCCAGGATGCCTTGCACTTGGATTTTGTTTTCTACATAGAGTAATGTTTAGAATTGCCATTTTAAAACAAAATAGTTGCAACAAGGGACTTTCATTCTGCATTGTCTTATCTATGCTCCTAGCAGCTAATAGACCGGAATAGTAAATGGAAAAAAATATCAATATGCACAACTAGCATAGTTAGGAAGGAAGATCTTTTAAGAAATGTAATTATGAAGGGATTTTTGAACACTGGAGACAGAGATAGATTTGAAGAAAAAGTACTTTAGGATAGAAAATATGAATCAGAAACAAAGTAGTGCATACAGAACATGTTTTGTTTTCCTATCACAAGTGCCTATTAGGGGAAATATGGGTTCTTCAGTACTGAAACCACCAAAGACATGAGATACAATTGAAAGCCTTTTATGAATAAATTATTTTTTGCAATTAACTTTGCCCATGACGGTGCCATGGAAGACAGTGAATGAAAAGGGTTTTTTCCCCCCTCAGTTTCGAAATAATTTTCTACTGTTTAATTAGAAAGTTTCTCTACAGAAGGGAATGTGATGGAAGATTAATTCTCTATTTTCTCACCCACTGCGTCACTACACTCAAGTGGACAATATAAACTCCAGTTGAAAAATGATGAGGGTTGATTAAGCATGGAACTCTTTTCAATCAGTTGACTCCATGTATTGTAGACCTTGTTTCAAAATGACAGAAACAAGTTAGAAAATGGTATCTCAGTAACATCATGCTAGAGAGGAATGATTATGTGTTTTCAGTGTGTGAGGGTTCACTGCAATAGCTAATGGTACTGTACAGTCTAATCAATGAGAAGGAAAATGTTAGATTTCCACAAACACGGATGTTTTAGTTTCGCTCCTTTTGATCATTAATAATTATTCCCCATCTCTTTTAATATCTACATTTTATTTTATATCTTATGCCACATGTCCAACCGTGATTTAAAAAAAAATATGTTTGGAATGTTAACCAGCAGGCAATCTAGGAAAGTATCAAATTATTACACAAAGGGCACAAACTAAATTTGTTTTTAATGAACAACAAACAGAATAAACTTGCCCCTCAGGATACGAAATTTCACCCAGGAAGTCCTATTGCCATAAATCATGAGTGAATCTTGGCTCAATATCTCAATATGAGTTTTTGTTTGTTGTTTTGTTTTTAGAACATAAAGGACATAAGTTTCTGTCCTCTGCACAGAAAAGCAAAGGAGGGAGGGAAGAGTAAGCATTTCTCAGGAGCCTAATTTATAGTATGAACATACATCAAGAAGAGAACGTGCTTGAGCCATGTAGAGGAGGAAGTGAGACATGAGACATAATATCGATAGAAAGGATTGCTCATTGGCTAACCTGTTTTAGTGAGATGGAAGTAATCTGTACATATCTCCAGGAAAGAATGAAGATCAAAGCAGGATGGAAATGCTGTACTGTTTTCTAGAGCCCAGGAGAAAAAGGAAACTCCTTTTTTTGCCTCATTCTGGGCTGAAAAGATAGCTTCATTTTATTTTGACCCAACTCCTTCCTGCCTGTTGGCCATATCCTGAAAAATTACTCAGTTTTACCAGTCCTTTCTCAATCAAACTCCCATTGAAATCCAGGGGGACTTTCCTGAGCAGAAACTTGGTAAAATCTTCAGGATATGGCTTACTATTTTAAATGATTTTTATACCAATTGTGCATATGATGTGTGATGGTAGTCCGTTCTTCCAGAGGATCAATATTTCCACAAAAAACTGGTATAACAGTTTGTTACCGTACTATGGCTCCTCTAAATTCAGAGGCCTACTAGGAACTTTTTGGACAAGACTACAGTGCCACTTGAACCTCTTCTTATGATATGACAGATTAATGAACGCTCTGTGTTTTCTTTTCCTCCCATAGATGAAGAAATTCCCTCATTCTTTGGACATACCTGAAACAAGCTTGCCGCAATCCACCAACTTCTAGCTGCATTGCAGCAAGATACTGCTAATTTGAGAGAGATATAAAAATGAAAGAAAATCACGTAAGAATTTCTCTCTTCTAGGACTCAGGCTGCAAAAACTCACGTTCATATGGGTAAGCAACTTAACTTAACTCCCAAAGGTTAAAGGCTGATAATGAGATTTGTCTATGATAAGAGAAATCCAGACTTTACCAGTGCAGGGTTAGCCTTGATGATTATAACTGCGTGTCTTTCGGTGTTCTTCCAAAAACAAAACTCAACCAAACCAAGTGAACACCTGTGGGCTTATTCTGGCAGCATACAGGGGCTGTAAAGGCACCACATGGGGCTGCTTAAAGAGATCTTCTGTGGCACAGAATCAGCATAAGGCCATCACAGCGAATCCTCTATCCCCCTCACAAACCACAGCATAGAGGATGTGCCAGAGGGATAAAATGTGCCCCACTCCATATACCCCACTGTGGGGCAGTCCTAGGAAGACTATCAATTAGAGCAGACCCTGCCCACTTAAATTTATGTTGGGAGCCACACCAGCTGCAGCAGTCCAGAATCTGGGTGGTACAAGGGGTGGCTTAAAAGGACTCCCTTGTTCCACTTCCCCTTGAGCTCTGTTTTCTTGTGTTGCACTCCCTGTTTGTTCCAAAAGTTTCCCAGGCTGTGGGGTTTTCAGATATTACTCACACTCCACGGCTATAAGGGTACATTAGGGTTTGTTTGTTCTCCCTTCTTTGTGCGCTGTTGGGGCCAGAGCAGAGTTACCGTTTATTTGAACAATGATAACACAGCTTCCCAGAAAGGAAATAGTAAATGATGAATAGGAGATCCAGACATTTCCATCTGTCACATCTGATAAGCATGCATGTGCCACGTGAATGCCTGATCATTGTTGCAACTAGCTGTTAATATTGAAAAGCAGAGTTCCAGCAAAAAAAAAAAAAAAAAAAAAAAAAAAAAAAAAATGCAATTTAAAAAGGCCTTAATGATGTAGAAGGCAATTTAAGAGGCTGTGTGCATTATGTGACTACATGAAGATTTTTTTTTATTTAGTATTAAATAAGCCTTTTAAGATGACTCAACCTTTTAAACTCTGTTAAATGTGTGTGGGGGGGGGGAGGAGGGGGGGAGGAAGCTGTGTTTAGAAAACAGTTGAGTAAATCTCAAAAATGCAATCTGTATTCAAGATGCAATTTTTCCTTCCAAAAAGTCATGGAGAATGACAGAAAAAGACTCTGCTTTCACTCTAATGAAAGACGCCTGGTGACATTTACCTGAGCTGGGTCTGAACCAGGTCCTATCCAGGTCAGTGGGATTCTTCCCATTGCTTTGGATGGAATTAGATCAGGCCCTTAGTGTGTTGTTGAATAGTTACAACAAATAAGAATCAAGACAGCCCAGTGGGTCAAATTCCAGCTGAACATCAGGTAAATCATCTGAACTCTAGGTGATAAAGCAAATCCTCATGGACAGTTGGGTGAGAGCAGGATTTCAGTGCAAATAAGAGATGAACTGAGAAGAAATCACCTAGAGAGGGGCCATATCAGGTCCTATGGAGGGTAAATGCAACAAAGCAGTAGGATCCCAAACCTACATACATTCACTACCAAATATATACCTGCACAAAAGGAGAGAGCGGCCAAGGAGAGAATGGTGAGAAGTCAGCAGATAGCTGACGTACCTAGAACCCTGCAAATCTGTGGATATCTGTGGACCAGGTTTGTGCATTGGATACAGATACAGATACCAATTTTGTATCCACGCAGGGCTCTAGGCATATCCATCTCTCTAAGGATTTTCTACAGAGCATGTGATGTACCTCCCTCACAAAATATAATGTAAGTAAGGCATTAAACAGGCACTGGGCTAAATTCTGCCCCCAACTGCACTGATGTCAAACAAGAATAACTCTTTGACGACTTCACCAGAACAACTCCAAATAAAGTAGAATTTGATCAAAAAAGCAAGTGCTGCTTATGGGCCAGATTCTGCAATCTGGAGTAATCCTGAGTGTTGCGTAAGGAAATAGTTCCAATGACTTAAATGGGACTATTTCCTTAAGTACTACTGAGCTTGAGTCAGGATTGTAGAGCCTGACCTACAAGATATATTCACTACCCCTACTATTCCCTCAGGCTCAGTGACCCTAGAGTCTTTTCATCAAAACCTAATCAACAAAATAAAATTATTCAAAAACATAATAAAAAGTCTGAGACCTTCTATCTCACGTCTGGTCGTCAGAAGTTTTATTTCAGCCAAAGATTACATTAAAGCTTCTCTCAGATAGTCAGAATTACTCAGTCCTTGTCTTGCTATTTCCATGTCACTTAGTTTTTATGATCATGAGAAATGTGATTTTGCTTGTGGCACGCAATTGACATGAGGGGAAGAGGAGCTTTCTTTTTGGCAAGAGACAGATCCTCAGTTGATGCAAGTCAGGTCCCTATATCTGCTTTAATAGAGTGAGGTTGATTTACACCAGCAGAAGATCTGGTCCTGAATGTTAATCATGATCACCTGGAAGAAATCTGAAAAATGTACATTAGAAAATGATGCATGTAGGTATGTTTCTTTGTGGAGGTGCTTTATTTTCAAAGGTGGATTGTATAACATTCACGTTTCACTAACTATTGCTTACATAGAAATTATTTTGTACTGAGCTTTCATAAACCATCCTCTCACTACTTTGGGGAGATTACATATGAAAAAAGATGACAATGGTAATTATCTCAGACTGCAATATTATTTTCATGTTGTGAAGTACGTACAGGGCGCATAACTTGTCACCTCTCTAACCATACAATGAATAGAAGAACACACAGTTATATAAACACACATAAATCAGCCCTCCGCAAGTTTCAAGTGCTTTAGGGCTGCCATAATTTACTGCTTGTGCCCGCTCTCATTCTGTTTTGAATTCTGTTCACGGGTTTTAAAAACAGACTTTTTCTCTAATGAGCGTTTATCCTCTTTGAGAGGTGGACACGGCTGAAGTGTGCAAACGGAAGAGACTATTTACATGCAGAGATTAAGGGAGTTGAACAACTGCAGTTGAGTACAGCCTATTGCAAAGCAGACCACAAAACTGGACTGCATACTGTTCCTGGTGTACTGTACACAATACATGAATTACACAGAAAGATTTTCAGAATCAGATACTAGGCATACCACTATAGAACATTAAAAAGCACATCGGGAGTCACTGGTTTTGGGTAACAATAGCAAATGTTTCTGGGGAAGGCTGCATTGGATTATCCTTATTGTAATTTCAGAGAACTTCCTTATACAATGCTTAAGGGTTTTCTGTCTTTCAGGAACCTTTATACTCCATTGAAGTCCCAGATAAAGCAGGAATATCCCACAGGAGTAAACATTACTCTCTACCGGTCCAAATAATTTCCTCCCTTAATTACCGTGTGAATACATTAAAATAGAAATATCTTCTTTGTAATCCAGTATTTGCATTTCTTTTTCTTACATTTTTGCATGCCAGTTCTCCATTATTAATTTAAATGAAGAGCATGTAAATGGGGTGTTGTGGTGAGGCACAAATATAGGCTATTTTGTCTGGCATGTGTGGTTTGGTTTATGCAAATCCTCACAAACATGATTGTTCATTTAATGGCAGTCACATGAACACTTAAGTTTACCCCACAGTGTGTGCCTCATTTCACATCCACTCTGTGTTTCACAAATATGCTTGCAATGAATGCGTTAGTGGGAGTTTGCATAGTACTTTATTTAATGCAATGGTCCGTGTGTGTATTAAGGGTAAAATAATGATAGCTGATTTCTGATTGGTTTAAGCAGAGGAAGGGACTTTTGGAGCATCTTCCACCACGTAGCTGATGAATAAAAATAGAAACTTCAAAAAGGGGGAGAGGAAGCTTTCTGCAAAGTCTTGATCTCTGTAAATATACAGTAATAAATGACAAGGTGTAGGGCCTAATGGGCCTGGTCCTGAGAAGTGAGTTGTGTTTTCTCAGCACACGACATTCAGCTCTAAGGATCAGGGTAAATATTCCCAACCCATGCCTTTTGGGCAGATATTTTAAGATCTTCAGAGGGAAAGACTGATTCACAACATTACAGAAAAAGAAAATGAGGCAGAGAGTCCGTGAAAGAGTCTGGAATAGAATCTTGGTCCCCCGAGTCCCAGTCCTCCACTGTAAATGAATAACATTGCCTCTTCTATCATAGCAGTAAAAGAACACAGACAATAACTAGAAGAATTTAAACAACTTTGTTTCTTCTCTTCTACATGTTTCTCTTTTGTTTGAAGGCTCCTGCAGAACCTTCTTCGAGAACCACTGGGCTGTCTCAAATCTGGACAGTACACAAATTCCCAGTTGTCTGAACCTGGGCTAGCTGCCCAATTCCAAGATAACGATAGATGTAAGAAGATTGCATAGGGTCTTGCTTTGTAGTATAGTAGAATCCTTCCTCTACCTTCAGACACTACTGTCAGAACATCATTAACAATGAAATATGCTAAATTAAGTATTTATACGTAGAAAGTCTAGGAAAATGTCAGAAAGGACTGAGGGGCAGCAATGCAGCTGTGGAGGGCATCAGAGAGGATTACAGTTAAAGCTGAAGGTCTGTGCACATCTCCACCAGATGCTCTTTTCAGTATATAATTAATGCAATACATGTAAGTTAGTCGCTTTGTTAACAAGTTCAGATGTTTCTCTCCCAATTGCTTAAGCACCACAGGTAGTTAAAGAGAGAGCTAATGCAGGAAGTTGAAAAGAGCAGGTACCATGGCCCCTGAGTATCATTAGCTCTAGACAGGTCTCTTACAGGATTAGAAAGCCATCCTTGCTTTGACAATCCGTTATTAATCTGCATTTTAAAACTAGCAAGACTTTTGCCAGTTTCATGGTCCTGTTCCAGCTGCTAAGCTTGCAATGAAGGACAGTGCTCTGTTAATGTACCAGACTACTGCATATAGCAGAGACAAGTACAACCATATCCAGTGTTAACAAAAATAGAATATTTCTTAACCCTCTCAGATCATCCAGACTGTATTTACCTCACCTTCCAACTCATCTCCTGGTCCTATATTAATGTTTTAACACCCTTAGTCTCTCAGCCCATAGCTGAAGTAGCAGCTCAATTGACAAGTGGCTCAGAGCTTCCTTGCAGCCAAAGCATGATGGTGCTTGCAACTGGGTCCCTGGTGTGCAGCTGTTTAACGGTTTAATGGTTCTTCACAAACACCTATTGCTAACTGATTTAAGTTGCAAATCCCAACCTAGGCAATGATGACTTGGATCAAACTGTAGTCTCTGAAGTGCTGTTGGATCTACGGGGGTCTCACTGACAGCTGAGCCATCACACGGTCTTGCACTCTAACTAACTTTTTGCAGTTACCCAACCTGCTAATTCAGCATCTTTGCAGAAAATGGTTGTTTGTAAGATAAAAACCTACTTTTGTCATTTACTACACCCATTGCACAGTAACAGATTTTTCATGAGGTAAAATTTACAATTGTCCAATTCACCAGTTCCTTCTAGGTTTGCTATGAATTATATACAAGGAGCATATGACAAGGCCATTACTTTCTGAAGTACAGTATGTGATTTCCTGCCATTGGGATTAAAGAAACACCTTTCAATATGCTGATTGCATCTGGATGAAAAACCAGTAGCCAAGTTAATAAGTAACGAAGAGTCTATCTGACTGCCTGCTACTGCTACCGGCCACAAGTTTGATGTTCATGTCCTGCCTACATTGCTGCTTTGCCTAGGGTTGCCAGGTGTCTGTTTTTTGACCAAAAAGCCCGGTCGAAAAGGGACCTGAAAGACATTACAATAAACTGCAACAATGCTTGCCAGGTCATAAATACTTTCCTTTCTCAAGCAGTTATTTCTTATAACTACCAATATCCACTTATAAGATCTAAATTGCCAAGGCAGACTGAACTTTTGATCACATCAAGGGTATCATTAATACATAGGAAAATTAGGGTTACCATACGTCCTCTTTTTCCCGGACATGTCCGGCTTTTCGGCAGTCAAACCCGCGTCCGGGGGGAATTGCCAAAAAGCCGAACATGTCCGGGAAAATGGCGGCTCTGTTTAAGAGCCGGGCTGCCTGAACGCTACCGGCTTCGGGCAGCCCCGTGCCTCCAGACCCTGCGCCGCCGGAGCCCGGGAGGGGAAGTGCCCGGCTGGGGGCGCAGGGTCTGGAGGCAAGGAGGCTGCCCGAAGCCGGTAGCGCTCGGGCAGCCCGGTTCTTAAACAGAGCCTCCAGCGGCTGCGGCTCTGTGTAACTGACACTGTGTCAGTTACACACAGCCCCGGCGGCTGGAGGCTCCAGCCGCCCCCGCTCTGTTTAAGAGCCGGGCTGCCCAAGCGATACCGGCTTCGGGCAGCCCCGTGCCTCCAGATCCTGCGCCCCCAGCCGGGCACTTCCCGTCCCGGGCTCCGGCGGCGCAGGGTCTCCAGGCACGGGGCTGCCCGAAGCCGGTAGCTCTGGGGCAGCCCGGCTCTTAAACAGAGCGGGGGCGGCTGGAGCCTCCAGCCCCCGGGGCTCTGTGTAACTGATCCAGTGTCAGTTACACAGAGCCAAAGAGGAGCAAAGCCTCCAGCCCCCTGGGCTGTGTGTAACTGACACAGAGGCTCTGTTTAAGAACCGGGCTGCCCGAGAGCTACCGGCTTCAGGCAGCCCCCTTGCCTCCGGACCCTGCGCCGCCAGCCGGGCACTTCCCCTCCCGGGCTCCGGCGGCGCAGGGTCCGGAGGCACGGGGGCTGCCCGAAGCCGGTAGCGCTGGGGCAGCCCGGCTCTTAGAGCCTAAGAGGAGCAGAGCCTCCAGCTGCGGGGGCTCTGCTCCTCTTCGGCTCTGTGTAACTTATACAGTGTAAGTTACGCAGAGCCGCCGGAGCCCCGGAGGGGAAGTGCCCGGCTGGGGGCGCAGGGTCCGGAGGCATAGGGGCTGCCCAAAGCCCGAGCGCTACCAGCTTCACAGTTTGCTGGGCAGCCTCCAGACCCTGCGCGCTGGGGCTCCAGCTGCGCTGGGGAAGCGCCGGCCGGGGGCGCAGGGTCTGGGGGCTGCCCGGCAAACCGTGAAGCTGGTAGCACTGGGGCAGCCCTTTCCCCCTGGCTGGGAGTGGGAGGGAGGAGGGGGCGGAGTTAGGGTGGGGGAAGGGGCGGAGTTGGGGCGGGGCTAGGGGTGGGGAAATGGGCGGGGCCATGGCCCGTGGAGGGTCCTCTTTTTTTATTTATGAGATATGGTAACCCTAGGAAAATGATAGGAGTCCTTTAAGGAGACATTCAGTTTCCTGTAGTATTCACGTCCTATCTCTACTGTTTTGGCAGGAGAACCCAGGGTCTTGAGGACAATCAATGTGTTATTCTTGAAACACCTTTGATAACATAAAATGCTTTATTTATTTATTTATTTGTTGGAACAGGCAGTGTGTGTGTGGTGACAACTATAATTTTGGTAGACATTGTCCCATAGTCTATGCAATGTTTCACCACTGGTGCACATTGATTAAAAGACCAACAACACTTCCTAATATTCTCCCTTTCTCTGTTTGATACCTTAATCTCACTGGTTGCCATCATCCTTTAAATCCAACAGTATTCTTTAAGCTATAGATTATCAACATCTGAACAGGGATCAGGCTTCCTCTTTAATTGATCCAGTGCAAAATTTAATGGTAGCACTGTCTCTTTGGAGAGGATGATATAGTAAACCACCAATCACCATCTAACAGCTCAGATATTCAGCACTAAATGTTAGTTGCAGGTTTATTTCTTCAAATCCTCTTAGCTGTACTTATAATTTATATTTTCTATACCCTGCCTGAATTGCACAGGCTCAAAGAGTGAAGAGATAGTTTTTTCATACATGCTATTGCTAATACTGTGCCACACACACGTACCCCGGTACTCTGGGGTTGTTAGTGGATTGCTCAGCTCATTTGCGCAGATTTTAAGGAATTAAGCTATTGTTTAGAAAGACTCAGACTGAGTGCCCATCAGGGCTAGCTGAGCTGCATCTAACAAGAATCAGTACATCCAGATGAGTGATCCTCCCCACCACCCCATACGCCTGTATGCTAGTCATCAGTCCTACGTGATCAGCACTGCCAAAAGCCAGAGGGAGCTAGCAATATCAACGTAGGAATGAATTTCCCGTGGAAGGCCAGAATACCAAACATCAATAAGGCTGTGTCCTGATCTGAAACCTTATTGTCTCTGACCACAGAGAACAGGTGCCACTGGAACCTGGATGGCACCATTTTATTAATGATCTTGTCATAAAGGAGGGGCTGGCAACCTTTCAGAAGTGATGTGTCGAGTCTTCATTTATTCACTCTAATTTAAGGTTTTGTGTGCCAGTAATACATTTTAATGTTTTTAGAAGGTCTCTTTCTATAAGTCTATAATATATAACTAAACTATTGCTGTATGTAAAGTAAATAAGGGTTTTAAAATGTTTAAGAAGCTTAATTTAAAATTAAATTAAAATGCAGATCCCCCTGGACCAGTGGCCAGGACCCGGGCAGTGTGAGTGCCACTGAAAATAAGCTCACGTGCCACCTTTGGCACGCATGCCATAGGTTGCCTACCCGTCATAAAGAGACCGGAAATTGTGCGGTACTTGGTCCTAAGTATCAGTGTCTTAAGCAGTGGCATTCTTTAGTGTAGTTGGCCGCTTGCCTCCTTTACAGGACGAGAAGGCAGGTGATCCTCCCTAAACTTCACCTACCGGGGGACAAGGGTCAGTTTTCCAGATGGTGAGACAGAAGGCATCTTCTAAAGGAATGCCTGTTTTGGTGATTAGTTCAAAACCCATTCATGCAGATGTGTTGGCTTGTGCTCTTCATGGTGGTGATGTCTGATTTGTTGTGCTGGTCTGTGAACTAGTCACTCGCAATGGCTTGCTAGTTTATTAACACCTTTGTCTTTTGGGTTGCTACTTTTCTAGTACTTATATTGCCTCTTATTACTGTAGTAGCTGAGTCCTGTTTGTTATAATATTTATGCACACACCATTGCTGTGAGGTAGGGAAATATTATTATCCCCATTTTACAGATGGGAACTGAGGCACAGAGAGACTAAGTCCAAGGTCACACAGGACATCTGCGGCAGAGCAGGGGATCGAACCCAAACCTCTTGAGTTCCAGGCTAACAGCTTAACTACTGAATCACCCACCCTCTTTAGGGACAGGATCTTCAAGATCTCCTGAAAGGTTTTTGGGAGCAAGAGCTTCTGGTGATGAAATAATGTAGATGTTTAGATGAACAGGTTGATTTGAGGAGGTAATGGTCTTCCTAGGAGAGTGGCGTGTTATCTAAGGTCTAGTGTACCTTTAGCTGCATAGGTGTGATTGGACACTATCTAGGAAAAGCCCATGGCTGTCACGAAGGCCAGAAAATCTAGGCTATTTAATTAAAATGCATGGATAACAGATTCTCCAAAGGACAAATAATATCAGGGATTCCATTATCAGCTCTGGTAGAAGCTCTGTTAGCTAGTCTAGGAATTTGGACAGATACTCAGCTCCTTGAATGTCTTTCTTAATCTGTTTTAAACCACAAAAAACACCAGACAACTTCATCTTTTATAACTA
The DNA here is from genome assembly GCF_027887155.1 of Malaclemys terrapin pileata. Lineage (NCBI taxonomy): Eukaryota > Metazoa > Chordata > Testudines > Emydidae > Malaclemys > Malaclemys terrapin. The sequence continues at coordinate 27,877,709 of NC_071515.1, read as the reverse complement.
CTATATTACCAAAGTAACATCAATGTAAGCTATTATAGAAATTCTCATTTTTACAGTAATCCAGTACAATGCCAGCAATTTAAAGAGATTATTTATAGCAAATACATCCAGTCTATTTTTGCAGTGCTGCTAGGATAAGCAATTTTGAATTCTCAGTCCTCAACCTTGAATACAAGTGGCTACTAAGAGGGCTAAGAGCAAGAGTTAATTACAATATTTTTTAAATAACTATTTATCATTCAGTCTTCTGTGGTTCAAGAGAATTATGAACATAAGAGAACAAATAATTCTCATGGGCTAAATTTTAGCAATTTGCAGAAGTGAGAAAAGTGGATTCTATATTTTTCCACAGCAGAGTAGGAAAGTCATCTCATTAATTAAAGGGGTTTCAGTTTGAATAAAATCTGACCTGCTGTACATATATATATTTGAACATCTGAAAACAAATTTATAGTTAGGCAGCAGTTTGTGTTTTAGGATGCTGATGAGTTTTTTCCTCTTCTCTGCTGGGAGCTGCCTCTCCTTGTCTGCTTCATTCTTGTGAGCAGGCAGGATGGTGGATAGGTGCCCCAGATAGGTTGCTGGGAGGGTCACCCAGCAGAGATTTTATTCTCTATTCTAGGAGTCAAGTAAGATTTTCCACTATACAAACCAAGGGGACATATAAAATAATGGGCCATACACTCTGCTTTGCATTGCTCAGGAGGCAGGCCAGGGATGCGGCAAAGAAGGGATGGAGCATGACTGGAGTGCACTCCAGCAATCCCTTGCACTGGAACCGTCTCTGGGGGATTGTTCTTGACAGGGCATCTTGCAATTGCCTTTAGGCTGCTCTAAGTTATACTTAGGGCCAAGGACCCCCGTTGACCCCAGGAAGAGCATAGACACAACATTTCCCCTGTACCCTGGGTCAAGCATAACTTGGAGGGATCCAGTGATCTTGCTCAACATTTTTTTAGGACATGTTGACCTCATGATGACCACTATGAAGTTTAATTGTTTACTTTATAATAAATAATAATAATAAAGGACTCCAGTACTCAACCAAGAGGCTAGCCAAGATCAAAAGGGAGGCAGGATTTGGGTTCCTAAAAGATCTTCAGAAATAGAAAAATAAAAAGAGAGGACTATATAGTAGCCGTGAATATATTCTGAAGATATCAGCTATGAATGCCTTAGCCAACTCCACAGTAATCCTTGTAGACTAACACCTCGTAGGAAGAAGATTGCTTATTTGGAGATTTGTGATCTTCCAACATAACAATACTTTCTGGAAAGTTACTGTGCCACTTTAGCAGACAGGAGATTTACTAGGCTCCATCTAAGTCTTCTGAAGTCAGAATTTATACATTAGATGCAAAACAGAGTATGTTTACATGAAGAGGGAACATGAAATCAGGTAAAAAGCAGGTAAACTATCTGGTGGGTTAATATAAAAGTCTGAGACTCTTTTGTGAATAAAATAAAATTTAAAATAAAAAAAATTATCTGGAGAAAGTTGTAGGTAAGACAGTATGGAGCAGTTCAATTTTCCTACTCTACAGACTTTAAAAGTTCATGGGAATCATTCCATTGACTTCAGCCTTGGATCAAAGTGTAGATGCCGAGGAAATTTTACCTTTGAATAATCTTTTTACTTATCTGAGAAACAGGCAATTTTTGTCTCTTGCTATAGATAATACCACTTTGGAGAATAAATACCTGAACTTTTCCTTCAGCTACTTGAAACTTTCCTTAATATTTTATTACAAGCACATACAGGCTTGCAGTGCACACAGTATGACTTGAAAAGAACTACAGGTCGAGGTATCTCACAGCAGAATATTACTATGGATTTAGTACTAATTCCAGCTTTATTCCTTTCCTAATTCCTGTATCACATAGCCTTATCTACACAGATAAACCACTTTGAAGTGCACATTCTTTGATGTATGGGTTGAGCTGTTCTTTCAAAAAATATAGGGTTTGCTTGGAAAACAATCACCGTTGCATTTAGACTACAATACACTCAAACATCCCCATATAGATTCTAACAAACAAAAGGAGGTCTTCCCTTGATTGAGTATGAAGTTTTATTTCAGATGAATCAGCACTGCAAGGATGACACGTTTAATTTCATACTTCATAATGCGGACTAAACATAATCTAACTGTGGATCAATAATAAGCCTTTGAGGGAGACTGATACTGTGGGTCAGGCACAGAATTAGTTATGCAGTGTTGCGAATACAGCATTGATAACGGCATTCTCAGCACTGCATAACTAATTCTGTGTGTGACCCACAGTATCAATCTCCCTCAAAGACCTGCTATAGATCCATAGTTAGATTATGTTAGTTCCTTTGCTTCTGAGGTTTCCCTTTTTTGTCAGATTTCTTTTTAGAATAGGGCTCTATTAAATAAACACATGCCCAGGGGTACTGGGCATCTGCAAAGCCTAATTGATGTGATTGTGCCTTATAGGTGCTCAACACCTCTCAAAAATCAGACCAAGACTGTGGATAATGTAAAGTTTTGGTTTCAAATCCTGCCAGTTTCTGCACTGATAAAAACGTACATTTCTAGCATACAGCACCTTTAATCCAGAAGAATTACAAGGCACCTCACAAAAATTCTGAAATGCAGCCACTTCTGGGTTGACATGTAGCAAATAGCAACACTACTCAACACTTCGGGGTAGGACATGAAGAATACCTCATCTAGTTGAAATTAAGCAGTGGAATTTTAGTTAGGCAGAATGCAATTACACAAGTTGGAATTTGGCCAAGTCTCCAAGGTTAACAACCCTACTTTTGCAAAAAAAGTACCATGGGATCTTTAATGACCATAAGTTAATGATGTTCTGTCTGAAGGTCAGCACCTCTAGTTATCTAATGACCTTTAACACCATCCTGGAGCATTAGTTCAATACTAGATTAGAGGGAAGAATCCTGAATCATCAACATCACTTAGGATTTTTTTTCATGGGGATGAGAGAAATAAAACTACTACTGCACTTTAAGAATATGTAGTATGAAATTCACAGAATTTTGCTATATATTTTCCTGGGCTGTTAAGTGTATTGATTTTGGATCATGTGATTTTCTACAAGACGGTAGGTTTGGTCTGCAGTATATATTTAGGAAGATAATGTATGAATACATTGATTAATTAAGACGTAACGGACACTGGCAAGAGAGTAGGCATATTATTTTCAGCTCAATGAAACAAAGATTTCATGAACCATATAGCTGGTGCAGATGTTCCTATAGCTCATCAATGAGCAACCTCTTGGAAACCAAACATACCTATTAGGAAGGCCCTTCATGGATTTCTAGTATTTAACACAGTCATTAAACAATATATCCCGTATGCTCTTTGCACCAATCTTCATATCTTCAGACTTGGAATTTTTTTCTATAGATACTCAGCTGGTGTAAATCAGCATAATTCTATTGACCTCAATGCTACTATGCCAATTTATACTTAGGATCTGACCCTTTATCTTTATTTGGCACCAGACTCCATTTTGTAAAAGTCTGAAATCTTTTATTATTTTACTTGCCAAGCACTTCTTTGTTTGCATTTATCTTATCAAATCTTCATTCTGCAGAATAACCCAACTCTTTTGATCTGCTCTCAAATATGGTGATTTGTGTTTAGTTTGTTTGTTGTTAAAAAAGTAAATCATTGTCAATAATACAATATAACTTGGGGATCAAACAGATCTCAAATTCCCTTTAGAAGAAAAGGAAACACAATGGACTTTTATAATGTCTTATTAAGAACCTTAAGGTATTTCTTAAACAACCATCTTAAAAGTTAATTTATTAGAAATTACTAGTGAATGAACAGTCTTTGCACCTGAAAATACTTGTGTTTAGACAAGCCTTAGAAACATAGGGCCTGAGCCAGAGCCCCCTGAAGTCCATAGGAATCTTTACATTAACTTCAACAGACTTTGGATCCGACCCTTATTATTCGGTGTACAAAAAGCAGCTTATCGCACGCAATATATATATTTTAACCATTCACTATATCGTGTGCCTAGGTTCAATGTTAATATTCTTAAACACATGAGATATTATGAGATTTAAAAGTTCTGGGCTGGGTCTGTTCTACAGGCGGTCAGGCAGAATGATCATGATGGTCCTTTTTAGCCTTAAAAAGCTCTGAAGCAGTGATGGGCAACCTGCAGCCCGCACATGGTCCATCAGGGTAATCTGCTGGTGGGCTGCGAGACAGTTTGTTTACATTGACCATCCGCAGGCACGGCCGCCCGCAGCTCCCAGTGGCCGCGGTTCGCCATTCACAGACAATGGGAGCTGAGTGAAGCATTTTGGGCCAGCTTCTCAGCTCCACTGCCATCAGTGAAAGACATCAACTGGTGTCAGTAGAGTTACACCATTATACACCTGCTGAGGCTTTGGCCCTTTGAATCCATCTTGGATTAATTATTGGATAAATTAAAGAGAATATTCACTTCTAAACCATTTAGAACAAGCTTCAGAAGTTGGTGCAATAAAAAGCCATTACCTCACCCGCTGTGTCTCTAATATCCTGGGACCAACACAGCTACAACAACACTGCATAACTTTACTGTTATTTTAAAAACTCTTCACATAATCCAGTCATTTTCAACCTGTCACTCTTTTCTGAAATTAATGCACAACTTGCGAGTACAAAGAGAGAAATAAATGTGACTTTGAAAGTCTATTCCACAAGAGGTTTCCAATAACGTTCAAGCCTTGACAGTGAACTAATGTGTTCAGGTTACTGGCAGATAATTCTTTTTCTTTGACTTGTCACATGTTTAACTGCTTACAGGTGAAATTGTACACCTGCCCTTTTCTCCTATGCTAATTGTAAATGAGCATACATGTGTGAATATCTGTCAAAAGATTATGATTTGGGAACACATTTCTTCCAGTTTAAAAAAAGAAAGCTATATTTGGATCTTACTACTCTAATCTTTATTTGATTAAAAGGATTCATTCTGGGTTTATTTCATTTCATGTGGTATTGCCTAGTGCCATGTCTTTTTTTTTTTTTTTTTTTTTTTTAAGGAGATATACCTATCTCATAGAGCTGGAAGAGACCTTAAAAGGTCATTGAGTCCAGTCCCCTGCCTTCACTAGCAGGACCAAGTACTGATTTTGATCCCTAAATGTCCCCCTCAGGGATTGAACTCACAACCCTGGGTTTAGCAGGCCAATGCCCAAACCACTGAGCTATCCTTCCCTCCATCTGTTTTATGCAGTCTCTTCAGAGGTAATTTCTTGAGCCCTGGGTGGGTGCCCTCCTCTTTTTTGGTTTGCTTATCCTTTTGAAATGTGTGGAGGTACTTAAGTATGCAGACAATGCAGTCAAGATACATTTAAAGGTCTCTTCTGTAATCTGAACCAGGAGTCTAAAACATGATGTTAATATTAATCAGAAATGGTTCATGAATATAAGCTCTTGTTGAAAACAGGAAGAAGAGCATACACTTACTGGAGGATGGACCAAACACTTGGTATTACCATGACTGCAATATAGCCCCAATAAGGTAAGACCACATAAAAATAAAAAGGAAGTACAGAGCATATGTTATCTAGGACTACTTTTTCCTCCTAGGTCTTTTTACACACATTTTTCCATATATAAGAAGTCATTTATTTGCCCAAACCCAGGTGTCCAGGCACCCAGCTGTGTGTATAAATGACTGGTGTATTTTCGGGCATATAAAAAAGTGACCACAAAATTAATTTGAGTTATTCCTAGAGCATTGTCCCTAACTTGAGTTCTATCTGCACACAAAAACTCAAGTGTGACAGTGCTTTTAACTGGAATTGGCTGACCCATTGGGGATAAAAGCTAAAGCCTGAGTTAGCACAACTCATTAGCTGCCAACACAAGCACTTTATAGTGAGATCACAGGCTAGTTCCGCTTGAATGCCACTAGCCCTTCAGTGCCTTCTGACAATTGCCCTCCCAAGTGCTCAGAGAGGACAGACAAGTTCTCCCACAATTCACTGGGAAAGAATTCATACAGCTGATCTGTTTACTGCAGTGCAAAGGACCATGGGATGTGCCTCCAGAAGTCTTAATGCCAACCAAGTAAATGCAGTACCAGTGTGGAGCAAACAAAGCAACTTGCAGGATTACTTTGCTCTCATTCAAACTAAGCTAACTTGAGAGAAGTAACTTGGGTTAACTCTGCAATGAAGAAAGACACCCAGAAGGCTGAAAACATGACCCTCAAAGAATAAATGTACAGAAAACTAAAACACGCAGCTTAACTGACTTGCAAACAATCACACAGCAAGTGTCTGGCAGGAAGCACTGGTTGAAATTTTGATTAAAATGGCTTTCCCCCACAAAAAAATGGAAATATGAATGGGAAATATCTAAAACATGTAATTTAAAACAGTTTTTGGTTAAATAAAAAATATGGTTTTTTTGGTTGTTAAAACCTAAATGTTTTAGAACATTTTGAGGGTTTGGTTGCCAAAAATTGAAATGTTGTTTTTTGACCCCCCCCTTCCAAATCTATTACAGTGTGCTCATTCTCTTTTGTGTCTGTTCAAATACAGAAAGCATAATCTGATATGTAGATGGAGTTTTTATGAAATTGTAAATATATGGGACCCAATTCTGTCCTTTATACTTGGCTGGTACACTGGTGTCAGTAGAAGCTGTACCTAAATATCTATAGGCAAATCAGCCAATGAAGATGAAAAATGATTTCACCTCTTAAGATGTAAATATACTAGAAAAGGGCAGGAACTTAACAATTCAATCAAGATTCTGATTAGCCTAAAGCTAAGGGATGTTTGAATGTTGGACAATTATAAAGGAAAGACCCAGCTGCAACATTTCATTCTAGATCTGGGTTCAGAATCCACACGTGCCTGAATACTCAGGCATATCAGATACGGGCTTTTGATTTGGGTTTATCGCAACATTATACTAGTTTTGCACTTTGAGATTAAGTGCAACTCAGGGCTATGCAGTTGGGGTCTCCACATTTCAATCAAGGAACATTTAGCTCCAAGACCTTAGCTCCAGACCAAGATCAGAGTGTGACAGATATGGCAATTACCCGCAATAGCCTTGAAAGAACTTACTGTATTATGTTTATGTATTGTAGGTTAGAATTGTATGTAATCTCTCTAGGGTGAAGAGGTGACAGATACTGCGTGGGGATGCAGTATCTTTAGGGTCCATTGTTTTAAATGAATGGTTTATATAGGATTGTGTTCTACTCCATGGCAGAGGGCTACCACAGCTCCTCCAGGAACTAAAAACAGTGGATGGTGATCAAGGCAAATCAGCCAGATTGTACCCCGCCACTCTAGAGCTTCCACCTCCTGGGGACGCTCCAGAGGCCAACAGACAAAAGAAGAACTGTTGGATAAATACCCTGAGATTAAACTGAGTCAGGGCATCCTTTCTGATCCAGCAAATGGACAAGAACTTCTGTCCAAGAGGGAGGGGGCAATACTTGTAGAGGGGATGAAGGATTGACCTGCTAGGGTCCTATAAGATTGAGAGTTGACCTCTTTTAGCATACAAACGGGAACTTTTTAAAATATATTTTCTCTCTCATGCTTTTATCTTCAGAATAAATGTACTTGCTCAGAAAGAGCTGCGTGGTAACATACCTGTGGGAAATACACCAGTCACTGCCTTCCAAGAGAAAGCAAAGCACAGGTGCTGGCCTGTTTAGGCAGTCTGCTTGCAGGGGATATCACAATGTAATCTAGGGAACTGTGTAGCCTTTAAACCACAGTCAGGAGGGAGTGAGACATGGGTTTCTGCCCAAGAGAGCTGACGACTGGAAGCCTAAAGTGGGTGCCCTTGGTAGACCATGAAGGGGACACAGATGTCACCCTATACACAAACTGTAAGATTGCTTGAAGTGTGATTCAGATTCAGTCTTCTTTAGCATTCGCTTGCCCTTCTCAGAATGGCAGATCTAGCAGCAGGATACTAAACAATGTCAGCAGGTTAATGTACCAGCCTTTTTCCCCCCGTGAAAGAATTATAGTCTCGCTGAATGCTGTTTGACTGAACCATCGGGAGAATAAAGAAGAGGACACAATAATAGAAGAAATTACAGTATCAATGCAAGAACTACCTTCACATCTAGACTGAAAATAGGGAAGAAAAAAAACCTAATGAATGCCTCTTGCCTGTTTCTGGCAACACTGCTAGCTGAGCTTTCTAGGAACTACAGATTGTTTTGCTCATTATCTCATCTGAAAAGACAATGGTTTTATTTTATTTTAATTCTGGCATGACAGCAAACAATCCATACACTTCAGTGATTTGACAGCACAGTTTTAATCCTCACAGTAAACAATTTTTTTTTTTTACCACTTGACATACCCTTTAGAAATTTCCTTGCTAGAACTCATTTCATTCTCACATGCCCAAACTCAACTTAGCGGTCATTTTAAAGGGTGAAGTGCTAGTGCAGGCAATATAGACACTCACATGTAAAATGATTCGAATACGCCAAAATGTCTATACAGTTTCCATATGAGCCAAGGGAGGGGAAGAGAACATCTGCCTGTCCCCAGCCAGACAGTCCATCCTTCAGGCAAGCAGTCGTCTTATGGAACAGGGACCAAGTCCCAAACACACGTCTTGTCTCAGCAATAGTGAAACAGCCTTCCCTAGTGCACAACTGATCAGAGCCTCACTTGGCGTTCTGACTTCTCCCCTCTCTTTTGCTCCTTTTATCCAGGACATTTCCAAATCCTGTCACTTCTTCCACCAGAATACTAGGATCCATTCATCTCATTCAGCATTTCATCATTTTCCTTTGATTACTGCAGCCTACTCCTTGCTGGCCTGCCTCCCAAACAAACAAATTGTCTCTGCCCTGCCTCCAAATACAGAGTGCGGCCACAAAAATTCCATTCTTTGGTCACTGTTTAGACCATGTAATGCTTTTTGAAGATCTCCACTTGCTCTTCCTCTACTAACACATCAAAATCACTTTAATAACTCTGCCTCTCCTTCTGATCGGCCCTTGTTTCATTTTGCTGTCATACACTCCTCTCTACCAATGATGCCAACCTTATCACCCTTTTGTCCAATTCTAACCTAAATGTCTCCACCCCTTCTTGCTCATATGCAAGAAACCCCCTTCCTAAGCTCATCTGTTAGGCCACTCCTCTCTCCTTACTCACATCCCTCCTGAAGAACTTCTTCTGATATGCTGCCTATGGGAAATCCATTTGACTTATACTGACATGAGAGGGGGGAAAAAGTAACCCTATTTGACTAAGAGGTGGCCTAGTATCTCTCTGAAAACTCTACCTTTACATCCCTTCCTCACTGCTAACTCTTATCTGTCTCATTTTTCCTGTTCAGAAAGTACCTACTACATTATGGGTGTTACCATAAAAATAATTGAATGATCCTGTAACATACTCATCTGACTGGATCTATAAACTTGGATCTTATCAGATTCACAGACAGAAAGGGGTCTTCTTTAAACTCTGGACTGGGTAATATATAGTCACATACGAATTGTCTTGCTGGATCAGACTAGTGGTCCATCTAATCTGTTTCCAACAGTGGCCAGTACCAGTTGCTTCTGAGGAAAAGCACATTCATTAGACAGTCGTGGGATAACCTGCCCCCACGGAATGTTTCCTCCTACCACGCCACCCTCCCCCATATAATGAGAAGTTTCAGCTGAGGTTGTAGTCAGTTTATAGAAGAGTTATTCATTTTTGGTTACTGCTTAGAGAAAAAGTTACGGGGTCATTTCATACACAAATATTATACATATGGTAGATTTGTTGTTCATGTGGTGAGAATAAAGTAAGTTAAAAACATTTGTATTTACAAAACTAAGATGAAAAACTTTGGCCTACTTTGTCAGGGTTCAGAATCAGATCTAGAGATCAACAATAGTATTGCTCACAAAACATAAAGAGATGTAAGCCACACTAATTCCATGCTACTTTAATCTGCTTTCATCAACTATTGTGGATTTTATAAAAGCACTCAAAAAATAAATGTTACTATTTAATAAAGGTATTGACTGATTTCAAAAGGGTTAGCCTGCTGCACTGCTGAAGACATTAGTGGCATAGCAAATAATCCAGTGATATGAGCTCCACAACACTATGTGATTTCCATTCTATCAACATAAATATTATTGGATGAAAGTGATCCTTGTCTCTTAATAAAGGGAGAGAGACAAGCTTGGCCTGGATGTTGATCTACTTCAATTGAGGTTATAAATAAATTAATTCACATTCGCAAAGACAAGCCAGTTTTGGATGTATCTGGATATTACATTTATTAACATATATTGTATTTATATGAATAAATAAAATCATCATCATCCAGAATGGACAAGGCCATTGATTTCAGTGTAAGCAGAAATGCAAAGCAATTGAGCACTATTAAATAGCACTATGAGCAATATTGCTTTTACCAGACTTGTAATCAATTTTCAGTGAGCATTTTCTTCATTTCTATGATCATTGTTATCGTGAATAATTGCACTAGTACTATTTCATCATATTAACTTACAACTGTAATAAACTTTAGTGCAGATTTTTAATATGAGTTGATATGTATATAAAGAGCATTGCATTATTAAAAATCTAATACTTAGCATAAATGAAAACATATAGTCTATAGCTCGATGCTGCCACTAGCATGACATATAGTTACAAGCTGCATTAATGGAGAGCAATCTCACTGCCATAATGGTCATTAAACATTGTCATTTTGTTCACTGAAAAAAAGTCAACAAAATCCAGAAGTGTCTTTTACAAACAGCAGCAATCGAACCCATTGAAGCGCTCATTCCACACTGCTTATCTAGCATTGTGCCTATCAGGAAGCATTAAAGGCTATTCCTGCCACTATACGAGTCACATCCTTTTCCCCTCATGGCTGATGGAGGCAAGGGAATAGAATGGCTGACTCCAGATTTGTGGATGCACCCCATTGATTTTGCTAGCTGCTGCCTGGTTTTAAGTTTTCCCTCTCTGGGCAAGGTCCTTGAGAAGGTCACCTCTTATAGCAGAAAACTTTTGCCAATATCCTGGAACCTTCTCAGTCAGGTTTCAGACTTGGCTATAGATCAGGGACAGCTGTAATCACATTGGTGGGATGCCTTCTTCATAGCTACAGACAATACAACACGCATTGTGATTCTATTGGAACTACCAGCTACCTTCTACAGACTCATCCAGGAAGTGCTGTTAACCCATCTGTGCGAAATAACAAGGGGTTGTGGAACTGTACTCAGCTGGTTCCTCTCAGACAAGATTTAGAGGGTCATGCAGGACAGCTGCTCCTCCTGATTGAGAGCCCTCACCTGGGAAATCCCACAGAACTTAGTATTTTCCCTTCTCCTTTTCAATTTCTACATTCAACCAATAGCCTTTATTGAAAAGTTCAAGATTTCTTCAGGTTTTTTGGACCTTCCTCTAGGCTGGTTAAAAACACCTGCAGAAACATTTTTTTTTTACTAAATTATCTCTTCAGTAATTTCTATGGAATTTTATTGATTTTATTAAATTCCACAGAATTTTTCCATAAGGAATCAGATATCATGGGATAAAGTCTTAAGAATATACAAATGACATACTTGCATATACATCTCATTTTTTATCTGAAGTTGGCAGTGCAGATACCCAACAACTCCAATGTCTAGAAGACAAAAAAATAGCTGGCCCCCCTCCTAACTCAAGTAAAATAGGAAGAGTCATGTGGGTAGGGCATTGCTAAGATCCAACAGAACCTACAGCAGTCAAATGCTTGGTCAGCGATTGTCAAAGAAGTGCACTGTTTGGGATTCACACTCTCTTCAACCGTACACCTGAATGTTCAGGATGTGGTAGTGGACAGAAATGTCCGTTTCCCTTTCCAGATGGCAAGAGGATTGTGCTTATGCCTCACAGATAAAGACTCGGCCCCAGGGATCCATGACTTGTTACTATGAAGACTGACTACTGCAAACCTCTCTACTTTGGGCTGACATTGAAGCTTCAACTGGGTCTAAGTACAGCAGCCTATCTTATGACTGGACTATACAGAGGAGAACAAATTACACTGATGCTCTCCACACCATGCTTGCTCCCAAACCAGTTCTGGGTCTAATTCCAAATCCCACCCTTATCTCCAAAGCCCTCAGTGGGCAAGGACCTGACTACCTTAAATACTGCCTCTTACTGTACCCCCCAGAATACTACAGTTCATGGGGGGAGTAGTTACTTGAGAAGACAGACAAGTGTTTAATACTTTTAACTCAAATTACTGTTAGAATTAGAAGTATGCTTGATTCAATAGCTTCAAGAGTTCAGAATAAAGTGGGTTTGGTGGTTTCACTTCAACTCCAATGGACTAAAGTTCATGGGGGCAGGGGACGGGAACAATCATATCTTTTGCAACTTTTAAATAATCAAAGATTTGACAGGTATTGTATGTATTATATATACATACACCATCTATTGTATTTCTGTCTTAAAAAAGACACCTTGAATAGTTCTAAAGTATGTCTATAGGAATAAAAAAAGAACTTTTTTGAAGTATCTTTCATAAACTGAAAAGCAGTAGGCTGACAAAAGCCCCACATGTCTTTGTTCAAAGTATCATGTATAACTCAGATCTAAAGAAGTATTACTTGATGGTTGGGTTGGCGCTATGTAAGGCCAACCTTCTCTATATTGTCTGGAGACCCGTTGTTCATAACCTCAGGCTACCAGCTACTACCAGCACCGTGATGCTTGTAATAAATGGAGCTATGTGCGTATCGGTAGTCAATGAACTGAATGAATAAAAGTTACATCCCAAAGTGTGATGTTCCTTGTGATCTGTTAAAAGTCTGCAAACCCTTTAAACTAGAGTCTGATCATAATCTCCATGGCACCAAAGTTATCATGAGAAATGATAATGTTTCCATTCATATAGTTTTCTGCCATGTAAATTTTTTCTTCAAATATTTATTATATGAGTGCTCCACTAAAATGGCAGCACTTAGGCAACATCTCATGTACTGGGCTTATGCATGATACATGTCTTTTGTTACTGTCTCTTTTAGGTTCCATTTCTCTTTCTTCTTCATTGTCTCTATAATCTCCCTCATAGAAAGTATTTTTAGTGGTACTGATAAACAGCTACTTCATTACTGGTATAATGTTGGGACAACTGCCTTGTCTCAAGGAACTAATACTTCAAGAAATTTCAGAAAATGTACAAGTATTGTTTCAAGGTGAAGATTCAAAGCAATTAGAACAGCTGCATTTAGGGCCAAATCCACCAACAGGAAGACTTCAGCTGACTTTAGTGGGCATTGGATTGAATCCTTAAATCAACATTTCCATAAACTAGTCTTGAAAAATGTAAGACCAGGCTGAATGGCCCCATTTCCAGGCCTTTGTGTAGATTTTCATGCTTTGTAGCTACCTTGGGTGAACCTGGTACGAAGTGTGTTAATTTTATTAGATTTTCAGAGGTGTGAAAAAAGAGGAAAGAGGAGGAGGGACTTAAAAGCAAAATGTACAGCACAGTAATGCCAAGCTTAAGCATTCAAACGTCATGAATTAGTACTCAAAAAATCATGAGATTTGCTTTAAAATCTTGAGGGTTTTTTTTTTTTTTTTTTTTAAAGATCAAATGTATTATTTGCTTTCTTTGCCTTCAGGCTGCTCTTATACCTCAATTTCCCCCTCTGTAAACAGGATGAGGATACTGGCCTCCTTTGTAGAGTGCTTTGAGATCTACTAATGAAAAGCATCATAGAAGAGCTAAGTATCCTTACCGGGTCACATTTTCAAGCTTCTCTCAAGCAACCTGGAGGGCTAGAAAATTCCTTTTAAGATGAAAGCTGAGATCCTCCCCTAATCACATGCCTCCAGGAGTGGTTCTTTAAGAAAAATCCCAAGTATCACAAGGCTCATGGTAAAAAGAGAGAGAATTGGAAACACTGAACTTACTGCTTAATGTAAACCAGTGTTCCCAAAGCAGCTAAGCCTTTACGGCTTTGCCGATATTACATACCTAGTGCTCACATCACCCTCATTTAAATCAGCAGCAGTCCTTCCAATGATCTCTGAATTGGGCCCCAACGGGCTACTAGGAACAATACCTGACTCATGCAGGAGAAAGCCATTTCTGTTCCTTTAAATGTTTATTCAGCACCCCAGAGGGGATGTGATTGATTATTCCCAAGTAGTTAGACTTTCCTGACATGGTGGACCCAGAAGTAAGCCTGAAGCCAGACCAGACCGATCAGACCAAATTGAAGAAAGCAACATCTGACCTGATTCTGGTATAAATCAAGAGTAGACACAATCAGTCCTAAGGGGTAGTAAGCGTGGAAGGATTCAAAACACCACAATCATTTGCCTTCTTGGTATCCTGTTGGAGAGGCTTCCAAACTGATGCTTATTCGAACACAATCTTAAAAAATAATGTGTCTTAACTGAACAAAGAAGTAAGACATCAAATAAAGATTTCTAAGAGTAATTTAACATTTACAAGTAATTAGTTACCCAATTTAAGCCGGTCAGTTGGTATATTTACCTAATTGTATTCCAACATATCCCTAGTTAGTCATATTTACACCTGTCTAGTTGTCTATATAATACCATAGCTACTACAGGAGTGCTGATGTGCTATTTATGCAGACATACACAAAACGTATTTGTGCAGTGTTTCAAGTGCCATTTACCATGCTGATTTCTCCTTTGTGGAACTTGTGATGCGATCCATTCTTTTGATTTTTTTTCCTCTCTCTCTCTTTTTTTTTTTTTTTTTAATTTTGCTCAGTAAACTTACAGGCATTGTTCTAATCAAATAATTCAAAGCCCATGTCTTGTTAAAGAACTCTGGAAAATGGGGCTTTTATAAGTAGAACAAGCAGCCTTTTTTACAGTTATTTAAATCTTTCGCTTGGTGAACTTCAGCTCTACTCTTTCTTCTTTACTATACAGATTACTGTTTTGGGCAGCCATCAGGTGGCATGTTTAGGAATGAACTAGGCATTGAGGGAGAACTAATACAAGCTGCCCACAAAAGAACCAGTCACCCGGGACTGGGGCCATGTGTAGGGAGCAAGGGAACTCTCAGATTTTACTGTGGAAAAATAAACCAAAGCCCTGGCCACTTTGGGTAAGAACCCAGTGTCACTGTTCTCCCAATGATGGGGATAATCCCAGTATCCCAGTCAAATTATAGCGGGGGTAATTACATTCTGTCTGCCTCCTTGTCCCCTGCCGTGCCAGCTGGATACCATAGCTTTCTTCACACCCTGCCCTCAGTGTGTCACCAGTTTTTGCAATTTTATCATGAGTCTTGTGATATCTGATGGCTTTGTGAAATCCCCAAATGCCGGAAGCAAGCTTTCATGAGGAGCTCAGATTTCATTTTGTTTAACGTAAGTTTCTAGCCTTCATGGTTGCAAAGAAAAGTTTGAAACTATGAAGCGAGTTTTACCCTAATGGCTCAGAAAGCAAAAAAGGCAAATACAAACAACACCAGATGTATAATTTTGAAACAATTGCTTGATTGGGTAGGGTAGAAAGGCTAATTCCTGGTTTGTGAATGTTTGAGTTTGGCAACACCATAAGTGGTTGTGCAGAATTGCTCTGTGTTCTTAAACAGCCACATTTCACCACCTCGGTAGCTACATTTCAATTTTGGATGAAGCTCTCCATGTGAAGTTTGTAAGTCATCTTAAATTTGTGAAGAGCTTCTAGTGTACTTTGGGAAGAACGGTGCTAGTACCTCATATTTATATAACAACCATAAGACATTAGAACATTTAAAAATGCTTCGTTTTATTAGGATTCAAACATGCACAGATTTCAAAAATAGGTGCAGAAGACCTGGCTGTCTTTTTTTTTTATTAATTAAAAAAAGCTTTTTTTTTTAATTAAAAGAAAAAGTATTTAGAAAGCATCTTAAATTGATAAGGTAAGTTATGTGGAATAACAAAAGAGACAGCCATTTATCGAAAGCCACTGAAGTAATTAGATCTTTGGAAAACAAAGTGATGAAAGAGGACAAATGACATTTTCTCATTCCCACACTACGATCTTATTTTTCTGATTTGGTTTGCTTTTCAAGGACAATATCTCTTATAAATACTGGGAAGGAAGGAAAAATGGAAAGATAGTTAAGGTGTTGGACTGGCCTGAGGAAGTCTGGTTTCAGTTCTTACCTGTCACAAGTCTTCCAGCGTGACCTTGGGCATGTCAATTATTTATGTGTAAAATGGGGACAAGCGTTAAGGGACTGTCTTACGTGTACGTACAATGCCTATGTTCTGGATTGGGACTTCTCAGCATTATGGCAATAGAAACTGTAATCAATAACTATGGGCTAAATTATTCCCACATGGAGGGCTCAGAAGTCCAATGATTTTCTGTCTAGCCATTCTCTCAGGCAAAGGGGGTTCTGCTTCCCCAAAACTGCTGTTCTTAGGCTATCCCCTGACAGCCAAGCCTAACCCCACAGAGGCCTTTTCCTCAGTAGGTTTCCTTGACGGCTCCTGGATTGACGCCACGACTGCTGCTATCGCCCAAACTCCCTCAGGTGGAGTAGGTTCACCCAAGCAGTAGGGGAACTGGCTTACCCTGTCCTACAATTCTTGTTTGATTGTGTGTGTGTGTGTGGGGGGGGAAATGCCACAGAGCAGGACTTCTTTCTTGGTCTTCCCAGCCCTAACTGCAAAGAAGCTCGCACAGGAATGTCTCTGTAGATAAAAGAAACAGCAAGCCACGCAGCCAACCCTCCCTCTCATGTAGCCTCCATAATCTGAATCTCCTGCATTTTGCCCCTCCATTTGCAAAAGCAGAGTGAAGCCTTTGGCCCTATCCAGGAAGTTGAAGAGTAAAAGTATTCATCAATGCATGCATTTTGTGTCAGGAAGAAGAGGAAAACACTGAGGGTGAACTCCTGGTCCCAGTGAAGGCAATGGGGGGTTTGCTATTGACTTTAACGAGGCAGGGATTTCATCCTGGGGAGTAAGATTAGCCCCTGGAAATAGCAGACATCCCCTGGTGCTTAAGAGATCTTCAAATAATATTTATCTAATCTAAGAAATTCATAGATTCATAGATTATAGGACTGGAAGGGACCTCGAGAGTCCCCTGCCCGCATGGCAGGACCAAATACTGTCTAGACCATCCCTGATAGACATTTATCTAACCTACTCTTAAATATCTCCAGAGACGGAGATTCCACAACCTCCCTAGGCAATTTGTTCCAGTGTTTAACCACCCTGACAGTTAGGAACTTTTTCCTAATGTCCAACCTAGACCTCCCTTGTTGCAGTTTAAACCCATTGTTTCTGGTTCTATCCTTAGAGGCTAAGGTGAACAAGTTCTCTCCCTCCTCCTTATGACACCCTTTTAGATACCTGAAAACTGCTATCATGTCCCCTCTCAGTCTTCTCTTTTCCAAACTAAACAAACCCAATTCTTTCAGCCTTCCTTCATAGGTCATGTTCTCAAGACCTTTAATCATTCTTGTTGCTCTTCTTTGGACCCTTTCCAATTTCTCCACATCTTTTTTAAAATGCGGTGCCCAGAACTGGACACAATACTCCAGCTGAGGCCTAACCAGAGCAGAGTAGAGCGGAAGAATGACTTCTCGTGTCTTGCTCACAACACACCTGTTAATACATCCCAGAATCATGTTTGCTTTTTTTGCAACAGCATCACACTGTTGACTCATATTTAGCTTGTGGTCCACTATAACCCCTAGATCCCTTTCTGCCGTACTCCTTCCTAGACAGTCTTTTCCCATTCTATATGTGTGAAATTGATTTTTCCTTCCTAAGTGGAGCACTTTGCATTTGTCTTTGTTAAACTTCATCCTGTTTAACTCAGACCATTTCTCCAATTTGTCCAGATCATTTTGAATTATGACCCTGTCCTCCAAAGTAGTTGCAATCCCTCCCAGTTTGGTATCATCCGCAAACTTAATAAGCGTATTTTCTATGCCAATATCTAAGTCGTTGATGAAGATATTGAACAGAGCCGTTCCCAAAACAGACCCCTGCGGTACCCCACTCGTTACGCCTTTCCAGCAGGATTGGGAACCATTAATAACAACTCTCTTAGTACGGTTATCCAGCCAGTTATGCACCCACCTTATAGTAGCCCCATCTAAATTGTATTTGCCTAGTTTATCGATAAGAATATCATGCGAGACCGTATCAAATGCCTTACTAAAGTCTAGGTATACCACATCCACCGCTTCACCCTTATCCACAAGGCTCGTTATCCTATCAAAGAAAGCTATCAGATTGGTTTGACATGATTTGTTCTTCACAAATCCATGCTGGCTGTTCCCTATCACCTTACCACCTTCCAAGTGTTTGCAGATGATTTCCTTAATTACTTGCTCCATTATCTTCCCTGGCACAGAAGTTAAACTAACTGGTCTGTGGTTTCCTGGGTTGTTTTTATTTCCCTTTTTATAGATGGGCACTATATTTGCCATTTTCCAGTCTTCTGGAATCTCTCCCGTCTCCCATGACTTTCCAAAGATAATAGCTAGAGGCTCAGATACCTCCTCTATTAGCTCCTTGAGTATTCTAGGATGCATTTCATCAGGTCCGGGTGACTTGCAGGCATCTAACTTTTCTAAGTGATTTTTAACTTGTTCTTTTTTAATTTTATCCGCTAAACTTACCCCCTTCCCATTAGTATTCACTATGTTAGGCATTCCTTCAGACTTCTCGGTGAAGACCGAAACAAAGAAGTCATTAAGCATCTCTGCCATTTCCAAGTTTCCTGTTACTGTTTCTCCCTCTTCACTAAGCAGTGGGCCTACCCTGTCTTTGGTCTTCCTCTTGCTTCTAATGTATTGATAAAAAGTCTTCTTGTTTCCTTTTATTCCCGTAGCTAGTTTGAGCTCATTTTGTGCCTTTGCCTTTCTAATCTTGCCCCTGCATTCCTGTGTTGTTTGCCTATATTCATCCTTTGTAATCTGTCCTAGTTTCCATTTTTTATATGACTCCTTTTTATTTTTTAGATCGTGCAAGATCTCGTGGTTAAGCCAAGGTGGTCTTTTGCCACATTTTCTATCTTTCCATGTTGGTTTGCTACAGAGCGTATCAGCTTAGCAAATTATCATGAAAATGTACCATTGCAGTCACAAAGTCTAGTCACCACCTTGCTATGTCAGTGAAATAATATTCTGTATATACACACACAGACCTACACATTTCTCTATGTGTATACGTTACAATAAACAGAGAGACCTATACATGTGGGCATATACCCATATATCATATTTCATCATAAAGACAAATGTCAGAGTTTGGCTTAGCAGCAGAGTAAATATCTAACTCAATACATTTTTCATGAGACCTCTGTGAATAGGGTGTAATTACATTTTTTGATGTTGCGTTTTGCAAGCTTGCCAGATAATGCCAGAAGCAGAGCTTCAAGTTGACTTCATTCTTACTCCCAGCAGTGTCCTTGCAGTGACAGTTTGGATACAAATGGTGTGTATCAGATCATTAGTACTAAGGAAACCTGTCTCCCCACTCTGCTTTGGAATCTCAGCCTGATGAATGTGAGCTTGCCGTTCCTATATTCAGCTTGACCAATATATCAGGAAGCTAAGTCCACATAATGGCATCTAGATTACCTCTGACCATTTCTAAGGTATACACAATCAGCAGAAACCATAAAATTATATAACATGCGTAACATCTATCAAGGTATAATTTTCTAAAGGCATACAGAAAGTCATTGATTGACTAACAAGACAGCAAATTAGACAGGATCCATTAAATAGCATAAGCACTCAACCATCCACCAGTTATCAGTGGGATTTCTCAGTGCTACAAGTGGGTAGGATTTCATGTGTGTGTTGCAATTCCTTCTAAAAGGCCCAATCAATACAGGATTTGAGCAGAGAAAAGTTTAGGAAGTGCACAATGGTGAGTGTTTCCCACCCCTCCAAAGTTACTGTGCATGAAGTAGGGATGAGAAGTTCTGACACAGATGGTTACTGAATACTTCTAAATGTTAAACTCGGGGCATTTGGGCATTTACAGGAGATGACCTGTAAAGAGGTGACTGTAATTAGTGTCAGAATTTAGGCACCAGTGCAACATTTGTAATGTGAGCTGCCTGATTTGTTACTAAAATAAAAAATTGTCTTTTTTTTTTTTTAAAGCCTCAAAAGAAAGTGCCTGGATGTAACGTAGCCCTCCCAGAGTAATGGCTGTTCCTTTTCCACACCTTATGCTGCTGCCAAAGTGATCTATCTTCCTTGCTATTCTGACCGCATCAAGACACTGCCTGCCTCTCTTTTGCCACAGAAAGGTGGACACCAAGATATTCCAGAAGCAAACAGTGATTTTGGGGCTCTCAGGTTTTCAGTGCCCAACTGGAAATGCCTTAAAGGAGCCTAAATTTCAGAAAGTGCTGAGCACCTGCTGTCAGAATATCAAGTCCCTTTAAGGGGACTCAAATTAGGCTCCCAAAAACTGAGGCACGCAAAGTAGCCACGTCACTTTTGAAAATCTCAGCCTAAGTTTCTCCTTTAAGGTACTTCATAACAAGGGACCCTAATATACCTCTGCCTTCAACCCCTCTGATCTGCCAATTGTCACTCCTTTCTCTCCTTTGTCCCAGATTCTGACCTTCTGTGCCGCCCACTCACCCGGAGCAGCCTCTGAAAGCATGCATATTCTTGACCTCCAATTCTCCCTCTTCAGAAAACCACCTCATCACCAACTATGACGACTCATGACTCACTGTGGTATCATACTAAGTATTCTGTATTGTACTAGCCTGAGCCCTTCAGGCACCTATAACTGGTTTGGCATAGCTATCGAACTGTCCAGCATGGTTTAACGCTACACCCAGATATAAATAAAATAATGACTCTTTTCAGCTGTTAAACTTGCGCTCAAGAAACAGTACATTTGCCCCAATTTTATCATTATTAGAAGAGCTTTATCCGAGTTATAGTTGTTCTCCCAAGCAAAAAGACAGCAAAAACAAGACACGATTTCCCCTGCTCCTCCGACATTTGTACATTTCTTCTTTCATCTTCTATTCTATGTTCCAAATTCACCTTTTGGCATAAGCTGGCACCACTTTGTCACTAATTTTTTTTTCCATTTTCTTCTGCATTATCTATTTTGGAATTACTAAATTTTTTGTACAACAAAGACAATCCAGCCCCATGAAGAGATTTCTCCTAGCTTGATTTAAACAGAATAACAGACTTAAATACAAAATGTAGCCTTGAAATTCACTAGTTAAAAAGATTTAACCTATGCTAATGAAATCAGAAAAATTCCTCAGTAAAAGTTCTAATGATAATACTGTGTATTTAGTTTCAAGATACTCTAAACTTTAGAATAAGATAATGTGGCACTTTAATTATAGTTTCTCTATTTATATATTTCCTTCATGGTGCAAATCACCTTTAATGAGAGAGCAGGTTTTGGAGAAGTTTCAGCATCAGTATTATTGCAAATTTTTGAATGTACAGAAGCTTATCAGCTAAGATATGTTAATTTTTCTAATGGGGTAATGAAGTCTGAAGGCTTTCGGGAAGATGCTACTATGATAATGGGTCTGTTTAAAACAGCATTAGGAGAACCTTGATTATAGGTTGCTCAGTAGCTTCTGACTTCCAAAGGAACCAGAGTTTGTTCCATAACTAATTTGTTGCAAGAGCTCATAGGAAGCTCATTTCCATACATTTAGTCATCAAGCAGTCACCCTACTAACAAAGATAAAGGGCCAGTTTCTAATTTGAAAAATGGACTAGTGAATTTTCAGGAACTAGACAGTGTCTGCTCTGAAATGCAAGCACAGAGGCAGATTTTTCAAATCACGAAGCCATGCACACCTCCAATTGGAAGGTGCTATTATTATTATGTAGTGATTATTTAGGATAGTGTGAAATAGGACAGGAAGTATGGCCCCTGCTCCAAGGAACTCACAGTCTAAGGACAGACAAGTAGAAAGAGTTTAGGGGAACGGGAACAATAATAGGCAATTAATATACAAATCAACTTGATTCACTGCAAGCAGCATGGCAAAAGTGGATCTTTAAGACAAACAAATGTGGACAGGGTACGGGTCTTGGGAATGAACTGAGAGAGGTTTGTACCCTACACAAGGGATCACATGGAAGATGGGGTTTTCAGAGGTGACTGTGTCAAGAAGTTGACAAAGGGGCAGGCAAGATTGTGGAGACTGGTGGAGTCAAGGGGACATGGGCAACACAAACTGGTCAAGGGAAGATAAAAATAGGGGGAAGAGTTATATGAGGCTTTGAAGGTGGCATTTCCCAATGAGAATGCTTCTTATCCAAGTGTCTATGCTGCTCTCAGCAGATATTGTCTCTTTCTCTCTGTTTGTACAACATCCAGCACAAGGACTGAGGCCTTTGAGCCTGCATTATTATAAATGTTTAACAATAATATAGGAGCTATCCCACAGGTGTAAAAAGCCTATTGGCTTAATAGGATTCCAGCACAATTAATCAGTGTGTTTTCCCCCTTGACACAATTTGTTAAGAGTTCCATTGATCCCATGCATACTAACCCTAATTAAAGGGTGACACAATATTCTAGTCATTTCTTATTCCCACAAGGACTTGGATAACCTTAATGCATTTCTGGTCCTTCATGGACAGATAAGGCCCTCTGTACCATCTTCTCTCCCCACCCACACCCAGTTATACATTTCTTCCTTACATGGGGAATAATAATGGTGGTGGGCTCAACTTATTTCTTGGAGCGAGAGAAATCACTATCTTCTATGGTTATAATTCAGCTACATGGCAGAATGGTGTCTTCAAAACACTGTTTTCTATTACAGACAATTGTTTTATCATCCACACTGGCAATAAATACTGTATTCCAACACAGATACCCCTGACAGGAGCAGAGAACTAAGGGCTTCGTGTCACATGGATGGGACCAGTGGGTGTTTATCACAGTTTGGTGCACTAACCCCAGTGGTAGATCTCTAATTCCACCCCAGTAAAAATAAAAACTCAAAGCCAATTTAAGTGAGACAGTTTCTACGGTTTCCACAGCAGATTGTCAGCCTGTTCCTCTGAGTCAGATTCTGATCTTTTACCCCACTGTTTGTATGTGGCATAACTCCACTGAAACCAAGCTCCACACCGGTGTTCAGACTACTTCCCAATGCCTTTTAACAGCATAAATATGTTTGCCATAACAGACAATTACTTATAAAAATAAATGCCAAATTAGCATCAGTGCCATTATTACAAATATAAGACCTTGAACAGAGTCGATATGCTCAGTATTTCTATTGCCTTAGAATTCCAATATAGCCTGTTAAGCACGATTACAGTTTACTTTCATTACTGTGTACATTGTGGGACTGATTCTCCACTGCCTTACACCTCAAGTCGTTGTTTACACCAGTTCAAAATAAGTATGTGTGGGTGCAAAACGCTACCAAACAGAATGGTAACATTTTACACCTATGTTGCTCTCACTTGCCACAGGAATATGACCCTGACCCTGAGGCTGATTATGAATGAGTGTTCCTGCTCTAAGAGTCCCACTGATTTTTGCCTGCATACTATCAATTGCAGAATTGGGCCCTAAATGGACTCCCGCAGGTAAAAGACAGTGGAGAAGCAGGCCCAAAATGTTTGTTTGTTACACAGCAGCATAAGGAGTATGCCTTGTTTAAGGCAGCAGCATCATATTATCCAATATATTAAGCATAAATAAACTAGTTCAAATTTTGAAAATTAGATGCTAGTAAAGACATCTATTTCTCTTCCACCCAATACAATAGACAAAATCCTGATTGCAGATTTCTAATCTGATTTGCACCATAGAAATTACATTGCAGAGAGAATCTGGCTATGTACTACAGATTTACTTCCCTGAAAACAAGAGAGTTTGAATATACATTTCAGTGTGTTAAATCTAGACTCCATTTTTACTGATTTTGGAAAAAAATGGTGCTGTAAACACAAATAGTACTCAGCTCAGCGTGGTCTAAGTGAACTAAATGCTCTAACTTGCTGTTTGCATTTTCTCTTTTTATGACAACAAATAGAAATCAACTAATCAAAAGCCAGTATTTTATGATGCAGCCATTGCAATCCACTTTTAATTGGACTAACTGTCATTACAATAAAATGATTCCCAGAAATCATCAGGGGTTCAATATAAATAGTTTTCTTTTAAAGCTATGAACATAAAATAAAGGTGTTAAAGGCAAGGGACACTTCAGAGGTTAATTTCAAAAGCCCCCCTCTCCACTTCTCATTGAACTGGCCTTATATTGCCTCCTAATTTTTTGTTTGTTTGACAGCAACATTGTCTTTTATTTAATTGTGTCAGAACGGATTAACCAAGAATAGAAACATACACTGTGTTCATGGGTGTAGTTTGTTAGTATTAATCCGTTCACTATATTGACAAGAATAAAAACCATGGCCAACATTTTCAAGTGAAAAGTAATTTTAGTGCCCCAACTTTAATGACTTAAAAAAGCCTGGTTTTCAAAGTGCTCAGCAGCACTGTTCTGAAAAAATCAGGTCTCTTTAAGATAACTTTTTGTGCCTAGCTTGAAGTATTTATCATACTCTGGTATTGACCACCCTATTAATAATGAATAAGGGCCCAATCTTGCTCTATTGATGTCAGTGAGATTTCTGGCATGAATTTCATGGGAGCAGGACGGGGCTTTTAGAGAGGCTACTTCATAGCAACAGAAGCCATGGTCCAAATCTGACTCTCACTAGGCCATCTCCTCAGCTGAGGTACATTGGCATAGTTCCGTGGACTTCAGTTGACATCAGCTGAGGATCTGGTGCATTACATAAGAAAGGGACTCTCCCTCATGCTGCAAACTATTTTACAGTTTCAGGACTCATCTACGTTCTCTGCTTATGTTCTGTGATGAAAGCAAATGTCATGTTAGTAAGGAATCAAACAAAAAAGGGGACAGTGTGTGACCCATGGGGACATCTCACCCTAGATAAATGGAATAAATTTGCTGGAAATACAGGGCTGTCATCCAAGACCTTTCATTCTCAAAATAAAATTACATGACACATTTGCAGGCGATCTGACACAGCTCTATCTCACACCAGTCACAACTTCACATTTACTACGTGCCATAAAAAATAGCACATTTGAGTCATATGAGCATGTCATGTCACATAAGTGTAACGATGAGCTGAAAGTGATATTTACCACCATACGTATGAATAACTTCCTGCCTCCCTTCCTACTCCCCCTCTTCGCTTCTCATGAACAAGAGTATTAACTAGAAGTTATCCAGGGTGAGCAATTTGCAGATTATTTTTGAAGGAAAAACAACCAAAACAGCAGCTATTAAGCACAGACGAAGCTAAACATAGTTAAGTGAAGAGAGGCTTTGCATGAAATGTTATCTTTTTTCAAAATATTACACAAACTCAAAATTTTCATCTGAATTCTAGTTTAGGTTTTGGGCCACTTCTCCTAAACAAATCCTGTTTTTTTCAAGATTTCAAGGGTCTCTCTCTCTCTCTCTCAACAGTCTTTAATACATATGCCTCTGAATTTCTCTCAGCTTCTTCCAGCTCCCAGTTTTCCTTAATGAATATAGAGCAGGTGTTTGGAATCTCAATGCACTTAAAAACTAATTATTTTGCAGTGCATTTAATGCTCATGAAAGGTGCTTGACTGAAAATAGGGCCTGAAGCCCACTGTTTATCCACAGAACAGACAGCATGAGAAGATTTGCCTATGCTGCCCAGCCCTGCCAGTTTCCCTCCCTGGCTTGAGGCCTGCGCCAATGGCCACTGAAGACAATGGGAATCTTTCCATTAATGTCATTGGACGTTGGATCGGCCCTTGGAGAGACCACCTCTAGGTGAGAGAAATTTGGTCCCTGTGGCTGTTCAGTGCCAGCTAACGTGAGCATTGGTGGTTTTGTGATGTGACACCGTTCCATGAAGAACGGTGATGCTGTATACAAAGTCATCTCATATCAGATGGTGATAATGTTGACTCAGACTATGGCTCTATATCCCATTATAAAGAACCAGTTTTTTGATATGCACTTCACATCCAAGCATATAGGATTCAAACTAAGTAGGTATGGTTTTTTTTTTTTTTTAAATTATAGAAAGAAAAAGTTAAACAGAAAGAGGATGGAAAAAGAGTAACTGGAAGAGAGTTGAAAACAGAAACAATTTTGTATTACACATGTCCATCAGCCTCTTTTTAGGGCTCATTTCCTTTTTGTACCTAAGGACATATGTGTTGTTATTGGATCTGTAACAGTAGTGCCCAAATATTAAAGATTTTCCTTACAGAAGCTGAATGACCTACCTCAATTTTGCTTACAAAGTGGATGTTGCTTGGAAATACAGCATCTGACTCGGTACCCATATGTTAGATAGACATTACGTACTTTAATATTGCAGTTGTAATTACCTGCTTTTTCTTCTAATTTTGAAAGGATAACTCCTTGGAATAATTATGCAGAGTATAACTAAGTTCTGTGAAATATGCGAGTCACAGAACCACCTCTGAACTCTAGTGGAAATTCCTGTTAGAAATTTTTGACTAGTTTAAGTTAGTACCTAGGTTTGGAAGCACTACAAGGGATCTATTAGTCTACAGGTTTCTGGAGCTATGGGTCCTCCAGCAGAAACCAAGAGAGACCAGTTGAAGGAATTGCCTATGGAACAAATAGTTATGCTTTGTAAGAAATATCCCTGACTTAAAATATGGAGAGGATTTAGTCCTTATTTCAAACCCATAAATAAAATAAGGCTTTTATAGTGCCTTTCATTCTGAAGGATACAAAAGTAGTTCATAAGCAATGCCCCCCCCCCCGGCCTGCAATAAACTTCCAGTGGACTTACGCAGAACTCATTAAAGAATCAAGAACAATACGCAGATGGATCATCCATCTTTGACATGCAGCCACAGTCGCTATTTAGTAATGCACAAAAATACTACCAAAAAGAAGAAATGACAACCAATTGAAACTACCATTTAAAATATCAGAGAATAACATCATAATAGAACTCTAACTCTGACACTATTTATTTCACAGTAACCAAGAAAATACCAAAAAGACAGAAGTTTACCTGTTCGGAACAGGTTGTTTCCAAACAGACATATTTTAATTTATTCATCAGTAGAAGCAGAAGAAGCAAAGCTCAACCAGATCGATTCCACGTTGTCCTCAGTTCTGGGCTAGGATTAATCCAATCCACTCCAGCCTCAGTTTGTATATCACCAACTCAAGGCCTCTTTTGGCATTGTTTGCAGGATTTCCACATATCAGGAAACTTTAATGTATTCGAATTATTTAAATAATCAGACATATGTATAATCTTTCTTCCCCCTGTAAATGTTCTATACCAAAACCCAATTAATTTCATTTGCTACTTCCTGAGGTTTTATTTCTTCTCTATACGTTGGAATCCCTTTTGAATTCCTATCACCGCATGACTACCAATGATTTTTCTCGGCTTTTGAGTCATCAGAGCCTTTTCCTGTGGATTGTAGAGTACTCTTGTGATTATCTATGTTAATACTACATGTTTTCATTGGCCATGCTTAGAGTTCATCTCCAGAACAGAATTGTTTTCTACAGATTTAACTACTCCCCCACCCCCGCACTTTGGCATCTGACTCATGAATGTTCTGTTTACACCCTTGATCATATCCACTCTAATCACATACATGTAGTGCCAGGCTGTGCACTGACTTTGCTCATCTGTGCAGGGGCAGAGGGCTGAGCAAGAAGCCTCGTTCTCCCCGCCACACACATGTGCAACACACAATAGCTTACCCCATGCTATGGGGAGCTCAAATCCTTGCTCACTCCTGATCTCCTGGAGCCAAAGTAGCTATGGCCTGGCTCTCTGCCACTTCCACACCAGACTGCACAGCAGCGTGGTCTGCCAGGGGAGCATTCTGAGACAGCCTAGTGGCACTTGCTCCAGGCACAGGCAGCAGAGTGGAAGGATATTCCAGTTCAGGCAGGCACAATCCCTACTTGACTTATCCTGCATCAGTGCCGCTCTGCATTACCTCTGCTGAGGGCTTGTGACTAAGGGCAGGCCTTCACTACGGGGGGGGGGGGTGTCGATTTAAGATACGCAAATTCAGCTACGCGAATAGCGTAGCTGAATTCAACCTATCAGAGCCGACTTACCCCGCTGTGAGGACGGCAGCAAAATCGACCTCCGCAGCTCCCCGTCGACGGCGCTTACTCCCACCTCCGCTGGTGGAGTAAGAGCGTCGATTCGGGGATCAATTGTCACGTCCCGACGAGACGCGATAATTCGATCCCCGAGAGATCGATTTCTACTCGCCGATTCAGGCAGGTAGTGTAGACCTAGCCTAAGTGCCACAATCCAGTTCTTTACAGGTAAAGTAAGAAGCTAGTCTTCAAACACGCAAAGGCGTCAGAGCTTCAGAAAGGGCTAAGCTGGAAGAGGTTTAGCCATTTAAACAGCACGGAACAAGCAGCACAATGCTATGTTCCCCTTCATTCCTAACCTGCATTTTAAGGCTGAATGACGTACATGGGAGAGTGCAAGCTGTCCCTGAATGTCTCTTCTTTAACTTTTTTTGGAAGACATTATGGCCAACATTTCCCAGACCTTGTTGTCTAGCTTTAGGCATCCAAGTCCATTTTAAAGCATCTAACTGAGCAGTCTGGTTTTCAGAGGTGCTGAGCTTCCACAGATCCCACTGATCTATAAGAGCGGTTGGTGCTTAGCACTTCTGAAATTCAAACCACTCACCTGAGTGCCAAAAACCAGGCACCCCAGTTTGTGATCTCCGGGGCACACCTTCATCTAGGTGAACTTTTCCTTACCGGACTAGACTTCTTCTAGGTATGTTAAAGGGTTAGCAAAACCAAGTGCCAAAAAACGCTATGGTGATTGGATAGACAGAGTAATCTAAGTGGTGGCAACATATATAGCCACATTTCAAATAAATAAATAACACATTTATAAGTCCTTTGATGAAAGTACAAATACCAGAGGTTCTATACCCACAACAAAGTCAGCCATCTTACCCAGCCAACCGCACTGAGTCCTGAGGTGAAGCAAGTATTAAACTAGCTTTCCTGTACTCCCATTAAAATGAGCAGGATGACAACCCCATTTCACTTCAGCAGGATTCCGCTTGCCTGAGGATTTAATGAAGATATTCAAGGCCAAAGGAGGATAGTTTCTTACACTACTATGGCCACGAAACCTATTACTGCTTCTAAACTGCGCGATAGCCGCGGGGAGAGGGAGAACACACCTTCCTGCCTCAACTGTGCAGGGCATATCGACAATTTAGCTGACTGTGCTGGGGAGCGCAAAGGGCTGCCTGCTGCACTAGTGGCCTGGATGAGGGGATAGTGTTCTGTCTCTATTCCAAACAGCTATCCAGCAGGAGAGCTCATTTCTAATGCTGTAGTAAGATCTACTGCTCACCGAGCTCTCTGCAGCAGTAGACCGCTTTGTGTGCTGACACTTAAGCAGTACATTTCCCCCAGTCTCCAAGCACAGCAGGGCCATGTCTAGGTACATTTTAGCACTAAAATTCTGCTGTCTCAGAACAGCAAATGCAGAATTTCTTCCCTTTTAGTGGCTTGTCCATGACCTTTAAAGGTGAGCAGTGGATTTTTTTTAAACTGATCTTTGCTGAGTTTCCAACTGTGTCTTACTGTAAATAAAATGTGCATGTACGTACAGCACTGCAGCGCATCTGGTGAAGAGCTCTCCCATTGGCACAATAAAACCACCTCTGCGAGAGGTGGTAGCTATGTCGATGAGAGAAGCTCTCGTCAACAGTGCCACCTCCACAGCACTAAATTCCCCTGGCCGTGGTAACTTCAGGAAGCCTCTCCATGGAGCCCCAGAGCAGAGAGTCTGATCCTTTACTGCTTGAGATACATCTGCTCAACCCTAACTCCAGCTAATGAACAGTTAAGCTTGCGCATTTCTCTTTTTGTTTGCATTACACACAAAAACTGCTCTGTGATGCCATCAGTGGACCTTCCAAGCTGCACAACGATGGACCCTGCTCTATCCTGGACTGGACCTTCACACAGCTAGTGCTCTCCCGTTCCTCACAGATTGGACCTATCTATTCCCCAACCATGTAGTTCCCTGTCCTTCATCCTGACTGTCTATATCTACATAATATGGATTTTATAAAGGTCATATCAGGGCCATACAAAGAACAGAGAGGAAGCAGTTAATCGGGAA